>NC_140077.1:87942197-88542197 GCF_964194135.1 Talpa europaea | reverse complement strand
CTTTTTGCACATAAAAATGCTCAGCAAAGAGAAGACCGTCCCATTACCTGCATCCTTCCTCCTTTGAAGGCTGCCTGTAATTATGTGACTTTCCTCCCCTTTATGTCGTGAATGGATGAAGAGGCAGATACACACATAGGCGAAGTCACTTGTCCAGTATAACTGGGCTGCTGTTACTAATGTGCTTGCTGGCAGAAATTAAGAAATACCCCAAAACAAATGTCCCTGATATTGGCTGGGGTGTCAGGCTAGTAAGAAACAGGCTGAAGTCTTGAGCAGAAAGGTAAAAAAAATTACAAAACCTGTTTCTACAAGCCTTGTAAAAGCCAGGAGATGAACAAGCCACAGTAAATCCATCAGTGTAACTAATGTCTACTTGTGGAATTTTATAGTCATATCAACTTGAGTTAAAATTCCAACTTTGCCACTTGGTACTGTGAGATCTAAAAATGTATTTTGTGTGTCAGTTGCTGTTCTTGGGCTGCAAGGAATAGAAACCAGCTTTGGTTAACATAAAGGAATTTTGGGTATTGGCACTGAAAATTCTCACTGCTGTTGAGTTCTGGAAGGTATCTCCACTCATAATTCAGATTTTTAGGATAGAGATTCTCATGGTCTATCTCTGTGACATGACTGTATCTGTGTTTCTGTGATAGAAAGAACTGGATTTAAACCTAGTAGCTTAGTGTTGGACAAACTTATCTTCAGAGAGGAGGGCTGAGCAGATCAAACCATGTCTTGTCTACTACACTAAGTTTCAGACCAGGAAAACAGAACTCAAAATGCTGACCTTGTAGGGTTGTTGGATGAACTAAGAGAACAAGATAATATTTGCAGAGTCCTTCAAGGCCAGACACTTCGTGAGAATTCATTCATAGTTTACCTTGCTACTATGAATCTCATGAGATAACTTAGGAATCAGTAAAAGATCAGGCTCCCGTTCTAATTGTGGTATTCCAAGAAGTAGCCTAAGTTTGGAAATCTCATAGATGGATCTATTTGATTGAATGCTAATGAGAAATTTTGGTTACTTTTCTCCCTGCTTTGTGCATGGAGTTCTACTCCTTTGTGTTTGATTATTCTTAAACTCTGTGATCCTGTGTTCACATTTGAAAAACAAAAAATATCCTATGAAGACACCCTGTATGAATGCTTTCCCCATAGATCTTGAAGCTGTTTTCAGAGGTCCCCTGAACTGTCCAAGTATTTTTGGGAAGAAGGCAACAATCCTGCCGTTGAGCATGGGCTGCACACAGGTGTCCACACAGCACCAAGCAACTGGACAATTTTGCTAAAAAAAAAAAAAAAAATTACAGAACAGTCATCTTGGTAGACTGAATTTTAGATAATCAATGGAATTTTTTAGTCATTGGACTGAACTAAATATCTATTGAACCAACACATTCTTAGAATCTCAGATTTGTTATTAATTTGTCCCGGGGCTGATAAGCAGTCTCCAGTCGTACAGTTTTTGTCATCTAAATGATCCATGTCCCCAGTCGGTCATGGTTTGTGATGGATGACAATGTAGGGGGCAGGGGGTGACCTATGGGGAACTTGTGAACTTGCAGACTCAGGGCAGGTGGGCTGTGCCCCAGCCCCACCTCTGCTCTGGCAGCCTTCTTATCTCCCTGGCGGGGTGCTAATCTCTGACCTGGGACAAGTTATCCCAGAACAGAAAGTCTTATGAGAAAGAGCCTTGAAATGGGAGCAGTGAAAGCATTTGTTCAAGTTCAAGATGACCGGAAAAATGTTCAAAGGAGGTCCCGGCCAGCTTGTGCCAGCTGCAAAAAAAACAGATGGCTCTTGTTTGCAAATGGGAGCAGTGCTTATTTGTGTGTGTGTGGGGGGGGGGGGGGCGGGTAAGGTTCCTGCTGACACAGCAAAATGAGACACTGGAGCAATGAGCTTCCTAATTCAGGTAACAGGCTCATTTTGATCTGCTGAGCTGAGTAATTCAGAAAGGTCCAGAGGGGAGCTTCAGGAAAGGGCTTTGATAGTGGAGTTTCTCTGGAGCTGGGTTTAGCTATCGCCTCCTCCCACCTGTAGGTCACTGCCTTGAGCAGCCTCTCCCTCCCGTCCTGATTTCATCAACTTCCAGAGTCCTTCAAAACAGACAAACAGCACTCCACAGAGACATCTGGGGAGATTCCAGGCAGCGCTTTCCCTCTGCCCTCCTAGGCCCTTAAAAATAAAACAAACCTTCATTATACATCCTTCCACTTTGGTAGCTAAGTGTGGGCATGGTATAAATGACAAGGAACTAGTGTCTTGCTGCCTGAAAATTAGGCAGATATTTAGGGCAGTAACTTATACTCTTTTAGGCCTCCAAATTCTTGGAAAGGATGGCAAAACAAGAACAAGCCAGAGTTTAATAAATTGTAAATTTAGCAGGTGATTTAAGAGCAATTTTATTCAACTTTAAGCCAAATTTACTACAAACGTGTGTTTGTGTGTGTGTGCGTGTGTGTGTATGTGCATGTAGATAAAATGCTTATAAGGGGCCCTTTAAATAGCAAGGTGCCTGAATACATTTAAAATATGATTTGATTTGCAACATATGACTTGAAAGCAAACTTTGGGGAATGCATTCTTTGCAGAAATTGGGGCAAATGTACAAAGACAATATTTAAACGCTGTTAGAATCTTTGGCTGAAGAGTAGTCAGCTACATATATCTTTCGTTTACAAGAGGCTAAACACCCAGACAGCTTCTAAAAGAATAAAAGCTCAGTGTTGCCAAAATCTGACCCAGGCCTGTGGTTCTGTGTCCTTGCAATTTTGCTCAAACCTTATCTTTCAAATCTCATGCCTCACTGCCCTCCTACATAGTTCATCTATTTCTGTTTCTTACAAACAAAGTGACTAAACATTTCCAAGTGCACCAGACATTTAGGAAGACTGTGGAGTCAAGGCTGAACCTTAGGATTCCTGTAGTTCTCAGGCCCTGGGGTTTGAAGAACCATAGAGATTGGGGGTCACAATGAGGGGTCATCCTTTGTGCTCTTTCTTTCTCTGTAGAAAATGGCAATTCTGCTGGACACTAATGGTACAGGGAGACCCAGCCTGGTGCCTGGGAGCCAGATGAATGTCATCAGTAGGTCCTACTTAAGATATATTAACTAGGGGCCTCCCTGGTGGTACAAGAGGTTAAGACGCAACCTCTAAAGCTGTCTGCAGCCTCTGCAGCATGAGTTCGATACCCGGACAGGGAGGTGACCCAGATGGCGCAGCAGACCTCTCCTGACTCACCCGCTGCTCCCCTCAGCAGTGTACTTTGGTTGATCTGCCTGTTCTGTTCCGTCTCTGGTGAATCCTATCTCCCCACCCCACACACACACTTCTGGCCTGTACCCTGGCTCTTGTATGCATAAATAAATAAAGCTTTAAAAAAAAGATACATTAACCAGGATCTCAGGGATCACTGGTTCCTGTCTTGTGCCAGGTTGGGAGCAATGAAGGACTTTCTATGGTCCTTCTAATGTTGTGTAGAGTAGGGAAGAGGCTGAAGGAGGAACTGGCATTTTCCACAGGTTATTTCCATGGTCCCTCTGAAATGTGCAAGGGTCAAGGCCTCACTGCCTGGGCCTGTTAGAACAGGTTCACCTGGATGTGTTTCCTTGCAGACTCTTCTCTCAAAACCTCCTCTTCTAAGATCACTTGTCCTTCACTTTTTTCCACTGTGATGCCCCCACCTGCTTTCAGGATGCCCTCCCTATGGGGGTCATCAGATTTTCACTTCTCTCTCAGCTCTTGTGAATTTGACAGTCTTCACCTCTGAATATCAATGGCAGGGGGAGGGGGGCCATCAGGATTTGTATGCTGGATGGAGACTTAGAGACTCTAGATCTTCCTCTCCAGACTTGGAATAACCTTGAAAGTATTAGAAATCAACCACCACCCTAAAGATTGAATTCCCACTTTGGTCTGTTATTTCTCCATTGACCCAATTTTTACTCTCTTCCTTGTGAAATGCTTTCCTTGGGTTTATTATACAGAGAGAGAATAGATGGCTCCCTCTCTGCCCTGAGATATTTTATAATCCATCTTATATAAATTTGACACTGATGAGCAGCCTGTCCAATATTTTCTCCTTAAATCCTCAGGGGGTGGTGAAGGTGGTGGACTGGAGAAGGCTCTCAGTTGACTCCATCATAGTCATCAACACCAAGTAGTGATATTGCCTATGTGTCAGCTCTAACAGCAGTAACAGCAATATCTGGACAGCTAATGACTGCTGAGTGTGCTAGACAGTGACCCCCAGGCTTTGCCTATGTCTGTTATAGTAACTTTGCAATAACCCAATACTCTAAGTATTATTGTTAATCTCTATAGCACAGATCAGGACATTGCAGGGCTGGGACTAAGCAATTGTGTCCACAGTCATAGCACATGGGTTATGAGGTCATCTAAGAGGTAAACCTGTGTTTAGATCCATGTCTGACTAATTCTGGTGGTTTTTCTATAATTCAGACCATAGTTGGGATTTCCTGAATGTGATTGGTTGATTTTCAAAAGAATCTCTACTTAGATACTTGATATTGAAATGCAAAGTGTAGTTAAGTGCTGTTGTTGTGTTGAGCAGCCACAGTGGTCTATAATAAAGAATATGGTCATGGTCTGTTCAAGTTTACTCTCGCTTCAATGTATTTTTAAAAAGCCTCCCTTTCTGCCTTGCTACAGGAACTCAACACTCTAAATGGATGCCAAATTGGCAGCCTGAAGGAAAAATTCCACTATTTATGCAAGAAATGGACACAGTGGCTGTGCGCTTCCATCCTAACCTTGAAGGACCTTCTTGGTAGAACACAAGGTTATGGTGTCCTTAACATCTTCTTCCATCTTTGGCCCCCAGGAGGCCAAGTCACAGATGCTGACAGAAGCGTTAAGAGCCATGATTCCCCAAACCTGCCTGTATATCAAAATCACCTGGGAACTCAGAAAATATACAGATGCCCTAAAGTGAGGCATTTGACAAAACTTTCTGAATCAGAACCCGATGAGGAATTGGTGTGTATTTTCAATTCTGCCCCAGATTTGGGAATCACTGCTTGTAGACTACTGCCTATGTTTCTCCTGCACAGTCTCCAGCCATCCGCTTGCTCATTTGCCTTCCCTCCCACCTTAAAGCACATACTATGAAGCAAGTGTTTTACAAGTGTCAAAAAAGCTGGAGGAAATGTCAGGCTTTGTCAACTGAAGTCAATATTTACTTGAGGAGCTTTATGGCACATCTGTGTTACTAACAAATGTCTGTCCAGACTGCTAGGAAAACCAAGCCCTAATCAGCAGGCTATATTTAAATACAGCCTCAAATTCTGAGTTGCATTCACATTTTGTTAACATACTTTCCTCATTACTTCTTCTCAGTGTGTTCCATTGTTTGTTTATTTATTTCTCAAGAATCGTTTCCAGAGACTTGAAGGCAAACAAAATGATGCATGGTTAGAAACTGGAAAAAAAAAATCCCAGTCCCTTTGATACAGATCACATAATAAACTTTTTGGCAGTGGTTTAAAAAAAATATTATTGTAGTACAATAAGCCTTGTAGTGATTGCTGTGGAACTGGCAATGTCACAAATCCATGGAGATTATAGGCAAGAAGGAAATGCAGAATAAGTGGTTCAAATTCTTTTGCAGGTGTTGGGAAAGAGGGAAAGAGGACAGTTAGAGAAGAACGAGTACTTGATCTTATTTGGGATGCTCTCAGCATTAGCTCCCTCCTTATTACCTTATGTTTGTATTAATCATGTATAATCCATGTGTTGTGGGTCCTCCAGTTAGACTACATAGGTTTTCACACCAGCTAGAGTCAGAAATCCGCAAAAAATACACTCCATAGAACAATCAGACTTTTCATAGTGAGTACCCTTCACATAATCTTAGGGAAAGAGAGTTCATGTTTAGAAAACTGTTCTACAATACACCTTGATGTTTCACAGGCACTCAGACATCATGGATTATTGGACTTTCCTTTTAAGGAAATTCAACCTACCCTCATCCCAGGTTTCACCTTGGTCAAATGGTACCCACCAAAAGATGTCTGCATCCAGTTCCCTGGAACATGCCACAGTTCTCTGATCTGGAAAAGGTCTTTGTGGAGGTAATGAAGCTACAGGTCTTGTGATAAGGAGAGCATCCTGGATCCCTGGGGAGTCACTTAATTTGATGGAAAGTGTGCTTATAAGAATGAGGCAGAAGAAGATTATATATAGAATGGAGAGGAGGCAAGATGACAACAGAGAGATTGGAATGTCAGTAGAAGTTAAGGAATACCCATGGCCACTGGAAGTTGGAAGAGTTTCTTACCTTCTGCCTTCTAAAATGTGTGCAGAGTGTCTCCTGTGGTCCATGCTAATCCATAACCGTGCAGAAAATGGAACCCGATCAATTTAGTTCCAGGTTAGCTACACTGACACGATCCCTTGCACCATAGCCTGATCCACTTAATTTCATTTAAGCTCAGAATATGATGGTTCAGTGATTTTTTAATTGCCATGTAGCTGGCAGGTAGAACTAATGATGAAAACCAGGGTTATGGATTCTTATACTGCCTTTATTAGAACATTTCTCAAATAAAATTTGTTGGCAAAATAGGCTTTCATGGGTGGGCCCAGAGTAGCAAATTGTTATTGATAAATGTCTTTCAAACAGTATCTTACAAATTAATGTCCCATAATAATCCCATAAGGTAGATTCTATAATTGGGGCCTCCCTGGTGGCGCAAGGGGTTAAGCACCCCATCATGAAGCAGTCCGCAGCCTCTGCAGCATGAGTTTGATTCCTGGCCTGCTAGGGAGCAACCCACATGGCGCAGGAGACCTCTCCTGCCTCGCCTGCTGCTCCCCTCAGCAGTGTACTTCGATCAATCTGCCTGTTCTGTTCCCCACTGTGTCACTGGTGAATCCTCTCACCCCCGCATCTCTGGCCTGTACCCCAGCTCTTGCATGCATAAAAAAATAAATCTTTTTTAAAAAGGTAAGTTTTATGATTATCCTCATTCCTCATTTCATAGATAAGGAATGCAAAAACAGTTATTAGTTATCAAACTACTTCTGTTTTCTTCATGAATGAAAAGCTAAACTACATCTCCCAGGCACTCTTGCAGATATGTGTAGCTACGGAATCATGAGCACACATGGTTTCAGTGGATTCATTTCATTGGCCCATAAAAAACTCTCACTCAATCCTCCAACCTGTCTTTCTCCCTTTATCTGCTGAGTGAATGCAAAGGATCCTGCAGAGATTAGTCCAAGTTGCTAAGGGAATGTTGGAACCACTTGCTGTAAAGAGCCTGGATCCCTACATGAGTGTGTGGAGCCGAGCAGACTCTGATGACATAAGTAAGCAAGCAAGCAATGTCATTTATTTTTCTAGAGAGTACTTTCAGTCATCTGGTTGGGTCACAGATAGCCTCCAATGTAAGGGAGGGATTCTTGGAGGGAATTCCTGAGGAGGAGCAACAAATAAAGTGCCTTCTGGGGCTGGAAAAGGAGAACTGCTCACCCTGGAGACCCAGGAGTTATCTAATGCTTCATGTGAATATAAGCAGTAGATAATAATGAGAACAATTCTGGTGGAACAAATAGAAGCTAAAAACCAGGCAGGGCCAAGATTCAGACTGGGTGGGAGAGAGTGTGTTGACTTATCTTCCCCAAAAAGGATTTTGTGTCCCAGTGTCTCCTTTTGAACACTCTAGGACTCTAGCACCACCCACATACAAATGAGGCTCAATCTGAGAGTGAAAAGGAAGTACTGAAGTTTAACTCACACATGCTCTTGGGACCACACAAAAATAATTTCAGTTTCTCAAGTAATTTCTCATCATTAAGTCAGTTACTAGCAGAGCAATTGAGTAACACTGCCATCTAAGTCTCAGTTTCTCATCAGGCTAATGGGGATAATTATATGTCTCTCTGCCTATTTCATAAAGGGTCATTGGGTGGATCAAACAAAGTAATATAAAAAAGCTTTACATACAGTGAAGCTTATTGAAATGAATGATAATATTAGTGTTAGTAATAATAACAAAAAGGTGTATAGTATCTGGTAATGAGTTTCCCAGGACACATGAACATTTTCTTTGTGAAGCAAGTTGATTCTTAAAAGAAAGAAGTAAGCTGGTGTTCTCCTTTATGTAAGGGTGTAAGGTGTGTGTGATTGTGTGTTCACATCCCTATACCTCATATAATAGTATTTCCCTGGTCTTCTTGGATGCTGATTTATCACAGGTATACTCACTCTGGTGGTAGGGCCCTAGTCTGTGGTTTTAACACATATCCCAGGTGATTCTGATGAGCCATTTTTTTTAAAAGATTTATTTATTCACGCATACAAAAACTGAGGTGTAGACCAGAGGTGGAGGGGGTGAGAGGGCTCACCAGAGAGAGTGGGGAGCAGAACAGGCAGACTGACTGAAACACACTGCAGAGGGGAGCAGCAGGCGAGGTAGGAGAGGTCTGCTGTGCCATGTGGGTTTCTCCCTGGTCAGCCAGGCTCCAGCTTGTGTTGCAGTGGCTAGTGATAGCTTGTTTGCGCTGTTCTTAGCCCCTGCACCACCAGGGAGGCCCTGATGAGCCATTTTTTGGAGGAATTGCTTTAAGCAACGGAGCTCAAAGAATCAGCTTCTGGTTTGGAGGCTAATTAGTTGTCTAACGTTGTAACTTGACCCATGTGGAGGAGGTGGCCTATCAATTTATCAATCCTTCTTGGAAGCTGACTGAGTTCTCCAGAAGGAGAATGAGCTGTTGTGCCTGTTGTGATTGTCTTCTCTCAGTTCCCAAATGGAGCCCAGTTGTGGGCCATCGTCTGTGATTGGTCACAAAGGAAAAATAGTGGGAAAGTGTCTTGCTTCAACTCTGCAAAGAATAACCTGAAACCATCCATCTGGACTTTTCCATCCATTTCTCCAGATCTCACAAGAAGCTTACAGAAATGTGAGTGTATTTGTGATCCAGAGAATGACTGTTCTTTAGACAAGTTCTGATTCAAGGAAAGGAGAGGCATTAAAGATGCTTTTTACATCTCTGATAGATGTCAGAAATTTTATTTCATTAACTCAACCAATATTTATTTCTCATTTCTTGTGTGCTTACGGACCCTAATAGGAAATGTGGACAGAATAGTGAATAAGAGTCTTTCAGGATGAAGCAGCTATGGTCCTCATCAGACTGGCTTTCTTATCCAGCCTAATCTTGGATGTTCCCATAATAGTTAACTTTATGCGTCAGAGTGGCTGGGTCACAGGGTACCCAGATGTTTGCTCAAACATTATTTTGGTTGTTTCTATGAGGGTGTTTTGGATGACATTAACATTGAAATCGGTGGAGTTTGAGTAAATCAGACAGCCCTCCAGAATGTGGGTTGGCCTCATCTAATCTGTTGAAGAATAGAACATAAACAACAGCGAAAATCCCGGCTTCCCCTGCAGCAAGAGAAAATTCTCCACAAGACTGCCTAAGGGCTTCATCTGAAAAATCAGTTCTTCCTGGTTCAAAAGGAGACTAATTTGGACTCAAGACTGGAATATTGCCTCTCCTGGGTATCCATTCTGCCTGTTCTGCAGATTTTGGATTTGCCAGACTCTGTAAACACATGAGCCAATTCCTTATAATAAACCTCTTTATATACATATACACTATTGTTTCTGTTTCTGTGGAAAATCTTGACAAATACTGTTTCCCAACCCAGTCACTGACCACCATGTTCTTTAGAACAGTTACATGCTTACCTAGAAGGACAAATAAAAAAAAATGAACTTAGGACATGTAGGGTAAATGGATGTGATCAGGATTTTTCTGCCCTCCTGCCTTTAGCATCAGTGATCCACAACTGTGGTCTTACATGCGTGCCTGGTGGTGGCACCTGGAGTGTGGTGTGGGCGTGCATGAGTGAGCACACCTGAGCTGAGAGACTGAGCATATAAGGCAGCGTCACAGAGGCACAGGGCAGCAGAGAGCAGAGGACGTGGCGGTAGAGGACGGTGCAGCGGAGTGCAGTAGGGACCAGCAGAGAGACTCGAGAGAAGGCCAGAGAGGCCAGAAAGAGTAAAGATTTGCTGGGGGCTGGGAGGCCTGCTAGCCTCCCGATCCCCAGGCCTTCCTGCCTGCCCTGTGCCCGGTTGCTTCACTATAAATGGTGTAGAAAGATCATTAAAAGCCTGAGGGCTCCAGGACTCCTTCACCTATCTGCTCAGATCACAGAAAACCTGTCCTGTGCCGTGCTGGTGCTACAGGACATAATTAAGGGATCAGGGTATGAGTGAGTCGTGATCGGAGGAATAAATGTGGCTTCCATTCTTCTCTTGGGAACCCCTAAAATGAGCACACAGAGAACATTAAAAGTGTGAAGAAAGTGGGGAGACAGTCAACTTGATTCTGTAATAGGAAGGGCTGGGCTGCACAAGGCCAGATAGAAGCTCCCCCCTGCTACTCCTTCCTGCTACTCAGTGATCACCTCTAGAAACACAGATGATCCCTAAGACACTTCTCCACTCCCAGGAAACAGTGAGAGGGCACTGGAGGGAAAATAGGTCCTGCCCCTCCATGTACTCATTCCTCCAACATTTATTGGAAAGCGTAGCTTCTGGTGGGGGGCGGTGGAGAGAACCCACATTGGAACATGTGTGCTTTGCTCTTGATTACCCTAAAAGCTATTTGAAGAGAGATCAAAGTTCTCAACAGATCAGGAGTGAACTGTTCTAGAACAAACAATGGGCTTATCAAGGGAGAGCACCAGCTGATGCTCAATTCACCACTTCTAAGCTGAATGACCGTGAGAAACTATTCAACCATTCTGGGTTTGCTTCTTTGTCTGGATGATGAAGGATAATAGCAGCAACCAACTAGGGTTATTAGGGGCATGGTCAGGGCAGCAAAGGAGATCATCCCCGCCCCTCCCCTTCCATGTTCCTGTAGGCTGGCAAGTAATCAAACAAGCATCAGACAGATTGACATAATAAAGAGTCAAAAGGAAGTTTAATAGTAACATGCATCCCTCCTGTACACAAGGGAGAGAACCAGCAGGACTGAGTCACTTGCCCGTGGCTTCAGACACCATCTTTAATAGCTAAGACAGAGGACTTGGGGAAAAGTCAGTTAGGGGGGTTGCCAGGGAAGTCACAGTAGACAAAGGTGGAGTAGAGGAGGAGTGAGTCCTGGAGCCCTCAGTGGCTTTTCATGCTTTTATTGGGATTTACCAGGTACACGGCAGGCAGGGGTGTTGGGGGGCCAGGAGTCTGGCAGGCCTCGCAGCCCCCAGCAAGTCTTCACTCTTTCTGAGCTCTCCAGCGTTCTCTGGTTCTCTCTGCTTCTCTCGTGGTTCTGCTTCTCCTTGCATCCCCATGACGCCGCCCTTATAAGCCCAGTCTTAGCCCAGGTGAATCCCATCTACATATGCCCACATACTACTCCAGGTGCGCGCCATCAGGCATGCATTCAGGACCGCAGATCCATCATCTATCCTGATGGTGGGAGGGCAGAAAAACCTGATATCATTCATTTCCCCTACAAAAGGTATGCATTGAAAAGGGATAAGGGGACTAGGCCTTCCTAATATATGTCCTTACAGAGAGAAGATACATGTAAACATATTTTAAAGCCTGGATAGTCCCTCTCAATATGTCTATCTGCCAAAAGGACACATTTGGGGGTGGCAGATTTGTGCTACCCCTCAGGATTAGTGACCATCTATGTGCAGTCCCTGGCCCAGTGCTTGGTGGGCACACTGCCTCTGATTGCTTGTTGTGTTGTCATCCTCCATGAAGAATAAATCATACAAATTTTCTGAAAAAAGGTGGAGGCTAAGCTCTACCTTGATGGATGTTGTCTTTAAAGATCTGACATTGGGTTTGATTTTGCCTTCAAACATTTAGAGTTAAAGGAAAGGAATGCCCTGTAAAAAGCAAGGAATGGAAATCTCTAGCCCTATGGGAAGTGGTAGGTTTCAAGTGGCAAGATAAGCTTGTGGTGGATATCAACTACAGACCCCTAAGCTGGGAGGTATTGAATAGCATCTTGCCTATTTTAGCTCACGAACATCACTGCCATTTCTTTAAATTCAAACCACCATTTGCCATAAGAGCCTGGGTTGGCGTTTTCAAGTCCAGGCCTGTGGGTTTCCAGTGTGTTTATTAGAATCACCTGGAGCGACTATTAAACTTGCAGACCATTGAACTTTATTCCCAGAGTTTCAAATTCCACTGATCTGGGATGGGGCCCCAGTATTTGCATTTCTAATGATTCTAACAAGGAGTTGCTGATTCTGCTGCTCCAGGGTGCACATTTTGAGAACCATTTGGATGATTAAAGGGATAACAGTCAAAGAGAGACTTGCTGGTGAGGAAAAGAAATGGTTCATTAGCACGCTCACATTGTGCCCCTCTGAGCTCCTGTGGCAATTATCGTCTGCACCATACACCAGGCAATTAATCACATCTTGCCTTTTGACATCTTTTCTCTTTGCCAGCATGCTATTTACATATTTTTGTTGGGTTTATGCTTACCGACCAGGCAGGAAGAGAGGCCAGCGATGTGGTCATCAGTGGGAGAAAGAGGAGGGAACCCAGTCTCAAAGGGATTGTTAAACAGACAGAGGACCTGCCAGTGGGAAAGCAGTTAGTCTGGGAGAGACAAAACAAGAAAAAAATTCACAGGACATCTGGAAGGTTCTGTGTGGGAAAGGCATATAGAGAGCAGGGAAGGTATAGTGTAGCTATAGTGTAGCTCATAGGTAAATGACCCAAGCACCAAGTGAGAGAAAGGGAAAGGGATTCATGTGAACAGGACACACCCTAAAAAGAAAACCCAAGTGACATTGGAGGAAAGAGCACAAGAGTCTACGGTGATGGTTCATGGGTGTCTTGGTGGTGGGAATTTTATGGGGACAACACCTGAGAGGAGAAATCAAACATTGCACAAAAATGAAAACGATGTAAAAATATATAAATAAATAAATTTTTAAAAATAATAGTGCAAAAAAAAAAAGAAAAAAAATTTTAAAAAAAGGAAACCAAGTGTGTTTATACTCTTTTCCTCTGCAGGAGAAAAGAAGTTATGGTACTGAGGTAGGTGTTTATGTGTGTGTTTGTTTGAAGGGGAAGCTTGAGCTGCATTGTTTATGATTAGGACACCAAGTTCACGGACCCAAGCAATCTGGGTGAGCAAGTTCCAGGAAAAAGGATCCAATGCTTGGGAAAACAGCCTTTTGATAAATACCAAACCAAAAGGAATGGAGCTAGAGCCTGCATCGAAAAACTAAAAAGCTAGAGTGTGGGTTGCTTTGAAAGGAACAGAACTGAGTAGTTGAGACAGGGTAGACAGGGTTTCTTTGAGATTGCTAGACCCTTCCTTTGACCAGTTGCCAAGGGCAGCATTCTTAACTGCACCTGAATGCAAGTAATTTAGAGTACTGAAGGTCTTAGACTTTTTGTGAAGCATCAGCAGCCAGAAATGTCCTAGATGAGGGGCCAGGCCCTCAAAGGGCCAGGACCGTTCCTGTAAAAAGCAATTGTCTCCTCAATTACTCTCCTCCCCAAATCCTACTTTCTAGAAATAAGTGCTTTTAATTATTTCCAGTTCTAGTTTTTGGAGACATCCAAATGATGGAGGCTAGAAGTAGAAAATTTAGGATGGAGGTGTCACAGACCAGAAACTGGAGGTGAGGGCAGAAATGATTAACATAGTTGTTAAATCAGCTATAGAAATAAAAAATCAACTGCTCTAGCAAGTATCTGGCTGCTATGGAAAGTATCCAGAGGCGCAGACCAGAGGTGGGGGGAAGGAGAGGGAGGACCAGTGCAGAGACTCATCAGTCCATACAGATCAACATAGCCATGCCCTAGAAGTAATTTAACCATGGATAACAATCCCACAGGGAATGAAACCCTCCCAAAGAAGAACATTCTATCAATGCAATTTCTGCTCTGGCAAGAGACAGCTCTCCTGCCTGCCTGTGACTATGCAGGGACCTCTTATTTTCTTTTTCCCTTTCCTAATAAAATTCTCCTTTCAAAATGTAATCTTTGCCTGCCTGTGTCTGTGCAAACTCCTTTGTTTCCTCTGTAGATTCACAGTGTGCCTCTGAAAGGGGAAATCTGCCAAGGCTTTTCTCAGAGGTAACTGAAGGACCCCACTCACTGAACCCCACTTTTCATCAAACAACATCACAAACATCTACATAATGAGTCTATCTTTCTTTTTTCTTGATTTACCTACATATTAAATCTATTGATTCCTCATTATGAAGGCTGAATATTTGACTTACTAATGTTACTCTATTTACTACCTTGTCTTCCTCCCAATTTTTAAAATTTTCTACTAATATCCATTTATTTCAAACTTTAATATTTAAAAAAAAAAAACTTCGGTCAGTCTGCCTGATCTGTTCCCCTCTCTGTCTCTGGTGAATCCTCTCACCCTCCCGTGCCTCTGGCCTGTACCCTAGTTCTTGTATAAAAATAAATAAATCTTTAAAAAAGAAAACTTAAAAAAACAACAACTTTACTCTCTAATAGACTAAGACTTCTATTTTTTGGTCTATTGTTGTAGGGCAGGGAAAGGGGGCACTCCTGAACCCCCAAACTGCCCTCACTAAATAGGTTCTGCCATTCACCACATCAAGACAAAACATATACTAGTGCACAAGACCATTAATGGAAAGGAACTTTAATACAATTAGTGTGCTTTAATACAATTAGTGTGCAATACAGAAAGGAGAAGAATATAGTTTCCAAATCAAGCACCCAAAGTTACCCATCCCCTCATGGCTAAATGCCAGCCAAACAGGGTTGGCCCAAAGCAGGGCTGCTGAGGCCTAAAAGCCTGCCATGTGTGTAAGGCATGTTCCAGTGGGGATGCATAGAAAAGGGTCACAAACAGCCAGACAAGTCTGAGCGGAAAAGAGCAAAATCAAAAATCAATATAAAGGTTGCCATTGTTAACCTCCCCATGGTCTCTCACCCACATCTGTTTCAACCAGTCCGGGGCCAAGAAGCAAGTGCAGTTTCTTCACATGGCTCTTTGCTCTATGTGGCTCCTCCAGGTCTCCTTTTGGTTCTTCATCCTGCTTCCTTCCTCCAGCTTCTTTTTTTCCCTGCTCAGCTCCACACTACTGTGTGTGGGGCCAGGAACCTGGAAACTCCCCTTTTCTTAGGGAGTACCCTGTTATAATATCAACTTCTTACAGGATCTCCTGATTTTCCATTTCATAAAATGA
The DNA here is from genome assembly GCF_964194135.1 of Talpa europaea. Lineage (NCBI taxonomy): Eukaryota > Metazoa > Chordata > Mammalia > Eulipotyphla > Talpidae > Talpa > Talpa europaea. The sequence goes on along the minus strand of NC_140077.1, from coordinate 88,526,984 downwards.
GGGCATTTTCTTCTCTATCTTTTCTGTTACTTTTTTCTCTCTTCCCCTATCATTTCACATCTTGGACATATCTTTTACATTGTGTTGAAAATTGTTGTCTGCTTTTGCTCCTGCACCAACAACCAAATCTTCTATGCTGAGCCCATAGTTGACTCTGAAAGTCAAAAGTCAATACATAGTGTACATTATTTTGATTGTTTTATGCTAAGCTGAGGCCTAGAATTACATTTCTGGGAGTCTGGAAACATCCATGGCTAATTAAAATAAAATGTTCCTAACTTTAAGGTCAAATAGACATTCATTTTTTACATCTCATCCTTCGCTTAAAATCTCAAATGCTTTTGTTTGCTTAATATTTGATCTATGTCTTTCTTGGATAACTTTTTGTTTTTCCTGGACTTGCTAATTTTCTGTTCCCTTTTTTCATAATTTATCATATCTTCAAGTTTTCTTATCTTTAACTCATTTTATCTACCCTGTGGAATCTTTTTTCCAGAGACTCACCTCCTCAAGAAACCTTGGTCCAATGTAGGCTCACTTCATAGCAGACATGTATGAATTCCCCTGTCTACTACCTTAAGTTAAATAGTCTCGATCCCGAATATTCTGGATCCCATATTATTTCTCCCTTGGTCTCCCTACCCCTTGCTGTGTCTGTCACCCAGAAACTTTGAGAATACTTTATTCTTGCTTGATAATGTTCTGTATGTAGAATTCTAGGTTGAAAAACTATTTTGAAATGAATATTTGAACATCCAATATTGTTGGAGAACCTGACGATACACTGATTCTCATTCTTGTTTTATTTTTTCTGAAAGCTTCAATATCTCTCTTTAATCTCTGTGAGCTAAATTTCATATCAGTGGCTTAAGGTGTAAAGATTTTTACTGTCTCCATTACTTGAGCTGCACTCAGTCTGCCTTTTTCCTTTAAAAAATTATCTTTCTTTAATTGCAGAATTAAAATTTTTTTGCTCCTTTAAAGATTTTTTTCCTTTCATTTTTTTCTTTCCATTTCCCTCTAAGATTCATATTAGTCTGACATCAAGTCAGATTTTTTAGATTGTCCTTCTGCTTTTTGTTCTGTGATATCTTCCTGATTTTACTTGCAGTTCTTATATTGACATTTTTCATATTCTCCCACTCTTCACATTTCATAGATATTTATAGTATCTTTTCAAGTATCTGCATATGCTTAGTAGAATCTTGTTGTTGTTAGGCTTTTCCTGGTACAAGAATTATCTATGTTATCTCTAGGGCCTGTTTTTGTGTTTATTTTGGCTCTCTGCATCCAGGCTGCTTCCTCAGAGCCTATTTCTGAGCTAAAACTGGAGCCCTGGCTGTTTCTTTCTACTTAGAAAAGACAGGCCAGGTATGCGGTTTTTAGGCCATGGTGGGGACTCTGGTTTGCAGCTCTGGGTAGACTGGTGCAGGAATTGGAGTAGGGGCTAAGAGGCTCTCCCGTGGGATGAATGGGAGTGAAGTTAGTTTTCAGGCTGCAAACCCCCCACCAAAAGCCAGCTCGTGTTCCTGAAGTTCAGTTGAACTTTGCCTTGCAGCTTGGTGGTGCTCCTTGTTCTAAATACTGGCCATCTATTTCTTCCCACTTGTAATTTTACTTCTCTCTCTGCCTTCTACACTCTGTGGCCTGATGACCCCCAAGGGTGCGCCCACCCTTCTGACACCTGCTCCATGTCAGTTCTCAGAAGTGTGCTTCCCTTTGTGGGTCTCTGATCTGTTTTCTACCTTCTTGATATTAGTGGAAATTAGTCTTCTGCCCATCCTTTATGTCTTTCTCTTTCCTGTTATGAACTGATTTCCTTTTGGACTTCTAGAATCCTATCTCAGGGCCTCCCTGATGGCGCAAAGGGTTGATTGCCTCAGCACTGTGAGGCAATCCGCAGCCTCTGCAGCATGAGTTCGATCCCCAGCCAGGGAATTACCCAAATGGCAAAGCAGACCTCTCCTGCTTTGCCCACTGCTCCTCTCAGCAGTGTATTTCAGTAGATCTGCTTCCTCTGCTCCTTACTCTGTCTCTCACCCACCCCCCACCCCGCACCTCTGGCCTACTCCGCAGCTCTTGTATGCATAAATAAATGAATCTTTAAAAAAATATATAGAATCCTATTTCAGTGAGTTCTCGGGGAAGCAAATATGTGTGCTTCATCTGCCTTCATGAACCAGAAAATAGGTCTATGGTTTCAAAGACTTAGGTGTCTCTTCACAAAGGAATTTCATTTCTTGGTGGCCAGACAATCCTGAGAAATATTCAAGGTCTGAATGGCATTCATCTATTTGACAAATAATTCTTGGGCACTTCCTGTTTCTTAGGCCTGATGCGAAGCTTTGGGCTCACAGCTATAAATCAGACAGATGTGGCCTCTGGGACTTCCACTCTGACAGGGAGCCAGACACCTATATAATCACATCACGGTGACAACGTCGCCATATGATAGGCATGGGTTCTGAGACAACGGGGCAGGAGAGGACCCACGTAGTTTGTCAGAGGTGTTATTTTTTTTCCAGTGATGCCAGGTTCAAAGGGAGAGTGAACCAGCCCTGCATAGTTCCCCACCACTTGGCACCCACCTGCTCAGTGGAGGGAGTCTTCAGCACATGTGGGCAGCATGGCCTTTCTGCCCTGTGTCCCAGACGTGCCCTTTCCTGCTGCTTGACCTCATCCTGCTGTCACCTCCTGCACTTTGTTTTTCCCTTCCTTTTCTTTTTTTGCAACTCACACTGAGATTCATTTCTAGATCTCTTAGAAATCATCTCTTAGAGGTGACCTTAGTTCACCTCTAAAGAGATTTAGTCAATTCATCTTAGTTCCTTCTCCAGTTCTGCCTCTTGAAAGGTAACTTTGCAGGAGAGCAGAGGTGGACACATTTTAATCCTTTGTAACAAGGGCATGAGCTGATACAAGTGTTTACTATGACTCCTGTTAATGGAAAAAATGAATGGAAGAGCATTAATCCCTTGGTGAAAGAAGTTTAAAAATCTGTGTGATAAAATGGATTTTAAGAGGATGATTCTTTAAGTCAAAAGAGTTTTACTTTGTAGACTAGGTATAGTATTAAACACAAACTAGGAAATGGAATAATGTTTCCATTTCTTTAAAAAATGATGGATCATTTGTTCCATAAATATTTGCTGGCCAAGAACTACTATGTATTGTGCATATTGATAATGTGGGAGCAGCTGTCAGGGAAGATGTAGTTTCTAGTATCAGAAGTTTACAGCTGAATCAGAGAGAAAGACCTGAAACAAAGATATTAATAGGACAGAGTGCTGTAACTATGGGGGGCTCATGAATCTGATTTTCCCAAGCTGTGTCTATGTAAAATATTCCCTTCTCCCTACTTGTAAAATATATGTACCAATTTCCGGTTTAGAAAGAAGGGTCCCTTTGGCTCCTAGATCATGACACAAGTGTTTACTACTTTACGTTGTGAACTCAAAGCAGGAAAGGTCTCATTCTTACAGGGAGAGTTGGGCCAGGCTTCAAGGAGCATGTTGCATTTAAGTCAGATCTGGAAGGGGAAAAGAGGAGCTTGACAAGCAGGCAGGGGGAGTATTGCATGGTAGGGAGGATGAGTACAAGAATCAAGATTCTTGGGAGGGCATCACTTTTGCATTAATAGCTTCTTCTGTGGGTATTAAGTGATGCCACATATGTGAATTCACTGGAGTTTCACAATACTCCCTTGAACTCTTTTGATATATTATCATACCCAAACCTGCGATACTCTGCAAAAGCAGACCCTGGGACAATGCTCGAAATTTCTCTAGGTTCCATCTCCTACCCACAATATTAGATTAGTTCATCTGTCTGGGTAACTCCAGTTTCCATAATGGCTTCTGTCTATCGTGTGGGTGAGATTTAGATTCTGACTTTCCGTCTAGTGCTCTATTTGACACTCCCATAGCCTTTTGCTCTCACACCAAAACCATCCCAATACCTCAGTCTAAGACCCAGAGTCCAGGTCAGCTCAAAGATTCATTAAAGTAGTTGACTATGGCGATACATTAAAGAGGAGTAGAAACGGACAGGTAGACAGTCTCTTTGGAAACTGCTTGTATATAATCTGCATCCTCAACCTGCCTTTCCTGCCCTCTTTGCCATTTCACCCGTAGATTCCAATACATATTCTGCATTCTGGCCGGACAGAACGGTTAGCTATTCCAGGACACACCCAGGGTTCTGCCCGCTCTCTTTCGCTTATGCTTTCCTGTGGTCTGGAATGTCCTTCTGGCGATTTCTGCTTGTTGAAATCCTGTCCATTCTTGGGAAATTCTTTCCGATGTCACTTTCTGCCTTTACCCTTTCCTGCTTCCCTGCCAGGATTGTGATCTTTTTCTTCATGGTGCCCTTATCATCCTCTGCCTTAAACGGTTGTCGTTTGGAAGTCTGTGGTTGTGCATCAAGCAAGAACCTCTCCAATTGTTGACCTTTCCAGAGTGTCTGACCCTACATTGTGAATCTATTGAAATTTTTAATCCATTTAAAATAAAACTATTCTCACCAGGCTGATTGGATCTTATATCTGAAAAAATTAAAAAGCTCTTGATAAAAACAGTTGACAATGGGGGCCTCCCCAGTGGTGCAGGGGGTTGAGCGCAGCGCTGTGAAGCCATCTGCAGAATGGGTTCGATTCCCAGCCGGCCAGTGAGATACCCACATGGCGTGGCAGACCTCTCCTGTCTCTCCTGCTGCTCCCCCAGCAGTGTTGTCGGTCGTCTGCCTGTTCTGCTCCCTTCTCTGTCTCTGGTGAATCCTCTTACCCTCCTGCACCTCTGGCTTGTACCCCAATTCTTGTATAAATAAATAAGTATAAAAAAAACCAAACAGATGACAATGTACGATATTGGCAATCAGTCGGATTAAAATATTCCCACACCATGTGCATGCCTATATTTATTTTTCAATGAAAGAAATATTTCTTAACCAGATGCAGCAGAGACTGTCTCTGATTTGGGAGAGACAAGGGGTGGCTTTTATTTTCATGAAACAGAGAATTATATAAAGCAACTGAATGAACTGCTTGAGGGCAGAAGTCCAAGTAGGTGCTGGAGTTTGGAGTGAAGACCCAGTCTCTGAAAGACTGAAAAACTTAGAATTAAGTGAATAAAGCAAAACTTGAAAAAATTGACATCATTATTTTGTTAATGTTCACCACTTAGTAATTCTCAGTAACTTATAGAGCTAATTAAGTTTAATTATGAGCTGCTAGTTATTCAGTAGTGGCCCTAGAAAGATTGGGTTGCCTGGTTAGCAAAGCCCAAGGTCTGCAGTGAAGCACATTCCCTGAGCTTCCCAGACTCGCCAGAATGCTGTCAAACCTTTGGAATACTGAGTTAGTATGGCAGGGATTTCCAGAATGACCTAGATCCAAGGCCCTTTTTATTAGTTTGCACTTCTACTTGGAATTTAAATAAGGAACTTTTGACTTGGTCAAACTCCAAATTTCTTGACTTTCAATGCCTCCTGACCCTGAGCAAATGGCACATACGATGGAGGCATTTGCCTCTGAAAACTCTTCACTAGCAATTCATGTGAATATAATCAAACAGTATTTGTGGTTTGTGGTTGGTTTATTTCACTTACCAGAATGTCCTCAAAGTTCTTCCATTTTGTAGCATGTGTCAGAATGTGGTTCCTTTTAAAGGATAAATAATATTCCAGTGTTTATTACCCCCCCCCTTTGTTTATCTTTTCTTTTGCCAGTAGATAGGTTGTTTCCAACATTTGGTTGCTGTGAGTAATGTCATAAAAATAGCTGTGGAACCTTGTCGTTTGAGATGATGTAAAAAGGACTTGGGAGAATTACTGGAAAGAAAAGTTGAAAATAATTTTGTTCTTGAAAATCATAAAAATTCAAACGATTCTAAGAAGTTAAGTCACTCTAATTCTAACACTAGGAAAAAAACCACTGGGAATGTGTTAGTGAGCTTTCTAGTAATCTCTGTATGTCTATGGCAAATCTATTTTCTATAAGTGGATGATTCCTTTCATATTGTTCAATAACTTGATCTTTTAATTTACCTTTCTGAAATGAACCTCTTTTCATATTAATAAATATACTTTTAGGTCATCCCTTTCAAAACTGTATACTTTTAAAGATGTGCTGTAATTTATTTATCCAATCATGTATTAGTGGGCCAGAGTCCTACCAGTCATTTACTTTTTTTTAAATATGTTATTATACATCAAGCAGTGGGGTGACAAATATTATGATACATTTATCTTTGTGCTCCTGTCTCATAAGGACCTAAAATTTGAGTTAAGCTGAAGGACTTCACCAGACATTTTATTTATTTACCAAGCACAATTTGTTTATGTGAAGTCTGAGGTTTTAGAGCTCTTATTTTTTACCTATTTATCTGTGACAATACACACACTTTACATCCTAAATGACAGAATGAGAACTCTCTAGATCTTTTCTGGGGAATCTTTTCTGGGATCTTTTCTATGGGAAGGAGATCAGAGATACTGAGTTACATCAAAATAGAATATTATACATGAATGCATGCCAATGTAATGCAGAAGAGAAAGTTGGGTGTGACCATCCTTGTGGGTTCAACCAAGGAATGAATATATATAATCACTAGTGACTGTCTTAGAATGAGCCAAGAAATGACTATGCATGCATTCATAATTTTCTTAATTGAGAATGCTGAACTAAACCCAAAATTTGTATTTAATAGATCAAATTACAGTGTCCAAAGGGCTTGAGTGGCCAGTTTTGCTTTTCAGTGGAATACAGTGGCGAAGTTTCTAATGGAATCTCCAGAAACCTTATAGATGATGGTGTCATATTTTGAAACGGTTCATTGTTAAGTCTGCTTAAAGTCTGATACATGAGTTTCAACCATTTGTGGGAGAATACAGGTGAGATCTTCACAAGGATCTGATCACCAGTGAAACTAGTTAAAATTTGAAGGAAAATCCAGGCATACCTTCCATTGGACCAGTTTCCAAAAAAATGGGTTGAGATGGAGATTTGCATGCAGGGGTGTATTGGGGAGTACTCTGGGGTAACGATAGTTGTTCAGGGGTGAGGGAACACAATTCCTCAGGGAAAGAAGTGAATCTAATGCTGTTGTAACAGAGGTCTCATGTGATCCCATTGGGAGCTCTAAAACTTGAACTGTCATTCAAAGTAGTCCTGAATGAGACAAGGGACAATCTTGGAAGCTCCCTCGGGTTGAGGGCAATGCCTGAAGGGAGGATCTGAGCAGCACTCCCTAGCACCCCTTGTAGATTCTGAAGCAGATGTACGCCTTATGTACCAGGTAAATGATGTGTTGGTAGACAGACAATCTTTGTTCTACCCAGCTATAGCAGATGTAGCTATGCTCATTTCACATTTTCCTTTTATACACCCACCTCATTTCCATCCTACCACACAAACACACATGCCTGTGAAGTGGGATGCCAGCATTAGTCAGGACTGAGTCAGTAACTAAGTCAAGGTTCGAGGTCGAGGTAGGCATGGACTCCAGAGAGAAACCCCCTCCCCTCCACACACAAATCACCTATAAAAAACAAAGATTTCAAGATCTGATATGTGGAGGCCAGCCAAATTATTTATCTATTTCTATTTAAACAAGAAAGTTCATGTTTTCACAACCCCTTCAATTGTATCACTCATAGCATGAATGTAATTCTAGCAGCATTACAGAACATCCATCTGTTCATTCTAAATATTTTAAAATTGATTGTTAAAACCTGAGTAAGATTCCAAGAAATCAAAAATAAATAATAAAACACCCGGGGCTCACAGCTGGTGCAGGGGACAAGAATGGAGTAGAAGGCATGACAAAAAGGCTTTCCATCCTGTATATCTGCCAACATTGCATTTAGCAACAGTGGAAATGGGCTTTTTTAAGTTTGACAGAGTGGTTCAGAATTCAGACTTAAGATCAGGTTAAAGCTATTTGGCTTTCATTTGAAGAGAACAAAACTACATTATGGTCTAAGAGACAGTAACTGTAGACAACGATCAAGCAGCGACTTATCCAAGAGCTGTTTTAGGTGCATTGTGAAAATATTTTGGAACTCCAGGAATGGCTGTAACAAACATAACATGCTTATCCAAGTTTCCACCTTTGTCTTTGCTTTTTCTCTTTTAGGTACTTCTTCCCCAGGGCTTAGAAACAAAGTGACTTTTTTCTGTAGCCAGTGCTGTGGTTCCACTTGAAAGGTATGTTTCCTGACTCTCAAGAATTCTGATTTTAAAATATGCATATGTTTGCATATTATTTGGGAAGCACTGTATCAAGTTTTCCACAGCACACATCATTTTCTAACATAGGATAGAATTTACTTATTGATTTTATTACTTATTGGCTGTCTAACCCTGCTACAATGTAAACAACCACAAGAGCAAAGATTTTTGTTTTGTTCATTGTTGTATTCATACTGCCCAGAACAGTGGCTGGCACATAGCATCATCTTAGAATGAATGAAATAAAACATAAAGGAAAAGACTGCACAAATGACTGATGATTATGATCTATGAGCAGAAGAATATAAGTAAGTTAATCATATACAGCCCTCAGTTAAATTATAATATAAGGATGTTCATTATTTGTCCATCGAATGACCCATCTATAGATTTTGAACTTTAAGTTTATCCTATATAGTAGGTCTTTTTATTTTATCCCTTCATCCTTGGTCAGGTCCATTTTGCTCTCTGTCTTTTAGATCCAGTCTGATGGTTCATTTCACACCACATGGATTTATTATAACTCCTGTGAGACTGTGAGGCACCCATATGAAAAAGCAAGCCAAAGAAGGTGGAGGCAGAGAGAGACTTGTTACATGTGCATATCCAATACTGCAAGAAAATATACCAAACTAAGGAATGCATAGTCCGTAAGTAGAAACACTTCTCTTTTTCTTCCTCAAGAAAACTGGGTTAATTTGTTCTGCCTCTAGTCAGAATACCAGAAACAAATATTTCTCTGATAGGGACTACCTTCAAGACACAGTATTAAGGAATTTTCTGATGCAATGTTGTTGAGTGATAGTAAGAGAACAGTTTCACACCCTAATATTCAAGCTATATGCATTGTATAAACATAAGGCACATACACAGAAATACAACACACTTACAAATGGAATAACCGTTTTATGGTTAGCAAAGGAGGCTGTCTTCATGTTGAGAAGCAGCTTGCTTTAGAGCTAAAATCCCTCAGATTGAGTCAACCAAATAAAATAGAGCTAGGTGCAAGTGATGAATTTTAAAACCCTGAAAATAATTTTTTAAAGTTACAAATCCAAGCAAACAGGGAGTTTGATCGTTACCTTTAATGAATTTTTTTTTTCATAAAGATGTCTTTTCCTTTGATTGCAATGGTTTTTAAGCCTGGAGTCAAGCTGGTTTGACATCCTGCCACACCAGGATGCTGTCCTCTGCAAAAATGGGCCATTATTGAGAAAGAGAGAAAAGTTGGATGGTAAGAAAACTGGGAGTACAATATAATGGAAACAATATTGAGGCTCCACAGCTGATAAATGGAGTGAATAAGCATGAGGAACTGGGAGGCGTGCCACAGTATTTGCTGCATTACACAAGGGTGACTATTCCAGGTACAGTGATTGATGCTGGGCAGAGGCTCTGGGGGTAAGGTAGTAACTGTTGGAAATTGCTTGGTGTAAGGATGACCTTGAACATACTAATACAGACAGGTGGCTTATCTGTTCCCTTTTACTTATAAGGTCATTGCTTTCCAAGTCTCCTGAAGACCTGTAGAAAAGGCAATGTATGTACTTGGTGGAGATATGAAACTCAGATTCTAGTCTCAGAGGCCACCCCTAATTAGGGCTGAAATATTCAGCCTCTTTCACAATTAGGAGGAGGCCATCTCAGCACCTTTCCCAAAGTACCAGGTTGTGCTTCCCTTTGGATGGTACCACTTATGAAATAATCCTCACTATCTACTCCCTCCACCTCTTCACAGTCATTCTTCATCTTATCCCAATACCTGTTCCAGCCCCACCTGAGGTGGCCTGGTGTTGTTGTGTCACCCATGAGAATAAGTCCCCTTGTTCAACCTCAAGCCAGCTAGGTGGACTCTCTTAGTCCACCTAGAAGGGACTGAGGATGGATTTATGTCAGGATGAGCATTTTCTCAGGCTGATCCATGACTCAAGTTTCAGAGTTGAAGCTAATTTGTACAGATGCCCCAATGGGCAGCCCACAAACATACCTGGTGCACCAGGAAAAGTGAGGCAAAATATATTTTTAAAAAACTTTTCTTGTTCCTGTATTTCACTTATTTTTTATCAGAGTATTGCTTTTACTGGTGTTTCATATGGAAGGCTGCTGGGCCCATCATCAGCAGAGCTTAAGAGCTTAAGACCTGCTGACATCTTTGTTGGCACCCTAAGGTGCTCTATTATCTTCTCTCCTGATCACCTGCCCAGACTTTCCTCCAACTAGGCTCTTTCCTTTGAAGGGGGCAGTTGACCAGATTCAGCTGTTGTTTTCCCAGATGCTGCTTTTTTTGAGTCATTCCATCTGGACCTTCCTTTTTAGTGCCTCCTCCCCTGCCCCTTCTATAGAAGCTACAAACATGCCTGTGGATAGCACTTTGGAAGGAACTGTTTGATCCTATGCTCTAATTCCTGCTTGTGACAATCATTTACTCCACCCTCTAAATAAATGCAGAGACAAGTTTCTGGCTACTTCTTTTTGATAGCTGAAATGAGATGGCTACACCACACACCCTTTTGTATAGCTAACTCCTAAATGCTCCCTCAACCTCACCCTGCTTCCTCAACTCCATCCAAGCAGTTAGAGCTGAGGTGGTGTGGGGTGGGAAAGAAAGAACGATTCACCTGAAATGGCCTGAAATATAACCCATCATCATCAACAACAGCAGACCAATGTCGTCCTACAAACTGGCATGGTGACCCAGAAACTTTGAGAAAATGCATATTTTTACCTGTAAGGTGATGAGAAAACATCACCACTTCACACTTACTGCAGCATTTGAATTAGGTCCATAGTCAACAAACACTTAGGGAATAAACTAATGTGTCTTTGTACGTATACGTGTGCGAGACAGAGGCAGACAGAAAGGATTTAAATACATTTTATTCTTTTTTTTTAGATTTATTTATTTTTATTTATTGATAAAAGCCCTGGGTACAGTCAGAAGCGCGGGAGGGTGAGAGAATTCACCAGAGCCAGAGTGGGGAGCAGAGCAGGCAGAAGGACCGAAGCACACTGCTGAGGGGAGCAGCGGGCGGCAGGAGAGGTCTGCGCGCCATGCGGGACCCTCCTCTGGTGGCCAGGGAGCAGCCGGGGATGGAACCAGCGCTCCAGAGGCTGCGGGCAGCTTCGCAACCCAGTGCTCAACTGTTGCGCCACGGGGGAGGCCCCAATACATTTTATTCTTATTGAAGGACTCATTCTGTACTCTCAAGTATTTCACTGAATTGTGGAAGTGTTTCCTGATGGATTGAAACTAGGTCAATATGGAATTGGTCCTCACCCACACTCTATATGCAGATGGGGGGGGCATATCACCAGTTGTACTTTTTTGAATTTTTACACACAGTGCCTTTAGAAAAATGATACTACTAATATTTACATAGATTCTTATTGTAAATAATTCAAATGACTCAATATAATAGGATATGATAGATACTTCCTTAAAATGATAAAAAGAATCTATCTCAGCCCAAAAGCTGAAATAAGATAAGCATGTCTGTTATCATTATCATTACTTCTTATTGTAGAGGAGGTACTGGTCAATGCAATTTGAAAAGGGGAGAAATCAGAAGTATGAAGAAAGAGGGATAACTCTTAACGACTTTCAGATGATATGAAGCTGTAGGAGAATCAACTGAATAATTACTGCAAAATTCATGAAGGTAAGCAGAATACCAAATTAAAATAAAGGCCAATACCTTTTAGACACACAAACACCATCTAAAAGCTATAGTGGAAGAAAACCTGCGCAATGCTATAATTGCAAAAAAAAAAAATAATAATTAGTAATGAACTTAAAAAGAAATGGTAAGATCTATGTGAAGGAAAGTTTTAAACACTTTAGTTGGAGTCCCAGAAGAAGAGAGAGTGGGAAAAGCAATATTTGAAGAGATACTGGCTGAGAATTTTCCAAAACCAATGGAAGATGTCAATCCACGATTAAAAATTCCTGTGAATCCCAAGCAGGGGAGATGATTACCCCTAAACCACATTGCCAAATAATCAATGTGAAATCTGAGTATATTAGGGGTGATGAGTCCTCATGTGATCTTGTGGCACTGGGGAAGGGGAACTTGGCCTCTTTTAATTGTAACTTTAATTGTCCTGGAACCTTCCCTGGTTCCAGGTAAAGGGTTTTCATCTGGTCACATCTCTAAGTCTCTTCACACTGGTGTCCACTGAGAAGTGGTTGGTGAATTTCTGGCTTTCTCTCTTGGCTCAGTTAAGACCTGTTGGTTTCAGCCCACCTCAGGTATCCCTGATGCCATGCCTTCTACTTTTTAATACCCTTGCCAACTCTGTCACCCCTTGCAAGTCTTTTGGCTTTCAGTTCAGTTTCTTTAACCTAGTAGCTAAGGTCATAGATTTTGTAACTAGATTGTCATTGTGTTCAAATCCTGGCCCCATTACTTACAACACTGTGACCTTGGGCAAGATAATTAACCTCACTGAACCACAGCTCCCGCAATCGGAAAGTGTAAACAGGGCCTGCATCATTAGGCTGTTAAAAAGATGCATTAAGATCATTCCTGCAAAGTGCTTGGAATTATTCCTGGCACACAACACTTGATTAATGTAACTACTATTACATGTTGAGGTTTGAGGAGAGTCAATAAATGATACCTCATTTCCCCACCTGAGTACTGAACTAATTAAGATAAATCACCAATTATGGGGCAAAACAGATGGAGATCAAAATATCCCCTTCATTACTGGTAATGTGTTATTATGGAGAGTGGCTTATATCTCTGGACAAGTGACTTTTTTATACAAAATCCCAGAAGTGGAGAGATTGACCCTGTCACAGGTAGCAATGAACTGGACAGCCTTGTCCCTGTAAAATTTATTGTACAAACAACTAAACACATGCTCTGTGATCAAGGGACCTCCTGTTTCTCTGATTTGTCACAGCAATTGATGCTATATAATTAATTTGGCAATGATTCATGAGCAGCCTGGTGCCACCGTAGAAGGAGTCATATGCCCTCAGTGCCCCACTATATTCCTTGAACATGCACAGCCATTACCGGGCACACTGATGCCACACTGGACTCCATTCTCAGGAGCCTGAACCTATCTTTGTTGCTAAGACCCATTTGTCTTGCAAGGACAGACTGTTGGCAGTGCCTGGAAGCTTCTAAGTCTCCCACCCTCACTTAGGGTGCCCATATAGTCACCAATGACTGATGGGTGAGAGGTATGAATACTCCAACTGCCTTCTCTCTGACCAGGACACTGTCCTCAGAGCTCCCTGCAAAACAAAGCCCAAGTCCAAGTTACCCTCTCTAGGTATTACTTCCTGGCTCCATTTCCCCATTCTCTAAATCTCTTTCACACAAATTGTTGAATCAGAGACCAACCTAAGATAGAAATCCATTCTATTATAGTTAGTGTCACTTGGTGTTTTTTTTTTTTTCTGGTAGTCAATTGTTTTACTCTGTTCAATGGTTACAGCGAAGGGCTCCATGAGCTTGTGAGCAGAGCACTGACAGAGGGCAGATTTTCTGTTTTGCACACAATAAGGACTAGACTTTTTGTTATTGCCTTCTCAATTGATTCTGAAGAACTGACATCAGGTAGCCTCAAATGATAAAAAACAAGGTGTTTAGAGAAAATGCATATTTATCATACATAAGATCCATAGACATTAGAATTTTGAAGTTATTTTCTGAATACAAAATTATGTTACACACATTTATAAAGATCTCAGAGAAAATTTAGGTTGATATGAATATTGCATGAAATTACTATATGGGACAGAACAGCTCAGTATATGCTCTTAGTGACATTTTAATGTTGAGGTTGCTTTTAAGAATTATTAACTAGTGAATAATTAAAATGTTGTCAGAATGGATTCAAGGCCAGTTAGTTTGGCTGCAGATAAAAGGTCCTAGGAAATCCATGACTGGCAAAATGGGCAATTAATATGATTTTATTTGCATGCTAAAATAATTTCAGTATGGGTTCCAAAATGTGCATTTTCTAGAATATAGTAATTCAGTTTTCATGCCCCAGATGGAAATGTGATACTAACATAAATGAAACCAATAAAGGAGATGCAGGAAAATAATGGCATAGTAATAATTCTGACATGTGTGTATACTTTATTACGTTTCCAATAAATATTACAGCTCTTTTTTTAATCCAGATTGCTAGAACTAAAATCTGTTCATAACAGTTTATGCAGGTTATAATTTCTTTCACTTTGGATAATTTGTTTTATGAATTTCAAACCACCAACTTGACAATTTTTTGTCAAATTAGCTGGTTTATTTGACCAAACCAGTGGACAGGACTTACTGTCCTGAGGACAAACAGATATTTCCCGAGATGGTGTTGGCCATTCTTTAGTCATGCTCAGCCCACTGGGGTTCAGGCTCAGAAGATGCACCTGTATTGGCCAATATCCCCAACTCTGTAGTCTATCACTATTCTCTGTACCTGGGGCTGACAATGTAATGGGGGGATCCCCAAAATCTGTGAATGGGCTTGCTTCTTCCTTTATTATTTCTGTTCTTTTGCCTCTTATACATTCCTACTTTCCTAGGTGGTCTCCCAGACTTTCTCCTCTAAGTCCCACACATTATTGATCGCAATGAACTCTGTTCATACCTTGTAATAGTAGACATGTTCAGTTATTCTTTATGGTGAAAATTTTACTCCTGGAAAATATATTTGATTAAACAAATATAGATGATTTTCTTACTAGTAATATTGATATTAAGAGTAATCATAATCATTTTAATTATTATATCCAGATTCCTTGTGTAGTCAAATAGTATCAAGTCAGGTATTTAATAAATATGTAGGTGTCTTATTAAATTAATCAAAGCTCTATTTAAGTTTCATTAGTATCCAAACAAGTATAGGCAATTCATCAGCAAAAATAAGAATTTAAACAAATTTGGACTCTTTTCTACACATTTTAAAAATAAGTTCTCACACCTGCTTCAGGGATGTCTTTTGGGATTTGACTCCAATGGAAAGGAAAACAAAAGCAACAATAAACTAATGCAATTGCATTAAGTTAAAAAGCCCTGCACATATTAAAAAATTATCATTAAAACAAAAGACATCCTACTGAATGGGAGAAATTTTTTCCACATAGTACATCAGATAAGGGGTTAATACCCAAGATCTACAAAGAACTAGTACAACTCAAGAAAAAAAAATAATAACCCAATCAAAAAAATGGGCAAAAGAACTAAACAGACACTTCTCCAAAGGAGACATACACATGGCCAAGAGGCATATGAAAAAATATTCACCATCACTTATCATCATGGAAATGCAAATCAAAACCACAATGAGGGCCTCCCCGGTGGCGCAGCAGTTGAGCACTGGGTTGCGAAGCTGCCCGCGGCCTCTGCGACGCTGGTCCCATCCCCGGCTGCTCCCCGGCCACCGGAGGAGGGTCCCACATGGCGCGCAGACCTCTCCTGCCACCCGCTGCTCCCCTCAGCAGTGTACTTCGGTCCTTCTGCCTGCTCTGCTCCCCCCTCTGGCTCTGGTGAATTCTCTACCCCTCCCGCGCTTCTGACTGTACCCAGTGCTTGTATGTATAAATAAACAAACAAACAAATAAACAAACAAACAAACAAATAAATAAATAAATAAATCTTTAAAAAAAAAAACAAAAACACAATGAGATGCCACCTCACTGCCATGAGAATGGCCCATATCAAGAAAACCAGAAACAACAAGGACATGGAAAAAAAGGAACATGTGTACTATTGGTGGGAATGTAAACTGGTCCAAGCCCTATGGAAAACAGTATGGGCATTTCTCAAAATACCAAAAATAGATCTATTATATGATGCAGTTTTTCCACTCCTAGGTGTCTACCCAAAGAATGCAAAAACTCTATCAAAGGAATATATGCACCCCATGTTCACTGCAGCATGATTATAAAAATAGCCAAGTTGTGGAAATAATCCAAATGCCCATGGACAGAGGAGTGCATTAAGAAGATGTGATACACACACACACTGGAATACTACTCAGTTATTAAAAAAAATAAAGATGAACTCTTGCCATTTGAAACAACTTGTATGGAACTGGAAGTGATTATGCTAAGTGAAATAAGTCGGAAGGAGGAAGACAAATACGGGGTGATTTTTTTTTCACTCAGTTATGGGTTATAGAAAAACAAAGGAACTGATAAAACTACACCAAAGCAAATCGTGGAAATAAGACTGCAGAATTAAGGCCTCCAGAAGGGGAGGGAAGCTGAGGCTGAGAACAATTTGGGGAGTGAACCCAATGGCCAACGCTAAAGGATGATGGGTGATTTTAAGGGGGAGGGAGGTGGATAGCATACACCTGAAGAGGTGTGACCTAGTCTCCTAAATCATATACAGTGTTGTAAACTGATGTTACCCCAAGAGAGAAAAATAAAAATAAATAAGAACAGGCTTTCTCAGCAAATTTGAGATGCTAACTGAGGATATTTTGTGGATAATGCAGGCAACCCCAAATATGAAAAAGTATTTGTTTTGCTGAAATTAAGAAGTTCATTGTTTTAATTTTTAATTTACATAGTAGCATGTATATAACTCAGTGCTACTCAATGCTACCACTGGACACTTAGCACTCTTCACCCATCTTCCAAAAAGATATCACACCTCTTGAAGAGCTTACCAGTGAACGGTGATCCTAAGGTAGAAAAAATTGCTTTCCTTTTTCCTATAGAGGTTGTGGAGCAGCCTAGCTATTCTTCATATTATATTGGAATCCTATTTTAAGGCTAGCAGGGAACATCTTGGTCCACTAAGGGCCTACATGAATTTCTGGCTGGAAAGAGAAGCTCTTCCTCAGAGCCAAGTAATGGTTTTGTTTCACAGCTCACTGGTCAAGGTGAGCTCAAGAGAATTTTTTTTCTCTCTTTGTGGCAGAGGAACATCAAGGTCATATTTGGAACCCACGCTCTGACATCAAAAGAAAGCAGATATCTTGTAACAGCAGCAATCTCTTTCCTTCTTTGCCCCGAAGACACCCACACTATTGTCAAAGAACATGTGAAAAGCAGACACCAGCCTCACAATTTATATCAGGCCTTGTTTGTAACAGCTATGAAGTCTCATTGGGTTTGCTTTTGGTTGGGGTTTCTTTTTGACAAATGACTCAGAAGGTTGCCAGTGAGAATCATCTCCCTTGAGGAAATATTTCACATTGTTTTCCTCCCAAATTGAAACTCTGGATCTTTCCAATTCAGTCTAATGTCCTTTTTTTTTGTTTGTTTGTTTTTTAAGATTTATTTATTTATGCATACAAGAACTGGGGTACAGGCCAGGGGTGTGGGGAGTGAGAGATTTCATTAGAGACAGAATGGGAAACAGAACAGGCGGATTGACTGATATACACTGCTGAGGCGAGACAGGAGAGGTCTTCTGTGCCATGTGGGTAGCTCCCTTGCTGGGGATCGAACTCATGCTGCAGAGGCTGTGGATAGCTTCATAGTGCTGTGTCTTAACCCCTTGGGCCACCAGGGAGGTACCTAATGTCCTTTCTTAACTCAACTTCCAGCATAAAGTTAACCCCTTATATTCATAGTAAAAGGTTTTTACCCTATGTCTTTATATTGGTATAAGTTTTCCTTTCATGAATATTTAGCTCTTTTGAAGCAATCATGTCTTGTTGTCTTCACAGTGATGGAATGCCCACCACTCTTAGATCAGGTCTAGACAGAGCAATCAAACTGGCCAAGTTAAATTCAATATTTAGTCATGTAAGTGGATGATGGTGTGCCTGGCAACCTGAGGACTATGTGATAGTTTGATTCTGATTTTATTGTTGAACTAGACCAAGAAGCTTTGTCAGCTATGTGTGATCTTTCAGACATGGCGGGAAGTTGTTTCTACATGACATTACCCATCCTTGAAAAGAAAGGAATCTCAAATGCTATTATAGTAAATGGGCTATGTCAGAATGTCACACCATTAGTCCACCAAGACAAACGATCCTAAATAACTTGTCTTTTTATAGACGACTTACCCAAGGGCTAGACATGAACCAACTCAGCACTTTTCATTTCTTAGCTCAGTGAACCTTTTTTTTTTTTTTTGAAGATTTATTTATGCATGCATGCAAGAACTGGGGTACAGGCTAGAGGTGTAGAGGGTGAGAGGATTCATCAGAGACAGAGTGGGGAACAGAACAGGCAGACTGACTGAAATACACTGCTGAGGGGAGCAGCGAGGGAGTCAGGAGAGGTCTGCTGTGCCATGTGGGTAGCTCCATGGCCGGCTATCAAACTCACGCTGCAATGACTGGTGATAGTTTCATAGGTTGCTTCTTAACCCCTTGTACCACCAGGGAGGCCCTCAGTGAATCATTTTTATCCTTACTTTAAAGACAGGAAAACTGAGGCACACAAGAATTAAGTCATTTAACCAAAATCTGTTGGTAAATGGCAGAGTCAAAATTTGAATCACTGTGTCCATAAACATTTGTCTCACCAGCTCAAAGTGAAACGATCATCAAAACATTTACTTAACAACTTTGGGGTCTTACAGAGCTAGATCATAAAGCTTCCTGGTCTAGGTAATGGCACCAGTCCTCCATTTTAGCTCACATGTGTAGCCATAAGTTGTTAGTCCCAGTGTTGAGTGTTTTGTCTTTTCTATGCTGAGAAGCAGAGGAACACTAGTGGCCACCTGCAGGGAATTCTATAGTCAGAAGATTTCCTTCTACTAGGGAAGTCATAGCTAGCAGAAGGAAGGTCTGACTTTTATAGAAGCTCCACATAGTTGCCCTGAGGCCAATTCTCGTTGTAGGAAGCAAAGAAGATTAAGAGCAAGTTTTGAATCATTTATTAAACTTCTCTCACACCTCTGCTGGTGAACCAATTGCTGTATTTTCACTCAGGAGGCATTTTGTCCCGCCTAAGAATGACATGAGAATGACTTTGAGTACCTCATGCCTGGGAAGAGTTTCCTTATCTATGAAATGGGGATAGAGATGCAGATCTTTGAGTGTTATAGCAAAAAATGTCATCAACTGACAGACATCCAGTCCTTTTCCTAAGTGTTTAGGTATGCAGAGCACTGCATAGCTGACTGATGATACAGAATTTCAACTAATGCTTTCAGGAAGAGCAATCCATTTCTTTGCTTGTGAGGTTTATCTCATGAGCTGAATTTCCTGGTTGCGATCATGGTAATCAATTCAGCTTCATTTGGGAATACTGCATTCTTCATGCGGCACTTTTTATAGTGTCAATTTGTATTTTCTCTTTTTAAAGATTTATCTTTATTTATTTATTTTATTTATTTATACAAGCACTGGGTACAGTCAGAAGCACGGGAGGGTGAGAGAATTCACCAGAGCCAGAGCGGGGAGCAGAGCAGGCAGAAGGACCGAAGTACACTGCTGAGGGGAGCAGCGGGTGGCAGGAGAGGTCTGCGCGCCATGTGGGACCCTCCTCCAGTGGCCGGGGAGCAGCCGGGGATTGAACCGGTGCTCCAGAGGCTGTGGGCAGATTCGCAACCCAGCGCTCAACCACTGCACCACCGGGAGGCCCTCTTTTTTTTTTTTTTTAAAGATTTATTTATTTATAGAAGCACTGGGGTACAGGACAGAGGCGCGGGAAGGTGAGAGAATTCACCAGAGCCAGAGCAAGGAGCAGAACAGGCAGACGACTGAAATGCACTGCTGAGGGGAGCAGCGGGCATGACAGGAGAAATCTGCACGCCATGTGGGAAAATCCCTGGCCGGCCAGGAATCGAACCCGTGCTACAGAGGCTGTGGACAGCTTCACAGTGCTGCGCTCAACCCGCTGCACCACTGGGGAGGCCCGTATTTTCAATAACAATACAAATTATGGAATTTCAGGCAAAAAGACCTGTGAGGTAGCTTCTCTCTGCTGCCCATTCATTGGTGTGAACCTCCACGAGGCCAGTACATTTTGTTTAATTTGGTCATTGATTTAATCACAAAGTCATCTAGCTACATAATAGGTATCAAAGAATTGTTTACAGAGTAAGCAGCTCTATACCTATATGTACTCAGATTTTTGAGGGAATGAAGGTATTTTATTTACAAGCTTGAAGTCACAACACTGTGTTCACTCTAGAATTGTGTGACCACAGGACACATTCCTAGGCTCTTTGAAATACAACGACCTCATTTGCAAATTAGGGGTGATATCTAATTCGTAAAGCAGCTATGAGGATTAACAGGCTGTGGAGGCCAAGCCTCTGATCTTCGTCAGTGCCCGCTGAAGCCCAGGCCCTGGACCGAAGTCTTTGCTCCAGTCTTTCTGGGACCTCTAAGCACTTTTAGTATTTATGTACAATAGTCAGGTAAAGTATTATCCTCACTTTGCCATGAGAGTAGGAAGCCTGGAGAAAGGTATGAGAAACTAAAATTTATGTATTTAGAAAGCTAGTTCTTTAGCTACAATTGCAGCTTGCTTTCCTTAGTCCCTGGGAATGCCTAGGGGTGACTTGAATTTAGAATCCACATTGGGAGCTTGAGGAAGATGACTGGTAAAAGCTCTTTAGCAGTTGTTTGTGTCTTGACTGTAACCTGCAGTGGTGAGAAGAAAACATGTGTTATCAATCCATGTGGCTTGAGCATCTACCCATCTGGGGTGTGTGTATGTGTGTGTGTGGCAGGGGACCCTGGGGACAAATGACATGATATGAGAGCAGGTGACGACATGCTTGATGACTTGAAAATGTTATTTATAGCCCATGCATTGGTTGCAGCAATTTCCATTGCAACTTTCCTCTGGAATGCCGTGGACTGGGAAACAGCAGCTTCCAAGTCTCCTTTTTTAAAGAAAACTGAGTCTGACCTTTTGCTGACAGTGTGTTTGATGGGTTAGGGTGGTGGCTGGGTAGCTGAGTCTGAATAAGCAACTCCATAGGGTTGCGTGGACTTGTGTGATCTTCCCGCTTCTTGCTGTAAGGGGTTCTGGGCATAAGGGAGGCTAGAGAGAGAGGGGCCTTTGCCACGTTTGCAAGATAATCTTACAGGAACAGCAGAGCCAAGCCCCAGCCCTAATCATAGAAAGGCGCATATGTGCCTCATATTAAACTCCTGCTGGTCTGGGTGGTGTGGAGGAGGGAAAAGCAGAGACACAGAGCACAGGAAATCTTCGGGGGGATGTTTCCACAGAAAACCAGCTTTGCCTGTCACTGCATCCTCCTTGCACATGCTGTAGGATGCAGAGAAATCACGAACTGATGAGTGCTGGTGGAACAGTTCACACTACTCAGTTTTTACAAAATAAGTCTCCAGAGGCTAGTGTTTGGTAGGAAACTCCCTTAGCTCTCACTTGGATGCACTGCTGGATTAAACATACAGCCATCTGGTTAAAACACTTCTGTTTTCCATTGTGACACATCTCAAACAAGATATTTTAAGAGCATATCGAAGAAAAGTGTTCCGGATAAGGCCCAGGGCAGGGAGGGGGACTTGCTCCTTCCATTCTATCATTACTCAGGCGGAATTGACCATAGTCAATTGGATGGTGAGTTGGTGGAGGAAGCCAGGACCAATGGCCCTGTGAAGATGGAGCTGGTCAGCAGGGGAAAGAGCAGGCTGCCTTAGTGTGAGGTGGCAGCTGTTCATATCAGGAGATGTTCAGCCACAGGCGAGATGAGGCAGCGGAGCCCAGACTTTGAGGTTCTAGACATTCATTTTCTTTACTAAAAGGAAAGCAGCTAGGGATAGAATCATGAGGATACACAGAGACAGGACAGGCAGAACCCCAGCCAACAAGATGGACTTTGGGTTCCCAGTCCAGGACCAGGAGGAGTTGGACTGGGGGCTGTGTGAGGCAGGGCCAAAACTTCTTTTATTTTTTTTTTTCAGGTACATACTAAGTATTTATTGTTTATATAGCACCTTTCACTATAAGAATTACCCTAAATATTCTTTTTTTATATAAATTTTATTTTTATATTCCCCATACAATTGCAACCCCCTTATTTTGACCTCAATCCCTCCCCTTCCCGCCCCCCCCCCCCATCGAGTGTCTCTGGTTCATAGTTTTTTGTTGATTTTGATTTTCATTTTCTTATAGTTATTCATTTTCCTGGTCCCTTGTTTAGGTTTTCTAGATTCCTGCTATGAGTGAGACCATCTGGGATTTTTCTTTTTCTTTCTGGCTTATTTCACTGAGCATGATCCCTTCCAGCGCCATCCATGTTGCTGCAAATTGCATGTGTTTATCTTTTTTGAATGCTGAGTAATATTCCATGGTGTATATGTACCACGTCTTCTTGATCCAGTCATCTATTTTTGGGCATTTGGGTTGTTTCCAAAGCTTAGCTATTGTAAATAGTGCTGCTATAAACATAGGGGTGCAGGTGTTCTTTGGAACTGATGTTTCTGTGTCCTTTGGGTAAGTACCTAGGAGTGGAATGGCTGGATTATATGGAAGCTCTATGTTTAGTAGGTCTAGAAATCTCCACATAGCTCTCCATAGTGGTTCTACATCTGTACCTGGGTCCCATGGATAGTGCTTGATACGAATGGCATGTAATGAATGTTTGTTGAATGAACAAATGAAAGAAAACAAAAGTCAAGCTGTCCAGACTGAGCTAATACTGGGCTGAGCAGGCAGGTCTAGATTCAGTAGATATGCAGTCTCTTAAGATAACAATAGCTCACAGGTCCAAGACAACAGAACCAAGTAAGTACAAACCCCACCAGAATGTGGGGTGAATTTGAAGGACGATATCCTGTACTTTACATAACTGACTCAGAACCCAGGGCAAAGGCCTTCAGTCAGAGGAGGATACACATGACCCCACTCTCAAGGCTGATAGAACTTAACTTCATCCTCAAGGTTCTGACAGAGGTTGACCCCATCCTCCAGGTCTGACAGAGGTTGACCCCATGCCCTAGGTCTGACAGAAGTTAACCCCATGCCCTAGGGCTGACAGAAGTTGACACCATGCCCTAGGGCTAACAGAAGTTGACCCCATGCTGTAGGGCTGACAGAAGTTGACCCTATCCTCAAGATCTGACAGAAGTTGATCCCCTGCCCTAGGGCTGATAGAAGTTGCCAAGGGTTGGCAGAGGTTGGAGGTGATTTCCTTGAGGCAGTTTTTTTCCCCTTGCATCACATCATTTTGTGATTATTTTCTATCAGGGAGGCCACAGGCACCAGTTACACACACACACACACACACACACACGCACGCACACGCACACGCACATGCGTGCGTGCACACACACACACACACACGGCAGACAGGTTTAGAGACAGTGAAAGTGGAAGGGGTTTTGAAGGCCATTTAATACCTCTTTATTGTACAGTCAAGGAAATTGGGGTCAAAAGAAGAAAATGATTGGTTAGATAGATGCCAAAGTACTTTATCTTTTATTTTTGTTTTTTCATCTTTTTCTGGCTTTTGCTCTGTGTCCCAAAAGATTGTGAGCTCCCCCAAGGAAGCTATTTTTGTAATATCACCATCTCAAGTACACATGGAATAATTTTATGGACAAGATGTCTCAAATACAGCTGTTAACTGACAGAAAGAGCAAATAAATAGAAGAATATTGTTTTTAAAAGGGCAAGTGAGTTGTTTTGAAATTCGGAGTTTCTGCCTGAGGAAAAAAGAGCTACTGAGAATTCAGTGGAGCCGCATATCCTCTCATGCATGCCCAGTCTTCAGAATTCAGGAATTGCTCAGAATAGAAGAATGCCAGGAAAGTACAGAGGTACCCGTATTTCAGGTAACAGTACCTGTCCTCCAAGGGCTGGTGATGAAAGCTGAGATGACCCCGAGGGTTATTATTTCTCAAGATAGCAGATTCAAGCCCAGGCAGGAAGGATCCTTCTATGCTGATTTGCAGGAGCCATAAATCCGCAAAATCACAGTTATTTCAAAGTGGAAACTCCATATTTGGACACATGAGTGTAGCACGGTGTCCATACCAGCTAATGGGCTTGAACCAGGAGTGCCCTTCAGAATCTCTCAAAGAGTCTTTTCCAACAAAATGTCTAGGCCCAACTCCAAACGTGAATCAAGGACTGGGCTTAAGCATGTTTATTTTGAAAATGCTCCTTGGGATTTTAATGTATATTCTGATTAATTAACTGTATTAGAAGAAGAAACTAAATTATCAGCAAGTAACCCTTTAGCACTGACCCCAGGGAAAGTGACATTTACTCTGGAGTTTTAATTTGGAATCATCTCCAGTCGTTCTTGCCACCTTATCCCTCACCAATGTCCAAACTTCCACACATTTCAACAGTTTTCAAAAAGGATCTGTTAACGTCATTCACAGGACACTCTATAACAGATAAGGTTAATACTCACTCCCATTTTAGGGTGAATTGAATTTATTTTGCTCAGAAATAGTACTACTATAGCTAAAAATGCAGGGATGACATTCATTGACAAGTGTAGGCATCTGAACCTCAGCACTGTAGATTTCCTAGGAGAAACAATTCTTTGTTGCAGGTGTCATCCTTGCTGCCATCCTAGCAGCATCCCTGCTGGCCTCTACCATCAGGAAATAGTAGCACCCTATTGAGTTGTGACAACCAAAAATGTCTCCAGACATTTCCTCTGTCCCCTGGAGGACAACGTTGACTTGAGAATCACAGGAACAATCCAATATGGTGGATTGGCAGGTACACAAAGATAGTGAGAAGTCCAGTCAGGAAGGATATCTAGAAAACTCCATAAAAGAGGAGGTAGGCCCTATACAACCTACGTTAGGAAGAGGAGGGCATTATTATTTTCACTCACATTTTGTTCCTTAGTATAGGGTTATTTCAGCTTTATTTATAGTGAAAGGACTGAAGTGACTCTAATTACAGAATTGTAGCTCATGGAGAGAGCTGCTCACTTTCAGGGCTGTGACCACACTCCACAGCCCCAGGACTGTGCAGAAGACAAACTGGCCCTCCTGGAAGTCTTTTTGTAGTAATAGCCACCATTCAGAAATGTCATGGCTGTTTGGTGGGGAAAAATAAAAAACAAGATGTGAAGGTACAGTGTGAGCAGGTCAGAGGCCTCCTCAGGAGACATTTCTGAAGGCTGAAGGTGTGTGTAGGAATGGTGTAAATGGCGCCTTGATTGTTAGCTTCCTTGTTGATGAGTACTGAATTAGTACAGTGTCTCTACAGTGTCAGGAATATTCCTAATGGGGCAGGTGTCACCTGACAGGCACCAGGTGAATAAAGCCCTGGCAGCAGCACCATTGTCACCCTCTGCCAGCCCCTCAGGGCCCAGCTTGAATTATACCAGGATCCAGTGCTTCACTCCATTCTGTCAAGCCACCTTCCCATTGTTCTACCTTTCTCTCAGTTGCTGCATTCACGCACTGCTGTTTCACATTATTAACTCATTGCCATGGTTTCCACTTGATAAACGATGATGTCACAGCACTATGAGGAATAGCGCTCCCTTTGATTCTGATTGCAGTTCCCTTCTCACACACCCTGCATGCAGCAAATGCTCACAGCAACCCATTCTCCTTCACTCGGACATGTGATTGCCAGTTGATCACTGAGCAGGGACTGAGCAGAAATGGAAACCGGGTGTGTGCAGAATCAAAGGCTTGCAGCTGGAGCATTCATATCATGACCACAGAGACAGCCTCAGTCATTGACAGTGATAGTATCTGATAGAAGATTGTAAATTCCAGGTCGTTTAAAATGTTATTATACAAATAGAAAACTTTTAAAATAAAGGCAAGTAAAAAAGAACATCAAAATGTCATGACCACTATGTACAGTAGTTGTGTAAGTCACATGCATAAGTGCCATTATTCCCTCACCCTTATTCTCCTCACCCCATCACAGCATCATCCTCTTTACTTCATTACCTCCATTTGCCATTACCCTTCATCCTTTTTTTCCCATTGTCCATCATGGCCTAATGAATCTACACTCCAGTTATCTCTTGAATTCACCCCCCCCCCGGTATGGTCCTAATCCAGGACATCATCTGACTACCTGTGCTGTTCCATAACTTCCTGGAAGGCCTGGGAGTCTCTAGTCTTAGTCATCCTCAACCCTTCCTCACAAACACAAATGGGGTGATTCTTCTAACACAAAAATGGAGCCATGTCACTCCATTGCTCAAATGATGTCATTGTGCCTCATAGTTATGTGGCCCGGCGCACAGACTCCTCACAGTCATTCTGAAACAGGGGCAAACAGGCAGGAGGAGGATGGGGTACCAGGATTGGCCAGAATGGCCTATCCACCTGCCCAGGCTCTGAGACAAGAGAGCTGCTAAAAAGCTCCAGAAGGCCAAAGGTCAAAAATCAAAACCAAGGGCTATAGCAATACAATATCACACAATAATGGCCTATGGGCTACAACCAAAGAAAGGTCAGTGTCCGATAAGAGGACAGGTCACTGTCTGTGGGTTCTCATCTGTGCACACAATTGCAAGAGACCTTAGGCTCCAGGAACAATAACCATGGCGTTTATTTTACAAACAGGGCAAACAAAGAGCTTACTGTAGCCATAGTGTCTGGCTATCTCACCCAGATAGTGTCAGTGATGGTTGCCAATGGTCACCAGGAGTGCTGGACAGCACTGGCCAGTAGTAATGGTCACTACTGGTCCCCCAGGGGCAGTGTCAGAGACACGAAGTGTTAACAGCTCTTTGTGAATTGTTTGGCTATAGCTGAACAAAAAACAGCTTTTTGAGACACCAGACCCTGGGGCCTTTGGTACTCCTTTCAGAAAATGTCAGAGACAGGACCAGAGGCCTAGTCTTTACAAAGATCTTCAGCTTCTTGACTTCCTTAGAGGTTGGCTGCTTGATGTTTCTTTTCTTCTTCTTTCAGTTTCTAGTCCTTTTTTCTTCAGAGGCTAGGAATCGAGTTTTCTTTGTTCGGAGGCTAGAACCATCTCTTCTTTAGAGACTGGAAGCATCTGTCTCTCAGCAACCTCCCAATCTGGCTTATATCATATTTAAGGGTGCCCCACCCACAAGTCTGATTGGACCATTTTTCAATCCTGTTGCTTCTTGGACCATTTAGCACCAATCAGATCATAGCTCGCACACGACTGGCCCATTCCACAATCCAGCAAGTACACAGTTGCATAAAAGGGCTGTGAGGAGTAATTGCCACAACTGACTTGTGGTAGAGCAGCAGGGTGAGAGAATACCACTGCTGCTGCCAGCTCCTGCTGCGGAGGTAGCTAGGTTCTAGTAATAATTCCTTCCGGTGTAGCCTTATAATTTTGCAGCAGCCCTCCTTTGCATGCTACTTTCTTTCCACACTATTAAAATGTCAAACCATGTGAAGTTTCTTAAACATGGTATTTTCTCTTTTTCTTTCCTTCTCTCTCACCTTGCCACCCCTACTTGTCTTCCAAAAATTGCTCTCTATTCAATTTTTCACATTAAGGGTTTCTTACCTTTAAAACTATGTCTGACATCCCCAGGGAGATATAAGTGTCCTTTCTGCTCTGTCCTTATGCTAGCTTGTTCATAAATTCTTTTTAGTTCCTTCACATTTTCTCATTCTCTATCATTGTGAGTTAGCAGACACATGTACCCACTAATTGTGAGTCTCCCTGAGAAGAGGGACATGCCGTTTGAGATCCTCCACCATGATCAGCAGCAGGAGGTGCTCAGTAAATATTTGCTATATATATGAGTGATTATATGAATAACTGGATGAAGAAACAAGTGACAAACCCTGGATCCTAAACCTAGATAAATAAACCCAAACCCTTGCCCTGTCTTCATGCTTTCTCCTTGGTCTAGATATTGTGCAACAGCTTAAGGCAGATTCTGCCTGAACCTGTCAACACAACAGGAGATTGGGACTCATGGAAATTAGAAGCACAGGCTTTAGAGTGAGACCACCCTGAGTTCAAATCTGGCTTCTGTCATATCTTAGCCAAGTGGCAGTCAATCCACAGGGGTTTCTGCTGTCTACTAACCTAAGGGCAGATTTACAATCTTACTCCTCTTCCAACCATCTGTGAAACCCATCTCCTTATTTGTGTGACTCTCCCCAAACATGCCCATGTCATGCTGTTTATCTCTCCATTAAATGAAGTTATGACTGCATACTTTATAAGGTTGTTGTGGGGATGAAATGATAGATTTTATGTACTATCTTTAGCATATTACCTGACATGTAACAAATGTTTAGTAAATGATAGTTATTTCTACTATTGTTAGGTTTTATTTCACCATTTTTATTTCACTACTGTGTCATCCAATTACTTGAATAATTACTGCTCTTTACCTTTTGGGTGGTAAAGACCCTCTCAAGAGTCTTTACACAGACACACATTATACATAAATTTTAAAAGCACCAAGCAGCTCCCCAAACAGTTTCATGGAATCCACAATTAATACTCTATGTACTAAGAGGTGGAAAAGGCAGAAAAGAGGGACCAGTCAAATTGTATTTTTCCTATTAAAAAATCTGAAATGTCACTATAAATTGTCAACAGCTAGGTGAAAACCATGGACACACTGAAATATTGTAATACCCCTTGCAAAATGGCATCAGAGTAGGGCTACTATTCGAAGGAAAAGCTTGGTAGGCCTGGAAAATTCATTCCAGGGACTTATCCTGGCTTTCTAGCTCTGAGTTTTCAAGCTGGATATAGTCAGTGGGAACTCATCAGCCACAGGTTACCTAAATTAGCACTATCAAAGAACGCAATTTAGGAAAATTTTACATAAGAATACATCCCTGAAACCTAGAAAAGTCTGGAGTCTCTCTTACTTACAAGAGAGAAGAAAGAGCACATTGGGGAGTGTGTTATGAAGGGATAACACACATTAAAGGAATTCAGGAAAATTGGGCATTATTCCAAGTCTTCTCCTGTCACCTGGGAATAATTCACTACCAGTATCTAGAAAGGATACTTACAGTGCGGCAATCAAAACTGAATCAGTGCTTGTATTTCTAATAGAACTTATCAGGCAATTTGCTTTATGTCCACAAAGGAATATAGAACATTAAAAAAAAAAGTCTTTTATAATAAGTGAAATGCCCTAGGGGCCCTCTTGATTTACTGGATCATGATAATGAAATGTATGAAGAGTTAAGGATCCTTCTTTTACAAAATGGGCAGGGAGCACAATGGACTGTGGTGGTGGACTGTGGGTACTTTAGTGGTGGGTGCACTTTGGGAAAAACACCCAAAGGGAGGAAGTCCCACACTTCTAAAATACAAACAACAATATAACCCAATGTTATCTCAATAAAAAATATTAATTTTTTTATGAAATCCATTTAAAAAATAAATTCTCTTATATTAGTAATTACCCAATAATTTGAGTATTTTGTTCGTTTGTAATTGAGCATTTAACAAGTATTTTAATAAGTATTTTAACAACCAAGTACAGTCCTATGCAGTTGAGGTCATCTGTAATGAAGTGATTTTTCTTTCTACTTTGGGAAAACACCTTTGAACTGACCCTCCTTTGGACTGGAATTAATATTTTAATCAAGCAGAAAATTGCTCATCTAGGCCTGGCAATCATGCCTGCCAATGCAAGTATTTTCTAGGCAGCCGTCATAGCTAAAAGGAAAATGAGAGCTGGGAAAAGCAAACATCTGTTGCCTGGCCTGAAAGTAACAAATTCAATGTCCAGCCATCCCTTCATCCTTGGCCACTGTGGAGGAGGCTGCTGGTTGCTTCCCAATACCCATTCTCATCTCTTCCTAGAGAGGGCATCCTCTTCTTAACATTTGACATGGCCGGTGGCTGACCAGCAAAAGAATCATTTCTTAGCCTCCTTGGAGCTCCACGTGCCATGTGCCTCAGTTCCCACCAAAGAAATGTGAGTAGGAGTAATTTGTGCATCTTTCCTGCCCCAGCACATTCTCAAAACAAATTTGATTCAGTTTTGCATACCCTCTTTTCTTTTCCACAACACAAGAATGAAGATGAGCTGTAAGCCAGTTTTGACTATTGGGCCGAAACCTGGGATCCTGGAGAGTCATAGTCACCCCTTTGCCGAGAAGAGCCTGTCCTCTGGTTTGTTAGGCGAGAGAACTAATGTCTATCCCATCTGAGCTCCTGTATGTGTTATGGCAATCTAGATGGCACCCTAATGGCACTACAGTCCCCATTACGATGATACCTGGAGTGCTGAGTGGCCTCTAAGATGGACCCCACCTACCACTGCTTCCTATGCACATCTCTGTGTGATCCCCTCCTGTTGAATGTTGGTGAGTCTCTGCTAACCAATAGAATATGGGGAAGGGCCTCCCTGGTAGCGCAAGGGGTTAAGACATAACCTATGAAGCTATCCACAGCCACTGCAGCACGAGTTCGATCCCCCGTCAAGGAGTAACCCACATGGCACAACAGACCTCTCCTGTTTCACCTGCTGTTCCCCTCAGCAGTGTATTTCAGTCAGTCTGCCTGTTCTGTCCCCCACTCTGTCTCTGATGAATCCTCTCAACCCCCATACCTCTGGCCTGTACCCCAGTTCTTGTATGCATAAATAAATCTTTAAAAAAAAAAAAAGAAAAGAATATGGTGAGGACAGTGGGATGTCGCTTTCATGACTGAGTTCCAGAAGATTACAACCTCCCTCTCACTGGCAGGTTCTGCCCTTTGCTGGCTTTGATGATGTGAGCTCCCAGGTTCTAGAGGCCCATGCGGCATGGAACTAAAGGAACAATCAGCAAGAAACTGAGCCTCCCCCTAAGTCCAACAGCCCACCAGGACGTCCACTCTGCCAGCAACCCTGAGGGTGTGGAAACAGACCCATACCCAGTTCAACCTGAAGATGACTCCATCTCAGCTGGCATCTTGGTTGAAGCCCCCTGAAGTATGGGAACTACCTAAGCCATACCCCAGTTCCTGATGAACTAGACCTCTAAAACAGTGAGGACTCTTTCAAGTTTTGTGTTATATTGTTAAGCAGCAATAGTGAACTAATGCCATGTAGATATGATTTTGCTTCTGTGCAATGACATATCGCAGACATGGTGTGTTGAAGTCAGAAAATGAATTCTAAAATATCAGAGAAGGCGGTGAGCTAGACACTAATGTAGGGTCTCACAGTGCTGCAGTTTTTACGTTTGCTCACTGAGTTCAAGGCATGGTCCTCTGCTTTGGAGGTCTGTGGACTTGATTAATTAGGAAGCCCAGTGTTGTTCAGGCTCTGGGGAGCTTAACTGGCTAAACAAACTCCCACGAGAGTTATATTTAAATCAGAATGCTAATTTGTTAATTTACCTTGAGGACCGAAACTGCCAAGTGGATCAGATAAATTATATCTTTATAAAATGGAGTTTTCCAAGGCTCAATTTGATGCATTATTTTTTTCCTTTATCTTTTCTCCCTTTAGCTCCTTTACCCAGAAAAAAAAAAAAATCAAATACACAGAGAAAGGGATCACACATTTCCACATTCAGATCAGAATTCTTTGAGCTCAAACATTATCCTGACATGTTGATAATATTGATAATATTAGGCCACAGTTCCCTTTCCCAATCAGCCTGGATTAGATTTCTAGATCTGGTTAAACCTGCCTGGTCCTGGTAGATAGCTGGAATCTCAGGAGAACATGGATCTTCCCATTGGGCCCCATTCCTTGCAGCTGAGTCTTGCTCAGACTCGAGATCAATGAGTTTTCATCCACATTCCTTTGGTGCTCGGCCAGAGCTGCTGAGGGCCGACTGCACTGTGGCCACTAATATCACCCATTTGCCGCCTCCTGGATGCCTGGGCTTGCACTGACTTCTGACTTGCTCCCACCTGCTGCTTACAGACAAGGCCTCTTTCACCCATTGCAACAGGAACCTCTCAAGTCCGCCTCACATTTCCTGCCCACATTTTACTCCAAGCACTGCTGTGACAACCAGCTTCAGGCAGGTGTAAACCCGGCAGCCTGTCACCTCAGCTGCCTGTGCCTGTCTTTTGCTTTCTACCTGGGGCTCCTGGGAGGCTTGAGTAGGATACCTGCTTGGCCCTCACACAGGTGCAGCCCCAGTGAGAGGAAGCTCACGTCCCACAGGCAAACCTTGCCTAGTGAGGGAAGATGCCCATGGATAGATCCTAAAGTTCATTCGACATGGTTTCTCAGGAGTTTCTGCAGGCAGAATGGAGCCTTCCTCACCCACAGTAGTGATCTAGAGATTTCTAGAGGGCAGGTATCTAGAGGGGAGAAGGGCCAAGTAGTTGGAGAAACAGAGAAAAGTAGATCTGGAAGCTGCAGAGAGAAAAGAGTTTCGGAGAGTGAATTTCCAGGGGAAGATTTGTAATAATTATCCATGATATGAAGGGAACATATTCTTGGGTTTCCACAATGAAATTGCCAGTAAAATCTACATTGCACATGAATGCCTGGCTGAGTGGACTTTCTATGATGCAAATGGGGGAACTGTGGGGATGGCACAGCAAAGTCCTAGGATGCCTTGGGGACAGGCACCTTGTGAGAACCCGCTGGAAGGAACCTCACCTAGGGACATCTAAAAGGAACACAGGTCTGACTTCATAGTCTCAAAGATTACAATTTACGGTTTTCTTGAGGAGGTAGCAAAGGTAAGAGGAATAATGCAGTGCACAGAAAAAAATCTAGAAAGTTTTTGCCCATTCTTTATACAAAGCTACATAATTTACAAATGGTGCTTTTGTCGCTCTTCCCTCTCTCAAATTCTGACCACCTTTCTTTGTCTCTAAAATTTTGTATCATTCTTTCCTTTGTGATCTTTTTCTATGAACTCATTGGGCTTCTCTTGACTTCTCCCAATTCTTAATTTACTTTTTTGGGCTATCGTCAAAACAAAGGTGCAAGGAGATAAACATAAAGCATAGACTATTCCTTCGGAGGCATGACAAGGAAAGGATATTTAAGGTCTAGTACTTTTGTCTCATTCATAAAATTATCACAGCAAAAAAATGGAGTGATTTAAAATAAAAGAAAATGGAGTAATTTAAAGAAAATGGAGTAATTTAAAATAAAACACAAAAGTCTTATTTTACACATCAATATAAAATGTTATATAAAAACATAAACATTTTCAAAGGAAAATTTTTTGTGACTTTTTTGTTTTTTTTTTCATAGATCATCTAAATGTAAGGAATTATATCAATGAGTCAAAATTTAATGTGAAGTGCAACATTAAATCTTTCTACACTTTTCTTTCATTACAAAAATCCTGTGTTATAAAGGTGTGTTACAGGGGCACGGAAAATCCCAGATGCATATTTTGCAAAATCTTAGTAATCTTGACTTAGGTTATTCCAGAATAATTCATTGTTTCACTTTGGACAGTTTGCTCCCAGGCATTTTTAGAAAACAAAGCTTTAACCTTCATCTTGATGTGCTCTAACTTTTGATTATTTGATTGTAGTACAACTGGAGAATCTTAAGACTCTGCTTTTTGTTTGAAGACATTCTTCTTTTACCTACCGATCTGTGGAGAATGAGTTTGTGTAGTATAAATATTTAATATAAAAGAAACATTAAATATTAATTTATGTTGAAATTGTAAGACAAGATACATAACATACAGCAGTGGTCACTGAACAAATGACATGGACCCATCTGAAATCAATACTGCTTATGCATCAATATAGAGGTAAACATTGCACATTCTCACATCACATATTAATCTTTCAAGGAAGGTCTTCTTCGGTATATTAGATTATTGTATATCATTTGAGGGTCATTACGTGAAAGTATATTTTTCATTTCCCTTTCCAAGAGCACCTGGCTGAAAAAAAAATGACCAACATTATTTCAATTTATTTTGTTTTCTAGAGCGTCTTGAGACACAGTAGTGTTTCAGGGAAACTGTTTTGGGAAATGCTGCAAGTTGGAAAGCAGGCCAGCTCTAAGATGGAACTCAATCTTATCTGTTGTCTGGTATTCGTACTCTTGTGTGATCCCTCCCCTTGAATGGGGTGGGACTTGTGGCTTATTTGTAGCCAACAGAAAACAATAAAGGTGATGGAATGTCACTTGTATAATAGGATATAGAAAATAGTGTCTTCTCTCTTTCTAGGAGAATTTCTCCCTTGGTGGCTTTAAGGAAGGAAATGTCCATGTTGAAGAGGCCCAAATGGCAAGGTCTGGGGAGAGGAAACTTAGCCCAAGTTAACAAGGAACAGAATCCTGCCCATAGATCCTTCCCTAGTCGAACATTTGTAGAAGACCCCAGTTCTGGCAAGCATCTCAATCAATCTCAGAGTGAAAGGTTCAGAAGCAGAGGACCCAGGCAAGCTGTATCCAATTTCTCAGGCCACAGAAACCACAAGATAATGAATATGTGTTTTTTTCCATCACTGAATTTGTAGTTACTCCTGACACAGTGATAACAAATATCACCTGCCCTAACCTGACTCCTAAGTACAATTTAAATATTAATGTTGTGATTTTTTTCAGTCTTGATTAAAAATATTCATGAGGCCAGGGGCTATCAAGTAAAAATCTGAATGACAGGGACAATATTTTCCTTTTCTTTGTTCTCTTTGGGCAAATGCGATTCCTCTGAAGGACATCAGTTGATAAATGATGGGCATTAAATGACCCTGCCTTAAGTTGACTACTTTATTTTATTTATTTTTAAGATTTATTTATTTATTTATTTATACAAGCACTGGGTACAGTCAGAAGCACGGGAGGGTGAGAGAATTCACCAGAGCCAGAGCGGGGAGCAGAGCAGGCAGAAGGACCGAAGTACACTGTTGAGGGGAGCAGCGGGCGGCAGGAGAGGTCTGTGCGCCATGTGGGACCCTCCTCTGGTGGCCAGGGAGTAGCCAGGGAGCAGCTGGGGATCAAACTGGCACTGCAGAGGCTGAGGGCAGCTTCACAACCCAGCATTTAACCGCTGCGCCACCGGGGAGGCCCCTAAGTGACTACTTTAAAGTGAATTACTGTTCTTCAAAAAATGTCAAGCTGTCCTCTAGACTTTCAAAGGAGTTAGAAATTTTGTCTCAGTTTTATTTGATCTATTCCCTTCTCCTGACACCAGAGTAAGTGTTAAGTACAAGCCTGCAACTCCTTCTGGACTCCAGTCAGTGTGTGTGTCAGGGTGTTAGGGGGTGAGGGGAGTTTGTAAATGTAAAAGAAAAGGCCACTGATGGATTTGTTTCTCTTGACTTGACCCCTGGCTGATGATCCCACCTTACCTGACTGTATCAGGGCAGATACAGAATTATTGGCCAGGGTGGGAAGATCACCTTCATCAAAGCAACATCATTTTTTTTTTTCAGAACATGAGCACTCTTTGTACCTGTTCCTTGATGTGGCACAACCCAACAAGGGAGCATGTGCCTGAGGGCTAATCCACAAAGGTGGGACATCACGCAGTGGGCAGGTACACTCTACACCCATGTGGGCTAGCATATCACCATGGCAACCAATATATTTACAGTCATGGTCTTGCTCGGTTAAACCTGCTAGAAATTCTTCACTTTGAACTCTTTGCAAACCTGCCTATAGTGTCCTACCATACTAGGATTCTCCCTGAAGATTTTTTTCCTGCTTCTCTTAAGAACTCTCTTATGGAATAGCAATAACGTAAATTGGATTTTTTTTTTTATATTGAGAAGAAAATCCAAATCTCTCTCTTTCTCACTGTCTTTCAGATTTAGAAGTATAGGAGAAGGGTGGACTTCTTTCTAATTCATCCCAAGCAATATCTCTCCAGTAGAAAACTGGTCTATTATAAAAACTCACGTGAGGGTGATGACTATAAACTTTGCGAGTAATGTATAAAGATGCCAACAGAGCTACCAGTGGGAAAATGAGATCCTGTATTTTGACAGCTCACTTCCTTGAAACTCTAGGGTTATGGTAGATGTTAGCGGATTTCCTCCATCTTCTCAAGTGATGAATAGATCTCTGAGATATCTGCATTTGTGGTTGAGGCTAGAGTCTCCTTTCTCTGCCCAGCCCATGTTTTCATTCAAGAGTGACATTTTGAACTTTGTTCTCACCTTGATGATTCCTAGTTCATCTCTTGATGGGAGATGAGGACATTGATGCCACCGGCTGGTGAGGTCATATTTTGGGTACACTTTGGGGGGTCTTTTTATGGCCTGAAAGTTAATCTTTCTCACCAGACTGCCCCTGTTATTGGTTAATATCTGACATAGACAGCATTTTTATCTTGCTGTCCTCTGATGTAAAATGTGGTTCTATATGATCATAAAATTGGTTTAAATGCAATTATTTTGAGACTAGTTAATGGACATTTATTATTTAACAGTGCCTGTAAGGTCATTTGCAGCCCGGAAGGAGAAGCTAACTTCTTTCTCCCTTCTACTCTACTAAGAGACATATGTTCATTACTGAAAGTACCCAGTAATGACTTTGGCTCATTTGTTAATTTGGGAGGGTTATTTCTTGATAAAATAGGGATGCGGTGAGCTGGCCACCTTAATTGGTAGCAAAGAGTCTTTTAAAGAGAAATGCTTCACTCTCATTACAGCACTTCCTTCTGAAAGGCTCTCAGCTGCTATTTAGAGGGGTTCCCAGACCTTCTCCCCAGGTGAATTCATCTTTCCAGCTACCCCTCCTCAAGGTCATTTTCCAGCTTGGGCAGAGGCTGCTGTTACAGAAAGCCAGAGAGCTTCTCTTACTCACTAGTGACCTCTAAGACGTCTTCACCAATTATCATTTCCATTCCAGTCTGTCGAAAGCCCCTGCCGGTAAAATCTATAACAGTTGTTTCAGCATCTTCTCCCTGTGATCCTTCATTCCAAATCAGCAGCTGGACTCATCTATAAATCGACCACAGTTCAGCCCTCCTAACCGTTATGAGGTCCCAGCGAGTGTTTATAGCACCGGCCTTTAGATGGTTGCTCAGCTCAGGGCAGCATCGTGTTCTCTCCTATGGACTGCGCAGGGGGCTGCGCTGCAGGCTGGGGGAGCAAGGAAAGTGGCCTCTGATGAAAGGATGTTTTCGATGGTTGGAGCTGGCAAGGCACTAGGAGTTTATTAGGTTTCCTCATTGTCAGTCTTCATCTTCACATGAGAAAACTTTACTCCAATCTTTCTCTCTGCTGCAAACACCAACCTCACCAGCAGCTTAGGCCATTTGAACAAGGAGGGACTTCCAAGGGTATTTACTCCCACCCCCAGGAGAAGCAGGGAGAGGTGCATCTATGAGGTGTGGTGCTGGGCACAGGAGTGCGGGCATGGTTCCATCTTCCTCTGCTCCCAGCCTGGCAGAGGGAAACAGATGACTCCGTCAGCCTGTCTCTGACCAGGATAATAAATGCTATTAGAGAGACTGGCACAGGCGCTGAGAACACTGAGGGTCTGTGGTGCAGGGCACTGGATGATTTGGGGAGGAGGTTAAGGCATGAGCTCATGTTGAAGACTGAGTTAGAATCAGCTGGTGGGAGGACAGCTGTCTAGGGAGGTGTCGGGGTGCAGGAAACCTAAATTCTGCACCCAGCAATGTTACTCCATGACCTTGGACAAAACTCTCTTTCTAAAAAGACTAGATGGCAGGGAAACCTTATGCAAGAGCATGAGAAAGTCAAGGCCGTGTTACTTTCTCAAAACTCTCTGTCCTGGGCCCCCTCCAGCAGGTGAGAAGACTAAGAAGAAAACTGTTCCTGTGGGACTGGTCGACAGCAGCCTCATCATCTGGGAACCTGGCAATTTCTTTGTTTACTTTGAAGTGACAAGTGAGAACAGTTGTTCTCAGAGGTCTTCTACCTTGAAGATCAGAAGGTTTGCAAAGTGGGGATTGCTGTGTCGCCTGGGGCTGTGCAAGGATGGCTGCTGTTGGCACCTGAAAACCTGTAATGAGCTTTGTTCACCTGGCAGCTCCTTATATCAAGAGAAGTGTCCTTCCCTCAGACTGAGAGGCTATATATGTTACAGGCGATTGATGAATCCATTATTTGCATGTACAAGGTGGGTTTTTTTTTTTTTTTTAGTGCCTTGAGAAAGATACTACTATGCAACAACAATGCAGTCATAATCTCTAAGACAAGAGTGATTGAGCAAGGGAGACCAATAAGAAAATGAAGGATCACTGGCGAGTATGAAAAATCCCCTGACAAAAGCTTATATAGGGAAGGATGTGGTTGAGGGGCTGCTGCAGAGGAGAGGTCAGAGAGGGACTCTTGGAGAAGACTGTTCTTGAGGAGAGACTTTGAAGGAGAAAGAGAAATTAGCTGGATGAATATGGTATATGGATGTAACAGGTAGGTGGAAAAAGATATGGTTCATGGGCCTCCCTGGTGGCGCAGTGGTTGAGCGCTGGGTTGCGAAGCTGCCAGCAGCCTCTGCAGTGCCGGTTCGATCCCCTGCCACTGGGCAAGGGTCCCACATGGCGCGCAGACCTCTCCTGCTGCCCGCTGCTCCCCTCAGCAGTGTATTTCATCAGTCTGCCTGCTCTGCTCTCCCCTCTGGCTCTGGTGAATTCTCTCACCCTCCCACGCTTCTGACTGTACCCAGTGCTTGTATAAATAAATAAATAAATCTTTAAAAGAAAGAAAAAGATATGGTTCAAACAGTCTTTTGAACACACCAATTTCTTCAAATACTTTGAATACAGTTCTAGTTACTTAATGCTAAAAAAAAGTAGTCCCAGAGGGTTTAGCTCTGTCTTTCTCTCAGTTTTAAGGTGAAATGCTCATAAGGCTTGGTCTCCTCTTGCACTAAGTTTTTAGGATAATCTTACAGTTGGAGTTGATATTTGAGATCATTTGAAACCAGACCTCTCCAGTGCCTAAATTTCCTTTGGGAAAAAAAAATTATGTATTTTCTGGTATTTTACTGATAAAGTAAAAAAATAAAGAGTTTAGCGGACTTGAACGTCCCCCTTCTATCTAGAAAAACATTAGCGTGTTAACGGTTATGAGTGTGCACTCTGGTGCCAAATCCTGACACTATAACTTTCTAGATGTTGACTTTAAACAAATAACCTAGCCTCTATTATTGTCAGGTTTATCAGCTCTTAAAAAAGGAGACTAATAGCATATTTACCTCAAGAGATAATCTTTAAAGTGGATTTAACAGCGACACCTGGTACAGAGTAAATGCTTAGTAAATTTTATCTATCTATCTATCTATCTATCTATCTATCTATCTATCTATCTATCTGTCATTTATCAACTATCCATCCTATTTATATAAACCCCACCTCTCACCCCACCCTGAACAGACAGCTGGACTATCTACAGTTCCTCTACTTACAACTGAATTTACATTTGTTCTTGTCGAAGTAATCACGAAGCCCCAGGAAAACATAACAACAATAAATATTAGGGAAAAAGATCTGTTTTATAATAGTCTATGCTGTGAAAAATGAATGCCTTTTGGGAAATGTAAAACTAGGAAACTTAAATCTGTGAGGCACAAGGTAAAAAGTCAATGGACTTGAGGGCTCTATCCTTGCCTTCCTTGTGTCCAAGGTCATGTCCCTTCCAGGACTAAATGACCCAGGAGGCACCTGCCATGAGCACTCCACACTGTGTGGCTGCAGTGAGATGCCCTGGCAGCCTGAGGGGACATAGCAATTATCATGTCACTTGCCTGTGCTCATATAAAGACCGGGTGACATTCTGATTGACTTTATAAAACCCAGTCTTTTTTCTCACCACCCCAACATGAATATGAAGATGGATTAATATCTATTTCATCCAAATTGCAATTTGATTAGCACTGTGCTAGGAGCTAGAGGGGAAGCCAAAGCCTTGGGTGAAACAACTCAACCTCAACATAACCAGGTACACAATTAGATGAGTTCCAACTGTGTTGGCTTATCAGTGATGGGGTGGTCACTGGGCAAAAGGAAATAATGAGATGAGTTAGACTAGACAGAGATTTCAGGAAGGAGTTGAGCATTTAAAGGTTAGTATGGACTGGACAGTCAGGAAAAATTATTTCAACATTGAAAAGATGAAATGTTGGCCTCCAGATTGAGTGCGCATGGTGGGTCACACTGTTCCTGGCCAAGGGACATGAAAAGATATACTCCAGTTGTCAATGTTGAGGGATTCAATAGTGACAATAATCTTTGGTCTCATGCTCATAGTACATGATTTCAGTGTAGGTACTGAAGTTAAGAAGGACAGTTGGAGGCAGGGAGAGGAGCGAGCAAGATCAGTATGAAGGGCAGGCAGGAGAGTTAGAGAACACTTGGTCAGTCTGGAGGGCAGTCTTTTCTCTTAAGGATCTGCTAAGTATACTACCATGAATCTGCTTGTTCCTCTCAATTGTTTTTAGAGTCTAGAGCCTCTCAAGCACATAAAGGAAGATGCACCTGCGCATGTGAGCTCTGTAGAGATCAGTCACGGACCTTTTCTCAGGCTCCATCATGGGCAGTATTGAGATCAGATGATACAGAGGAAGATGTGGTCAGTGCAGTCCTAGTGAAGGGAAGGTCGAACTCATAACTCATAAAGGTTTATTCTGGACAGAGATGACACGTAATGGTCAAGAGAAAAAGACAGTCAGGTAAAGAGCAGAACATGACAACATGGGAAGGAGAAGGAGACAGGGGATGAAAAAGAAGATCTGAGTGGATTTTTCATATGCTGATCTTTGTGGTTTCCAGGTAAATTGATTTAAAGACTCAGATGACTGACAGGTGTGTTTATTTATTTTTATTTTAAAAAAAAAGATTATTTATACAAGAACCAGGGTACAGGCTAGATATGTGGGAGGGTGAAAGGATTCACCAGAGACAGAGAGGGGATCAGAACTGGCAGACTGACGAAATACACTGCTGAGGGGAGCAGCAGGCACGGCAGGAGAGATCTGCTATGCCATGTGGGATTCTCGCCAGCCGGCCAGGATCGAACATGCACTGCAAAGGCTGTGGACAGCTTCATAGTGCGGCGCTCAACCACCTACGCCACCAGGGAGGCCCTGATAGGTGTGTTTATTAAATGAGGCCTTCAGTATTTCTTTATGTTTGCAATATTTCATTTCATAAAAAGATAATTCTGCAAAAATAATAGCTCAAGAAAATTGTACTGTAGGTGACTCAAAGTCCTGCATTTCCAGTAATAAAGCTTAACAGATATAATTGTTTTCCATTGTATGCTTCAAATCATTTTTACTTTCTAAAGCTTTGCTTTCTAAAGAAAGTACTCAGTATCTAGCACGTCTTGACTTCTCCTCTGAGCTCCACGTCTACCTGCAAATTGGATAAATCCAACTGGATATGCTGGAGGCAATACTGACTCATTGTGTTAACAGTTGAATTGATACACCCCCCAGTTCACCTTCCGAATTCCATTAAAGAAAGAGGCCATCAATTCTAGTGGTCCATAAGCTTATTTCATATACTTTACCTACCCCATCACCTTGCTCATGAATGAACAGGCTGGAACATCCTTCCTCCCCTCTGTCCTTGCAGTGGGTCTTTATGACTACAGAAATGATTTTGGTATCTAGCCTTAAGCCGATAATAAGGAATCACTGTTGGTATGAAAACCAGGCATGTATTATTCGCGGAAATCTTGTCTCTATGCATATTTTGAAATGTATTGTGCTCTTATTTCAGTCAGCAGCTGCCAAAGGCAAGGGCCTTGGCTCCTTCCTACTTGACCAGGGCTCTACATTTCCAGAGAAAAAGACAGAAACACAAACGTGCTTGGTCTTCCTTATCTTCAAGACCAGAAAGAAGACTTAAATCCAGGACTCTGACGTTTTTCAAGGAGAAATGATTTGAAGATCTAGAGCTGCTTCTCAGGTAAGTTTGTTTTCTCTGTCTCTTATGCTAAATATGTGACATTCCCCCACCCCCCCACCCCCATTTTATGGCACATGGATTCTTTTCTTTCTTCAACTGCATCCTCTTATGAGAGGTCATTTTATTTGTTTTATTGAGATTCCATTCTGCCTTTAACGCATTAAGGGCGGGCAGCAATCTATATGTGTCCATGGAGATTATGTTTTCTGTTCCCATTGGAATCCCTACAGAGATATTCTAGGGTTGCCTGCTGCTTTGATTGTCTGCTCTTTCACTGGAAGACAAACTCTGGGAGCACAGGGCCACATGTGCCAAGTTCGCCAATGGTTTCTCATGGCAGAAGCTCAGTCACCAGGTACGGTGGTTTGAATAAGTCTTTTGAACAATTCTCAGATTCTGTCCTCTTCTATTGCTCCATTCTATGACCTCTGCTGCACACATATGGATCATGGAAAAACCTCCATCCCCTCACCCTCCACACTCCTTAACCTTTCAAATGATCATTGGTTCCCTCTTCTGCACTGTTGGTGGGAGTGCAAACTGGTCCAACCACTGTGGAAAGCTGTGTGGAGATTTCTGGACCTACTAAACATAGAGCTTCCATATGACCCAGCAAT
This sequence comes from Talpa europaea, assembly GCF_964194135.1. Classification (NCBI taxonomy): domain Eukaryota; kingdom Metazoa; phylum Chordata; class Mammalia; order Eulipotyphla; family Talpidae; genus Talpa; species Talpa europaea. The sequence continues at coordinate 88,484,555 of NC_140077.1, read as the reverse complement.
TCCACTCCTAGGTATTTACCCAAAGGACACAGAAACATCAATTCCAAAGAACACCTGCACCCCTATGTTTATAGCAGCACTGTTTACAATAGCTAAGCTTTGGAAACAACCCAAATGCCCAAAAATAGATGACTGGATCAAGAAGATGTGGTACATATATACCATGGAATATTACTCAGCATTCAAAAAAGATAAACACATGCAATTTGCTGCAACATGGATGGCGCTGGAAGGGATCATGCTCAGCGAAATAAGCCAAAAAGAAAAAGAAAAATACCGGATGGTCTCACTCATAGCAGGAATCTAGAAAACTTAAATAAGGGACCAGGAAAATGAATAACTATAAGAAAGTGAAAATCAAAATCAACAAAAAACTATGAACCAGAGACACTTTTAGGGGGGCGGGGGCGGGAGGGGAGGGATTGGGGTCAGAATGGGGGGCTGCAATTGTATGGGGAATATAACAATAAAATTTATAAAAAAAAAAAAAAAAAAAAAAAACAAATGATCATTGGTTCCTGTGACAGATTCCTATGCCCATGCTTTTCCTGCCACTTCTTTCAAGTTTGTAATTGTTTTCTATTTCCTATCAGATTAAGTTCAATGTTATTTTATTATTCCTAGATTTTGATATTCCAGGTTTATCTAAATATACAAACTCGAATACCTTGATCCCCAAATATAAGCTCCTATCCCTAGACAGACTGATTTCCTGACTGACCTTCCACACACGCTCAAATCAGGATTACCATCCAGACCCTCTCATCCTTCAAAGCTCACCAGGCTCACCTCCACAAAGCCTCCCTTCAGCTGTTCATTATGCACTAATCTTATGACTTTCTGACCATCTCTGGAATTTATAGCCAGTTACCCAACATTAATACGCTGATTTGTTTCTAATTTCAGAGACGATTTTCTCAGCTTGACTTTAAGATGTTTGAAGGCAACAATTATGTGCTGCAATAGTGTATCAGAATCTGACCTATGGGTTAGACTGATTGATAAAGTTTTTAAAACCATTGAGTGATTGACATACCAGGGAAGTAGTCCCAGGTATTAAGACATCCAAGAAAGTCAGACAAGAATGATTTAAGGAACATAAATTGAAGTGGTTTCAAATGAAATGTTACCTTGTTACCCAATGGAATAAATAGAAGTTCTATACACTCCAATTCTATACCAGGAAAATGTTTCTTAATGGGAACACAGAATTGCAAAATGTGACATTTGTCATGAGTCCCACGCTTTAGAGGAGCATTTGATGTTGGGGACACCAAACCACTGCTGTTGTACTTGACAACCCGAGCAACAGCAAGCAAGATGGCATGGACAGGTCAACTGCTGCTGACGTATGCTCAGGGTCTGCGCAAGCTCCCTACACTTCATCACTAATTTACAGGGAGGATGGACTTCCTTTTTTTTTTTTTTTTAGGAAAAATGGATTTTTTTATGGGCAAGGCACTCACAAAATGTAGCTTGTAGTTCCTCTCCCCAGAAAGTCTTTTTTTTTTTTTTAAAAAAAAAAGATTTATCTATGCATACAAGAACTGGGGTACAAGCCAGAGATGCGGCAGGGGTGGGTGGGTGAGAGGATTCACCAGAGACAGAATGGGGAGCAGAACAGGCAGACTGACTGAAATACACTGCTGAGGGGAGCAGCGGGAGAGACAGGAGAGGTCTGCTGCACCATGTGGGTAGCTCCCTGGCCGGCCATTGGATCCGACATTGCAGCAGAGGCTGTGGATAGCTTCACAGCGCTGTGCTTAACCCCTTGTACCACCAGGGAGGCCCTCCCCAGAAAGTCTTTTCTAATTAAATCTGTCACTCTGACCTGCTTCCTTGTTTCTGCTCACTCTAACATATATATTTTATGCTGTATTTCTAGGCAGTTATTTTCCTTTATAAGTGTTTTGCCTATGTGTATGGGTGTGTTCAGATTCCGGGGGGTGGGGGGGGAGCAGAGAGATGTGGTGAGTAGGGATGTCCTGACCAAACTAATTGGTTTGGGGGCCCCTTGACCATAGGGCAGAGTGGATTTGGACATAGTCCATTACTGTGTGTGACTTTGGACAATTCCTGTGGACTTGCTGTGGAGCGCAAGAGATGACAAGAGTGGCCTGCAGGGCACCCAGTAGGTGTTCAATAACAGGAATGTTCTCTGTTGTGTGGTTCTAGCACAAGGCTTGATATGGGCGCTGCCACTTTCCAGTTAATACTGGTTGTTTTGTGGCTATTGTGGTTGCTTCATTGAAATGGCCCATGTTAATTCTCCTGAGAGATACATGCATGGTGATTAAAAATGCTGGCATTTAGGACACACTTTGTCTTTCACTACCTACGTCTCCTCCTTGGGCAGGTAGTTACAAGGCTTAGTGAAGCATGTGTGGACTGAGGTCATTCTTTGCCTCCTTAGCCTTTCATTTCTGGAACATACTTAATAATGGTCATCAACATCATCACCAAACATTACTGAGGGCTAATTATGGTGCTTAGAATCATTTTAAGCATTTTATGTGTATTAATTCACTTAATCCTCCAAATAACTTCACAAGAAGAACCGGCTACATAAATAGTAGGGCTGGGGCAGGATCCCTTGCTTAAAAATTATTCATAATTTTAAGAGGGCAAAGGCAGATGGTTCAACCAGGCACAGAGCACTATGAGTATAAGGCACTGGGACTTCACAGATTGTATGCCTTTGAAATCAGCTCTGCTTACTGGGAAGGTATTCTGTTACTCCCAAACGGAGAATAACATTTCTTTTTGTCCAATTGACAGAGAGGACCTATGAGAGATTCCTAAATTTCCTAAAGGTCAGCCCATCCTGCCCATCTCTTCCTTACTGTACCAACTCAGACCTCTTTTCTCAAACATCCACACACTTTTAACTGCTAAGACAATCCAGATAGGATTTCACATGCAACCTTTGCTGTGTGTGTCTATTCTTAAGTGTGCAAAGACTGAATACACTTAGTCATTCTAGACTTATAGTTGTTTAAGCAATTTGACCTCCTCCCACTGAAAACAAAATCTTAATGCCTTTAACAATATAATGAGTCCACAAACTCTCCCAACCACCATCCGGGCCAAGTTTCTCTCCATTTCTGCTTGTAGGTGTCTCCCCCAATATCTTCCTCCCTGCTCGCAACTCATACTCTCCAGGCTATAAGTCACATCTTTCATCATTTCCCCCCCCCCCATTCTAGTTTACTCTTGGCTATAATTCTAATCTGATTTAATCCCTATAAAACATCTACATAATGATGTTTGGCCAGGATTCTGCCTCTGGGGTCAGACCTGATTTTATTTCATATTTATAGTATGTAAGTTGATAACAGCTATCCCCTCCCCCCTTTTTTTCTTCTGTTCTTAACACTCACCTTTGTATCTCAGATGTATTTCTGTTCTCAATGGTCAGAAGGCTGGCAGCAGTTTTTAGGAAGAGTCTGTTGGAAGAGGGGGTGATGGATGTGGGCTTGGAGTCAGCAATCATTGTATATGTGTCCAAGTATACATGTGAGGGCCCAGAAATGAAGAAAAAGAGACCTGGATTCAGGGCCTGGATTCAGGGCTGGACAACCGATGTCTAGATAAGTTTGTCATGAAATGTGTGCTGTGAAGCAGTCATTTCACCTTTCAAAATGTTATTTTATTTATTTCTTTATGTAATTGACATAACATTGCATTATAACATATGGAAGCTTCAAAAGTGCATCATTGAGAATCAGTGTGTATATATTGCATTAAACTCACTGCTAACTGTCCTAGTCTATCCTTTTCCACAATTTTTAAGTCTTATGTTCTACTGACTGAGCTAACCAGGTTCCCAATTTTCTATAAGTTTAGTGTGTATCACATGAGATACTGTAAAGAAAAGGACAAAACACATAAACATGGGCTGTTAATGAAGATGATGACAATGATTTGTATTGATACTCTGATGTGAAGGCTCTTCTACACCTTCATTGTTCTAGTAATCTTTGGACCCCAGTAACCAACACTATTATGTTTCTCCCTTTCTCATGTCATCTGATCAGGTGTCTTGTTCCTTACTTGCATGAGCTAGGTCAGCATGTGTGAGAGTGATCATAAAGCAATGCCTACAACTCTTAGAATAATCACTTCAAAATTTGATGTTTTCTCCATACAGGATGTTATCTTTCAATTTTTAAAATGCTTTGGTACAGCATGATCCAGCTTGATGAATACAAGAAAATATTTTGTAACTATTACATTTTTAATGTTTGATCAAATATGAGATAATCCAATTTAATCATTCACACTACTCATCAAAGTTGATTCTGAATGACTCGGTACAAAAGAACAACCCTTAAAGACAAGAACTTACCATCATTGAGACCATAAAGACTCAGACCAGAGGTTCTGGAGGCAATTGCAAAATAACTCTTAAGGTGTAACACACATCACTGTACACATATCATCATATAGTTTCTCAGAGGGCCTCCTTCAAAGGGTCAGCTCAATTTTGGGTGTCTCAAAGTAGTTATGTAAAAATTTATTGTGAACTGCTAGCTTCATACCTCTGCAGACTCTGAATAGTGCTGAGCTCACAGTGCAGACCGAGAACTTTCTAAAGTTGTTTCTACATCTGCAAAAACATACTGTTAAAATGGTTATAAGCATGGATTCTTATTTATTATATGATTCTTGCACAAGTACTAGAATATGGAAATAGGAAGAAAACTAAGATTGATTAAAGTTAAAACAGTTTACAATGATGAAATATAGTTAAGTACAGAAGGGTCAATATAATAAAGCTCAGATACTATTACAAAATGTAGCTCATATACAAGTTACAGATCAGGAAGACATCACTATTATGGTTATAAAGCACCCAAGCTACTTGTGAAACCAGTTGAAGCCGTTTATACAAAAGCTTACTGGAGAAAGGCCAAAATATTAAGCGAGAACGCAGTGACCTTGGGATTGGAGACGAGGTCTTAGTTACTGCAATTCATCACTTAAAAATAATTGAAACTGGGTGCTTGTGTTTGTTAAAAGTGAAAATAACCAATGTACACACAGAATGTTGTTTGTATTATGGGAACCTCAGGTTTGAACTTGTCGAAAAACAAAAGTGCCATAAAAATGTAAACTTCACATGGATGGAGCTTTTTGTTTCCGGCTCTTCTTGAAGAGTTTAGATTAGTGCCTGGAGTTAGCAGGACTCCATCATTCTAAATAAATGAATGAGTGAAAAGCAAGTAACAAATGGTGTCAGTATCTATGTAGAGAAGGAAGAATATCATCAAAATGTAAGGTAACACAGAAAAATAATTGGAAGGGATTGAATATATTGAATTTAGGGAAAGAAACTACGTAACTCATATTTTAAGCTAACAAAATAGGTATAAAAATACAAGGGAGCCATTCTCCCAAGATGTTTGTTGTCCGTGAAATCAGATAATCAAATTACAAGGTTTCAAAAGGTGTCGGATTACAGTATGTTCAATTTGGAGTTGCAAATGCCAAGTGAAAGATTTCCAAACTCCTACTTTGGGGTGGCTAATGTAAGACTTTGAAAGGATTGCTTTGCTTCCCAAGTGACATTACTAAACTAGTCCAAACGAGTGCATGGACACTAATATGAGTCCATCATATGGAGCCATGTACCTTCATTTGAAGATGATGCTATTCAGGCTGATTTTCAAGTGCTTGTCTTCCTTCATGTGCTAAAGGCATGTCACCCCCCACGTTTTTTGTTCTTTATTTCATTGTCTTCATTAGTACTGTTGAGTGATGCTGTGAGACTCCAGCTGCCGAAAGGCTTTTGCTGGGCAGAACTTCCCAATTTCTTTTCTTTTTTTTTTTTTTTAAACATGAAATTTTTTTTTAAAGATTCATTTATTTATGCATACAAGAGCTGGGGTACAGGCCAGAGGTGCAGTGGATGAGAGGATTCACCAGAGACAGAGTGGGGAACAGAACAGGCAGATCTACTGAAATACACTGCTGAGAGGAGCAGCGGGCAAGACATGAGAGGTCTGTTGCGCCATATGGGTTGTTCCCTGGCCAGCTGGGGATCGAACTCGAACTTGTGCTACAGAGGCTGCAGATTGCCTCATAGTGCTGTGCTTAACACCTTGAGCGATCAGGGAGGCCCAGAGCCTCCCAATTTCTGATGGCTGCTCCCTGGGGTTGACTGCCAGCCCATCGCTCTCAGCACTCCATGCACACCTTATTCCACTTTGAATTGTTCATCCTATTTTTGAAGTGCTTCCTCCTGACCATGTACTTATCATACACATCCTGGTTGTGCAGAGACTCCTTTCAAAGACTGTCTCACTGAAATACCCATGATCAGCAATAGCTCTCTATGAATGAAAATGAACAAATACAGTAAAATCACAGGGCAGGAAAATTAGTTGCCCAATGTGAAGCTGCTCCTGCTGTGGGAGACAGAACCAAATCCCTTTGCTACCCAGTCGATGACATCGCTTGGGAAGATATTTTGTATGTGATGTGAACGCTTATTCACCCCTATAATCTCTAGTTGTAAATGACTCTTCTATAATATACTTTCAATTCCCATGTGATGCACTTATAAAAGAAAGTGCAAGTGCAGGAGAATTTACAGCATGGGGCAAGTCAAGAAAGGTCATGATGGAAATGGGTTTATTCCTGATTGCTGGGTGCTGTGCTGGATGGGCAAAGAGATGAATTCTCTTCCTTGCCCCAGCTCCCAGATACCCACTACCAGAAGAGTGGCTGAAGAAGGAAGTACAGAAAGCACCTGCAGAAGGCAGAAGGACAGAGGTAGTGCAGAGGGAATGATTCATGAACCCTGTGGGTATGCGGATGAGTGGGCTGTTGGGGAAAGCTCCTAGAGGTTTGAAAGACCAACTCTGAGTCCACCAGGTGGGAAAGAAGGTGGACATTCAGGAACAGAGAACAGGTTACATAGGGCACAGCGGTGTCAAGGAGCATGAGGGGCACTGGGAGAAGTTCAAACTGCGACCCTGCTGAGCCCAGATGCCGGCAGGGAAAAGAACAAATGTTACTAGGGCAGAGATCAAGTAGGGAGGTGTGGACCGGCCCAACCTATGCAACCCCCGCTGACTCTTGTGCTGAAGCCGGCGGCTGTGGAGACAAGGGCAATGCACACAATCTCGGGGACTTTATGGCCATACATACTTACACAGCTGTTAAGATAAACTCTATCTTTTGTCTTGAGGGCCTTTTCCATTTCAGAGATTCTATATTTTCAGCAGTGAGTGTTAACATGCTATAGCAAGTTACCTCTTAATAATAGGAGAGCTATCAGAATCCAGTTTATTTCATGAAAAGAACTAATGGTTCTTTTCCTGATGGACGTTAAATGTGTTTCTCTTTAGCTGAGACAATTCCTACTTTACAGAGCTGTACATCTTGTAGTTTGCTTGTATGGGTTAAAAAGATTGTCAATAGCCTTTTCTAGTATTGAAATAAAGTATTCCTCAATAAATATTATTGGCTGTTAGATATATGTTTTAAGAAACATGCAGTTGAATGGGTTTATTATGAACTCTGCTGAATCTGTCATATTCAATAAATTCAGACTACAACCTATTACCCCTCATTTGTAGGAATCTGCCATGTTTTTCATCTTTTTGCTCTGTAAAATGAATACTATAATTCTAACTGCTGGTAGCCATCAGGTAAAAAATAATCCCTTTGAACAACATAGTGCTTGGCGTATGGTACAGTGATACTTGATAAATGTTTATTGAGTCAAAGAATGAATTATTAATTGCTTCTAATTAAGGCCTTTGATTCTGCAACAACTAAACTCCTTTCTGCTCAATTTTCACGTAAAAGAGAACTGCTATCCAACAGAGATATGAATTGAGTCACATGTGAAATTTTACCCTTTTCAGTGTCCACATTTGAAAAAGCAAAAACAATTGAAATCAATTTTAACAACATATTTTACCCGACTTAATATGTCAAAATATTAGTATTTTGAAATATAATCAATATAAGATTTATTAAGGAAATATCTTACACTCTTCCCCCCAAAGTCTTTAAAAATCAAAACACATTTGATTTGTATAGCATATATCAATTTCAGATGACCAATGAGCTTTATGTAGATATCAGAATACTGAGAGTTGAAAAGGCAGATTCATATACCCAAGGTTTTTTTTCCAACATAGTTTAAAATTTTTAAATAACAGAGCCAAATATCAGGGTTTTTTAATTTAAATAACTGAAATCAGGTTAAAAAGTCAGTTTTTCATTCCTACGAGGAACTGAAAGTCCAATGGCCACATATCGCTGTATCTGCCATACAGGACAGGATGGTTCTGGAGATTCAGCTCCATGTGGCCTAAAGCAGGCAGTCCTCTTTTAGCACACTTTAGCAGACCTTTATTCAGTAGACCTTTATTGTAGACCTTTATTTTTCTTTTGTTTTCTCTCTACTTCATTTTTCCCCTGAAACCTTTATTACTCTAGGTTAGAAACTTCTAAATTAAATATGCCACATTTGGTTAATCAAACAAAAGAGATTTATTTCAAGCTTAGCCTATTCCTTCTGTTATGTCTTCATGATCACAGGCACAAGAAGCTATACAGAGTGATACAAAACAATTTTGCTTGTGCACTTTCTCACTATTAAGGACTAAGGCTGAAGAGATAGATTTATCACAATATTGCCTCATGCCATTTTAAGGGGAGGAAAGTTTATACAGGGGAACACACTCAGTAGTTTCTTTGAAAAATCGCAGTGACTTTTTTCTAACCTATGCAAAGTGAAATTTCATTATATACCAAGCCCAAAACTGTGGCTATGAATAAAGGTTATTTTTAAGGATGAGAGTTGATTCTATTCTTTATTTTGTTAGCCAGAATTAAGGACTTGAATTATGTACCTGATCAGATTCCTTTAAGGTCCTTCCACCATCATAAAATTTTCTTTTTTTAAGATTTATTTATTTATTTATGCATACAAGAGCTGGGGTACAGGCCAAAAGTGCTGGGGGTAAGAGGATTCACCAGAGACAAAGTGGGGAACAGAACAGGAGGATTGGCTGAAATACACTGCTGAGGGGAGCACCGGGGGGATCAGGAGAGGTCTGCTGTGCCATGTGGGTTGCTTCCTGGGCAGGCCGGGGATTGAACTGGTGCTGCAGAAGAAATAAGTATCCTTTATTATGTTACCTAGTATTTAGTAAGTTTCCATGTGTGGGCACAGTAGAGGGAGCAGAGCTAAGGGATTTGTGCTGGCTGTTTCATGTTCATTTGCAAGGCTTGGAAGCCACTGTGCCAGAATCCTGAAACATCCTTCGAAAGATGTGTCTGGTTTGCTGTTTTACCTTACAGGTGGTGAACATGGGTCTTGAGACAGGTGCAAGATTGAACAGTGCTAAGTATTCCAATTATCCTCTGTACACCATTAACCTGGTGCATATGTGATCTTGAATAAGTCAATTGAATGGGCTTTTTGTAAACGGGAAATAAACATAACTGTCTGGGTCACTACAAGGGTAAACAATGGATAATATGTGAGTGGGAACTGAAAAGCAGAATCCAAGCTACCAGTTGAAGGGATCATTTATATTCCAATGGGGTTGGACACCATTTCACTGGTATTTGTTCACTGCCATGTTAACATGGGTACCCTGTAACCTCAGGTACTCTTGAGTGGCTGCACATGTCAAAGATGCCGCTGACAGACAGCAGCAGCCCCTGTAGGCAGCAGTGGTTCTAGTTGATCAGAAAAGTACAAGCTTCTGCCCTGGCAAACTCAGTACCTCTTGGTGATTCTGGATCTTCACAGAGGGACAACAAAAGCTTGGCATTTCCAGTTTCACACCACAATTCAGAAAGCCATCTTTATAGTGCCAAAGCCTGACTTCTGTTTAAGGAGTGGGGATGATGCTACAGGGGTCTTGTGATTTTTATTTACTTTGTAAAATCGGAAAGTTTTTTTTTTTTTTTTTAACCAGGTGCTAAAAAAATAGACACAGAGTGCTCCAGAAGTGATTATATAGTGGGTGAGATTTTTTTTCCTGAGAGGATCTTTCTGTTTGCTATTTTTATATCTTTTGGCACATGTTTTAAGGGTCAAGTGTTAACTTCTCAGAAACAACCTTTAATGAGTCAGGATAAAAACCATCTGGCGCAGGGATTCCTCTTGCAAATGGATGAACTTCAGGAGGAAGAATTTCTTAAGATTCTCATTGGAGGCTTAAGGCAGCAGCTCGAACATAGGATCGATCCCCTTATATCAATTGCTCCTCATGTGCATGTGTTCCAGCTCACCATGAAAGGAAGTGGAAAAAGAACTACTGAAAAGAAGAGGAATAGGGAGATAGTAAGGCTTTTGTCCTGGGGGCTGAATGTGCAAAACCTAAACTCTCACATCAGATAGAAAGAAGCAGCGTTGCTCTTGAAGGGTCTAAGAATGGACCCGGGACCTTGTGTGACACGCGGACGTCTGCAGGATGTGCCCAGCGGCAGGTGGGTGCGGGGCGAGGTAGCAACCTGGAGGAGCTGGACGGGGCCCACCTCCCAGACAGCCTTCCTCTCTCCCTCGACGCGCTCGCCCAAGTGACACTTCCTTGTGTCCCAGGAAGTGACGATCTGCCAGTGTAGATTTGAGTCTCCCTTGTCTCACCCACCCCGGGGATGCGGCGACCCGCGCCCGGCGACCTCTTGGGCCGGGTTTTCCCGGCGAGCTGCCGGCCTCGGCCCAGTGTAGACGGGCTCGCGAGCTGCCGGCGCTTGCAGGGACTCCTGCGCCCTCAGCCCCACTCTCAGAGTGACCCTGAGCCCTACGGCTCCCCAAAAGGGGCTGGGAGCAGGCTCAGTTCGGGCTGCCAGGACTTGGGAAAGCTGGGGGTTGGGGGAGGAGAGCCATATAAGGGGAAAGTCCGAGGCCAGAGCCGGGCGGTGGAGGCTGGGGAGCAGGACGCGCACCCAATTCCTCCCCAAGGAAACTCACCCTCCCCTCCGCCCCCCCCCCAGAAAAAAAAGCCGGTTGGGGGGCGCTGCCCGGCTGGGGCGCCTTCTCCTCTCCTCTCGGCAAGACCCCAGCAAGCAGAATAAAATAAAGCCCCGCGGCGCTCAGACGGCCGTCCTCCGCGGGGGGGGGGGGGGGGGCGAGGCACGAAAATCCGCGGCGCTGGAGGAGGCGGCCCCGCATCCCTAATGAGGGAATGAATGGAGAGGCCCCCGGCCGGCGCCCGCCCACCCCGCGGCGGCCGCCCAGAGGCTCGGGGCGCTGAGAGCGCGCCCGCCGCTCCGCGCGCAGCCGGCTGGCTCGGGCCGCTCCGGGCTGCAGGCTCCGGCGGCGGCGGCGCGGCGAGGCGGCCGGCCGGCCGGGCGGGGCGGGGCGGCGGCGCGTGGCTGCGGCTCGGCGGGCGGCGCCGCACACCTGAGGCGGGGCGCGCGGGGCGCGGCGCGGGCGGCGCTGTCAGGGCCGCGGCTCCCGGCGCCCAGGCGCGCCGGCCGGGACCCGCCGGGCCGCGATCCGAGGCGCATCGCCCCGTCAGCCCCGGCCCCCGGCCCCGCCGGCCGCCCCGCGCCGCCGCCCCGCGCTCCGGCCCGCGCGCGGCCGCGTCCTCCTCCCGCCCGGCGCCCGCGGCCTGCGGAGCCGCTCGCCGGCCCCGGCCCCGCCGCCCCGCGCTTCCGGGCGCCCCCGCGGCCCGCACCCCCTCCGGGCCGCCGAGACCCCGGCGCGACCCCGCCGCCCGCACAAAATGTCGGCCCGGACGCCATTGCCGACGGTGAACGAGCGGGACACGGAGAATGTGAGTCACCCCGGCCTCCCCCGACCCCCGCGCCGGCCGCGCCGGCCGCGCCGGCAGCCGGGCCTGCCCCCGGCCGCCGCGCGGCCCCCTTCTGCCTCCAGCCGCGCGGGGCGGCCGGGCCCGCCGGGGTCAAGGTGGGGGCGGCCGCGCGCCCCGCCGGCAGAGGGTGCGCCCCGCGGGCCGGGCTGCGGGGCCGCGGCGGGCTGGCCTTGACCCGGCCGCCCCAGCCGCAGGTTGCCGCGGGGCCCCGCCGGCCGGCGATCGCCTCTGGCCCCTTCGCTGCGCTGTCCCTCTGAGGCTTGCGCCCCCCGCCCCCCGCATTGCCGCCGATTAGGCTCTTTGTTCCAGGGTGTGCACCTTTGGGGGGCTCGGGCACCCGGGGGCAGGGCGTGCAGGGGAGGGATGAGGGTGGCAGTGGGATGACCGTGTGTGTGTGTGTGTGTGTGTGTGTGTGTGTGTGTGTGTCCGTGAGTTCGCACGGCGGAGACCCTGGCCAGTGGGGAGGATGAGTCGGAGAATTTCACCCTCAGCCACCGCGGGCCCCCGGCTTCCAGACAAATGTTGTCGAGCCAGTGGAAGCCGGAGGCATTTTATTCGCTCCCTCAAATCAGTGGTAATCATTCTGGCAGGTCTGACTTTAAATCTCTGCCCTCCTTGCAGAGTCACTAGGTGCATTTCTTTGAAGGCGGGATCTTCTGGATCTTTGATCCAGGTGACCTCAGGAGTAGTTTATCTCGATGCCGTGGTCCCTTGATGTTTGAAGTCTTGAAAACCCAGAGAACTGATCTTTCCACCTTCTGAAAAGTACAATTGTGTGTTCCTTTGTGGGAAAGGGCGTTTTTGTTTAAGTGTTTTGCTTTTTAAATCCTCATGACCTATGTAAATCGGACCTTGGCTGATTTTCGGGCTAGTTTTTAGGCGCTGAAGGGGTACTAAGTTTTGATGGGCTGTCCAGATCTCTCTGGTTGTCGAGTTCACTCACCAGCTTTCCAGCTCTTGGTGCCACCATGGGGCTGGTAAAATAAAATAATGAAGCGCTTTGGTGTTTTAGACAAAAGGGATGAGATAGAAGAGACACAAGCTCGCCTCTGAATGTTGGAGGAAGATAGAAACTGAATATTGACTCTTGGAGCGTAGGGGAGTACGGGAACTTAATATGATTTCATGGAGGAAGAAAAAACGTTTTGTTAGAAGACCAAGGAAGACATTTCAGAGTATGCTTTGTCTTCTCCAGTCTCTTGCGTTTACAATGGTACAGTGGCATGCTGCTGATATGATTATTTATAACTATTTTCATCATAACTATTTCAAAATATATAATTGATATATAATTCTGATGCAGAGATTGAAGGTTAGGAGGAAAGATGAAAAACATTTAAGTTGATTTTAAAACCAAGTTGGTACAAAATCTTTCTAACAGGAACTGTAAAAAAATTCCTTTCACTGTGTCATTTCAGTGTGAATGAAAAGTAAGACAGAGGACGACCTCACTATTTTATTAGCATGATGGTAGGTTAACCTAGGAAGGGTGGAAAAAATGCATTGTTTTTGCTTGCATTTGGATTTTCAGTACTATAACTCTTCCCATACTTGAATGAATGAATAAGGAGGTACTGTATACAGATGTGAGATAGCTTTATAGAAATATGTAGCAAGCAGTAGGACAAAATGCAGCATCACGTGTAATACCAAATAAAAGCATTTTTAAGCTAAGTGATAATACTGGAATGGATTTTGTTATATCTTCTGAAAATGATTATGCTTTATAAACTCGTTGGCTTTGTTTCTGAACATGCTATTTCAGAGTCACTTTTATGGTCATGTCCCTTGCTGTCATCCTGCTGTACACAACTATATCTCCATTTAGCATCCTTTACCCACATCCCGATTTTCTCCTGGATTCAGCAGGAAATGTCTGTTTTATTACAGCTGCTAATTTATCAATAGGTGTCCACTCAGCTCTGTTACTGAGTTGGGAGGGATACAAAAGTGGTATTTTAGACAGGGCCTTTCTATTAAAGGAATTTACAGGAAAGGTAAATATAATCCCAAATGAACAGTGTGCAGCAGAAGAGAGTGTGTCAATAGGGCTGAATTGATTACAAATGCTCTAGGCCTTTTATCGAAGGGCCACCCATGATGGCTATGAAATCACCATTGGTGTCTCTCTAGTCTCCAGTTGGTAGTAAATGTCATGATTCATTCTTGCTTCTCATCAATGAAATAATGAACCTGCTAGTTAGCTCATATATTAATTGCCAGTATGGAATCAGACTGCAGTTGTTCATAGTTGATTTCAGTTAGTGACTTTTTTTTCTAAATGATTGTGAAAATTTATATTGCTTTATGACTATTAAAGGTTTCTAAGTCTTGCAGAATTTAATACTGCTAGAAATTAATATAAATATAGTAACTTGGGTTTCTCTTTTGATCATTTGCAGTTAATAAAAATTTGTTTAGTCATACATGAATGGGTTTGGATTTAGTATCCTGGGGATATGTGATATCACCTGTCTCCTTGTCACTAGTATATATATTGAGGATAAATTAAAAAATTCAAAAGAGGAATGTAACAATTGTAATGTTTGTATACTTCCACTGTATATAGTAGAGTGAGAAAGAATTCGTGTGTACTTTCTCTCAAGTACTTTCTTAGATGAAGGATTTGTGTGTTCTCTTAATAGGCCTCAAGGCTAAATAAGACAGCACAGTTAACCAGTGATTAGCTCTAAAGGCAATACACACAGTGAAGTAGGAAAGGCATGTTGTAGATAATAGATTTAATTTATGCAAAATGTGTGATTTTAGGTTGTAAAGAGTTGAGTCCAGAAAAGGAATGGGTATTTGAAATATTTCTCTTTTCTGTTAGATTCTGCTTGGGTAATTCCAGCCTGAATAAATAAGTTGTCACTATCTTAAATGCTTTTAAATGAATGAAGCTAGAAAATTTGTGTGTGCGTTTTGGGAAAAAACTCTGATGATGCTAATTTTTAAGGATACAAAATGCCCAGTCTAGCTTTCTGTGGTGAAATTTTGATCGGGTAAAGAAAATTGATTTGATCTCTTCTTGGGATGTTTTAACATGACTTTGATGAAACTTATTTTGCAACTTTTATAACAAAACTTGACAGTGATTCTTCTGAAAGATCTGAAACTCTCTACATGACTGCCACGGGTACTACATATAACTAAGGTGGTCATCAGGCATTTGTCCTGTGGGCATCATTGTGAATCATGTGTAAGCAAGAAGGAAGCAAAGTGTTTGGTGCTTCTCCTGGGTTTGTGGAGGATCCTTTGCCCGCCTGACATGTCACAGTCCCTGTCACGTTCATTCTAACCGGGACTTGCCTTGTCTCCTTTATTCTGTAACATCTGTGCCCAGCTCAGTGACTACTAGCAGTATGTGAGAGATCAGTGCAGTAACATTCGCCATTTGAATCTTTTTATTTGTCATCAGTGTACATCGGTGATCCTGTGAAGGTTGCATTTTGCTGCTCTCTTACTATGAACAGAGATTGCACCTTCAAAACACTCAGTGACCTGCCCAAGGTCATTAAGCATCTCGACATCCTTCACTGCTGTTCAGCTCACGATGTTGATTCTTGGAGGTGGTGTTTTGACTTACTATGTTTTAGTCTTAGAGATTTTGAAAGAACATGAAAAATGCAAGATACTCCTCCAGAGGGATCACAGGGTATGCCATGCACATCTCTTATTGCTGAACCTTCGCTATTGTTTCTGTCGGGAGTGCCCTGCTCCTTTGACACGACTAGGCTTCTGAAATGAGCGCAGCTAGCCTTGCTGCTGCTGTAGCTGGACATCAGTGTATAGACACACCGTTGGTCTCCATACTGGGGTGCTGACAATCCATGGTAAGAAAAGATGTCTTCCTTCTATCACTTCCCATTTGACCTACATGCTGTTGTAGACTTTCCCTCTTTATCTAAAGCCCAGGTTGTTTAGAACCAGCCAAGTGATTTTAAAATTATTACTTCTTATCATTCCTTCTTCCATCTCAGACTTGACTTTGGGAATCATTTTCTCTTGAACTGATAAATATCTTTGATATCCCTTTTTTTGGACCATTTTGTAACCTGATTTATTTTTATTTTATTTTTTAGATTGTATTATTATTATTTTTTTAATTGAGGTAACTTTGGTTTACAACACTGTATATGATTAGGGGGTAATGGCTCACACCTCTTCAGAGGTAATCTTTTACATTCTTTTCTTTTGGTGAAGGACAGTCACTCATAAACTTTCTATTTACATTCTTATATTTTGTCATTATTCTTGAAAGGGAGCTTTGCCTAGTCTCCAGTTTTAAGTTGATAAATATTTCTTTCACTGCTCAGAAGATAATATTCCATTGTTTTACTAACTTGAATTCTTTCTGTTCAGAAGTCACCTGCTGGTAGGTAGATGAACGTCTTTCTTTATCCTACAGATTGTGCTTTTACTATAGAGTACTTAGTAAGAATTTCTGTTTTTCTTACTTGCTTTTTATGTCTGTGAATTCGTATTTTTCATTAGTCCTGAGTGCTTTCCAACTATTATCTTTTTCAATATTGTCTTCCTTCTGATCTCTTTAGAGTTTTGTTTTGGGCCCCAATTATATTTTATTAGACCTTTACCCCATATGCCTTCCCTTGTCATTAATTTTTTTCATGAGTTCATTGCCCCAATGTACTAAAAATTATGTAATTTGTTTAGATCTAAACTCTGTGTCTTTATATCGTTCATCAGCTTTGGAAATGTGCCAGTCATTATCTCTTTGAATATTATTATTCAGTATTTAATGTTATTTTCTCTAGTGTTTATTATGTTGTGACTAGACAGGTAAAAATTTCTCGTTCTATCATGTATATCTTAAACTCTTATTCATTCTTCCCCAATTTTATTGCTTTTTTTTACTGCAATCTACAGTACATCTATGTTGAGATTTTTCTTTCAGTTAGCTAAATCTCATTAGCTGTATTAAAATCACTATTAAAAACCCCTCTGTTGAATTTACTTTTTTTTTTAAATATTTTGACAAAGTCTCTATTTTTTTTATTATTATTATTTTTTAAATTTATTTATACAAGCACTGGGTACAGTCAGAAGCGCGGGAGGGTGAGAGGACCCACCAGAGCCAGAGCGGGGAACAGAACAAGCAGACTGACGAAATACACTGCTGAGGAGAGCAGCGGGCGGCAAGAGAGGTCTGCGCGCCATGTGGGACCCTCCTCCGGTGGCTGGGGAGCAGCTGGGGATCGAACCGGAGCTGCAGAGGCTGCCAGCAGCCTCGCAACCCAGCGCTCAACCGCTGCGCCACTGGGGAGGCCCTGAATTTACTTTTTATTGAATAAAAATAAAAACAACAACATAGCATGATACCTATCCTCTTAACAAACTTCAAAATGTGCAGTGCAGTTATTGTTAACTGTAGGTACCCTGTGTGTGCACTGAACTGTGATTCCCACTCTCCTCTCTCAGCCCCTGGCAAACACAGGTCTGCTTTCTGCCTTTGTAAGTTTAACTACTTTAGGTACCTCATTTCAGTGGATTCATGCAGTATTAATCATTCTATGACTGGCTGACTTCACTTAGCATAATGTCCTCAAGGTTCGTCCATGGTATAGTATATGACAGAATTTTTTCCTTTTTTATGGCAGAAAAATACTCCACTGAAAGTATATAACATTTCTTTACCCATTTATCTGTTGTCGGGCATTTGGTTTGTTTTCATATCTGGAGTACTGTGAATAATGCTGCAGTGAACATGGGAGTCCAGATATCTCTGAGAACCTGATTTTAATTCTTTTGAATGAATACCTAGAAGAGGGTTTACTGGATATATAGTAGTTTTGTTGTTATTTCCTGTTTTCTATAATAGTCGCACCATGTTACATTCCCACTAGCAGTACACCGTGTTTCAATTTTCCCATATCCCTGGCAACATTTATTATTGTCTGTTTTGATAATGGCCATCCTCCCAGGTACAAGGTGATAGATAGTTCACTGTGATTTCGATTTGCATTTCCCTGATGGATGGTGATGTTGGACATCTTCTCATATACCTGTTGGCCGTTTGTATGTCTTCTTTGGAGAAATGTCTGTTCAAGTTCTTTGCTGTGAAAAAAGTTAGGTTATTTGTTTTCTTCCTGTTGAATTGTAGGAGTTCCTTATATATTTCAGATATTAACCCCATTTCAGTCACATAGTTTGCGAATACTTTCTTCCATAGGTTGCCTTTCCATTCTGTTTATTATTTCCTTTGATGTGTAGAAGGCTTTTAGTTTGATATAGTTTAGATTTCTCTATTGTACTCTCTCAATATTGTTTTGGGACCAAGTGGCTTGGCTCAATTTAAGTATTTTATTTTTACCTTGGTTGCCTGTGCCTTTTGTGTCATATCCATGAAATCATTGAATCTTTCCTGCTAGTTTTTTTTTTTTTCTGGGAGTTTTATAGTTGCAGGTATTTTCTTTAAGTCTTGAACCTATTTTGAGTTGATTTTTGTGTATGATACAAGATAAAGGTCTAATTTCATTCCTTTTTTTTTTTTAAAGATTTATTTATACAAGAACTGGGGTACAGGCCAGAGGCACGGGAGGGTGAGAGAATTCACCAGAGACAGAGGGGGAAGCAGAACAGGCAGGTGGACCAAAAACACTGCTGAGAGGAGCAGCAGGCAAGACAGGAGAGGTCTGCCGCACCATGTGGGTATCTCCCTGGCCCGCCAGGCATCAAACCTACGCTATAGAGGCTGTGGACAGCTTCACAGCGCTGTGCTCAAACTGCTGCACCTCCGGGGAAGCCCTAATTTCATTCTTTTGCATGCGCCAGTTTTTCCAGTCTCATTTGTGGAAAACACTATCCTTTTCCTTTATGTGTTCTTGTAACTTTTATCAAATATCATTTGACTGTATATGCATAGGTGTGTTTCTGGGCTCTGGTTTTGTTTCTTTTTGGTCTTCTACTAATGTTACTACCTTACTGTTTTGATTACTGTTGCTTTGGTAATATATTTTTAAAAAATCAGGTCATTTGAGGCCTCCGGCTTTGTTCTTTTTCAATATTGTTTTGGGTCCATGTGGCTTGGCTAAATGTATTCCTAAGTATTTTATTGTTTTTGATGCTATTGTAAATGGGATTGTTTTCTTAATTTTCTTTTTACATTATCTGTTATTATTGTATAGAAACACAACTGATTTTCATGTTGAACTTGTTTATAGTTCTAATTTTTTTTGTGTAATCTCTAGGGTCTTCTACACATACGATCATATCATCTGTGAGTAGAGAAATTTTTATTTCTCCTTTCTAATTTGGATAGCTTTTATTTCTTTTTCTTGCCTAATTTCTCTGGCTAGGACTTCCAGTACTATCTTGAATATTGATGGCAAGAGTGGGCATCTTTGTCTTGGTTGCCTGTGCCTTTGGTGTCATATCCATGAAACCATTGAAACATTCCTGCTAGGTTTTCTTCTGGGAGTTTAAGGAGCCGAAACACTTTTGGTTTCTCACCGTTAAAAATGATGTTAGTTATGGGCTTTTCACTTTTTAAAGCACTTTTAAAAAAAAATTTGTTTATATCTTTTACATCATTGTGTATTCCCTATATAATTCCAACCACCAATTCACCCATGAACCATCACCATAGTTTATGGGCTTTACATATATGGCTTTTATTATGTTGAGGTAATTATTTTGTTCCTAGAGAGTTGAGAGTTTTTATCATGAAAGGGTGTTAAATTTTGTCAAATGGCTTTCTGCATCAGTAATATGATCATGTGATTTTTATCCTTGGTTCTGATGATGTATTACTTGATAATCATATGTTCAACTGTTCTTGTAGCTCAGGGATAAATCCCATTTGATCATGGTGTGTTAGTCATTTTAATATGCTATTGAATTTGCTAATATGTTTTGTTGAGGATGTTGTATCTATATTCATGAAGGATGTTGAGTTATAGAGATTGTTTCTTTGTACGTTCTTTTTCTGGTGTTGATATTAGGGTAATGCTGGCCTTATACAATGAATTAAGCATTTTCTTCATTTTTGGGAAGTGTTTAAGAAGGATTGGTGTTCACTCTTCTTTAAATTGGTGGAATTTATCAATAAAACCAACAAACTTTTGTTGTAAGGTTTTTGACTACTGGGTTAATCTCCTTACTATTTATAGATCTGCTCAATTTTTTTCTGTTACTTCTTGGTTCAGTCTTGGTAGATTGTAAGTTTGTAAGAATTTGTTAGATAATAATTGTTAATAGTAGTCCCTTATCCTCTTTATTTCTGTGGTATCAGTTGCAATTTCTCCTCTCTCATTTCTGATTTTATTTATTTGGATCTTTTCTCTCTTAGGCTAGGTCAGATTTGTTACTAGTTAATTTTCTCAAAAAACCAACTCAACTTCATTGATTTTTTTTCCCTCCCCCCCCCATTTTATTTACTTTTGCTATGCCCTTTATTAAAATTGTCTTACATCCATTAGATTGGGCTTATGTTTTAACTCTTTTTCTGCTTCTTTAAGGTATATGATTAGGATATTTTAATTCCTTTTAATTTTCTAAAATGTAGAAAATTATTGCAATAAATATCCCTCTTAGCACTGCTTTTGCTGTATCCCATACATTTTTGTATATTGTATTTTCATTTGTTTCAAGCTGTTCTCTAAGTTCCTGTTTGATTTCTTCCTTGATCTATTGGTTGTTTAAGAGTATATTGTTTAGGGCCTCCCTGGTGATGCAACGGGGTTGAGCGCAGCGCTGTGAAGCTGTCTGCAGCCTCTACAGCATGGGTTTGATTCCCGGCCGGCCAGGGAGATACCCACATGGCACAGCAGACCTCTCCTGTCTCGCCCGCTGCTCCCCTCAGCAGTGTATTTCAGTAGATCTGCCTGTTCTGCTCCCCACTCTGTTTCTGGTGAATCCTCTTACTTCCCGCACCTCTGGCCTGTACCCCAGCTATTCTATAAATAGAAAATAAATCTTTTTAAAAAAAGTCTATTGTTTAATTTCCACATTTCTGTAAAATTTCCAGTTTTTTTTCTATTACTGATTTCTAGTTTCATACCATTGGTTTGAAAAGGATACTTGGTTTTATGTCAGTATTATGTTTTTAAAGACCCATTTTATGATCTAATAAGTCATCTTTCCTGGAGAATGTCCCATATGTGCTTGAGAGGAATGTGCATTCTGCTGCTGCTGAATGAAATGTTCTATATGTCTTCTTCTGTGGGGCTGTTTTCTGGAGATGTACTTTCTTTTCTTGATTGGACCATTTTGTCCATTTTCTTTGTGTCCCTTATAACTTTGTCTTGTAAAAGTGCATTTATAAAAAAGAGAAGACTGCCTGTCCTGCCCATTCAGTCTAGCTGGAGATTCTTTTTTTTTTTTTTAATATTTAAAAAGCAGGTTTATTAGGAAAAGGGTTAGAAAAGGAAAGCACCCTTGCATAGACACAGCAGGCAGGAAGAGCTGCCTGGAAAGGGACAGGATTGCTAAGAGAGGCCTGCATGGTTGCAGGCGGGCGGCCTTGACAGGTCCTGCATGGATAGGCAGGAAGGCTGCTGTCCTGCAGAGGGAGAGAATTGGTGAAAAGAGGCACCTGAGTAGTCACAGGTGGGCAGTGGGATTGCTGCTAGCTAGAGATTCTTGGGATGTGTCTTCTTTTCTCTAGATGTGTCTTTTCTGGACTTGTATATTTACATTCTTGATTACAAGGTTGTGCTGGTTTCTTTCTTTTTTTTTTAAAAAAGGAGTTTGTCATCATCTCTTGTTCCTTCCAGTGTCTGTGAAACAGCAGCACCCCGAACACCTCTTTTGGTTCTCTGCAGTCTGCAGGCATTTACCATATATTGAGTTCCATTAGCATCCTGAATTAGGATCGACAGAAACCAGTTCCTTGGAAAAATCCATGAATAATTAGATGCTTGCGCTACTCTTTCCTGATCTGTTGAATTTTTAGTTTCATGATTCCTGTTTTCATTTTGAAAAGTTCTAATATTTGCGCTCAAATCAGTCTGGCTTTCTTCTTTTAATAGCCTCTTAGTCTTTGCTTGTTTTTGTGATTTTGTTTCATTTCCTTAAATGTTTAATATGTAGTTATTTGCAGAAATTTCATTATCTGGAGCCTATTGGGATTTAGCTTTTTGATTGTGTTGTTGATTCCCATTCTCTGTGGCTGTTTCTTCTGTATTTATATTGCTGATAAACTCACCTTTGTCTGATTACTATCTGTGTGAAACCTGGGAGTCAGAATCTAGGATGAGACTTTAGAAATGGTTTGTATTTGCCCCCACTGGGAGCCTTTTATAATCTGGGGTACTTTAGTCACCTGAATGTATCTCTGTGAGGGGTTGCAGGTTCAGCACTCAGACTTGTAGTGGGTTGAGGGCTTACCACTTGGTTCCAGGGCAGTGCTGATTCTGGTGGTAGCTTTCAGCTAAAGTTTATCATTTTTTAAAATGTTTGTTTGGAATGAGCTTTTTGAAATGGTGTTCAAAAATTTTCAAACCTTTATGGTTGTATTATGTGTTGTTTCTGATATTCTCATCCATTTACTTAAAAGTGTGGGCAATTTTCTGACCTGCTTATAAATTTTCCAGATTTTGGAAATCATTTGTTGCAGTTAATTGTGATGATCAGTTTTTAGGAACAGCTACCTGTCATCAGGGGATGTTTCCACTAACATGACTTTCATAAAAATGTTCACATAGCTGGTGGGTGGATTGAAGTATGAGCATAAAAATTAAATTAATACAGCCAATGATATGCTGCTTTCCTTGGTGTGAAATCCTTTCTTTAGTCACAGCTACTAAAAGCAAGAGTCCACATGAACTGAACTCCTAGCCAGGCCTTCGTATTTTGGTGTCACAAATAGCTAAGCCAAGATTTAAAAACTCACAGAGCATCTATATTGCGTATTAGGAATGTTTTACTAATAATTGAGAAATTTTGTGTACAAATAAAATTTAATATATTTTCAAAAACTTTCATCTTATAGTATTTTTTAATGTATGTAATCTGTGAGTAAAGCAGCACCTAGGTAATTATGTCAGTTTTCCTACAGAAGTCCATACTTAGACATTTTGAAGAGTGGGTAATTGATATAGTTGGAAGACCATACTATGCCCTGAAGTTCAGCATTATTCTTTAATTCCTCTGTGTGCAGACTTTTTCATCCCAACTAAATTGAACCAACTGTGGGGTCAGGGGCACTTTGAGTATTACTTCTCTATTATACCCCATCTTATGTACCATAGTATTTGGTGTATGTTTTTTGCACTAAACACCTTAATAAATCAGTGTCTTGGTTATTCATTTGTTTTCAAAGATAGTGAGTTTATGAACTAGCAGGGGGACTCCCATTACTTCAAATTCATAGTTCCCGATGCCTGCTCCTGCCCACATCATGTTCTCACT
Source organism: Talpa europaea (assembly GCF_964194135.1). Classification (NCBI taxonomy): domain Eukaryota; kingdom Metazoa; phylum Chordata; class Mammalia; order Eulipotyphla; family Talpidae; genus Talpa; species Talpa europaea. The sequence continues at coordinate 88,461,390 of NC_140077.1, read as the reverse complement.
CAATTTGTCTAGGGTGGCTTATTTTCATAAGCCTCTAGGTAATTCTTATGCTGTTATTCACTGACTAGGACTTGAAAATTACTGAATTATGTCATATTAAATCTCATCTTCTGATTAAAATGAAAAAGAATTAAGAGTTGTTGGTCATATTATAAGTAGGATGGGAGAAATGATAAATCCATTCTACTAACAGCCCTAAAGAACAACAGGGAACTCTCTGGTAGAGGTAATAAGGTGCACGGTCTGGTAAGGGTGAGCTTCAAAAAGGGGTGATGATGTTATAGGGCAGGGAGAGGTGCACCCCAGACCCCCCAAAACCTGCGTGCTCTGAATGGGTTCTGCCATCTGCCGCATCAACACAAAATATATGAGACTTTAATGGGAAGGAACTTTAATACAATTAGGAAACAATACAGAAAAGGCAAAGAATATAGTTACTAAATCAAGCACCCAATGTTACCCATCCCCTTGTGGGTAAAACTCCATCCAAATGGGATTGGCCCAAAGCAAGGCCCCAAAGCCTGCCACAAGTCCAAAGCATCTTCCAGTGGGTACCCACAGAAAAGGGTCAGAAACAACCAGACAAGCCCGGAAGGAAAAGAGCAAAATCAAGATAAAAGCTGCCATTGTCACCTCCCCACGGGTCTCACCCACATCTGTGTCACCCAGTCCACGACCAAAAGGCGAGCGCAGTTTCTTCACGTGTCTCTCGGCTCCATGCGCCTCCTCCAGGTCACCTTCTGGCTCCATCATGCTTGCTTCCTTCCTCATTCTACTCTGCAGCTTCTTCTCTCTGCTCAGCTCCACCCTCCATTTGGGTGGGGCAGGGAACCTAGAACCACCCCCTTTCCTGGGGACCACCCTGTTACAATCAGCACCCGAGTTCCTCCCTTCCCTTAGCTTTATGTGGTTAACCACATTTGGTGGTCGTGGTGGAGGGTGGCAGCAAAGTACAGGGGCTCTCCATATAAAGCCTTTGGTTATAGACGTGTTATAGGACAGGGAGAGGGGCAGCCCAAACCCTGCAAACCTGCCTATTCTACATGGGTTCTGCCATTCGCCGCATCAACACAAAACATAGGAGACTTTAATGGGAAGGAACTTTAATAAAACTAGGAAACAATACAGGTAAGGCAAAGAGTCTAGTTTCTAAATGAAGCATCCAGAGTTACCCGTCCCCTCGTGGGTAAAAGTCCATCCAAATGGGATTGGCCCAGAACAAGGCCCCAAAGCCTGCCACAAGTCTAAAGCATCTTCCAGTGGGGACCCACAGAAAAAGGTCACAAACAACGGGACAAGCCCGGAAGGAAAAGAGCAAAATCAACATCAAGATAAAAGCTGCCATTGTCACCTCCCCACGGGTCTCACCCACATCTGTGCCACCTAGTCCAAGACCAAAAGACAAGCGCAGTTTCTTCACATGTCTCTAGGCTCCATGCACCTCCTCCAGGTCTCCTTGCTCCATCCTGCATCCTTCCTCAGTCTCCTCTCCAGCTTTTCCTCTTCCTGCTCAGCTCCACCCTCCCTTGGGTGGGGCAGGGAACCTGGAACTTCCCCCTTTCCTGGGGACCACCCTGTTACAGACGGACTCTTTGTTCCAAGTATTATTTAATACTGTTTTGATCACTGTATCAATTAGGTCAGGTTGTAAACAAATGAGAGACTGAGCAAAGAGTCCAAAGTTTAGCGAACTACCTGAAAAGAAATGGTGACAGGTGTATTTTAAACCTTTACACCGTGGCTGCCTCCCCTGCTGGGATCAGCAGAGCTGCTTTCAGTGTTTCTAAAGTGGGTTGCTTCAATTTCCTTTCCCATTTGTTTCTTCTCAATTGGAGACCATAGGGACACAAGGTAAGTGAAACGGTCCCCTGCTCTGCAAGGAGGTCCCCTGCTCTGCAAGGACTCAGCCTCTGAAGAGGGAGGTAGACAAACAAGTGCAGTAGACAGGTACAGCTCCTTGGTATCTGAGTGATTGGAACTCAGAATAAAGGCAGGGGGAGGAGCCAGGCACTCAAGAAATTCCACTAACCTTTGACCTCAGGCTTTTGAGACCAGACTCCTTGGCCAGGTGGATCTGTGGAAAATTGACTTGGCAGGGAGAAAATACCGGATGGAAGGAGCCTGTGGACACATGGGCCTGAGAGTGACATGGGGGTACGAGGAGCAGGGCAGTTTTTATGGGGAGAACCAGCAGAATAGATGGGCCTTAGTTGCCTTACCAAGAACTGGCCCTGGAGGCCCTGGGAGAGGTGGCGGGTCGGCATGACTCCAATAGTGTGTTGTGTATGTTTGTGTTTTTTAGAGTCACTCAGCTTTTAAATTCAGTGGACTGCTTTCTTGTGGAGTTTTTAAGATAGTACTTCTAGAAAACTTAATTTGATGCAGGGGAGAAGAGCCTAGTAAAGGGCAAGTGCCAGAGTCAGTGACCAAGACGCTCTTGTTGGTCATACTCCAGTTAGGTTCCTCTGAGCCTTTTTCTCAAGGAGTCTTTGACCTTGTCCTTCCTGTCTTGCAGAGCCCAGCAGCCATCACCCATCTGATTCTGCTGAGTCAGTTTAGGGAGAGGCCCCTGGACTTATAGTCAAGTTCCTCATCCTCTGCCTTTGATGTCTAACTTCTTGATCTGCTTGCAGCAAGAATCCTGTTAGGCCAGTTTAGCAAGAAACCCCCTACCCTTGATTTTCCTTCTTGGTAATTTTCCTTCCACTACCCCATCCCCCCCAACCCCCACCTCACCCTTGGCCATAAATCCCCTGCTGTCCTGGGGTTATCAGAATTGATCTCTTTCCCCATTGTAATATCTCTGTCACAATTACCTTGAATAAAGTTTTCCTTACCATCTTAACAAGTGTCCAAGTAATTTTTTTGTTTAATACCAGTTAAGAAAAGGTTCACATTTCGTAACGAAATCTCCTGTACATTTCATTGTGGTGGTGTGTGCTGGGAGTAAGGTGACAGAAGCCCGGAACAGGAAAAATATTAATAGGCCAGTAAGTCGAGCCTCTCTAGACTTAGGGCAGGAGCATCGGGTGATGTAAAGGAGTCAGGCAGGGCTTGGAGTTAGCACAGCCAGGCCTGGTAATTCATTATCCCATCATGGCAGCATGTCTTTGTGATTGTAAGCATTGGTGAATATAAGTGATTTAAACTGGGAAGATTATTTAGCTGCTAATAAGTCACTGGCTGGTTAATCTTGCTGGGTAAGTGACTTCACCTTTCTCCTTCCTGGCGCTTATTCGTACATCTCTTTTGGGTACTTTACCAACACATTCTCAAGCATACTTTTTTCTATAGAAATTAACTGCCTAGTGTATCTAAATGTGCCATTAATCCTTCTGGCAACACTCGATTCTATTTACTGCTTAAATACTGAAAACTAGTGGGAAATCCATTGTGTACCAGTGGCCACTTGTTTAAAACTAGGGAATTGACTTTCTAGTAAATTCTTAAGTGTGAGTGCCCACAGGCCATCCTAAGAAGGAAAGCCTTGACTAGAAAAGGCTGGAACCAACTTGCCTGATTATGCCTACCTTCCCCTTCTACTTTGCTCTACAGAAGAGAGGAACCATGAGGAGGGAAGAGCGTGCCCAGGAGGAGTTTCCATTCTCTGTTCAGCCAGCAGTGAACATTCATCAGTCTGCTGATCCTACCTTGTATGCACTTGTGTCAGTGCTTTCAAACTGTGCCCTAATTTTCTTAAACCTGTCGCACACATAATGCTGCAAACTCCCTGAGACCAAGAATCCTATTACTGATTCCCACATCAGTGAAGCAGTGCTGCCCAGCATAATTGGCTTTTGCAAGTTTGTAGAACTGTGTGCTGTGTTGTATTAGAAACAGTAAGAATGTCAGTAAAAGGCCTTTCCCCTCCTGAAGTAATTTCGCCTCTTTCTTGGCATAGTGATTTAGCATGCTAGCTCCTCAGTGGATCCTTAGTCATGTGTACAATTAAAATTCACTTATTCTCTGGAAAACTGGAGAACTTTAAGAACCTGAGGTGGTGCTATGTAGATACAATATTTCCTTTTTAAATCAGGTCATTCTTTGTATGAACTTGTCAGGTGTTCTGAGAGCTTCCCGCACCCCTTGTATTCTTATTCCTAAGTTAGTCAGTGAAAATTTCACTGATTAAGAAGTTTTTTCACAAAGTGTATTGACATTTAAGTTGATGTGATTATTAGCTTATGTTAGGGGTTAATTACTGGATTTTCTTAGATGTACTTACATATATTTGAAATAAAGGTCTTAGAAAAAAGCTTTGACAACTACAGTATTAAATTCAATCAACTCCAGTGATTTCAAGAACAAACATCTATTGTATATTTCTGGCGTGAGTTTGTTATAAGATTTTTATGCTTGTCGGGTGAAAGATTTAGGGTGTTTCTAGGAGAATCTAATACTGTATTTTTAAATAAAAATTAAGCAGATGATTTCTTTTATCCCCTCAGAACTCAGTTGTGTTAATTCATGTCTTTTGGCCAGCAGTAGTGAAAGCCCTTGGGGTCCAGTGGCATATCTTAGAAGTGCCTTTAGAAATGAAATACAGGCTCAGCCCCTCCCTGTCTACCTTCTGAGGAGGGGCAGTTACCCTTTCTGTCTTCCCCACCCCATTCAGATAAGAAGGCAGCATATATAACTTCTTGGTGATAGACTGTGGAGTCTGATTGGGTGGGTTCAGATCCCAGCTCTGCCATTTTTTAGCTCTGTTACCTTGGGAAGCCACTTAATTTCTTTAAGTTTCAGATTCTTTGTCTGTTAACTTTAGTAACTAGTTCCTGCCGTAGGGTTGTTGTGAGGTTTACATGTCCGTCGAACAGTGCCTGGTACCTGATAGAAGCTGTGTTAGTTGCTATTATTACTACGATTATTATCAATGATATTAAGGCTCAAGAGCACAAACCTAGTAGACGAGGCATCCTTGGGGTTGGTTTATCCCCAACTTAGCCATTTAGGCTTGCATCCTCATTTGTAAAAAGGTGCACATACCTGGTTGCATGGACTGTCGGTTTTAAGTTAGTAGGTGTAGATAATAAGAGTTTGCAATGGTAGATGTTTGTTATGGTGCCAGAGAAACAAGGCATCAAAGCCAAAATGATAAGGAGATTCACAGCTGCTCATGAGGTTATGTTCTTCCTCCTGTCCCAGGGTGATGAAAACACATGACTAAATTCATATTTTTAGGTGCTTACCATTTTTTCATGTCAGTACAGTCATTCTTCAGACTGAGGACAAATATACGTGGATTGATTACTGCTTTAAACATGTGAATGGGATTGCCCTCTTGAGATTGCACTGATTTTACTGAACACAAATATTCAGCAGGGTCTGCTAACACAGGTTGATGGTGATTTTTATAGTGTCATTGCGTGCGCTGGAATGTGGTGTTCATGTTGTCTTTTCTGGATCATAATGCTTGTATTTTTACCCCTTAGTAATTATAATGACTTGATAAGCAAGGTTTTGGTGTAGTTATGAAAAGTTCTCCTAATTCAGCATATGCCCTCCTCTGTAAGGAAATACATTTTTCTTCATCTTTCTAAAAATAATATTTGATAGGTATTCTGTTATTCAGAGAAGTTAATTTTACCTCCATCCAGTTTACATAATAGAGACTTAAATTAAAAGTACAGTCCCATGTTCGATTCTCTTTCAAAAGCACATGGAAGAACATTGCAGTTTTACTTTTTTTTATTGTATCTGAGTTCAATGAATTCTAAGAACAATATAAAGACATTTACATTGGGACGGAAGTTACACAAGTGTGGGAACTGGTTAAGATTCTGGATGTGGTTGCTGCTAGAGGAAAGGGCCTAAAATCCACGAGGCCATCAGTCGGGAAACAAAGTGAGTGTGAAGCGGGTACAAGGTGCATGGATTCTCTGAGGACAAGCTGGGCTGTGGCCTTCTCCCACTGCTCTCAGCCTCTGAGGCCAGTGAGCTGTGGTGCCAGCTGATGCCCTTCATCACAGAGCGACATACGCGCCTGGATTGGGAGCCAGGGCCGCTGGAGCAGGTGGTCCATTGTGAGTCCAGGAGCTGCAAAGCCTGGCTGCTGCTCCCTGCCCACAGGAGGTGCCAGCAGGTCATCTGTGCCAGGCCTGCACTCTGGCCATGTCTGCCCTGCACTGGCGTTCAGAGCAGATGAATGGCCACAGTCACAGTTCTGCCTTCCCAAGCTTTTGCAGATCTCTTGTGGCTGGTACTAACCCAGGTCCATAGAGGGCAGGGGATTCTCGAAAATGCAGTTCTCACCTAGCAGAGAAAACATGTAGATAGTGCCCCACCTGGCCCATCCGCCACCTAAATAATGCCCCACCCGGCCCATCCATCACCTCGGCTCCCCGTGATAAGTGTGGGATGTGGCCACACTTTTCTTAACTTTACCTCAAAATAAAGTAATAACAAAATTATCTCTTTGTCTTTGTGCTGCAGCTACCCTGGGTATGCCAAAAACATGCTAACACTCTTGAAAGAAGACTCACATTCCCTTTATCCGTCTGTGGATGATGTTTAGTTCAGAACCATGCTCTCCTTTTTATAGGCTGTAACTTTAATGTTATCATAAAAAGTTAGCTAATACTAACATTTCAATGTTGGGTGATAGGGAAGTGTGGAAGTGTTATATAACACTTTGTGTTCTATATATATGTGTATATATATATATATATATATATAGAACACAAACACATTTATACGAAAATAAGGAAGAAATACTCAAAAGTATTGCAGTCCTTGTTTCTGTGACCGGTTGGTCATGTGGTCATAGATGGTATTGAGAATCACTTTCTTTTATTACTCTGTCAACTCTGTAGTCCCTTTGTCCTTTGCAAACACTTCAGCTACTATGTGGTTCCTGGGCTGGCAAGTAGCTTTGAGAGGTAACCCAAGCTTTCATTCCTGAAGAGCCCAGGCCATCAGAATTCTTGTGTGTATTGGGTTGTTGTAATTTTCCATCGACTTATCTCAGGACATGGGAGTAATGTGAGGTGCCCTGGAGGATCTTCTGCATTTAGACGTACTCCTCCTTAAACTGTTATGCAATAGCAACCCAATTTCCCCTGGATCATCAGGATCAGTCACCCTAGCCAGTATAATAACTCCCTTTTTTGTCTATTGATTCACTGCCACGAAGCTTGCCAGGTAATGGCCCAGCGTGTGGAGCCTGGTAGAAGCCTTCCTGCCGTCGGTCTTGAGACTGCCACACTAGTAGAGCCCCAAGTTCAGAGACTAGAAAGAAAGCAATGCACTGGGCATCACCGAGGGTAGTAGTGAGAGGGGCTCCCTCATGTCTGTCTCTTGATTCCTGTGAATTGCGGCTGTGGAAGACGCAGCAGCATCTTGGAGCCACAGAAGAGCATGTGCACTGCATCCTGGAGATGCCCCAGCCCTGCACAGCATCCCCACCCAGCTGGCATTTCCACAGAACTTTTAAAAGGCCATTCCGCTGTTTGATCAAGCCAGCTGCTTCAGGGTATTGGGGAATATAAAAGACCAGTTCTTCCAGCGTCAGCCCAGTGCCTTGTTTCATTTGCTATGAAACTGGTTCCTTCAATGCAGAGCTGAGTGGAAAGCCGTGCTGGTGAAGATGTTTCTGCCAGTTGACCCACGGAGAGTCTGGTGTTAAGTGTTATGATCAGCAAAGGCAAGTTTATATGCACAGCGGTATTTGTTCCAAAGAGATCAAAACACTGCCCTTTCTGTGATGACAGTGCTGTGTAATCCACCCACATCACATACCGGGTTCCCCTCTCCCCTCCAGGAATTGTGGCGTCATGCGGGGAGCTCAGTATTTCCTGTGGTAGGCCTTGGTGACTGGGAGTCCTTGTGCTGGGAAGGTGGGGTGGCTGGGGAAAGAGACTGATGGAAGACGACGGCACAGACACCCCCAAGTACCTCTGAGAAGCAGCCACACAGACACTGCTACCTCCCAACTGCTGTGCTCACTCGGAGATCAGTTCACAGACTTCATCCAAGCCACTGTCCCTCTAAGTCCTTGATGGCTCTACCAAGCCATCAGCCCCAGTCTGCGAAGCGCTGCACATACCTCACACTCCCTTTCTAGGCAGAAGAAACAGCCAGGCTTTCTGCTTAAAGACCCATCCACTGGGGAATTTTGTCCTCATCGTCACGTTGCAGTGCCAACCGGGTGTGCCTGTAGCGTTATGACTATCCATTCGTGGGTGGTACTGGCATCTGGTACAGAATCGACTCTCAGCTCGGCTTTTATTTTTCATTCCTCTGCCTTATGGTCAGAGGGAACCCCTGTGAGGCCATAGGTGTGGATTTAGGAATGAGCAACGTAGCAGGAGGGTGTGCCAGGCTTCACATCTGGAACTGCTTGAGCCTCACCTTGTACACACCATGTCCTTCTGGTGTGTGCTCAACTTTTTGGCTTGCTGAATCATTCAACACCCAAGTCACAATGGGAAGCCCAAGTTGAGTGGTGACTTGGTAGCCTGCATTCAACTGCTTAGTCTCTGCTGGGTCCGAATAGCAAGCCAGAAATTGTATCCCCAAAAGAGTATTGTGACCTGCGGAGGATGGTGGAATATGGCTCCAATGTCTTGAAAGTCTGCAGTGGGACTCATATCAATGGCCAGCCAGAGGCTTAGGACCTCATCCCTGGGCCTCTAAGACTTTGAGGCCAGGAAGCTTTGGGTTCCGGTGTCAGAGCAGCCAACAGCCACATCTGTCGCATAGCCTTATTTTTCTGGGCCTCATAAAAAACCACAGGCTTTCAGATCACCTGTTACTGTAACAAAATGTATGCTGTCCTAATATCCACACATGTGCCGCTTTCTTAAGGGGAAGAGAGACCAGATACAGAAATTTGTTCTTGCGTCCCAGACTTTAGGCTAGAAATTCTACTGAGAAGGCAGGACCTGAACTATTGTGGGAGTTGTTTCCTGCCTTCTAGTACACGGGTATCTCATTGGGGTGTCTCGAGTAGTTGTTACTTCCTGCTCAGCATGTCCAGCAGCATAATACCCACGTGGTGGACCTGTGTAATGTCTGGTGGCAGGAAAGGGTGGTAGGTCCCTGTGGATTATAGGTCGGGTTCTCAACCAGGGTAGTTTTGCATCTTAGAGGACATTTGGCAATGCCTGGAGATATTTTTGGTTATTACAAGTGGGGGCCTGGGTGGTGCCAGCATGTTGTGAGTAGATGCTGGGATGTTGCTGAGGACTCTGTGGTATACATGATGGTGCCCCGTGACCAAGTATTATCTTGCCCCAAGCGCCTGGAGTGCAGAGCTTCAGAACCCCTGCACTAGATGATGGCGCAAGGCTGGGGTTGAGAGCATCCTGCAGTAGCACCGTGAACTAAAGCAGCAAACTATTTCTGATGTTTGTTGCTAACAAGTATAGAGAGAGGGGCTTTCATAGCTTAGTAGCTGCATAGAGGTACCAGAGATGTTGACTTCCCGCCCCCAAGGAGCCCAGTCGGGAATAGAAGCTGCAACCAGAATTACCAGTTGATTAAAATTTGATAACTTGCTGTCATTTTCTGAAGTTTCTCTGTCTTCTTCGCAGACCAGGTAGGTGAGTTGGGTGTAGCTGTGGTGGACACAGTCCTCCTGCATCTTCATGGTGGTACTGACTGCTGCATTCCCTCCAGGAGGTGGTGGTGTTTTGGTGAATTGCTCTGTTATCACCACATAGTTCCCCTGGCTTCCGCCTGCCTTTCCCAGATAGTGACACTTGTACTGACTTGTAGGCCAGGGAATCCATGTGACGTTCCTGGGATGGTGCTGCTGAGTATGGGTGCTCCAGAACTGGACACATAACTGCAGGACATACCTCGAGCCCACCAGTTCTACTGTGATATTTGCCTAGTCCCAAAGTTCATCATTTGTCTGATTTCCTTGAGCCCCTGCTCAGACTGGGGACCCGCAGAGGAGTTTGGGGTCTTGAGAGATTAGTTTGGAGCCTGTTTGGATGTTTCCCCTCCACATCTCCAGTACATAGTTGCTCTAGAAAATTCTGCAGCTCTCTTTGGGGGAAAACCAGGAGGAATATTTACAATTTTCATTAAGGGGTATATAGAATTGTCTTTCTTCAAGGATCTAGTCTTGAAGGGGCTCTGGATCTTTGAACAAAGTCTAGTCTGGGAATTATTTGAGGGGCTGCTACTGTATTTTGATTCAAGTGGCAGTGTGAGCTGTAAAAGCACCAGAACATAACATTCTGCCTTCCAAATCTTGCACAGATTTCTCTGGCCTGTATACTCAGAGCCACGGGGGACAGGTATCTGGGGGCGACATTGCAGCTTAGCTCAGATTACCCCACAAGACCATGCAGTGATGCTGATACAGAGAAGTTGTTTTTACTATTATTGACCACAGCTTTTCAAGCTGATCTGGCTTATATACGGTCATAACAGCTGCTTCCGTCGTTTAACGACCCATTTGGAATAGCTAAGATCAGAGACCCTGAGTATGGCTGTGGACAAGTCCAGGACACTGTTGCTACAGAGTTAATGTGCCTGGAGTGCCTGGGAGGCGTAAAACACTGCAGCTTTGCCAGGAGTAAAATATGACAGTGACCAACACGTGATGAGCATATTCCTGATTGCTGCTGTTTGAACTCTTTTTGATCAAAGTCAACTAGTGATGAGCATTTAGATGCTTGCAGTTTTTGAAAGCTGCTCTTGCAAGGTTATGTTATCATACAGTTTGTATAGATAACACACAGGAGATGTTTTTATCTATGAAGTTTGGAAAGAGTTCAAAGCAGTGGTGTTGGTAAATGAAATGCCACTGAACATAGTCTTCCCCCTCCATCCCCGCTAAAAAATGTTTAAAAAGCTGTACACTTTTATTACATGTATATTTAGCATAGTTCAGTGTATATGTCTAGTTAACTTTGGTGTGGTGTTTGCTCTCCTTTGTGTTTAAGCATCTAACGATCACATAAAAACCAATTAAGCCACAAGAAAAAGGTTGATGGGCAATTGTTTTAAATTGAGGTGACATTTACATACAGTGAAATGCACAGATTTGGGGAGGGAATATAGTTCAATGAGTTTTGATAAAAGCATGTTACCCCCAAGCAAGGTGAAGCACATTTCCATTACTATCCTGGAAAGTTCCCATCTGCCAAAATGCAGCTCTCCTGCCCACCCGTGACTATGCAGGTGCCTTTCTCCTTTTACTAATAAACCTGACCTTTTAAAATGTTAAAAAAAAAAGTTTCCTTTTGCCTTTTCTTATCAACACACTCCCCCAATTAGGCAACACTCTTCTTACTCCTCAACATTTGGTTTCTCATTCAGGTTTGTAGGAATAAAGCTGAACATTATTATACAAGACTTTTTGGATTTATATTTTCATTTCTTTTGGGGAAATGTGGGAGTGAAATGTGATTGTGCCAAAGGGATATTTATAACATTATAAGAAACTGACAAAATACTTTTTAAAGTAGTCAAGCCACATTTGACACTTGCAGCAGCAGTGGGTGAAACTTCTGGCTGCCCGGCACTTTCACCACACTCCAGTGGGTGTATGTGGTGTCTCATTGGGATTTCCAGTTTACATTTTCCTACTGACTAGTGATGTGTAATTTTTAGCGTGTTTCTTGATCATTTGTATGTATTCATTAGTGATGTGTAAGTTGGTGTCTTTTGCCTATTTTTAAAATTGGGTTGGTTGTCTTTTTGTTCTTGTTTTAGGAATTAAAAATATATAAAATATACATGCACATATATTGGGTGTATAGGTCTTTTGGCAGAAATTTGTCTAAAATTCAAGGAGGGCACCCATTTGGAGATAAGGATTTGGGAGTCACATGGTATAAATAGTATTGAAGCCACATGACTTAGTAAATTCAGCTAGAGAAAATGAATAACTCAAAAAAGAGGGGGCACCAATACTATGGCGGACTGAATTAATATGTGATTCTCCCCTTCTTACTACAGACACATTGATAGGCTTAAATGTAATTTTTTTCCAGTTTATTAACTACATGACTGAGCTTTAAAGGAGGCAGGAATGAAGAGAAATCTAAGCCAGAATGCTGAGCACAAGCCAGCAATGTTACAGTCCTCAGGGCTTTTGGATCTGGTGTCAGTGAGCATTGGGAAATGTGGTTCCGGTGTCCTAATGGGGACAGGAGATGTGGCATCAACACCACCTGTGCTGGGGAACTGGAAATGAGCCTCCTGTATGAAGCTCCAAGCCTGGATAGCTTCTCCTCAGTGCCAAGAACACTAGGAAAAACGCTTTCCTTGATTAGATGAGTTGACAAGGAAACTTGCCATCTACCTAATGTCTTAAATTTAAGTGGGGAAAAAATTACTCTAAGGAAATAAAAACTCCAACTCTATGCTGGGTGTAGAATAGAACCACCAAGTAAATAAATTAACATAAAAACAATTTGATGACTATCGTAGGCTCTGGTAGAAACAACTAAAAAAGTACTTAAAATTACTTATAAAACCGGGAGCTCAGAAGACTGTCTCACACACACACACACGCACACAAATTATAGATTTCATGAGAGAACTAACCTCTTTGTTGAGAGTTAATAAATGCAAAAAAACCAAATACCACCCCCAAAGTGGAATAATGGAACAATCTGAAATAAATGAAAACATGAATTTTTTTAAACTTTTTTTTTAAGGACAGGAATAAAAACCTTATCGAAAGAGTGAAAAGAAATAAGCTGATTAGTAAAGAGCTAAATAGAAAATCTAGAAGCGAAATACATGGTTTTTAAAATTGAAAGCTCAATAGAATAGTTAGGAGCAGATTATACGTAGTCCAAGATGCTTTGATGCTTTGGAATATAGATATGAGAAAATGATTTAGAATGAATCATAGAGACATTAAAAATATTAAAGAGCAATTAGGAAATGTGGAACATAAAGTGAAAAAGTACAACATGCATTTAATAGATATTCCAGAAAGAGATAATAGAGGAAATTATTGAGAGGCAAAATCTGAAAAGGTGATGGCTGAGAGTTTTCTGAAATTAAAGCGATATATGCCTTCAGATTGACGCATCCTTGGTACTTAGCAGAATAGATGAAAAGAAATTCACACCTAGTAAATCACAAACTCAAAATAGCAAATCTGAATAGAAAAAAAATAGAAGTAGAAAATGTGAATTACAAAAAGAAAATATGACTTCCAAAGTAACAACAGTCACAGGGACAGAAGAGTGCTCGTCAGCGGTAATATATTTAAACTCACCATGCACTATTAACGTACTTTCAAGAAAGGCTAGCTTAACACCAAGCCAGCAGGACAAGACCTGCAAATAAAGGATGGTTGTTTTAAGAGAGAGCATTTAGCTTGGCCATCCTCCACTAATGTGTACATCCATTTACACACATACACATACATAACACATACACACAGATTTGCCGAGGACCTGTGTAAACTTCCTTCTATTTGGGAATATTTTAGAAATATGGAAGCTGGTTTACTTTGATAAACCTTCATTTACTTTGATACGAATATCAACAAAAATAATAGCTAAGTTAGAATTTTTAGCTAGAATGAACTAACAAATTTCAAAATTCACATAGAACCATGTCATTAATGAAGATTTCTGTAGAATGGTTGGGATCCCCCTCAATTGATCACTTCTCCCAACCCAGTAACATTCTGGCCATTTCCATATCCCTCCTAGTACTGAGTTTAAGTGGGGAGCTTGGCTGGAAGCAGACACTAACATGAGACCATTTCATGGCCTGATGTCGACATTGAGATGTTGACAGCAGGTGGCTCATAGTGTGGTGTTCAGTCACTGCCTGAGATGGACTACATGAAATAACCCATCCCAATAGCAGCTGGGTGTGGAAAGAGAGATCCTTTCGAGCAGTAAATTAACACAATTCTTTCCCCCTCCTTTTTTTAATTACAGTATATTTGGCCTATAACCTTTTTTATTTTTTTAATTTTAAGGCTACAGTGTAATGATTTGATGTTTGTATGCATTGTGAAAGCATACGATAGACTGTAGTTCTTGATTTCGGTGAATAGTAAATAAAACCTGTGAAGGCAATCAAGAAAATTCTTTAAAGAGATAACACAGAAGCCTGGATTATTTACCTTCATTAATTATCTGAAGAAGAATGACTGTCTTTACTGAATGCTCACAATGTACCTCTCACCACGCTGTATATCATCCACTCACTCAACAGTTATTTATTAGATTCCCACTAGTACCTGGGGTATAGAGGCAAATAAGACAAGATTTTTAGTCTTAGAGGGGAAGTCATGAAAACAAGTGAGTTTAGAAAACCATAATTTTAGGTAGTGAGTAATGGGAGGAAAAGAGTTAGAAGCTGCAGAGGCTCTTGTGGAAGAAGGGGCAGGGCGTCACAGACCACCCCTTTCTGCAGGTGGGAGAAGGGACAGCGGAGCTCTGTGCCTCACCATGTGCCTGCAAGCTGGCATAGGAGCACCCAAGGTCAAGGATTCCCGGTGGCCCACAGTGGACAAGCAACAGAGGCGTTCTCAGCCCGGCTGCATGGCTGCAGACCCATTCCTCAGACTGTGCTAAAGTCTACAGAAATGAATCATCAGATCATTTTTCATGGGCATAGAACCATTTTTCTGCTTTAAAAACCTGGTATCCAATTTATACAGATTGAGAACTTTCCTTCACCATGCTGTCTTCTTTTTTGGCAGCTTCATTGTGAACCAGCACTTCTCCTAGAGGATAGCAGCAGAGAAGAGGGTTGCAGGTCGCCTGATTGCATGGTTACTTATTAAAGACTTTAGTTTGGTGAGGGACAAACTAAAAGTAGGAAACATTATCAAATGACTTTTAAGTCACCTGTAGATTTAATTTTTTTCTCTTCTCTGATTTTTATTCAATACAAGTATTTTAGAATTTTAAAATGTTTTTTTGGTCTGTAACTTCTTGGTGAATGAAGTGAATGAATCTGTTTAACCAAAGGCTCTGTCTAACCTCATGAACTTTAGAGACTATGCTGTCAAAGGGCAGTGCACTTCTGGATATTCATTCCTGCCACAGCCTGGAGGAAGCTGGTACCTTGTACAAGCTGTTTTGTTTGATGTGAGATAAACTAATCAGGCTTTTCTGCCCTCTGGAAATGCATAGTTAATTATTTAATTATAATGATCATGGATGGATAGATAAAAGCCCCCATATATGCAAATTCTTTTCCATAACCCAACTAGGTCCCATATCGGTGAAAGAGGACCTGCCAGTCACAACTTGGGGCCTGGGAATATCTCTTTCATGTTGGGAAAACCTCTAGCTGATGGGAAGGAGCCCCAAATGTACTTGTCTTAACTGTCTTATGTCACAACTGTGTGTTCATTTTTCCTACTACCCTTGGGTCTTCTTATAATTATGTGTATTCTTACAGCAATTGTAGGTTCTCAAAGTTGGCTAAATTGAAGTTTAGTGGCCTCTTCTTATTCCTGAAGTAATCTTGTCTTTTTCATCTTTAAGATTGTATACTCAAAAACCAAAGATGAACTTCTCTGAAGTCCAGGACCACCTTGCTTTGTCACACTTTGCTTTCTCATGCTTCTTAGATGATACCTGTTAACAGATTGGAGGATTATGGCAAAGAGATTATGATGCAGTAAAGGCTTGGATGGAAGTTAGTCCTTTTCAGCAATAAAGTATTCTTTTTTTTTTTTTTTTTTTTTTTTTTGTGGACATACTCTGTAGCACACTTTGCAGACCACAGTAAGGCATAGATACAAATTCTGTATGCCCTGGGAGACCAAGACGGCTGTGTGACTCACTTTGTCACCACATTCCCTTTATTGTGGTGTTTGGAACCAAACCTGCCATATCACAGATACTGCCGCAGTATCACCGATGGCATCTTCTTTATTATCTTGTCTATCCACAGCACTCCAGTTGTTTTCCTACCTACCAGGCAACATATAGGTGAATTGATACAGTGCTTCCCCAGTGAAAAAGTTTATTTCTTTTGAATAGGCAATTTCAAATAACCCACTTGTGCATCTTGATATGATCGATATATTTAGTTTTGTTAAATTATTTTCTTTGAATCGCTTTTGTACTCTTGAAGTTTGCACTTTCTCAGGCACTTGAGATACAACAGTAAATAAAGTAAATGAGTATCTGCTTTTTTGGGGGGGGCAGGCAGAAAGAGAAAGCTAGTAAATATTAAATAAGTAGAGCTGGGGGAATGTGGTGCCAGATAAGTCAGAATTAGCCTAACTGAAAGGGTGACTTTGGGGAATAGACTTGAGTGGAGAGGGATTTGGCCAAATAGGTATCTGAGAGAATTTATTTGGAGGTAAATTCTAAGCTTATCCAAGCATACGGAGGCCACGCATGCTTGTGTAAACACACACACACACATACATTTGCAAAGAGCATAGGATATTTAACCAGTTCCTTATTGATGCATATTTATGCTAGTTTATTTTTTGCTATTACAAAAAGTGCTGCAGTATATATCATTGTATGCATTCATAGTTATGCTCATGTGTGGCTATGTCTGTAGAATAATTTACTATAAGTAAAACCTCTAGTCCAATGATTGTAGGGATTTATTTGATAGCTATTGCCAAACTCCTTGATTTGTAAAATTTGTATTAGCCTTTAACTCTGACATATGACATCTGAGTATGCCTATTTCTACTATGGCTTTTCCAACCACTGCTGATGAACTCTAATCTTTGCTAATCTGATAAATGAAAAATAGTATTTCATTGTAACTTTAATTTGTATTTTATTTACTGTGATTGCATATCTGTTCAGGTGCTTAAAAGTAACATAGATAACCTTTTTGTGGTCTATCCATGCATACCCTTTGCTCATTCTATTGATTTGACAAAGATTTTATTTAATATTAAAATATTATTTATTTACCTGCCATGTGTTACAGGTGTTTATTTCTCAGTTTATTATTTATCTTTTTACTTTCACATGAGAGTTTTTAAAAGCCATCCAATTTTGTTTTTAATGTTAAAATGTCAGATTTAACCAATTTTTTTATGGCTTCTGTTGTGTGTCATATTTAGGAAGGTGTTTCTTTTTTTAAAATTAATTAATTTTCTTACATTATTGTTGGTTTTGGATATTATTTGATTTCTCCCCTCGGGTGTCATCCCTGTTGTTTTCCCACCACCAGTGCACCGTGGGCCATCTTTAGGAAGATATCTCATGTGGAGACCATAAAACAGTTGCTAGCCTATCATTTATTATTTCTAGTACTTACATTTATGGTGCTTTTACCTTTTAGTTGTTGTTTTTTTTCACATTGGTAGGAGTGATGCATCCCTCTTACAGATCCATTTAATTCTTTTCTAGTTGTTACACTATCTTTTGTTGAATAATCTATTATATTTCCCTATTGATATGAAATTCTAACATTGACATTGATATGTCACTAATTCTCCTGTATATTTGGGCCTATTCTTAGGCAAACTTTTATAAAAATTTTGTAGTACTTCCTCTTTCGTTGTTCAGCCATTCATGGGATAGAACAAGTCCAGAAATAAGTTGAAGATTTTCCCTTTGTACTTGTTCTGTATCCAGCTGAGTTATTGTTTCTGTGTGAGGTTAAAGAAAAATTATCTGCAAGGATTCAGAAAATGTATCACCTATATACCTATCTGAAAAAAAATTGCAAACTAAAAGAGATGTAGGGATGTATGAAATTACCATTAGTAAAGTGCCTGGTGAAAATGATAATGAAAAATAATTTATAATAATACAAATACAAAGTTAAATGCAATTCTTTAAAGTATTTTAAAAATACAACAGGCACATGTTTTAAGGAATCTGAAAGCAGTGCAAAGCAGTTCGTGATTTTAACAAACTCTCTGGTACTGGGGGCACCTGGGGCTTGACCTTTCTGCTTCCTAGTCCAGTCACACACCCCTGCCCACAGATACTTGCTCAACCTTCTTAGTCCAGAAGTATTCTCTGATCTCTGGCATCCCCCAGTATATTTGCCTCTCTTCTTATCCACCTGCTACTTTTTGTGTTCACGTCCTTCAGTATCTAGCTTAGATTAAATGATCCATCATTTCAATAACTCCCCAATAACCTAGTTTGTTTTGCTGCTTTCTCTTGATTGGTACCTGTTTGACAAATTCCAGGTCAGGGTAAACTCTCATCTGCTCTCTCAGGACCCGTCCGTGGGCATTTGAGTATTGCTGAGACAGATGACTCCCCTGCACAGAAGAGGGCCACTGTGAATCCAGTCACCCAACTTACCTAGACTGTCAGGCTGGCACTTTTCCTCCTCTACAGACATGGTTTCAGCTCTCTCCTAGCCTGCACACCCGTGGCCTCTGCACTCTTAGCAGGTGACCTTCCCTCCAGCCACACAGGGAAAGGAAGAGACGGCAGACTGGGGCTCCCTGGGTGCCCTGCTGTCAGCTGTCAGCACCATTCTCAGTTAGACCTCGTTTCTCTTCCTTTCTGCTTGTTCTAGAAGAGAAGTCTTTCTCCCTGCATCGGGGCCATCTCTCCACTGTGCTCGAGATCGTCTCACTTTCCACCTTCCCAGGAACTCTGTTTATCTGTTCCTTCTCTCAGCTCTGTGGCCTTTCTCTCCCCACTGAATCCTTCCCTTGGGATTTAAGAATACTCAGGCCTCTCCCATCTTAAAACAGCTGCACCCCTTTTTCTCTTCCATTTGTCACAGTCCCCCTCTTCTTTTTTTTAAATTTAAAAATGCTTATTTTAACACTTGGTTTGTCAGCTTTGGGGAGTGTTTTTTGACTCCCAGTTATCACAGCTATAGCCATCAGTTAACTTATTCTGACTTTCATCTACTTTCTCTCTCCCTTCACCAGCATTTGTTACTTACATTTCTTATATATTGTCAGGACATGACTCTAACATGTAGAGTTATTGTAGCTTTAGTTTACAGAAAATGTTTTCATTGTGTGTGGCTTACATTTCCCCTGTAATTTCCCCAGTTGATGACATTCTTTCTTAGTTGATCAACATTTCATTCCCTATTAGTTTCTTGAAGGACAGATTCATAGAGTGGTTATTCCCCAAATTCCTCCATGTTCAAGACTATCTGTAGTTGAAGAGTAATTTATAGTGCAGCCTAATTTGGTTGGTTATAAAAATCCTTGGGTAACACATTCTCCTTGAAGATCTTTTCTTATTGAAGTGACGTTACATCAGAACAGGATGGAAATGCCAGGTGCGTCATTTTAGTCACTGTAGTGCCAGTAAAGCATGGAGCAGGTTTTCTGTGGATCCGGGCAGACCCGTAAAGGAGAGT
This sequence comes from Talpa europaea, assembly GCF_964194135.1. Lineage (NCBI taxonomy): Eukaryota > Metazoa > Chordata > Mammalia > Eulipotyphla > Talpidae > Talpa > Talpa europaea. The sequence goes on along the minus strand of NC_140077.1, from coordinate 88,442,175 downwards.
CCTGGAGTCCCTCAGTGAAGAATTTTTTCAGGCTTTTAATGATCTTTCTATACTATTTGTAGTGAGGCAGCCAGGTGCAGGGCAGTCAGGGAGGCCTGGGGACCAGGAGGCTGGCAGGCCTCCAATTCCCCAGCAAATCCTCACTCTCTCTGGGCTCTCTGGCTGCTCTCGTGGTCTCTTCTCTGGTCTCTTCTGCACCCCGCTGCGCAGTCCTCTGCCACCATGTGTCTGTCCTCTGCCTCCACTTTCTGTTCTCTGGGGCTGCACCTCCTTGTGTCGCCTCCCTTATATGCTCAGCCTCCAGACCCAGGTGTGCCCATTTACGCAGGCCCACGCCACACTCCAGGTGCTGCCACCAGGCATGCGTGTCAGACCACAGGTATTGATCATTGATGCTAATGCCAGGAGGGCAGAAAAACCTGATCACTTCCATTTACCCTTCAGTTACCATGTGTTGCCTCTGCTTCAGAGTCAAATGCCTCAAGGGCATATCTTCCCCGTCTTCCTCATTTACCACTTTTCTACTGCACCTTGACTTTTACCTATAACATTTTAAAAATAACTGAGAGAAAATAAAAATTCAGAAATAAACTGGAGAATAGAAACAGGAGATAGAGCTTCCAAGTCACTAGATGAGAAAAAAAGGAACCAAGAAAATCCAATGAATGTAAGAAAAATGAAGAAAAAAGAAAACCACTTAAAACCAAAACAAAATGCAGAAATAAGCCCAAATATGTCATTAATCACAGTGAACAAAACAGCTTAAGCCAGTTTAAAAGGCACTCCAATAAATTTTTACCTTGTGTCCTCCAGTGAAACCCAGGTGTGCCACCTTTACCATGACACAGACCTAAAAGAAAATGTAAAACAAAGATTGGAAAGGTTATACCAGACAAAATTAGGAATGGCAGTATTTTTTTACATTTTTTTTATTTTTAAAGATTTTTTATTTATACAATAGCTTAGCTGGGGTACAGGCCAGAGGCACTGGGGGGTGAGAGGATTCACCAGAGACAGAGTGGGGAGCAGAATAGGTAGTTGGACTACAATACACTGCTGAGGGGAGCAGCGGGTTGCGATAGGAGAGGTCCTCCACACCATGTGGGAATCTCCCTGGCCAGCCAGGAATTGAACCCATGCTGCAGAGGCTGTGGACAGCTTCACAGTGCTGTGAGCAACCCGCTGCGCCACCGGGAGGCCCAGGAATGGCAGTATTAATCAACATAAAATTCCAGATAATGTTAGGGGGAAGGGATGTCCTGAGCAAACTCCATACAGGCTTTGTGGACTCCACCCCCACTCCATCAAGACACTGGGAACTACAAATCCCACTGTCACCAAAGGGAGAGTTGTGAGGACCTGAGGGCAGAGTTATGCAGCCATGTTTTTTTGTTTGGGTTTATAACCAGCCATGTGAGCTGGGGTCACCCTCTTGGCCTCATGGCGCTTGGCTTTTTGCCAGCTCTCGGCAGGTCATTGGTATTCCAGGTCAGTGGAACGGGTAGTATGCATTTATGAATTTATCTCCCTCTTTTTCTCCCTTAGTTATTTATTTCCACATTTCCCCTTCCCTTGTAAATAAACCTTTTATTAGCCTTAATCTTCCCCAGCAACAGCCACCAGTATGATGTGTCCTTCAGGGAGGTTCTTCAGAGACTCTGTCCAAGGTTGTACTGGAGGCTGGTCCCAGAGGCGCCCTCTGCTAGCATGTACCAAAATCCTCAACTCCCAGATGACAGGCAGTGTTCAGCACACACCACAGTTTACACAGGCAATTTAGGCCCAGAAGGTTACTCATGGTGTTTGAAATCATTATAATGTTTATCAGCTAAATGCCCTTACGTCAGTGATGAGTGAACCTGCAAGCAGGATTGTCTAAGGAAAGCATACTCAAGCCTGCTGTGTTAACTCTTTTCACCAGAGAGTCCATTAAAAATACACAACAGACCCGCTACATTGATTTCACAACCCATGAGCTGATCATGACTCAGCGTTTAAAAACCTCAGCTTTGAATCCCATCTTAAAAAATCCTTGTGACCCAATAGTCCCCTCAAACTTCTGGCTTTGCCTGTTCTCTTTCACAGTCATGTCTGTCAGAGTGAGTGCTTTGTATTTTGTCTTTTTCATCTCCAATTCAGTTATTTACTTTTTTTGAGAAGGTTTTTAAAGTACAGAAAAATCAGAAGAAAAGTGGAACAACCATCTTCCTACCATCTAGTACTAACAGCAAAGAAGTCTGTTATTTGCTTCTAGACTTCATTTTGTATTTCTTTTAAGCAGTGAAGTTGTACAAATGCTGGCCTTCTGTGCCCAGCCACATCCCCTGTGTTCCCCACTTCTTCTCCCCTGGCCTCCACTGTCATTAGATCATGGGCCCCTTCAGGTCCACCTTCAGCTTTTATGTGCAAGGGTATGTAGTTGACACATGCTGTACTACTGTGTTGTTCTTTTTCTCATTTAACATCTTGTGAGACCTACTTATGTTGGTGGGTAAGGATTTTGGAAGATGACATGTAACATTGAGCAGAGGAATATGCACTGAGTGCTCGCTTAATGTTGTCACTGTCAAGAGGACACATTATGTAACCCACTGGACCATAGTCTGGCTGATGCTAATGAAGAGCGAAGTTGCTGTGGCATATTTCTGGCCACAGTAACATCACCAGACTACTAAATAAAAACCCAAAACTCTTCTAATACTCAACAGTCATCTGTGTTCGTTGATTCACTTTGATACCCATTCTTTCTGGTTTGGGGTTACAGGTATCTGGAGCCTGTCCTGGCAGCTCAGGGAGCCAGGGCGGGGACCCAGCCCTGCACTAGACACCTTCCCTCAAGGGGGGCATCTCTTTCATCTTTGTTCAGGAGCCACTCTGTTTCCTTTCTCTGTGCGAGCTCTCTGCTTATATCTTTTGTTCACTTTTATATAGAATCTCACCTAACATTTACTGTCATTGTCAGACACCATTTGTATTCAAGAAAAGACCATTTGGTGGCTAACAGGCATATGAAAAAATGTTCAACATCACTTGTAATCAGGGAAATTCAAATTAAAACTACCATGAGATACCATCTAACACCAGTGAGAATGGCACATATTAAAAAAACTAGCAACAACAAATGTTGGCGAGGATGTGGAGAAAAAGGAACTCTCCTGCACTGTTGGTGGGAGTGCAAACTGGTCCAACCACTATGGAGAGCTGTGTGGAGATTTCTTGACCTACTGAACATAGAGCTTCCATATGATCCAGCAATTCCACTCCTAGGTATTTACCCAAAGGACACAGAAACATCAATTCCAAAGAACACCTGCACCCCTATGTTTATAGCAGCACTGTTTACAATAGCTAAGCTTTGGAAACAGCCCAAATGCCCAAAAATAGATGACTGGATCAAGAAGATGTGGTACATATACACCATGGAATATTACTCAGCATTCAAAAAAGATAAACACATGCAATTTGCAGCAACATGGATGGCGCTGGAGGGGATCATGCTCAGCGAAATAAGCCAGAAAGAAAAAGAAAAATACCGGATGGTCTCACTCATAGCAGGAATCTAGAAAACTTAAATAAGGGACCAGGAAAATGAATAACTGTAAGAAAGTGAAAATCAAAATCAACAAACAACTATGAACCAAAGACACTCTATGGGTGGTGGGGGGCGGGGAGGGGAGGGATTGGGGTCAAAATAAGGGGATTGCAATTATATGGGGAATATAAAAATAAAATTTATTTAAAAAAAAACACCATTTGGGGGAATATCTTTCTTTTAAATGTAAGTTTAATCTTTTACATTTGTTGTGGTGACTTTGGATTTGTTTCTGCCATGCCCTGTTTTGTTTTCTATTTACCCGACCCATCTCTTTTATTTTTGATCCTGCTCCCCTGATTCTTTTTGCCTTTTGTTGTTTTGGTTGTTCTTTTCCCCAGTTGCTTTTTTCCCTTCTGTTAATTTGCAGTTTACATAATCAGTTTCAGGCCATCTTATTGGGGATCCCGTAAGCCTGAAGTCAGCTTTTTTTCCCCCTTCTGTGCACATGCAAATAGTTGTTGAATGCCAGTTTTGTCAGAAGCTGCTCTAGGCTTCTAGACTTCAGGAAGCATTCTGAGGAAGGGACTCCCACAAGAAGAAGCAGTCAAAGGCCAAGAAATGAGCAGAAGGAGAGGCTTTTGTCTGGTGCTTCTTAAGTGACGTTTCTGGAGACTCACGCTGTACTTAGATGTTATGGTCGACGCTTAGTCATCTAACTACACTTAACTGCAGACATTACGAGATCCAATTTAGGGATCAGGGAAAGGAGAGGGCTCAGGGTGGAGCTTTTCCCATAGGTGCTGAGAAAATGAAGCAAATGGAAGAAAATAGATACATTTATTAACTTCAGGAGAAAACTAATAATTTAATAAGAATAAATGTATCTTATGACCCAGCAGTTCCACATCTTGATGGCTAACCCAGAGAAATGAAAATGTGTGGCCAGAAATGTTCATGGAAGCTTTTATTCCTAATAGTAAAAACTGGAAAAATACCCACTGACACATTGCGATAATTCTGTGCACTGGAGTGCCAAAGGACAAAATGGAATGAACTCATGGGACATGTGACCGCATGGACGAAATCTTAAAATCAGTCTGCTAAATGAAGGAAGTCACATCCATGAGTCTGTATGGCTGTATCTATTTACCCAACATTCTAGAAAAGAGAAAAGGATAGTGACAACAAGGAGATCAGTGAGAGGGCTCTGGCAGCAAAAGAACCTGGGAACTTTAGGGAGTGATTGTTTTACATCTCAATTGTGTTACATTGTATGCTATACCCTAGTGACACTGACAGAAAAGGAAGTTGAATGGAAACTTCCATTGAGTTAGTGTTTACAAGTCATAAGCATGTAAACACAATACTTCTAACTGAAAATATGTTTGTGTTACATTAGGAGGATGAAGGGAGGAGAGGGAGGGCTCAAAGACTTTAATCCTGATTGGCTCTGGTAGCCTGAATCTGGAGCAGTGACACAGGACTGAGCTTTCTGTTAGTAGCCAGCTGAATTGAGGGAGGAGCAGAAGCTCTGATATGATGTCTGTCTTTTCCTGGGAGGTGATGTCTAAGCTGAATATGAAAGGACCAGTTAAGAGCTCACTAAGTGATTCTTTAACACTGCAATTGATCATTAAGGATTTTTCTTTTGGTGGAAACTAAAATTGCAAGTTTCATCGTATTTGGTCCCCTTTTTACAAGGATCAGCCTCCCTCCGTCTTTTTGGCTTGCTTTTTGTGGCGCTTTGGAGTCTTCAAACATTTATTTTTAATAGTTTGTCAAGAGATTATATTTTTATCTGCTGATAGGTTTAGTCAGATACAAATCATTCGTCTGTGACTGGATGAATATTCCCTATATTCCTTTTTGAAAATGATCTTGAGGAGTAGCAATATGGCCTTTGTGTTTAGCTTGCTGTCCCTGTGCTGGTGCTAAGTGCAGCTGACCCAGGGCAGTGGAGGCAGCAGAAGTGACCTATTCTAGAGTCTGGGAAAGCTGCCCTACTTTCAGGTCTAATACATGACGTGACATCTCGGGGATGGACTCACCATGCAGACTCAGTGGCTATTTCCTTAAATAGTAGAGTATGTTTTGATGCATCATCAAAACTATGTGTACATAGTACGGTGTACATAGTATCATAGTATCAAAACTATGTATCAAACAGAGTATCAAAACAGTATCAAAACTATGGTGTACATAAAAATAAAATCTATTATTTAAAAAAATAAATAAATAAAATAAAATTACAGATAAAAACAAAACAAAACAAACTATGGTGTACATAGAATCATAACCATAGCAGAGAAGGGTGAACTGAATGTGTCCACTGAGGGGCAATTTGTAGAGAGTTTGTTTTCCTCTTTTTAGTATCCCTTTCAGTCATTATTAGCTTTTCAAGGAGAAAACCCAAATCTATTTTGAGAATTGACAGCCTTTCTTTGTTCTCTGGTACATGTTTGCTCATTCGTTGTGGTTAGATAATAGATATCCTCAACTTGATAAAATGTTCTCATGAGCAAGCTCAGTAGGTTTTGGGTGTGCTTGTGTGTATACACACACCCGGGAGGCCCCAACGTATAAATGTTATTTCATTTTTCAACGTAGATGTTTCAAAGGGGTGGGTGAGTATCAAGTAATCACAGACTAATTCTCTCTAGTCCAGATCTCTCGACTCCTTCATTTCCTCAGGCCTTTTCTCAAGTGTCCCCTCAGAGACCATCCATGGCCACCCTTTCTAGTCTCTTATCTTGCCCAACATCTCTTTTTGCACAAGGACCACTAGCCGACACTTACATACTGGTTTGCATGTTTATCATCCTTCTCTTTCCCTCTGTTAAAATGAGGAGGCTTTTTTCTGTTAAGTTTCTTTCTCAATTCCCCAGCATGTGAGATCGTGCTTAGCTTATAATAGGTCATGGTAAATTTTTGTTGGTTAAATGAATCACTGAATAGTGACATGGCAAGTGAAGTTCAAAACATGAGATGAAACGAGAGGCTTTGGAGTTACCTTGATGACTTTGCTAGCTGGGTGTTTTCCGCTTCATTGTGACAGCGCGTGGGTGCGCTTCCTACCCTGCTGTTTCTAATTCTGCTGTGGGAAGGTGCAGTACTTGTCCTTTTTAATACCTGATTTGACAATAGTTGATGGGTAGCAATAATAATGAAAACAAGCCTTTGCAAACTAGTGAGGCAACATGTGGATGAAAACCTCCCTTGCTTTGAAAAAAATAACTGATACATGGAGGCACCTGAGCCTACCCCTTGCAGTTGGGCCCCAATTTTGGGGTGTATTTACCTGTGGTCTGAACACAGTGCCAGCCTCGTGGAGGCTCAGTGCCTGCTTGACTTTTGAAGTGCCAGCTTCTCTGTGTTTTGTGAACCACATTCAGTTGCCTGAACTTTGTAGTTTGTGGGCTACTTTCTGATGCTAACAACAAAGTCAGAAATAGTTCTGTGAATTAAAGAGCTTAAGCAAAATTAGACACTATGAAGTTTTCCTTTTACTTGCACTGAGAGTATAATCCATCCTCTTTTTAAAAATAGTATGAACACCCCTGTTCCCACAAAATTCCACCCTTTAGCTAACTCTGCTTCCTGTGTGGTTTCAATAAAATGACTGCCAGTTTTCTTTCTACTGTGTTGCTGGAGTGGTCAGTATTACTTTGGGAGTTGTTAACTTTCTGGATGACCATTTGCACCATCAGTGTGAGGAATAGCATACAATTATGTCCAATAGTTTTGTGGGTTTTTTTTTTTAATCCAGAGGGAGGACATGGAGATATAAGCATGTACTTTAGTTAATATTAAAATGAAATCCACATTAACAACAGGGTCAGACTCCAGTGGCACATGACCCCTGGCCATAATTGTCCTCTGTAAGCCGGAGCCATGTGGCTTCTATAGTGTTATTAGAGATTAGGAGAATAGCACAGGGAAGCATCTAATACAGCTGCTAGTACATAAGGGTCCAAGAAATGATAGTTTTTATCACTGCTTTCCTTCAGGATAACTAAGATACTGCTATTCTCATATAGCAAAAAATTATGAAAAGAGAAATCCTACTCCCAGCCAGGTTTTCTTTTGATTTAAAAGTTGTTTGCTTCAGGGAAAAGAGAAACCTCCACTCACTATGAAATTAGGTTATGAAATAGAGATTTGGCTTACAGGAGATTTTCTTCATTATCATCGTCTTGTTCATGCATTGCTTCATTTATATCCTGTTAGCCAAGCTGTGCCTTCTCTTGCCTTTTAAATATGGCTTAGTTTGTCAAATGCATGGGCTTTTAGATATGTAACAGTCTGAATGTTGTAGTTTAAAGTACTATCAGATGTAGGCCTTTCAAAGAGATGGTCCATTTAAGTTACTATTTTCTTCTTCTACAAATGAAGCATGATCCCACCTTGAGATTTTTCTGTTCGTTCATTCTTCTGCCTGGATTGCTGTCCCCCCTACTTGTTGAGGCCCTTGTCTTCTTTTAGGTGCAACTCAAATGTCATCCATTACATCAAGGAGCACTCACTCCAGCCCCTCTTGTCACATCTCCTTGTTCCTTTTTAGCCTGTTTTGGGGCAGTTTCACTGTCCATTCAGGGAAACGGATAAAGGAGAGTCCCAGAGCCCTCGGTGGTTTTTCACAGGTCTTTAAGGCCCTCTCTGGGAACCAGGTGCACAGGCACACCAGGCAGTGGGGCAGGCATGGGCCCGGCAGATGGGGTGGGAGGCAGGCAGACTCCCAGCGCCCCATGAATTTTTGCTCTTTCCCTTATGTTCTCAGTCTCGTGTCTTCTGGTAGTCTTGCCTCAGCATCGTCCCTGCGGCTATAGTCCCGTCTCAGAGTGACGCTGCCCTTTGTATTCCTGGCCTCTCCCCACAGGTGCCCACACTTGCACACACACACTCCCATGCTCCCTGGGCCCAGGTGCCCACAATCATGGGTGCAGGTGCCTCGTGGCCACACCCCTTGGCCTGGGCATCCACACTAGTGGCAGAAAAAGCCTGATAACTTTTTTACCCTACACCTGTATTACCAAGTGTGATTGGTTTGTTTGGTTCTTTGCACATTCTCATCTTTCCACTAGAATACAAGATTCATTCTTGAGGATTTTTTGAGGCTTCCCATAGACTTAAAAAAAGATCCATTTCTGTTTGAATTAGCCTGAGTTGGTTTCCGTTGCTTATAGACAAGAACACTGATTGATCCAGAAATTGGTCCCAAGAGTGGTGACAGGCCTCAGACACCCATGGACGTGTCAGAGATTTGGGATTGGTTACATGGCCTAGGAGGGGGCTTTTTTTTTTTCATTTCTTTGTGTGGGTTTCATTAACACACACTGACGTACAGTGCGCGTCACTATTGTTCTAAGCACCTTTACATAGGTTCTTTTTTTTTATAATTTATTTTTATATTCCCCATACAATTGCAACCCCCTTATTTGGACCCCAATCCCTCCCCTCCTGCCCCCTACCCCCCATAAAGTGTCTCTGGTTCATAGTTTTTTGTTGATTTTGATTTTCACTTTTTTTTTTTAATAGAGGCATATTTATTTATTTGTTTGTTTGTTTGTTTGTTTGTTTGTCTATACATGCACTGGGTACAGTCAGAAGCGCGGGAGGGTGAGAGAATTCACCAGAGCCAGAGCGGGGAGCAGAGCAGGCAGAAGGACCGAGGTACACTGCTGAGGGGAGCAGTGGGCGGCAGGAGAGGTCTGCGCGCCATGTGGGACCCTCCTCTGGTGGCCGGGGAGCAGCCGGGGATTGAACCGGTGCCACAGAGGCCGCGGGCAGCTTCGCAACCCAGCGCTCAACCGCTGCGCCACCGGGGAGGCCCAATTTTCACTTTCTTATAGTAATTCATTTTCCTGGTCCCTTATTTAAGTTTTCTAGATATACTCTGTGTAAAGGCAGGACTGGACGCGGTGCAGGTTTTCTGATCCCATGCAGACCGGGTAAAGGAGGAGTCAGAGTCCTCAGTAGTTTTGCAGGTTTTTTATTTGGGGTTCACCAGGCATATGGCAGGCAGGGGTGCTGGCTGGGGGGCTGGGAGGCTGGCAGGCCTCCCAGCCCCCAGCAAGTCTTCACTCTATCTGGGCTCTCTAGCGTTCGTTCTGCTGCTTCTCGGCTTCTCTTTCGGCTTCTGCTTGGGCTTCTACTGCTGCTACCGGTGCTGCTGGCGTCCCCCCGTGACGCCGCCCTTAAAAAGCACAGTCTTAGCTCAGCTGAATCCCATCTACCTATGCCCACAACCTATTCCAGGTGCCCGCCATCAGGCATGCATTCAGGACAAGGATCCATCATCTATCCTGATGGCGGAAGGGCAGAAAAGCCTGATATTTTCTTTACCCTACACTCTGGTTTCTCTTCAGATCGCATAAATCTTTCGCCTTTTACATAGGTTCTTTTATCTCATCCTCAGTGCATTCCTGAAATGGATTTATTAATAGCTCCATTTTATAGATAAGAAAACAGGCACTTGAAGGGTCATGGGCCAGGTTGAGGACATGAACTTGGCATTAAAGGCAGGGCACACCCTGTTGTTACTGGGGAGCTGGAGTCCGGCGTCCATGGGAAGAGCCTGTGGAAACATCACCTGCGGCACTTTGCGCCCCACACTCGGGCTGGCTGTGGGGTCCTGCTGCCGTTGCTGTGCAGAGTTTGGGGATTCCAGCCCTACTGCTGACAGACGGACAGCAACAGGACCAGAACTGGTCCTTTTGGTTAAAACTGGGGACGAAAACATACAGACGTTCTGACTGCCCTGTCATTTCTTACATTAGTAGCCTGAAGGCTGAGCTTGTTCACCGTGAAACTCACTTTCATGCAGCTTGAGCCAAGTCTGTTCTTGCCAGGTTTCCTCCTTGAGAGTTAGGCAGGAGATCAGCTTCCCTGTGCCGTTGTTCAGTGTTCTCTCAAGGGAAGCCCATGTGCCCTCATGGTGCCGTGGCAGACCTGAGGTGTATGGGGGGAGAATTTGGGTGGTGCCTTATCTCCTATTTTTTAAGCATTATTAATTATATTTATTTATACTAATAAAATTTATTAATTAAGCCTCATATAAATACACCCTGTATAAGTTGAATGGCTCATGAAATGATCGTGACCAATGTCAAGAGTTAGCATTTGGGAGAATATACCAACCTCCCAGTATAAGAGGAGGGCCGGGAAGGAATCAGAACTCTGTCTCCTCTCCTATGCTCTTCAAGTTCAGACACAGCCTTATATCCCTGGCTTTCCTAGAATCTCCTCCTCTCTTGGTCAGATCAGCCAGAGACAATGTAATCATGCACCCCACGATGTGGTACATTAGGCCAGGGGTCAGCCAACTGCCTCATGGGCCAGACCCAACTTTTTGGTGTGTTTTGTTTGGTGCTGAGCTAAGAAATGTTCTTGAATTTTTAAAAGACTGAAAAATATATGGATAGGTAGCAGAGACAGTAAACACCTCCAAAGCCTAAGATTTTTGCTATCTGACTGTTTTGCAACCATCCCAGGTCAGGTAGGTTCACCGTCGGTTCAGGCAGCTTAAAAGAGAGCCTTGGCACCCTGGTATCATCTTCACAGGTTAGGGGAAACAAGCCAGCAGGGAGACAACAACTTGGGCCCCCCTGCGAACCCGTATATGCTCTCTCCTTTTAGCTGCTCTCTGATGCTCTCCACCGCTCTCCAAAGCACTCTGCGACATGGTCCTCTGCTGCTTTGAGCTGTCCCATGTGATGCTGCCCTTATAGCCTCAGTCTCTCGGCTCAGGTGTGCCCACTTATGCACACCCACATGACAGTCCAGGTGCCATCATCAGGCATGCATATAAGACAACAGGTGTTGATCATAGATGCTAATGGCAGAAGGGCAGATAAAACAGCAGATAAAGCAGCTTCCATTTACCCTACATTGACTTTTTGCAGAAAATGTTTGTTGACCCCTCTGTTTCACCATATTCCTGATCAAGAGTTTCTCCTTAGGGAATTGATTATATCTCCTCTTTCATTTCCTTCTTTTTTTTTTTTTTTTTTTTTGCAGACTTTACTAGAATTTGAATACCTGATGAGAATCTCCTAAATGGTTCTCTTCCATTTGCCTTTTAATGGAAATACACTGGTAGTTTTGTATGCCAGCTGATGTTGCTGTGTAACAAATCCACCCCTCCTGGCTTACACAAACAAGAATATTTTATTTCTCTACAGGCAGAGGGTCAGTTGGGGAGGCCTATTTGATTTAACCTGTTCTCAGCTGAGCAGGGCTCCGCTCTGCGTCTCTCCCTCAGCCTGGACAAGCCCTTCTTGTGGGATGATGGAAGTTTTAGGGAGCAAGCTGACACATAGCATGGTTTCTTGATGACTAGCTTGGGGCTGGTGCACCAAAAAATTTTATATTTATCATGTATGATTCTATGTTTTCATAAAAACTGCTGGAAGTTCTATGGATGTCAGAGTGCTGACAAAACTAGACAAGAGTCATAATAATCATAGCTGGTGAGATAGTTAATTTGGCAGTTTCACCCGGGATCCATGTGCTAATAAGCCCGCAGGTGAGTGGAATCAGCTCATTGCAGGGACGGGCCAGTGGGAGACAATGAGGTAAAGTGACCTCGTTTCTTCAAGAATAGCAGTGAGGAGGGATGGGATGCAGTAGGCACGAGGCATGGTTCCAGGCAGAAATGGACTAGAGATTGACCTGAAGTACACAGCCAGGTTACATGTACAGCAGATGAAAGAGTGGACACAAGTAGCTGTGCTAGTTTAGAGAAACAGAATGATGAGGTCAGTGTTCTTGCCTCTGCCCTGTTAATGATGCAGTCCTGGCTGGTGTGGTCAACTCAGCCTGAAGGGGAACACCAACAGAGGGGTCATGGTGTTTGGGGCTCCAGGCTATCTGTTTATATTTCTTAATTAAAGGCATATACCTAAAGTGAGGCAGAATGTTTTCTTTTAAGTGGTTATAATCTTCTTACAAAAGAAGCTAACTGAAATCAAGTAGAAATTACAAATGATTGCTAAGACTTTAAAATCTTGTGGAACAATATATTTTCATCAACGGTGAAGTATCATCAAAAATAACCACAGTCCACTTAATAATTTAATTAATATTGAAATCTTGCAATTTTTTCTTAGCATACATCTGTGGATGGGTACACCGAGCCACATGTCCAGCCTACCAAATCAAGTAGCAGACAGAACATCCCGCGGTGTAGAAACTCCATCACGTCAGCAACAGATGAACAGCCTCACATTGGAAATTACCGTTTACAGAAAACAATAGGGAAGGGCAATTTTGCCAAAGTGAAATTGGCAAGACACGTTCTGACTGGTAGAGAGGTAAGTCTTCCCCCTACCATTCACTCTTTACTTGGACCTCTGCAGAATCTTGTTAAAAAAGCTTCTGGGTGGCTGTTCGTGGGGCTGTAACAGGATGGTTCCAGGTTTTCTGCCCCACCCAAGGGAGGGTGGAGCTGAGCAGGGAGGAGAAGAAGCTAGAGAGGTGACTGGAGAAGGAAGTAGGATGGAGATCAAGAAGGTGAGCTGAAGAAGGCAGAGGAACAGAGAGACTTGCAGAAACTGCACTTGCTTCTTGGCCCTGGACTGGTAGACACAGATGTTGAAACAGATGTGGGTGAGAGATCCGTGGGGAGAATAACAATGGCAGTTTTTATCTTGATTTTGCTCTTTTCCTCCCAAACTTGTCTTACTGTTTCAGACCCTTTTCTATGGGTCCCTGCTGGCAGTGCTTTAGATTTATGGCAAATTTTCGGCAAATCTTGTTTGGCTGAAATTTTACCCATTAGGGGATAGGTAACTTTGGGTGCTTGCTTTGAAAACTATATTCTTTGTCTTTTCTGTATTGCACACTAATTGTATTAAAGATCCTTTCCATTAAAGGTCTTATATTTTATGTCTTGATGCAGAGGATGGCAGAATCTATTTAAAACCACTCTCCCTGCCCTTTAACAGGGCTGAGGGACAGTCACAGTTGTGGTCAACATGGAGCATGTGACTGGGGCTGAACAGGTAGAGCACCACCATCACATAAAAGTGATCTTTTAATGTTTAGGGAAGAATCATCACCATAGTAATATCTCCTATAATCAGGTGCACTGCAGATGCAAATTTCCCAGGCTCTGTCTTCACTGTCTGGTTTCTGACACCCAGGCTTCTCAATGGAGGAGCAGGCAGGGGCAGCTCTTGTTAACTATTGCTTAAGGGATAAATTTGTACACAGTCACCTAGTAATTTTTATCTATTTAGAGACCACATTGAACACATACTATTATGCAGGTGTTATTTTCAAGTAATACGAGAATTGGGTTTCTAAAATGCCATGTGTTTTGAATTATATGTGCTTCTATATTAAACTGGCATATTTAATAACACATATTAAATTAATATATTTAGTGATTTATGTATCAAGCTCTCAAAGCAGTAAAACTAACAGGCTGGATTACATAATGTTTACTGGATCTGTTTAGAATATTATGAAGGATCTCAGTCATAAAATGTTTTTAATAAGATTTCACATTGTTCTGTCGATATCATCACGTCCAGTGGAGTTTAGTCCTTTCTGTCCTGGAGCTGCTCAGACACAGACTCTGTTAAGCAGAGACTTAAAGGACACTCATTTCTGCTTTGTCTGTTACAAGTGTGTTCAGGTGTTTGATGGCTCCACCTTCAGCATCATTTTATTCACATAATACTCAATCTGTGCAATTTTTTCTAAAGCCCTCTGCTCTGATAAGTGTTACTTATCAAGGCCGTGAATAAAAGACTAAGGTACATGATGACTTTTACTTCAAAAGTATAAACTTGGAAGAAATAGCAAAGGGATAATATATCATGGACTCAGGATCAAATAGGTTAAAGACTTGGTCAGTGAAATCTATTCTAAGACTGCCAGGTTCCCAAAGCTGTACCACACAGTTATGTGAACACCAAGTATAGTTAAATTACTTACAGTTAGGAGTGAAACAAAAGATGTTTTCTTTGTAAGTTTTTGCCCAGTAGAATATGTATCTCAAATAAATTCTAACAATTCTCTTTTCTAGGTGGCTGTGAAAATAATAGACAAAACTCAGCTAAATCCTACCAGTCTACAAAAGGTATTTAATTTTTTTAATAGTAAGTAATTAGAATGTGAATTTATTATAAATATATACTTTTAATCCTAACTTTCCTTTTAGGTATGATACTACATTTCATCAGTATGTTTTTAAAAAGGGCATATGAAACATAATATTAAAATATTAAAATATTTAATAATATTTAAATAATATTTACAAGGTAGTTGTTAAAAACCTCTATTCAAATGCATGCACCATATTGAAGGAATGAATATATTTTAACTTAGTAGAGTAAAACTTTATCAAATATTTTGAAGTGCTCAGGATTCTACTTAGTTGAAAATCTGTTTGAATTCATTTTGTTCATAGGTGGGTTTTCCTTTTATTGCAGTATTTGCTTTTCTTCATCCACAAGAACTAGTCAGCTCACTTACAGATGTGAACAAGGGTGAAAATATAAAACAGCAGAGGGAGCAATAAAAGCAATTAGGATGGAGAACTGCCCTGGTTAACCAAAGCTGTTTCATGTTGCTTCATTAACTAGGTGGGAAAATGTTCTCAGATACACGTTTTAGTACCTGAAAACTGGAGCAAATATTCCAACACCTACCCCATGTATTGTTTTTATATAGTGAAGTAATATACATTGTGACTTTGTAAGACTGTAATGGGATCATAGTCACATATGTGCATGTGACATATATAAAGCTGGATTCCTAAATCAGAGAGAACCTTATCATATGAAATGTTTAGTATGATGTTTGCACCTGCTTTGATTCTTACTTAATTAAAATGTACTTACTGAGATTCTTTTAAATTTGACAGCCAGTGTAACTTTTTATAGCACTGGATCTTCCATCAGTGAGAACATGAAAGGTCTGTGGGTACTTTTTATTGTGTGAGTGTGAGATTATTTACCTTATGGGTCTCTCTGGGAGAAACTTCTGGTCTTTCACCTAATCATGTGTAGCTGTGTGAGTTATCCCAGGATGCCATTTTTTTTCCTTGGGTTGGAGCGACGGGGATACAAGTTTTTGCTTAAACCACTGGGAATCTCTTAAAATGCCCAAACTGTGTAACTCTGCCTGTGGCTCTTCCCATGGCCCACTGCTCCTGGACACAGCTGGGGGGCTCTGGTAAACAGAGTGGTTGTAAGTGACATTTAGTGTGGTTCCAGCTTGTCATGTGAGGTGCACACAGTGTACCTTACAGGGGCCCCCAAAATGTCTTGGAATTGCAGTTGCACTGCTTCAAAATGAAATTGAATATTGGCTTATTTACCCAAATAACTAACAGTTGCACTTGTGGATGACAAATAATTTCTGTTATAAAACCCTGCTAATCTTGTTGATAAGGTGTTGCTTTTCCAAACAGGCATGTAAAGAATGATAGTAATTTTGTCTTCTAAATGATTAGTTCTTGCACACTGTAGAACATTCAGTATTTGATCTTAACTCAGTTTATATACCAGTAGCAACTCCCAGCGAGTCTATCTAAAAAATAAATAATGGGGTTAGAAATAATCTATTTTCCTTAGGATTTGCTGTCAAATCCTAGAGGTAAAAAATGACAAAATATGCACTCCATGTATTAGGTATGCTTGTTAAAATGCAGACTATGATAACACATATATTTTAAATAAGGATTCATTTTAATCTCCTCTTCAAAAATGTTTGGTTAAATCTTGTTCTGAACTTGATTTGAATTTAAGTGCATTCCCCTCCTTTATCATCTTCTGTATATAACATATTTATATGAAATATTACTTTCCTTTGCTAACATCAGTGATCTAAATTTGATATCCCAGCAGTTCAAAACTTCTAAAACATGAAGTTATTAAAACAGTTTGGTCCTTTGAATTCTTAAACCTCTTTGGCTTCAACATTTTCCACATGCTATTTCTCTCTCTCTCTTTGACACACACACACACACACACACACACCACATTTTTAAATGATGTCTATTAAAGCAACGTTGGAAGCTTCAATTCTATAGTCGGTCTTCAGGGTTTGTTTTATCTATTCCTTTTTTTTTTTTTATTCCATATCACATATCAGTGAAACCATATCACCAGTAATGTTGAAACACCAGGAGGGTTTTCATTTTTTTTTTTTAAAGAGTTATTTTATTTATACAAGAGCCGGGGTACAGTTCAGATGCGCGGGAGGGTGAGAGGATTCACCAGAGACAGAAGAGGGAACAGAAAAGGCAGACTGATGAAATACACTGCTGAGGGGAGTAGTGGGTGAGACAGGAGAGGTCTGCTCACCGTGTGGGTTGCTCTGAGGCTGGTGGGGATCGAACTGGCACTGCAGAAGCTGCAGACAGCTTCACAGCGCTGCGCTCAACTGCCAGCGCCACCAGGGAGGCCCTAGGGTTTTCATTTTTTATTTTAATTCTGCAAGGAGTGATACTGCCATGTGGATAAATAAGGTTGTAGCCAGTACTCAGTTGGTCACGGCTCTATTCTCCATGAAATGAGTGGCCGGCAGCAAGTCTCTGCTCTTAATTTGGTTCTGAAGGAAATACTGAAAATGGATTATCATAAAATCACAATTATTGCTCGATGTCTGTTAGCGTACAATATGAAAAATTGGTGAGCAGTATGTCTTTCACACTGAAATATGACGACTTTTGAGGGGAAAGGTGTTCATATAAGTTTCTTTTAGGTGGTATTATCAATTATGTCAATGTTCAGCTAAAATATCTGCAGTTTAAATGTTGGAGAGGAGATGGCCAGATTTTCTGAAAAGACCAAACTGTTTCAAGCAGTTCACTGACCAAAAAATCAAACTTTCCTAAACTGGTTGGCTTCCTTGGTTATGGGACAAAGTGCCCCACGGTGTATTCATGGACATATTTAATGGATAAATGCTGTGCCCAAAGATGGTGCAAAGAAGCACCTTGCAGAGTAGGTGTACCCAGAGTGGATGCAGAATCCATTCGCTGTTGTCCCTCAGATTGAGGCCTCCAGGCCTCTCACTTGGGAGTGTGGTGAGGTCAGTGCCTGGGAGCTGTCCATTCTCAGGGAGAAGCGCCCTGGTGTGGTTAGATCCACGAACCAGCCTGAATGTCTCTGATGCATCAGCTAATGCTGTTACTTTTCCCAGTCGATCTGTGACTTAGGATTTTTAAATTTAGTAGAAATAAAAAGTAAAAATGGGGAAAAAAGAGAGTTAGAAATAGAAACTACTTCCAGTTGGGGCTGAGTGCCATCGGGCAGGATCCATATGTTCATTAATTAATTCTAAATCTAACAGCTTTATTGAAAGAAGATTCTCATTCTCCTTCTAGTTCTCCTTCTGTCTCCCTCTGCCTTTTTGTTCCCTTTTCCCTTTTCCTCTACATGGAGTCACTGTCCTTTTCTTGGCCACTCGATGTTGGATTTGCTCAAGACTTGGTCCTCTTTCTGTCGTCTCTTCAAGGCCGTCTCCTAGGTAGACAGGCTCTTGGGTTTATACTTCGAGTCGGAGACTTGCTGTGAACTCTCAGATATAGCACAGTCTCCCCCTGCACATCTAACGCTACGTGTACATTTCTGCCCCACCTGCTAGTGATCCTCCATCTCACCCTGCTCTGTGTCCTCATTAGTGAATGACATTGTCCCCAAGTTGTGCAATCCAGAAACCTCAGGACTATCCTGACGTGTTCCTCTTCCCACTGCTCATCATCCAGTTCATCCTTGTGTTGTGTGATTCTTGTTTCTTGCATTCTTTTGAAAAATGTCTGTTTTGTATCATTTTCCATCATGACCACTCCAGACAAAGCTACTATTATCTCTCCCTTCGGTTTCCCCAACAGCTTTCCAACTGCTCTTTCCTGCCTCTACTTTGCAACCCTACACACACAGAGTTCAGAATGTCATGGAGGGTGCAAAATATATCTCTGTGCCCTCTCATTTAGGTGGTAGCTGGAACTCCATTCTCGGCAGTTTAGAGGTCTAGTCCTTTGGCATGGTGTCCAGGCTCTTGTCTTCTCCCTCAGGGCCCACTGGCTCCTCCCCACCCCACAGTTTCTCCTGCTCTCCTCATCTCCTGTTCCTCCAACTTCTGGGACTTTCTTTCATCTGCTCCTACTAGAATCCTTTATTCCAGCCTGCAGGCCTTTGTAACTTCCCACGCCACCCTCTATACAAGGCTTCTCATCCCCTTTCACTTAATTAATCCTGACTCATTCCTCACATTTCAGCCTTAGTGTCATTTCTTCAAAGAAACCTTTCTTGTCTCCACGACAAAGTGAAATTCCTCTGCCTCTTTAAAATTAAGCAGTAATGACCAAGGGTTAGTCATAAAGAATCACTTAGTTTTTGTTTTGATTTTTTAGTAGTTTCTTGTTTTGTTTTTGATGCTTGTATTCTGCTTCCAGCTCTTAAATCCTCTATTCTGATTGCTTGATCTTTATTGACTGTAAAACATACATAAATAAGATTTAATGAAAGAGATATGAAAGAAATTTCTAGGAATCTTTAAATCACCAATAAGTTTTAGACTAACCTTTTAGACTAACTATTTGAAGATTTATACTCCCATTTTCTTTAAGTTGGGCAGTTGGTTAACTAAGTAGATAGTAATCTATTTTTATTTTGGTACGTTCCAGGACTTTAGACTCTCCCATTTCAAAAAATCTTGCCTTCTCAAAAAATTATGTATTGGACTAAAATGTTTCATTTCTAATTTTAAGAAAGAATTACAGATAAAGTTGAAGCTGTATGTGCTATTTCTTGGTTCCTTCCTGTCTTTTCCTACCTAGAAATAACTACTTTTCTGAATTTGATCTTTCTCTTTCTGATTTTCATATGTGTGTCATCTACATAAAACACTAAGTATTACTTACTTGAGAGGGTCCTGTCTTCTGCAACTTGCTTTTGTCATGTAACAATGTCTACAGTTTTGTCCCTTCAGTCTGTGTGGTCCAGTTCCTTTACTTTTACTCCTCTCAGCATGCACCGTTGTGTGACATGCCACAGGCCCCCATCCTCCAATCGTAGATATAGCACGCTTTGTGCATTTTACTGTTGGTAGATTTATTGTTATTCTTGGTGTTTCTTCTTTTTTTTCATGTTAGTTAGCTTTTTGCTATTATAGACAGTACTGCAGTGATCATGTATATCTTTTTGTGAAGATGTGTAGAAAAATGTCTGTTTTTCAAGTTTGAAGAGACTTGCTAAGTTAAAGGGCATTGCACTTCACTAGATAATATCAAATTTTTCCTAGGTGGATGCCCCCATTTATACTTCTGCATAAACTGTACAAGATTTGCTGTTGGCTCCTTCACATTATCCGATTTCTTAATTTTTGTCAACCCCCTGGCATCAAAGTGGCATCTAGTTTTGATTCTATGATTTATAATGAGGCTAAGCCATCTTTTCAAATTTAACCTATTTATATGTTTAATATACCCTCTGAAATTATTTGATTTTATACTTGCTGTGCACCAACTTGAGCCCTGAGTGAGAAGCCTTGAGAGATTCATGCTATAGAAAATCTAGTATGTAAGAACTGAGAATCTTCTAATCTACCTGTGGAAATAAAAATTGGGAAAGTGGTACAGCCTCTCATTTAAAAGTATTCCTTCTCTTACTTTGCAATGAATAATTGACGTCAAGTTTGGCAAGTAATAGTGAATAATCATTTCTTTTTATAGTTAGAAGTCACCTAATACATAGTCACATCTGTTTTTGAACTATTTCCTGGGAAGAACTTAAGAAGGTCTCATTGTTATGCTGCTACTATCTAAACTTTATAAAATACTTAGTGTCCTAGTAGGCCTCCCTGGGGAGAAGGGGTTAAGTCTCAGGGCTATCACTGCTTCAGCCTGAGTTCGATCCCCAGCCAGGGAGCTGGCTGGCCCACGTGGCACAGCAGACCTCTCCTGTCTCATCTGCTGCTCCCTTAGCAGTGTATTTCAATAAAATCCACCTGTTCTGCTCCCTGCTCTGTCTCTGGTGAATCCTCTCACCCCCACACCTCTGGCCTAAACCCCAGTTCTTCTGTGCATAAATTAATTAATTAATTAATTAATTAATATTTAAAAAAAAAAACCTTAGCATCCCAATAAAATGTCTGAAGGCTAAAAAAGGAGAAGCATGGTGAACCTAGACATTAAAAAGCAGAAAGTTTAATGTATAGGTCCTGCTCAGTATTGGCAGCCCATGCCTGTAATCCCTCAGTGAACGCCCCCTCTGAGAGTCTAGATGGAGACCTTGTAGTCTCTTAGAGATGAATGTCATCTGCAGGGTCAGCAGCACCCACACTTCGCCGTAGGCCAGTAGGCTGCTGTCAAAGACACAGATAGAATTTTTATAAGGCTTATGATGAAGGCGAAGAAGTGCTCCTGCCCCTCCCTAAAATGATTCAGAGCAAAATGCTTGTAAGACTAGGAAGGCTGTGCTGAAAGGCGCAAGGTCTGACCTTCACTTGACGTCTCTGAGCCTAGTGTCCTGTGCCTCTGAGGGCAGCCTGGAGGACCTCTCCCAGGAAAAACAGGCTGGACCCCTGTCCAGTTCCTCAGGCTACAGACTTGCCCTCCATCTGCCTCAAGAGTAAACAGACGGAGAAGCAGTCTTACGATATTGATAAGGCCAAAGGCAACATGGTGAGCTGTCAGGCTGGGGAGATGACGATGTGCCCTTGACTGCCCTTGACCATGATGGTGGGGCCATAAATGGAGCAGGGTTGCCCATTTGGCTTCTTCTCTATGGCAGATTTCCCCATCATCAAAAAGGGTAATAGGCTAAAGGAATGGAAGTGGTAGGAAGGAACAAGGAGTAGTTGAGAGGAGAAAATGGAAGTTCTTGTAATCGAGGCTGATTAATATCGGTGGAGTTTAGCTAACCCTGAACCTAGGCCCTAACCAGGAAGAGCTGAAATGAAAAATTAATTATTTCTCCACAGAATAATTACTTCAATTTCTGGAACAAAGTCAAGAGCCAAGCAGGAAACTACAAAGACCTCTGGACAGTGACAGTAGCCGTCACAGCGTCCAAACAGAAACATGTCTGCTGCTCACAACCATCTGTCTTGAGCCATCGCTTAGCACTTATTCTTTTAATTCGACACACAATTTTAACAAACTCTGGCCTTAATTTAGAGTCCACAGCAAAGTTGAAACAGTACACGTAAAGGGCATTAATGAAGAAACTAAGGGTGTAAATCAAGATGTCTTTGAGAACATGGACCCAATGACTGTGTTATTGTTTTAACTGGAATGAGGAATTACTTTCTGATGAGAACCTCAGAACTTCCTGTAACTGTTTGTGTGACCTCATCTCCAGAGAAGTAGAGCATCCTCTGTCTAGTGCTGTACTTATTAGGTACTCTCGTTCTCACAAGATGACTGTACCAGTACTAACTCTTCTGTTCTTGGGTGAACAGAGTAGCTACATTCTGGGTTCCAGGGAGAAACTAAATTAATAAATTTGTTGCTACCAAAAGTCCCACTTTAAAAAACAATTAAATAAGCAAACAAAAAGCAGCACTTATGGAGGGGTGTCTGACGGACAGGCAGCTAATCCATCCCTTTAGCCTGTATGTTCTCCAACATGGGGCTGCTAGGAGACGTGTGTTTTCACTGATTATAAGTTATACCTCCATCACTTTGCTTGTGAGAGTAAAACACCAAATTTGCCAATAATTCCATAAAAATTAACAATAAAAAACTCAAGATCAGGCCTCCCTGGTGGCTCAAAGTGTTAAGCACTACACTGTGAAGAAATCTGCAGCCTCTGCAGCACGAGTTTGATCCCCGGGCGGCCAGGGAGCAACCCACATGGCGCAGCAGACCTCTCCTGACTCGCCAGCTGCTCCCCTCAGCAGTGTATTTCAGTCTGACTGTTCTGTTCCCCACTCTGTCTCTGATGAATCCTCTCACCACCCCACACCTCTAGCCTGTACCCCAGCTCTTGTATGCATAAATAAATCAATCTTTTAAAAAAAGTGACCTTTATTAAAAAAAAAAATTCAAGATCACTGTATAACCCTGTTGTCCTCAGTCTTTTGCAATGCGCTTCCTTGAGATGTGCTTCTTTGAGACTAAAAAGGAAAACCTGCAGCAATGTAGTGCTGTGTGGTCCATGTGCCAGAGGACAGGGGTGCAGAATGGATGGCCTGTGAGCAGTGGGGTCCGGTGTGGCAGGGATGCCAGTGTGAATGGGTAGAAGTTGATAGTTTTTCAGACAAGTTTTGGAGGTAGTGTCCATAGATCTTCGTGATAGTTCTGATCTAGAGATTTGGCAGGAGCATGTCATTGAGGATGAATCAAAAGTTCCTGTAACAACGTGTTAGATGGATGTACACAACTAGGGAAACCTAGTTGGTGTGTTTGGTGTGTCATGTTCGGTGTGAGAAATCAAGTATTGGTTTGAATTACTGTGTGAGACAGCCAAGTGAAAATACTGAGCAGATATTTGGATATAAAGGTTAGCATAAGAATGCTCCGGATGAGAAATTTAAATTTAGGAGGCGTCAGCATATTGATATGTGAAACCATGGTAACTCCCCAGGAAGAGAACAAGGGGGCTAAGAGCTGAGACCCGGGGACCTCCATGTTTAAAGGTGAGTAGAGGGAAGAGGCATCGGCAGACAGCAGAGTGGCCAGTGAGCACAGAGATTATGTGAAGAATGTGCTGTGTCAGAGCCTGGGGAGCATTGACACCCCTGAGAGGCTACTCTGCGAGCTCTTTGTCCAGTTTTGAAACAGGAGAGCATCTCACAGTTATGGAAATGAGCTGTTTTTGAACATGAATGAATTTGCTTTGAAGTACTATTTATTACTGTCTCATTTTTAGTTATTAAAGTCACAAGTGTGGATCTCATAAAAATATATGAATATGCATTCAGGTATACGCATACACAATCTTACACATGCAGACTATGTACACCCTAGACTTTTCATGTAGGAATTATTGAGGCTAGTGAGGACAAACAGGTAGACATATATTTTTGTTTTTAAACTGTGTTAAGATATACATAAGATTTAGCATTTTAGCCAGTTTTCAGTTAAGTGGCATCAAGTACATTCACATCACTGCACAACCAGCACTACTGCCCACTTTCCAAAACAAAAGCTCCACACCTTATACCTCTGTCCCCTCCATGCCTGGCAACCAGCATTCTGTCTCTCTGTTAATTTAGCTATCCTACCCTGGGAACCTCAAATATAAGTGGACTCATAGAGTATTTGTCCTTTCACTCAGCATAAGTCTGTTTGTGCTATAGTGTGCAGCAGAATTGCTGTCCGTTTTAAGGCTGGATAATATTCCATGGTATGTCTTACTACATTTTCTTTAGCCTCTCATTCTTCATTGGCTATCTGAGTTGCTTAGGCTTCTTTTGCTTTTGTGAATAGCATTTCTGTGAACTTGGGTATAACAAGCACCTATGCGAATGCCCTTGCTTTCAGTTCTTTTCTCCATCTTCTCGCCAAACACTAGTTATTTTCTGTTGTTTCTTTTTAAAATAGTAATCCTCCTGAGGAGTCTGAGTGCTGTATCTCACACTAGTTTTGATTTATGTTTCCCTAATGATTGATGATGTTGAGCATCTTTTCGGGTTCTTTGTAAACCTTCCCTGGAAATGTCACCTCTGGAAGCACTAACTTTAGATTTTAGTCTGATAAACTGTGTATGTCAATACAGAATTTTTGGAATTTTACCAATTATTGGTTCTTCTATTTTCTTGAATTAGTCGCTTGATTTTGAATGTAACACACAAAGACAACAGAGAGAGAAAACAATGCTGTCATTGCTTTTGAAAAGCGGGTATTATACTGTTTAAAAAGTAAAATAGGGCCTCCCTGGTGGCGCAGCGATTGAGCACTGGGTTGCGAAGCTGCCCGCGACCTCTGCGGCGCCAGTTCGATCCCCGGCTGCTCCCAGGCCACTGGAGGAGGGTCCCACAGGGCGCACAGACCTCTCCTGCCGCCCGCTGCTCCCCTCAGCAGTATACTTCAGTCCTTCTGCCTGCTCTGCTCCCTGCTCTGGCTCTGGTGAATTCTCTCACCCTCCTGCGCTTCTGACTGTACCCAGTGCATGTATAAACAAAACAAATGAACAAGTAAATAAATAAATAAATAAAACATGCAAAAAAAAAAAAAAGTAAAATAAAAAGGGAAATTTTAATGGTCATATTTCAAGTGACTTACTAATTTTATTTTGGTTTTATATAAAATAGCAACTATATTTTAATTATTCTTTGACATTATACAAATCTTGCCTAAAAATGCTACTCAAGATAGTTTTTTTCTTTTTAAATTTTGCTTAAATGTAGGTTTGTATCATTCCTCTTTTATAAAGATATATATCCAAGAATATACATCTTAGATAAAAATCCCATGAAAGATCACTGGCCTTTCCACAATCTTTTTCTTTTTTCCCTAGTAATGCAGAATAGTTGAATAAAAGTTGGTGTCACTGTATGTGGCGTATTCACAGAGGCCCATGTGACTTCATCTAGTCAGAATTGTCCTGGAAACCAAGTCTCAGCAAAGTCGACTTGGGACTGAGGAACAAGGCTCTGGTTTCTCAGCTCCCTGCCAGGTCCTAGTCCTGTGTCATGTGGTCAGCAGATGAATTTCTTCTAGTGAATTCTTTGGATTGGTTCCCTGCTTTCATGTTCTTTATTAACAGAAATATATCTACCTGTTTTCTTTAATAGTTGTTTCGAGAAGTACGAATAATGAAGATTCTGAATCATCCTAACATCGGTATGAATTGTTTTTATACAATTAATGGCAAAGTGTTTTCCTTCATTTGAGAATATTTGAAAAGATTCAACTTTCAGGATGTTTTATTTAAAAGGCAGGAAAATGATGACCTGAGAAAGTGATACCTCAGGTCAAATAGATGATAAAGAAGTTAACTGAAGCCCACAGAGGCTGCTGTCTGCTCCCTTGTGTCTCCTACTCTCCACTAAGTGATGGCTATGACTTGGATTGATGCATAAGTGTTTGTATCTCCTTACTAAGTCTCTCCAAGTAAAGATCGCATGCCATGTGGGTGTTTATAAAATTGAATTACATATATAAAATATAAAATATAAATATAATATAATTTGTAATATAGTCTCTTTTCAACCTTAATTAAAATTCTATTCTGACTTTAGAATTTTCCCTTTTATTACCTTTTTTTAATTAGAAAAAGTAATGTTTGCATAATCTCAGAAATTGAGCTCTCTCTTGACCCAGCAGTCGGTCCCAAATCCCTTCATGCTAGGTAGTTTGCTTCCACACTAGTAATAAACCCTGAGAGAATTTTTAAATTTAAATTGTAATTGTCAGTAAATACTCAATGTTTCCACTGATTCAGTATTACCTTAAATTTTCTTAAAGCATATATGATATGTGCTAACAATTGTAGAGTTATATCTCTAATTTCTTTTTTCAGTAAAATTGTTTGAAGTTATTGAAACAGAGAAGACCCTTTATTTGGTCATGGAATACGCAAGTGGGGGTAAGGATGAGACTATAGAAAAGTTATCTGTGATGAGATATAAATAGTTATCAACATGTTCCTTATGACATTTATGCCTTCCTTGTTAATGTATCTATAGTTTTATTAAAATGCCTTTAGGTGATATCTTAAGAAAAGTTCAGTGTTTGTTTCAAGACCTGGTGATTATACATGTAAAAGTTGGATTTTTAGCTTATTTAAACGTTAATTAGAAAATTTTTTCAAAACTCTAAATTTGCATCGTTCTCTATGAATATTTTCATTTTCTTATCTAAATATTATAATAGATTATATTAGGATTAAAATAACATAAGCAGGAAATATTAAATTCAGAATGAATTTATAAAGTTTGTAGTAAAGCATGTTCTACATCACTTATTCTTTATATATACATACATAGTTGATAATTTATAAAAAAGGATTCAAATATATTCAATCTATAAACTATTCAATATAATTCATAAAAATCAATTTGAACAAGTATTGGGATGTATGTGTGTGTACATATATATATGTATGTATGTATGTAATTTATGAACTAGAAGACTGAGTTGATAGAGAAATAGTAAAATGCATTTGTAGCAGAATATAATGTATGTTTTGCCTATATAGTGTCAATAATAGGAATGATTTTTAAACACTGATATAGAATATCATTTTCACCTCTGCATGTAACCCTCAAATGGGAGATATATGACTCAGGATCATCATTCTCTCATGCATGAGCGTGAGCACTTAAGTTTCTCAGAAATGGTTTGAAAGTTATGGAGTTAAATCATTTAATAAGAAAAGAATACTTGATGGTTTTAAGAGCTTAGAATTTTAGCAATTGAAGAAGAAGGAAGGCAGCTGAAATTCCTTACACAGCTTTGGCTAACTGGCTTGCTAATCAATAGAAAAAGTGTTCAATCCTTTCAGCTAATGATGCATGTAATATATATATATGCTAGACATAAAATTGTATGCTTTTATGATGATTCAGATTTTATGTAATGAGTAAAGAGGATTCATTCTAGTCTGTAGCATCTAAACTTTGTATTTTATACTGTCTTTTAGAATTCTAAAACCTTTTACTACAAATATTAAACACATTTTAATTGCTTTTTCAGTTTTTGTGCAAATCAAAATTTTTAGTTTGGTTTTTTGCAGTCTTCATCATCCTGAATATATTTCGACATTGGGCTTTTGGCTTAATTTGAAAACCTGTGTCGTTAACATTTATTATTATAGAATTGTAAGAAAATACTGGTGTAACCTTGAAAATGTGTGATAAAATGTAGATCTATAATAAAACTATTGTACCTGAAAATACCACCTACTGAATCTCTTCTCTATTTTTTTGTCCTTTTGTTAGATTTATGTAGTACTTTGCTAGCATGGGAATCCTAAGTGTTATTTTTAGTTCAGTCATATCTTTTTTTTTTTTTTTTTTTAAAAAACCTTTTGATGAACTAAAATCTAGGAAAAGGGACTAGGGCATGCTTTGATATGACAGATTTTTTCTAGAAAATTTTTGGACACTAAAAATCTGTGGGCACTGTTCTATTTTTATGGAGGTCTACCGAAGACTGTGTTAATATTAACATGATACTGCTTTAGGCATGAATGGTAAGTACAGTCAACTCTCTATTGGTACAATGAAGGGGAGCGATGGCTGGAGAAGTGGGGAGCATTGAGGCCCCTCTCTGCTCTCCTTCACAAGCGTAGTTGGAAGGCAGTTTGGAGGGATGCTTGGGGGACTCAGCCCAAACAGGTGGTCCCTCATTTAATTCTGATTTCTAATGATAGATTTTCTTTGGGTCTTGCCTGTCAGTCGCCCTATAAATAAAACCATTGTGATTCTGGCAGTAAATCTGGAATTTTTTTTTTTTGCCTCTTTAATGTATAAATAGCAAGGTGACTCTGGCATATAAAACACAATAGTATTTTCCCCCTAAAATTTTTAGATGTTTTAGGATTGAATCTGACTTGCATGTTAGAGATCTAGCATGAATAGGAGTTGAGTCAGACCACTACCTCTCTCTGGAGAGAATTAATTGATTCTATTTCACTGATGGGGCAAAAGATTTTCAGTAATTGAAATGGCATGGGACTCCTTCGTGGTTTTGAACCATGTAGTCCACAAGAACCTATTAAAAGTAAGAATCAGGGCTACTCTGGAATGGTACATTTATTTGTTCTCTTAATCATGCAAACAACAATGCTTAAATGTTCACTGTGTACTAGGTAATATTCTAGGTGCTGGGAAACATGGGGAAGTAAAGAAAAAGTCCCTGTCCTCAAGAAAATGAGGACAGGGACTTTTGAGAAAGTCTAGTTGAGAAAGCACATCTAAAACAATTGATAACAAATAAAGGACTGAGTCACATAATTTGGAGCGAGTGTTTCACGCTGAATTTAAGAGTCATCCAGATTTTGTAACTCTTGCATAGGGTTTTCCCAGGTCTAGAATTAACTACTCCAAGAGATCAACTAGAACATACATTACCATTCCTGTTGACATCACTCCATTTCATCACTTGAAGCATGCTTGCTGTCATTTGCTGTCTCACATTGTAGATGTATTAGTTCCATCTGATATACATCATTACATATTTGATTTTTTAACATTTTATTTCTCTCAGGATCAATATTGCATATGTGTATACGTGATATATCTGTTCACCTCGATACAAATATATAATTAATTGAGTGCTTACTATCTGCCAGTCATTGTGCTTAAGCACATGCATTATTTCATTTAGTCTTCACAACAGTGAGATAGGCATTAGACAGAAACTGTATCTTCATTTGAAGTTACGAACTGGCCCTAATATCCCCCAGTAGCTACTCCGAGCGAAACTAGGATTCATACCAAAATTGGCCTGATACAAAAGCCTGAATTTTTAATCACTTTACAAGAACTCCTTAAGCCATTTTTGTGATTTATGTATATATATCTATGTATGGTGCAAGCTATAAGGACACTAAAAGTAAATATCTCCCTTACACTGAGATATTTTATTTTTAATATTATAATGAAACATTAATTTGGTTTTTTAAATATTACCAAGTAGAGAAATATTACAAAATTTAGGTATGTTTAAAGAAAATTTCTAGTTTCTAGGTATCTTTAAATTCTTTCAACAAATATGTATTGTCCAACCACTTTGTCATGGGGGCGGGAATACAATATAAGCCAGACACCATGGTAGACTGTACGAGCAATTCGCAGCTCATCCAGGGTACTAAGAGATGCATACCAGAATGATTTGATTCTGTGCAGTAAGTGGTAAAGTGTCAAAAAAAATGAGCATGGTGAGAAAAAGCATAATCAGAGTAGAGAAAGGAAAAGAAAGAAATCAGAATGCATAGATGTAGTGAGAGGAAATTTGATAAAGACTATGGGATGAGTAGAATGAATTTAAAATGAAACCAACATGATATGACTTTGGTTATTTTGGTTATTTTGTTTGAAATATAATCCCTAAATATAAAGCCAAAGATAATGTCGCCCATGCTGTGGCTTCCCTTTATTAGAATGGATAATAAAGAGTTGACTGTATTTTTATAAAATACTTGAAAACAGAAAGCAAATTGTCTTGGTAATGTTTTCATGACTTACCTTTAAAAGAGTTTTGCTAAGTGATAAACTGCTGCAGATGATTCGATTTTAAATATAATTTTTTTCTATTCATGTAATAGTTTGTGATTTACATAGAACTATCAGAAATTGTGGGCCAAAGCTTCTTTAAAAACAAGGCAAAAACTTGACATTGCATTATTGTTAATTGAATAATCTCTGTATATTTTACTACTTGCTTTACCTTTCTGATTCAGGTGAAGTATTTGATTACTTAGTTGCCCATGGAAGAATGAAAGAAAAAGAGGCCCGTGCAAAATTTAGGCAGGTATGGAAAGTAGTTTTCAATTTTGTTTTGCTGATATTTTTAGTGATGTGCAATGGACAATATCACAAACTGGACTTCAGATTCATGGTATTTTATAAAGAAAATTTCTGCTTTCTTATACTTTTTAAGGATTGAAAACTGAAAATCTCCTTCCTGAACTTAAATTTAAAATAGCTGCAAATGGTTATTGTTAGATAATCATAAAAAGTGAAGTGTTTTTAGGTAAGAAGCATTAACTTTTTGGTAGTCTGGGAGACACACAGTTGACTGAGATGGAAAAATACTTAATTCTTACCTACCTTTAGTATATAGTATGTTTGTGTTTTTAAAAGAGATCATTATATTGTTTTATGATTAAAGATGTCTTGGTGTTAGGACTCATATTTTTGTAGATTTAAAGACTATTGTCAACTTTATTTAGTAAAGTTGGCAAGGAACCTTGCAAACGTGGCGGAAGAATGTGGTAAGATATTTATAGTTCTACTTCCACTTGTTTATGACTCACTACAGAAATGATGAAATAAGAAAAAGTAATTTAAGTTCATCTAGGATTTTATTTTTAGTTTTAGGAATGCAGTGATTAAAATTAGAATGTTTTAAGTTACTATAGAAATGACAAATTAATTAATTGCAAATTGTTCCTAAAATTTACTTTTGTGAAAGCAGACAACTTACTATATCCCAAATTATTTCATTTATAAATAACTCAATACCTTTTCTACAATCATGAACAATGATTCTATAATTTAAGGGGCTCTATAATCAATAAATTTGGAAAATACTGAATACGAATATGAAGTCATCCTAAGGCATTCTACACATTATTAACAAAGAAACATTGGAGTAGACCTGAAGAAGGGAAGAAAAACCTGTTTAACTTTGTTTTGACATTAGAGTACTCCAAATAGATTGTGCAGGTGTGTGTGTGTGTAAAACCTCTATTATTAATATCTTATAAAACCATTACTTTTGGAACACAGTCTGCAGAATTCTTTATACCAAAGACATGCCCAGTCCTGTTGTTCAGATAGAATCCTAGAGACATTCATCTAAATCTAAGGACAGCTGGTGATGAGGAAGCTCTGAAAAACAGAGTGGCTTTAGTCACATACTGTTCAGTCCTTTCCTATCCTGGGAGGGAAGTCCAGGCTCACAGCAGCACAGCGTCACTGCTTTAAATACAGTTGATCTTTCGTTATCAATCACAGTATAGTTTGTTACTCACCAACAAGAAGATTCTAATTAGCATTAAATATTCCCACTGGGATTTTAATGCATATTTTAAAGATTGTTATTACTACTCACTTTTACTCTTTTTTAAAAAAATTTGATCACTTGGTTTTATTTAGTGAAGATGTGCTGGGTGTAGGAAATTATGCTGGGTATGATGGAGAATTAGAGAAGGTAAGGTACCTGGTATTAAAGCTTGCCCATCTGTACTGGAGGCTGGGACACAGATATTTTCATAAAGGTCCCAATTATTACTAATTGGCTTTAAAAAAAAAAACCTGAATTATTTTGAAATTAGCTTCATATCCTCAGTGTTGCAGAGATTGTATCAAATGAATGCTATTTAAAATGCAACAAATAGGAACTGTTTTCTTTATAATTATTCATTTATTACAAATATTAAATGTATTTACTATTAATATGTATTTGCCCCAAATTAAAAAGGTAACTAAATTGCATTTTTTAGTACCAGGGATACACATGTGCACACGCATGCCCACACACATAGACACACACACACACACACACACTCACTACTTTGTAGTTATTTGACTAAAGATTATATTTGTTTTTAGATTTATTTTTGATGTGATTATTTTTCCTTGTAAATTTAATTGAAATTCTTAAAGAATTAGTAAATGTACATTTAATATTTTATTTGTGTTGTATTTTACAAAATTCTAGTAATGGAATATATGGATAAACTTATGTCCTTGACTCTGTTACTAGCTTCAGCAAAGACCCCGGGACAGTTTAAGACCATGTTAGCTGCCACAGGCCAGAAAATGTCTCTGCATTCCTTAAGATTTGAGGGCCTGCAAGAAAATCATGGTATTGATTCAGCACTTCCAAAATGAAGGCTACTGCTTACAGCATGGGGATTAAATGTAGTTGCAAAGCCCCAGCAGTTGCACCTCATGGCAAAAGACTGACGCCGGATCTTGGGTCAATGCAGCATTAATTGGATTTGTGGTTTTTAAGATGCATAACAGAAGGATCCAAGCAAAGTTCCTACACATATTTATGGAGAGACAGAATGCTCTGCCATGGGAGTCCAGACCATAAATAATGCAGTTAGAACTGGGGCTCCTGGGTGGGGAGCCTCGCGGTGAGTCAGGAAGCAGCACTTCTCTCCCAGCCAGACTGCACCCTGCTGGACAGAGTGCCTGTGTGGGGAACCTCCACCTCTGGCTGCGGGAGTCAAAGTTCACAAGGAGAGTGGGGAGAATGAATGCTTACTACACAGAATTCTCTTGAATGATCTTCTTATTTGCAAGGCTTTATAGTTAAGGAGATTTTTACCCCAGACATGTTTGTAGAACTGCTTCCATAGAGACAGTCTCTCTAATGGGAAACACATGTTTGGTGACCCAATAAATTATCTCTGTCAAGACGGTAAAAAGATAATATTATCAGCAAATTTCTGTCACCCATGATACAGAAATTGCCTTATAATATGGCCTTTGTTGTATGTTCAATAGGCCATATTAATAATTGCATATACATGTCTATCTCTCTTGGCTGTTGCTATTTTAGTGAAAATTGGATAAGAGACTTTTGAGGAAGAATACTGCTTGAGAAAATTCTCCAAATACTCATTAAAAATTCTGCTGTCTTTTTTGGGACTTGTGCTTCAGATGAACCATAATCATCTATAGTCGCTCTGTTCAGAAACCTTTAGTAGGCTATACTGTCTATACTGTCTGCTTCGTTAAGAACTCAGAGCCTTTACCCACCTATCAAGGCATCACCCCAAAGTACATTGTGTTACTTCAACTCCAGTGCATTTCACCACCTTATCCCAAGCTCCCCATTACCAACTCTCACATTTTAAAATGTTAATACCCTTCAGGGATGAAATAGCACCTCCTGCGGGAGGCATTTCTGGTTGGAATTGGTCTTTGTTTTTAGGACTCCCCTCCACTGACTCGCTCACCTCTTTGTACCTCCGCCTCTGTGATTCTGCTTGTGTTAGTTACTCTCAAGTATGTTCTCTCTTCCTGATCAGATGTCAGCTCCTTGAGGGCAGGGCCCTTGTAGTGTTCACTTTGTAGCTACCTAGCAGCAAGCACATTTTCTTGCACATAGCAGGTACTCAATAAACTGTTGAATCCAAATGAATTTAATTGAATTCCATATCACTCATTGTATGTTTATTTTGTTTTGTGTTTTCTCTTTGAATCCACTTTAACATGCGTTGGGATACTTTTGTAATTCTCAACTATGAGTTTCAGCAGCTGCTACTTTGAAGTTCTTTTCTGTTTTTGATCCGTATTTCTGTTAGCAGGGTTCATGTTTCACATCACCTTTAGACTTTTAAAAATGAAATTTCTATCTCCATTTGTAAATGCCTAGCCAATACTCAACATCCAAGCTGTTTTCACTTAACTGAATTGAATGTTCTGTTGTCCTCTACATGGTACATAATTATATGCACTTACTTGACTGCTCTCAGATTCTTTCCATTTCTCTGTTTTATATGATTCAATAAATAACTACCATAGAATTGTTAATAACCTATTTCATATTTATATCTTTGACTCTGAAATGACTGGGTTCCTCCCTATTTATTTCTTGTCCCCACAGAACCCTCTCTCAGGGTTAAAAATGACAACTGTTAACAAATACACAGGATTTGTATATTTGAAATTCTTGCCTATCTGAATTAGTTAACAGGTTTAAGTTAGATTTCATTTTCCCTTCCTTTGATAATTGGGTTTCTTTTTAAGACTTAAAAATTCTATTTCTTTATATATGAACATAAAAATATAGGATGTTGTTACATGCCCCATTATTAAATTCTTAGTAAATTGGCTTTG
Organism: Talpa europaea; assembly: GCF_964194135.1. Classification (NCBI taxonomy): domain Eukaryota; kingdom Metazoa; phylum Chordata; class Mammalia; order Eulipotyphla; family Talpidae; genus Talpa; species Talpa europaea. The sequence continues at coordinate 88,408,208 of NC_140077.1, read as the reverse complement.
CTGAAGAAACATGTCTTGAACACATTTGATATAATGGCTAAAATAGTTTTGCTTTTTGAACTTGAGCCCACTCTATTGGAAGACCAAAGCATGTGTATGGGCCCTACTCTTATTCCAACACTGAAATGAACCATTTAACCAGAAATTCAAATTGTACGTAATCATTAAACAGAAATTTAACAACTTATAAAAATCTTCATGGACTCCAACAAGAAAAAATTTTAGTGTTTTTTAATAAGAAAATACTACTTTTCCACATTCATGAGTGCAAGTTTCATCACTTTAGTATGCATAGTTTTCTAAATTAAAGAAACAGTGGCGTTATTACGTATACTTTGAAATTCAAGTTAGTAAATTTATCTAAAATGGAAGTGGTAATTTGGGATAAACTAATGTGTTTACCATAAAATAATTTTGAATCTTTTATCCAAATATTTATTTCAGATTGTATCTGCTGTGCAATATTGTCATCAAAAGTGCATTGTTCATCGTGATCTTAAGGTAAGCCACTCATTTTATACCAAAAAATTATGAATTATATAGAGATATTTTATATTATTGGAGCTAATTGTGCCAGGCACTATACAAAGACATTCATTTTATTTAATCCTCACAGCAGCTTTATGAAAAGCAATTTTTTCCCAATGAAGAAAATATGAAAGAGAAGTTATCTGGCATTAGAGACTAGAGATTTGATTTACCATTCCATTAGTAATTCCCAGTAGTCAAATGTGGAATTTTGTCTGAGGTCTCGTTCAGTCAGAAGCAAGGTTAGGGCACAAATCCAATTTTATTCAGTGTCAGAGGCAGAGCTATTCTTTGCATTAAAATTCAAAGAAATGAAGAAAGTTTTAAAATGTTTTCATGAACATCAAATGTACACGGTTTATGTAAACTCACATACTTTGGAATACGAAGTATGTAAATAGTGAAGAAATGTTTGTGGCTGTGACTGTGGAAGTGCAGAGGTTATTTCATTTTCTTTGGGTTTATACCTGCATGTAGGTTGCTGGATTACACGGTAGTTCTAGTTTTAGTGTTTGTGGAGCCTCCATACTGTTTCCACAGTAGCTGTACCAGTTGACATCTCCACCAGCAGTGTGCTCAGTTCCTTTTTTGCCCCATCCTCGCCAACATTTGTTATCATTTGTAACATTACATGTGTGATGATAACCATTCTAGTAGGTGGGAGGTGGTATCTCATTGTGGTTTTGATTTACATTTCCCTGATGGTTACTGCTGTTGAGCACCTTTTCATGTACCTGTTGGTCATCTGTATGTCTTCTTTGAGGAAAAATAAAAGGCTATTTCTGTGCCTCACCCATTTTTTAATTGGGTTAGGTTTTTTGCTGTTGAGTTGTATGAGTTCCATATGTACTTTAGATATTAACTTTTTATCAGATATATGCTTTGTATATTGAAAATGCTTTCTCCCAATCCATAGGTAGCTTTTTCATTTCATTGATGGGTTTCCTTGGTGGTGTAGAAGCTTTTTTGATGAAGTCTCTCTTGTTTATTTTTGCTTTGGTTACCTGAACTTTGTCATATTATAGTACTATATTGAATACTGGAAATTCATTTAAGAAAGTAAAATTTCAAAACGGTGATCACTTATATACATGTGGAAGCCCTGAGGAGCTAATGTGTCCGTTAATTGGCTTTTTGTCATCATTTCACTATGTATCAATAGATGTATCACATCTTGTACACCTTAGGTAGCACAGTTCTTGTTTTTATTTTATTTTTTTAAAATAAAAGGCACGAGGAAATTATTGTGACCAAATAGATTTCCCCCCCCCAAACGAAAGTAGAAAGTCCCTGAGCTAAAACAGTTCTTGTTTTTGTTTTCCTCTCTTTTCCAAATTGAACATGCTTTGTTTCTTACCTTGGGATCTGTTTTTCTTTTTTACTTCTCTCTTCATGGCTTCTGTCAATTACTAGCACTAGTTTGTTATATTTGAAACTGGTACCATAACCAGTCTTCAGAAGTCTTACCCAGTGTTTTGACTCAGTTTTGATGTTAAACCAACAAGTTTACCCAAAGGTGCTATCTTATAAAATGTTTTCTCAACAAAGTTCTGCTCTTTCAGTAAAACTAAGCAGTGCGATACTGCTTGCATGAGCTCTTGTCTATTTTAAGCTTCTTTTGCTGTTCTAAAGTGAGATCTTCCTCTGGAGGTCTGTCACTGTAGGAAGCAGTGATTTCTCCCATGTTTGGAGATGTTGTTTTTCCAAAATTACTTTCAGTAAACTCTTGTGCCTTGAGTGGCACTCTATTAAAACCAGAACACCTTGTGGTAAACTTGTTAGTTTAACCTCAAGTTGGATGAGTGTTATGTTGACTTACATTCTTTAGAAGAGATCATGTTGAGGTACAGTTCCAGGATATTTTTTACCATAAAGAAAAAAATGTCTTTAAAATAACCTATGGAAAGAGATGGGCTTTAATAACCTTTCGAAACAGTTGCAAGTATTCGTATAGGTGAGAGTTTTCCTTTTGCATGTTAAAATTCAGTCTTTTATGGATGTAACTGTGAATAGGGAGCACTGAAGCGCCACACCACACTTCCAAATATGATGTAACATTTATGAAAGAGAGGCCAGAGTGTGTGTTTGGGATCTGAAACAATTATAATACATATTTTCTTTTATGTGGACTTTTTACATTGTCCTTTCTATTATTTTCCTCTTAGGCTGAGAACCTTCTCCTTGATGCTGATATGAATATTAAAATTGCTGACTTTGGTTTTAGTAATGAATTTACAGTTGGGAACAAGTTGGACACATTTTGTGGAAGCCCACCCTACGCTGCTCCTGAGCTCTTCCAGGGGAAGAAGTACGACGGGCCTGAGGTGGACGTGTGGAGTCTGGGCGTCATTCTCTACACACTGGTCAGCGGCTCACTGCCTTTCGATGGCCAGAACCTGAAGGTATCGGCCAAATGCCGTGCTCCTGTCTTACCCCCAAGTGCCATCATTTCGAAGGCCAGTTACATGTACTTCCTTTTGCCTTTTGAAGGAGCTGCGGGAGCGAGTCTTACGGGGGAAGTACCGCATCCCTTTCTACATGTCCACTGACTGTGAAAACCTTCTCAAGAAATTATTAGTGCTGAATCCCATAAAGAGAGGCAGCTTGGAAGTAAGCCATTGTTTTGTACTCCAAATTGAAAGCAGAACAACTGAAATATTCCAGGAACTGAAGAATATTTTAAATAAGTTTTCCCCCGTGAGTTTTTTTTTTTTTTAAGGAAAATTGCTCAGTCGTCTAATTTGCCTTTTGCTTTAAGATAGGGAAAGTGACCTGATGCTTTCACTGCTCAAAAGTTGTTGCTTTAGAGAAAGAAAGTTTCTCTAAAGACTGTTCCTTCTTCTTGTTCCTACAGGGAAATATTTAATCCAAACGACATAAGAATAGGGATAAAATTGGCTTTTCGTTGGTGGAGGGAAACCTAGCCGCTGTCAGACGTTGCTAGATCCAATACAGAAACCTTGCTTTTTAGTAAGTACAGATATTTCAGATAGAAGGTAGTAAAAATTCTTATCTGGTGAATACTGTAGCTCACATTGAAAAAATGAGTAGAAATTTCTCAACATTAGTATAGAAAATTTACAAATATTTAGGATCACATTAGAAATGGGCTTTCCACTTCTTCCTGTTGTGTGAAGTGGGCTGTGACAGACCCCCGTGAGTGTGCCAGGCATGTGATGGCCAAGGGCAGCGGTGGATCTCCAGCCAATCTGTCTGATTCTTGTGCCTTCTGACATTGCAGTTAGAACAACTTATTTCTTAAGTATTTTGTCCTTATGTTCTTAAGAATATTTAGCCTATATCAAGATAATTTCAGAGATTCAAAGTGTTTTATTGATGAGAACTTTTTTTAAATTTCATTTATTTGCATTAATATTCAGAGAATTAACCTCATTTAAATTGTACTTTTCTATGTGTAAGCACTGTCTTTCAGCTACATGTGTAAATCTAAGTCATTCTTTACTCTCTAATATGCTAATATTTAAATTTGCTTTGGAGACTATTATATGGCTGCTTATTATCTTGTTAAACTTATGATCTTGTTAAACTTATTTAACATACCCACCTTCCTGTTGCTTCTCATATATGACTGCATATTTTATGAAAAGTTTTTTTTTTTTAATTTTTGCATAGAAGAACTGGGGTGTAGGCCAGAGGTGTGGGGGGTTGAGAGGATTCACCAAAGACAGAGTTGGGAGCAGAGTAGACAGATTTACTGAAATACCCTGCTGAGAACAGTGGGCAAGGCAGGAGATATCTGCTGCGCCATGTGGGTCAATTCCCTGGCTGGGAATTGAACTCAGGCTGCTTTGCTTGCATAGGGCCTCCAGGGAAGCCCTGCAATGTGTTTCTTTTTTTTCTTTTTTTTTTTAAAGATTTATTTATTTATTTATTCATTCATTCATTCATTCATTCATTCATTCATTCGAGCACTGGGTACAGTCAGAAGCGCGGGAGGGTGAGAGAATTCACCAGAGCTAGAGCGGGAAGCAGAGCAAGCAGAAGGACCAAAGTACACTGCTGAGGGGAGCAGTGGGCGGCAGGAGAGGTCTGCGCGCCATGTGGGACTCTCCTTCCGACTGCCAGGGAGCAGCTGGGGATTGAACCGGCACTGCAGAAGCTGCAGGCAGCTTTGCGACCCAGAGCTCAACCACTGCATCACTGGGGAGGCCTGAAAAGTATTTCTTAAAACCTTCTAAGTTAGTTGTCTTATTTATCTGCTGTGAAAATAAAACTAATGAAATTATTAGTTTCACATTCTGCTTGCTTGACCTGTGGTTGTTTCTAGATTCAAACAGTTACAGTTTTTCAGGTGGTGAATGAATGAATGTTGCCCAGGCTTACTAATCACTGGTGTTGGGGTGGATGGTATTATGCACAATTTTAAAGGGATTTGTTTTGTGTTATATATTAAGTTTTAGTTTTCCTATTGGAATATTTAGGTGTCTAGATTTTTTAATTAGAAACTGAAAAACTTTTTTGCTATCCCCTATATGTAGATCTTCTTTGATTTTTCTGATCCTTAATCAGGATAGTCTGTGTTACTTTTCAAAATAATGCAAAACTTGATCCTCAAGCAAAGCTGTTCCTTATTACTCTTCTGTCATCTTTGATCGTCCTAAAAAAGTATGAATCCTTACTTCTAACATCTTTTCCAGCTACTGTTAAGAGCTTAAGTCTTGTTTATGACTGCCCAGTACAAGTGATAGTAAGGCAAAAGATAAATATTATTATCAATAATAACATCTTAAAAATTAAAGATTTCTAAGTACAGACTGAAAGGCGTGTAGTGTACTTTATAAGGTTTGAAACCACTTAAGAAAAATTATTTCCATCTGGTCATCTTAAAGTCCATCATTTTTTAATGTGCATCTAAACAGTAGGGTGTGTGTTTCCATTGTTAATTGGTAAGATTCTTTATACTTCATCAGAGCCAGTTATTTAGTTTTATTTATTTTTTATTTTTTTAAAGATTTATTTATTTATACATATAAGAGCTGGGGTGCAGGCCAGAGGTGTTGAGGGTGAGAGGACCCACCAGACAGAGTGGGGAACAGAACAGGCAGAATGACTGAAATACACTGCTGGGGGGCAGCTTCAGGCGAGACAGGAGAGGTCTGCTACGCCTTGTAGATAGCTCCCTAGCAGGCCGGAGATCGAACTCGTGCTTCAGTGCCTACAGACAGCTTCATAGGTTGCGTCTTAACCCCTTGCACCACCCGGGCGGCCCGGAGCCAGTTATTTTGTTAGACCTCAGCGAGTAGTCATGTGTTCATTGGCAGTGATGGCAGAGCAGACTTTCTTCTAAGTTTGGCATCTTGTTTGACCTCTTGTCTCTTGTTTAGAGATCCCTCAAGTGAAATTTGAATGGATTCATTGCCTCACCGGGTCTGGTGCAGTTTTTTGGCTGTTGATTGGCACTCAGCCTGCGCTGCTGCTGGGGCTGTGGGGCCTCAGCTTGAGGGGCCTCTTCTCTTGGGGGCTTTTCACCTTAACCCTGGTGCCAGTAAAAGGATTTTGTAGAGGCCTGGGGTTCCTACACCTGTCTCTTCTCTTTTACATTTCCATATTGTGTTGCTTTCCACGGCTTTCCCTTAGAAAATACCTGCAGATTTAGAAGGACTAGAGTTAAAATCCCTACATATTCCATGAAACCGATCTTCCTTCCAGCCTTTTCCTTCCTTTCCTTTCTCCCAAGGAAATTGTTCCATAGATTATTTTGATTTTACTTTGAAATACAAGTGTTTTGTGGGACGCTCTTTTTCCCGGCAGGCTCTTCCCTCCGGAGCTGGCCTGGGAAGAATGGAACACGGAGCCTCGACCAGCTTCCTGGCAGGGCTCCCGCTCTGTCCTCAGTTGTTCCTGTCTTAGTGCTGTTTCTAAAATGCAGTTTATTTTCCATGTTAAAAAAAAAAAATCATTTCTCTATTGGCTTATCAGAGCAAGGCAAAACTCACTGTCTGAAGTACCCATCTTGTCTCCACATTTCCATTGCATTTGGCCTTTGTTCCAAGTCCAGAAAGCGCTTCCTCATTGCTTCCTCCTCACACCCCTCTGCCTTCACTTCCCCCCCAGGCCTCATGCTTCTCCCTTAGTGCTTCTCCCATAGTGCAGGAGTCTGTTCAGATCCTGCCTGCTGTGGCTGCTGCCCCGACTGCTCGTACTGCTTGTTCACTGCCATTGTCACCAGTTCTCACTACTAGTAGCACAGTTTTGAATAGTTAACTCTGTTGTATGTGCAGACACTTTAAGGTGTTGACATTAAGTCTTCTTTTCTCAAACAAAAGACAAGTCACATATCTGTTTCCTTGATGTAGACCAATGCATAATGGTTATGAAATGAACACCGAAAAACAGTTATTGAGGAACATTATCAAATTTGGATTACCTTAATTTTGTTTTTAATTGCTTACATTCCGACTATTAAATCTGTTACTGCTCCTCTGTCTTTCATAATCAGTGGATACTCTGTTCTTTCAGGCATCTGAATTAAAATCCTCAGAACCTTCTAGGATCCTACCCTTTATCTCATTTCCAAAATGAGTTTTGTCTTCCAAGTTTTCTGTTTTCCTTTTCCTGCTGTCCAGTTCAGTCCTCTGCTGTCTTATCTCCTGCACATTTTACCAAGGGACTTCTTGTTGCCATTATATCTTACCCAGGGCTCTGCATTATATCTTACCCAGGGCTCTCCAGTGGCCTTATTTTATAATGCAGCCCTGCTCAAAAGCGACAAGCATTTGGATTGAGAAAGATAGTGCAAGGTCCAGTCTATTTTCCTCAAGGACTGAACATACAGAGAAGGAGGTGGGCCCAACCACCACTAGCTGTAATCAGACGTAGAACACAGTGACAGTGTTGTTGACTTGGATATAGACAGAGTCCCTGTGAGCACAAGAAAGGGCAGATGACTGATGCAGACAAAAGGTTTTATTCATTTATGTATTGAGAATTTAAGGGTGGGGTACATTTAGGGGTTGCATGTGCAATACTGAGCAAATCAGTATTGAGCAATCAGTCATTGTTCGGCTTGACGGTCTGGTAGTGGAGATAGGTAATTAACAGGTAAACACAAATATTTGTATGAGGACAAGTTGCATTAAACTGTAGGCAAAGATCATGAAAGTGTGTAACAATAGGGCCAGATTTTGAGATTATTGGTAGAGAAATAGAAACCTAAATGCGAAAAGTGTGGAAAGCTTTCCAGACAGATATCCTTGTCTTTTGCTCCAGTAGGAAATAGATACTTGTAGTCAGGAGCTCTTTACTGCCTGCTGCCATATCCTTACCTGGCTGTCCAGATACCCTGCTCTCCCTGCTGCCCGGGCTGGTCCTTGCTCCAGGACCCACCCATCCCTCCTCTGCTGGTACAGCACTCCTGTGCCTTCTCAGGAAGGCTCACTTCCGTCCATCAGGCCTTTCCAGGGACACCCTCCCTCAGCCTCTGTACACCTTCCAATTCAAAAGGAGGTGTCCTCTAGCCCACAGGCCCTGTGGTCAGTCTCAGAGGCCTCTCCACTCACAGTCACCAGCTTCCTCTGTGCATCACCTTTGCTCCCAGCTCCACCTCCCCTGGCACTGCCCTCAGTACAGTCAGCTGTCTTTGTTGCTAAACACAATAGGTCACTTTCTCAGTCACCACTTCATTTGATAGAGCACCACTGCCTCCTCTTTGAAGCTCCCCCCATTGCCTTCCACGTCATTCTGTGTGGATAGCCTCCTCCATTTCCTTTCTGCATGACTGTTTCTAGCCCTCGAAGGCTGGTGTTCTGTGAGGCTTTGCCCTGACCTCTTCTGTCATTCTTTTCCCTTTACCCCTCCTGGAGACTCCTGCCCATCCCCATAGCTTCTGTTGTCATCTGTTGGCTGATTCCTGAGTTTCTATCCCTGGCCCAGGTTTCTTTTGAGCTGCGGAATGAGGTATCACAGTGTTTGCTGAACATGTCTGTTTGGATGTTGCCCAGACCTCAAACTCATCTTGTCTAAAACTGAGCTTCTGTCCCCATCCAGTCTGCTTTCCTTTCTGAGCTTGGTTTCCCAGTAAATAGTATCAGCTTTGACTCAGTAGTATAACCAGGCACCTGGGCTTCATCTTTGGTTTCTCTGGGCTCTCGCCTCTCCCCACTTCTGTAGTATTTGTGTGGGGTTTTGGTGGTGTTGTTATTGACGAATAATCAGACTATTACTTACTGGAAGGCTATTAAACACACAAGACTGAAAATGGCGTTGCACTTGCTTACGACAGGTGGACCTTGAGTGTGCACATGACACACATGAGTGTTCTGGGGACCTGGGCTGCAGGGATTGCAGACCAGAGTTGACGAAGTTATTTTCACTCAGGAAGAATGTCATGAAGGCATAAAGTGGTTCAGTAGTGGATGGTTTTCTTTACCATCCATGCATAATTCTACCCTGAATTCCACTACACTACATGGAAGTGCAGGGACATTGCAGAATATGATGGGCCTATATAATATAGTCTTTAGCCAGTTATCATTAAGCTAATGAATGGTTGCTGATGATCAGTGGTGCATTTCTCGTAAGAGTCTGGTTCATCCTTTATAGTATGTTTTAGGTGCCATCGTCATAACAACAGAAAGTGAATAAAGTATTCTCAGTGAATCTACAAACAGTAAAGCATCAAAGCCTTCTATGGACATTTTATAAGTGCATTTTACATTGCAAGTCCTATTGATTTTCTCTAGCCAAATATTGAAAAGGCCTTTCTTCTATTGCCACTATCTACCTTTATTTCAGACTGGCACCACCTCTCTCTTAGATTCTGGCTAAAGCCGCTTAGGTGGCTTCCAGGTGTCCCAGCCACTCTTTACGTGCTGCCCAGGAGCTGGCATCATGCTCTCCAGAAATAGCCCTTGCCAATGGAAGGAAGACTCCTGACTTGCCCCCTTGATTTTCCACCCACTTCTTGATTCACCACCTGTCTTACTTGCACTGTGGCCCTTGCTTGTACTCACCTTGCTGCCACCCCACCCCAGGGTGGGCACACCCACCACTGTTGACCCCACCGGTGGTGCCTGCATCCATCCCCTCTGCCCGCACCACTCACCTCTTATGCCTCCCTCCAGCTCCTCCTCACTGGTTCACTTTCTTACTTACTCTTCCAGAATCTCATTTCTCATTCACTTAGGATCTACCGTTTATAATTCTCACTCCATTAGTTGTTTTCAAACTCTTCACATTGTAACTTAAATTTCAGAACTACTCTCAACCTCTGTATTCTCTGAGTTGCCCTTACTGATCAGCCCTCATTTCCATTCCCCAGATCTGTTTTAATAACTGTTGGTTTCAAAATAACAGGTTTATATTTGATTGAGGGCCAGGAGAAAAAAAATAAATAACCTCTTCACTAAACTTAAATGTGAAAAGTACAAAGTGGAATTTAAGGTCTCAGGAGATTTCATTTTCAAATGTGAAAACATTTTTTTAGAGGAAGACAGACAGCAGGCTACCTTGAGTAGATACGAGAGGGATGATGGTCATGGTCACCACTACACACCTGAGCATGTCCCTAGGTCCCATGGCTAATCCTGGGCCTGCTGATCAACTATAACAGTAATTTTAGTTTGAGAATGTCACCTGATTCTTGTTGAGTGACCCAGTAAGCTTTACATGTACTACAATGGAGCTCAAATAAATGTGTGGATGTGCTAATTGACCAAATGTGACATAGTGTTTATTTCCCAGCAAATAATGAAAGATCGATGGATGAATGTTGGTCATGAGGAGGAGGAATTAAAGCCATATACTGAGCCTGAAGCGGACTTCAATGACACAAAAAGAATAGGTGAGTAAACGCTGTGAGAGGCAGTGTGCCTCGGTCGTAAGTAGGGCAGCCTGCCTTCAGATCAGGCAGCCGTGATGGTTAAGAGATGAGAGAAACCACTCCGTGAGAAGCTGAGGGTGTGTTGAGTGAGAGAGAGAGAGAATGAATGTCATTGATAGACATTAACTGTGTCTCTGGCTGGACAAAGAAACTCAGCTCAGGAACGTGCTGGTGGCGATGAGAAGTGGACTAGGCATAGAGCCCCTGTGTGTATCGTTTCTATACAAAAAATTGTGAGCTACAGTAGCTGTGAAGTTTCAGTATGCTAGTAATGCAGACATTTTTATAATTAATACTATAAAGTTTCAGAACTTCATATTCATATCTGATGTTGATCGACTTACCCATTTTCCCTGGTTTTTTAACTAACAGACCCATTTTCATAAAATTTGCATTTTTTTTTAAATTTCTAGACATCATGGTGACCATGGGTTTTGCACGAGATGAGATAAATGACGCCTTAATAAATCAGAAATATGATGAAGTCATGGCTACTTACATCCTACTAGGTAGAAAACCACCAGAAGTAAGTTTTTCACCTTTTTCAACTAATGTAAATTTTTTCTTAATCTAAATGACAGCTAAGTGTAACATAATGCTAGTAGACATATTCTATGTGGTATCAAAAATACCTAATAACCCTAATGTTCTGTTTATTAGACTCCAAAGTTCAAGATACTAAGTTTTAAATCAACTTTGTTTCCAAGTGAGAGTGAGTCTGTCCTGGAGAGCAGGGCTCGAGTCCCGATCGGCTGTCAGTGCCATTCAGTGTCTCATCTTTGGGGAGGCCATACCCCCAGAGTTGTGCGTCCAAATGCAACCGCCAGACCAGAGGGCATATGGTTGTTCTAGGTATACAGAAAAGACAGTGACTGAAGGGAGAGGGACTGGCAGCATTTAAAACAAAATGTGTGTTTTGAATGATGTTTTTGTAGGTGGGAACCCAAGGAAAGATTATTTTGCCTTGTGGAGTATCAGGTGCCTTTGATACATTCAGTGGAGAATTCTCAAGGAGAGATTTAGTCTAAGGAGAACAATTCAGGAAATAACTATGCAAATGGTGTGTGAACCATTTAAGCATACGATCCTTTGGGACAACAAATATAAAGGTAGAAATTTAGAGTAAAGAACAGCCCACAATATGGACAGTTAATTGAAAATTCGACATCTCTGGGAGGCATTTTACGGAACAGGCGGAAATTATTTACAATTAGGTAGTGACCAGTGAGGCAGCAGTCAGCTGGCATGGACTGACACGCTGAGTGCTGCCAGTGGACACTTTGGCAGTTTTTGAGGGCAGGTGGGCATGAACAGGGTGCCATGGTAGGGCATGTGACCTGACTCAGTGTGTGTGCAGGTCCTGGAACTCATGGGAGGATGGACACTTCCAAGGAACAATTCACATGAGGCAAGCCATGGGAAATGAGGCCTGGGAGACCATTGGAATTCCAGCACAGGGGACTGGTTTAAAAGTTGTATTTGCCAAGATGGGAAAAGAGGGATTCCAGGGGAAAGAGCAGACATTTGCTCAATTTGGGGTGTCTGTCCAGTGGGTGTTGGGACACAGCTCTGTCTCTGGAGCGAGTGCTGTGAACAGCATTAACAGGTCTGGGAGTTGTCAGAACACAGCAGATGTGCTGGCAACTGTTCTAAGGATGTCACACACAGGAATTCACCTAATACTCTCAACTGCCCTCCAGGGCAGGTGGGGCAGGTACTATTATTACAGCAGAGGAGAGGGTCTTCCCCAGAGACATTACCAGCAGAGAAGTGATAGCAAAGTAGTCATGTCAAGAGGAGAAATGGGATCTTGAAGATGTGGAAAATGTGCAAATGCTTATTTCTAAAGTCTTTGAGCTGCTTCCTCTTAGATTTCATTTCTGAGATATTTAATTTTCCCATTAATTTAGAATTTAAAGGAAACACTAATTCTACAAGTATGCAGCCCAGCCCAGTAGTGAATTATCATGAAGTATGAGTTGTATTGAATGTAGTTTAATACATGCAGTGAGCCCACTGCAAGCTGTAAGGCCCTACCCTCTGGAGTCAGGTTGACCGGGTGCGTGGCCTCACCCCACCACACCCCATACAGCCCCTGACTAACTCTGTGACTTAGGCAGTTGGCTGATTACTCTGTTCCTCAGTTTCCTAATCTATAAAATGAGGATGGGATGTAAGGGCACCTACCACTTAGGGTCATGTGGAGGGTTCAATGAATTAGTATTTCTAAAATCTTACGCTATCACTCTGTGCTCTGGATTAGCCATTCTTTGTTATAATATTTATCATCAGTATTAATCTACTATTTATCATTAATGACTCACAATTGAATCTAGATCTCCCACTGATACACCAGTAATTCAGGCAAAGGCTTGCTAGCAACAAACAGGTTCGTGTTACAGAGAGGGTGGTGGTTTGTCAACATAGTTTATTTAGCCTGCTTAGTTCTAAGTGGATATGCTTTCTTGATCAGAGCCAATACACCAAATTTTGTTTTGTAAATATGGTGATGAAAGCAAAAGAAAACAAAAGGGCTATGTGTGTGTGAAGTTAAAAGTTGAGTTTCATTGTAAGTTTGCATCTTGACTTGGCCCAAGTTAGGGGTCCCCCAGCTGCCCCAGGACTGCCCCAGCCTCAGTTTGTCCATCTGTAAAATGCAGGCTCATAAATTGCAGGTTTGTTAAATGGTTAAACAAAGTACAACACAGAAAACTTTCTAGTGTTCTGACTACACTCAGAGCTCTGAACTGCATGCATGTGATAATGAAGTGAGCACCACAGGGACAGGGTCCTTTTCTGTCAGCCAACTTGCCGACTGTCATTCTTATATAAGCTCTGATCACTCCATGTGTAGCTTGAATAGAACACAAAATCAGGTGTGTACGTTGTTTCCCCAACCGTGTTTTGTCTTCTTGCAGTTTGAAGGCGGGGAGTCCTTGTCCAGTGCAAACTTGTGCCAACGCTCCCGGCCCAGTAGTGACTTGAATAACAGTACCCTCCAGTCGCCCGCCCACCTGAAGGTCCAGCGGAGCATCTCTGCGAATCAGAAGCAGCGGCGGTTTAGTGACCACGGTGGGGAAAAGTCGAAGACTTGAAAAGACAGTGCGATGCCTCCCTAATTTGTATTTCTTAAGCGTTAGGCGTTTGCTTCCTTACGTGCTGGGGTCATCCCTGTCGTCACAGCTGTACAGAGTTGACCCATATGTGCCATCCTTTTCCAGGGACTGACCCCATTTTTGAAATCAAAGAGTTTAATCTGAGTGGCAAATAGGCAAATAAGGATATTTTAATACAGTTTTTGTTCATGAGAAGAAAATGTGTCAATTGTCTTTCAGCTCATCATGCCTTTTTTTCGGCTACAGCTGGCCCGTCCATCCCCCCTGCTGTGTCGTACACCAAAAGGCCGCAGGCCAACAGCGTGGAGAGTGAGCAGCAGGAGGAGTGGGACAGGGACGTGGCTCGCAAACTCGGCAGCACGGCAGGCGGATCAAAGAGCCAGATGACAACCAGCCCGCTTGTAGGGCCAGAGCGGAAAAAGTCTTCAACAATGCCAAGTGTGAGTAAAGTCTAGTGTGTTGTAATTTTTTGTAGGTGGTTGTTGTCAGAACTTTTTTTTATGATTTTTTTGAAGATCTTTATCTTTTTTATAATTTTCAAGGGAATCGTTCGCTGAATGAACATGCAGAAGGGGACCAAATTCCTCATAAATGCATGAAAAAAATGAAATATGTATTCTGAAAATAACATATAACCTCCCCACAGGATGGTACATTAAACTTTGCTGCAACTACAGTCACAATTTTAAAATGTCCTTTTCTTCCTCCTTAAGAACAATGTGTATCCCGGAGGCAGCATGGCCAGGAGGAACACATACGTCTGTGAAAGGACCACAGACCGATACTCGGCCTTGCAGAATGGCAAAGACAGCAGGTAGGTCAGTGCCAGGCGGTTCTAGTTGGTGCCCCTGCAGAAACCCTGCAGCTGAGCAGCCTCCAGGAAAAGAAAGGCAGCGTCATTAGAAGCATTTCCCCTGCTGACCCAGTGTGAAAGGATGGGAAAATATTTCAGGGAAAACAGGTGGCAAATCTCCTAACCTGTGAATTTCCCAATAAATCTGATAATAACTTTTTCTCCATAACACAGCAGACCATCCATGCTACACGAATCCTCCCTGCTCTCTTACGCCTGCTGCTTCCCTCTCCCCTCCCCTCAGGCCATTACAGTTCCCAAACATGAAGGCTTTATTTCCCTTCCTTTGAAGAAACGTGACCATCCCAACTGATCACTGAAAACCATACAGTTCTCAAAGTATTTTAGTTTTAAAAATGATAAACAATATTATTTAAAAATTTTAGCTTCATGACTTGTAGAGTATAATCATGAATATATACAAAGGACAAGGAGTTTATTTTCTTAGTTCTACCCCTTGTCACTTCAGCAGACTGGACAGACTATTCTTACTTTGATTTCCTCTCTGTTAATAAACATGAAAAGGAAATGTTATTGTAAGACACAGAATAGTAATGTACCTCCCTGGGACAGGAGATGCTTTGGCTAGAAAGAGAGTTGGGAATTGATTTCTGACTCCCTGTTTTCCATCTACTAAGTGCTACTTGGCAGCCCATTCAGCTACAGCAGTTAAAGTATTGATTGATGATATGATCTAACAGTGTTTTGATGGTATTTATAGAGAGAGTATTTCTGCTGTAATTCTGAATTTGTATTGTGTGGTGTCCGGTGACCCACAGCAAAAGTGAAAATATCTTTCTTGAAAAGTGAAAAATGTCTCCAGTCATAATCAGTTTGTCATAAAGATAATTTTATACCTTCTCAGAGTCACATAAAAAGAGCAAGTATGTGTGAGATCTTTTCCTTGGCAGGTGGTAACAAACTGACCCTGTACATTTTTTGACAAGAATATTGTTTTGTTAGTCCTAGGTAATGCCATTCACGTTCATTTCTTTAAGTATTTCAGTCATGGAAGATGGTAGTTAATTTAGATTTTTACAAATCTATTTCCTAAGTTTTAGTAAACTGCAACTTGTCTTGTGTTTGCCTGTTCTTGGTCTCGCCACCCTTCACGTGGAAAGCCTCACGGAGATGTCCGCCAGTAGCGTATCTTCTACAGGCTCTGCAGTGGCTTGCACTGGCCCCTCGGCACGACCCCGCCACCAGAAGTCCATGTCCGCCTCTGGTCATCCTATTAAAGTCACACTGCCAACCATCAAAGATGGCTCTGAAGCTTACCGGCCCAGGTAGTGCTCTGGAGGCATTGCATTTTGTTTGCTGTTAAAACTTTTTAAAGATATTTCACCAGATGGAAGAACGTGACAGTAACCACCCCATAGTGTTTCTGAAAAGATTCATAAAGAAAAGTTGAATTCTAAATAAACTTGCTATATCCCTGGTATCAGTAACATTGCCTATAATTTAAGTCATTTTCGACAGGAAGTCTCTGTAAGGATCTAATTTTAAATCCTTCTCTAAAGATCCCTGCCTCACTTCTCATTTAATTCAGTGTTTTATGATTTAAAAACAAAACCACTGTACTGGGAGTTGAGATCCTAGGTTAATTGTCCTGGCTCCAGCTCATCGCTGGCCTTTAATCAAGCTGGCCTTTGGGTCAGTGAAACAGCCATGCCCAAGGAGCCCTGTCAGGTGCAGAGTTGTGTGACTGCTTTTCTAGTATTTGTCTATGTTGGAAACATTTTGATGGCTGGTTTGTTAGTCACATCTGGTGGCATCCTATGGCATTGTGCTGTCATCAAGGCCCACATTATAAATAGGAAATGACTCTATTCAAAGGCTTCTGGATAAACAGTAAAGCCCGCCTTTCACATTGCTGAAATATGTCAGCCCAGAGAATGGTAAACAGGAATTGGACGCAGCACCCTGGCCAGGCATCCCTGGTCGCGGAGGACATACCTTTGTGTCCCTGTTTTGGTGACTACTTCATCTGTAGCAAATACGTTTTTATAAAAGCCTTTTAATTTGAAATTGAAACATCATCCCACACTGTTGACAGCGAGGGCGATGACCCCATGCCGTGGCTTTCTCTGAGGGTGACAGACAAAAGAGGGCTGGAAAAAAGGGGGCCCCTAGGATTTTGGTCAAGTGAACGCTGGCCCGTCATCACTCTGAACCTCTCTTCCCCGGCCCCCGCAGCACGACGCAGAGAGTGCCGGCCGCCTCCCCGTCTGCCCACAGTATTAGCGCCAGCACCCCGGACCGGACCCGCTTCCCACGCGGGAGCTCCAGCCGCAGCACCTTCCACGGGGAGCAGCTCCGCGAGCGCCGCAGCGCAGCCTACAACGGGCCGCCCGCCTCGCCCTCCCACGAGACTGGAGCCTTCGCACATGCCCGGAGGGGCACGTCCACCGGCCTCATCAGCAAGTTGACGTCCAAGTTCGTCCGCAGGTCAGTGCCATGCATGTGGTGGTGGTTTCCTCTAGGGGTTACAGAGGAAACTTGCTTTTTATCTTTACTCTTTGTGGTGGTTTTCCAGAATGACGTCATGACATTTCTTTCTAACAGCTCTTTACATGAGGTTGGGGGGGAAAAATAATCCAGTAAGACTTAAAATCCTATTCTGTAACAGAAAGAAGATGGGCAAAATGAGAGTTTAAAAATTCTATAAAATAGAATGGAAAGAATGCAATTTGACATCAAAAATGTGTTTTCAACAAAAATTTTATCCCCTGCTGGAAAAGCCTTAGTTTTGAGAAAGGAATGCCTAATACAAATTTACATTTATCCTTCAGATATCTCTTATGAATACTTAAATTGTTCACTAATATAGTTTGCCCACTTTTCTCCCTGATAAAAAGCTTAGGTTCAATAGTGACAGGTTGCTTACATGCGTTAGCGTCAGAATCTTAACATGCAAACGTAGGAAACACAAAGTGAATACAAGTACGGTAAACTTGTGAACTAGTAAAGTAGTAAAACTATATTCTTGTCTAAAAAGCAAACAAGGATGCACAAGACAAATGATACATGTTGCTGAACACAACAAGGTTTGCTGCAGACGGGATAGCCCATGAGGTTCTCTGCCATTAATGAAGACTTGGAGTCTAAATTATTTGCAGCAGGAGGAGGCTGGAGAGTCCCATCAAGAGCAGCTCTGCCTTTCACTCTCCTAGCCCAAGCTTTTATTGAAGATACGAACAAAGGAACAAGAAAGTAGCATGCAATTAATAAGTTACTGCTGAAAACAAGTTTTCCTGGTTAGTGAGGAACATGCGCACAAGCCAGTATGTCCTCAGAGAACAGGAGTCAGTTCTGGGAAGAAGTTCTGTTTGCAGAACTTCTTACATCCTGGAACTTCATCTGCAGAGTAAACAGGTGTTCTCCAAGAACTCCAGCTCCCTTTAGGGCAGCAGGCTCCCAACAAAGGTTGATGCAAGTTTGGCCGATCACTAGTCCTAACAGCCTGTGGAAGTGCCTGACAAGCAAAGTGCAGTGTGGTGCAGAGTGGGGACCTGGCACACGATGGCGTCTGTGTCCCCAGATGCCCACAGATGTGTGATTGTGGGTGAGCAAGGGGCTGCGTGCTGGAGGAGCCCCAGGAGGCAGGAGGAAGGGGAGGCCCTGCCCTGCAGGATGATTTGGGTAGAGCCTTAAATGATGGATAGGAAATTGTCATTCTAACTTTACAAAGTATTAATAAAATACTTAATTTTAATGTGATTTAGTGTTCCTAGGATTTCAAAGAGTGGGTGTGGAAAAGAGAAACAGCACTTTAGTTTCCTGCCTTTTCTGAAGCTATTTATGGACTCCATTCAGGGATCAGTTGGCCCCGGATCATGCAGCTGAGCTTAAAACTTACAATCCTCAAATGCAGCTTCTGCTTCTAACCATATTAATGGTTCTATACCCTTTGGCCAATAGCCATGCAATAGCCATGTGCTCAGGAAAAGACCTAGCAGCTCCCCTCCAGAGTCAGCACGAGAGGACAGCAGTGCTGGGACAAGCCAGGCCAGTGGGTTCTGTTGCTGGAACCTGACTGACTGACTACTGAAGGTCTTGTGAAAAGCTGGTGATTTCTCTCTAGTTGAATCAAGATTCATTTTAAAGGGAAGGAAGACAGGTTTGGAGTATAATGCTTGATTACTAATTACACATTAGACATTGTGCAAAATCATGCTCTTTGCTTGGCAATAAAAGCTTAGGTTCTGGAGGGAACATCCTTATTAAGAGCAGGGACCAGAAGTCAGGGCAGAATGTCAAGGCAAACTATAAATAGGACAGAAAAGTCCACTGCAGTATGCGCCTTCCTGTTAAAGGAGTTTCATCTTGCCAGCAGGAACCAGCAACAGGGCTCTCTTTCTTGCCCAGATGATGGATGGACAGACTGCCCTTCCCTTGCCATCCGTACATCCTGTGGAACTGAACATGTGCTTTTCACGCTAGGCCAGCTCAAGAGTGCCTGTATTTATTTCAGTGTGCTAGAATAAAATAGATTTCTATAGGTGGCATTGAATTTTTAATGTATTTCCCAATGAAATTGCCAGTTATTAAAAAGAGACATTTAAGAAGACATTTTATCATCCTTTTTAATCCAGTAGGAAAGTGGTTTTCACAGTTTATTTGTCAAAAAAGGCCTATAGTTAAAAACGCTGAGGAGCATAAGGCATTCATATTTTTAACTATCAGTTAAAGCTTTATAGCTTCGAGTGTGGATATGTTTATTAATTTGGGAAATGAAGAAAGTAACACTGACTTTATTTCTCTTGTATTCATTTTATATAAATAATATAAATGTTTCAGGAATAGTTGACATTAAGAAAACATTCACTTCAGGGTTCTAATTGGTTATTTTCCCAGTCGTTTAATCATATTTCACTCTATCACAAGTCATCTCTCGCTATATTTAAACTGCTTTATAACTTGATACCCCATGTAGATATTTAATTACATCTGACAGTAACAAAGTAGTTAAAATTTTGGTGGACTTCAAAAATATTGATCGCATTCAACGCAAGCCCAGAGTTAGTAAAGTTTTCCTGCTTTAATTTCATAGGTGAATATCCAGGTAAGATTATTGTTTCTGTTTAAGACTGAAATCATGTTTTTAGACACACCTGCTGGATGGGCTGTTGATTTGATGAAATAATTACTATGTGCATGAATCACTGGCATAACTTCTGAAATGAGTTAAATGCTTATTTAAAATTTGGTGTATGTTTTTAGAAATACTGATGTTTCAAGCTATATTTCTAGCTACAAGGTTAACTTACATAGCTTCTAAATTGAACTACTAGAATTATATATATATTTAATAACAAATATGAACTTGAATCTTGGCTATTGATTATTATTATTATTAAATGGCTTTAACTTCAGATCGAATTAAATTAAACCAAAAAATAAATTAGACCTTTAAAATCATGACTGGGAATTGGAAAATCAAATAGTTTTCAAAAAGAATCCTGAACTTTTGGCCTAGCATCTCCTCTGTGCCAGTACCCACTGGATGCTCCAGAAATGATAGTTCAATGTGCTTATGACGAAAAATGTAAGCAATAGTATCAGACTGGCCAGTCATGGAAAACTGCCATGCTAGAAGTTTGCTCACGTTGATTGCAAAGTCATTTTAGAGGTAGGTTTTCTTGAGGTGTTTTTTACTTTACCATTAAATCTCAACTTTCATTTTATTTTGAGGGATCCGAATGAAGGCGAAGCCAGTGGCCGAACAGACACCTCAAGGTAAGGAGCCAATGTTAGTGCCTGGCTGCCGGGCTGTGAAAACATGGAGTACAGAACTGATAACTAGGTTGCATGTGTGTTTGGAGTTTTCTTATTAGGATAGGGTGTCCTCACGTTGACTAGCGCTTAATGAAGTTTAAGTTAATTCACTTGAAGTTTGTGTTCTATAAATGTTATTTGCAATTAAGTGCTTTGTAAAGAGATCACCTCTCTGTGCTGTAAAGTATGTCTTTACAGAAAACATCGTAGATTAAAATAAAACAAGCCTTTTCTCACTAACATGATGTAACTAAGCTCTTCTCAGTTACTCAGACCAGAAAACACAGAACGCGGAGGTGAACAAAAACTTAGGAAGAATTGATAATAATGATGCTTTTCAGTGAGTAAGCACTGGTGGGCACATTTTAAAACTTTCACCCCATGTACAAATGCAAAACATGGTTTGGGGTCTCCTGTGTTGTTTTTCTGGCACCAGGCATCCAACCCAAGCTCGGTGAGGGCCCTTTGGGTGGCTGGGTGAGACAGATGGCTGAGCCTCACCCTAGGGCTTGGGGTTCATTTTGCATTTCTTGGAAGTTTGCAGGTGATGCTGGCGCTGCTGGCCCGGAGCACGCTGAGGGTGTTTAGCACTTGAGTTCCTGTTCCCAAGAGGGGAACCTAAGAAAGGGCAGGGTTCTGTGCTGAATGTGCATGGCATGGAGGGATCTGATATGCAGCTGAAGCAGAGGTCTGGGGTGCCGCGGCATGGGGTGCATGAGCAAAAGGAGTCAGAAAAGATGTGGAATAAATACTCTCTGTCCTTACTAAATAGCTTTTGGGAATTTATTGTCTCTACTTATTTCTTGTTTTCTCTAGCTGGCATAATTAGAAGATTTTGGAGGCTCAGACACCTAGACTACAAGAATGAAAGCATACATATAAACTATAGACATAACAATTCTTACATAAAAATGTATACATAAATATATACTATGTAATATTACAAAACATTCATAAATATATAGCAGATTATAAACTTCTTTCAAAGTATATAATTTTTTTAAATCACATACAAGTGAAGATGGGATAGCAAGTTAGAATCCCAACAGCTATAGGTGGTTCACTGTCAACAAATTTAATTCTAGGGTCTTCTGAATTATAAGTGAGCTATTCATTTTACCTTCCTATGATAATTTGAAATAAGTCTTCTGGTTCAAGATTAGTAAGGCTAATCGTTTCACAAGAATGCGTTGATCTTCTTTGTGCCAACACAGCCCTAGAACCTGATGTGTATCAGTGAACAAAGCAGACAAACTCCTTTCCCTCCAGGAATTTACAACCTAGTGGTAAATTCTGAAAATCATTAGCCTTACTAATGCTCATTTTTTATGAGCATTTTCCCTGCTGCACAGGGAAAATGAGGCAGAGTAACAAAGGGCTGACCCAGCCAGGGCAGGAGTTGGGGTTGTGACAGGGCTTTTAGGGTCCACCTCATGGGGAAGTAAGTGGAGATTCGGAGGAGCAAGGAGTGAGCTGGCAGGAAAGACCCTCCTGGCAGAGGCAGCAGCCTATGCGAAAGCCTGAAGCAAGAACATACCCATGTTTGGGGATAACACGGGGGCCAGCATGACTTGATGGGAGTGAGCGGGAGGATAGTGATGGGCTGGGGGCAGGTGTTGGTCCTCAGTCCTCCCTTGGGGGACCTGCCATTCTCCCTACATTACAGTGACCCCTATCTCAGGATTAGCAGGTATAAATAATCCCTCTGAGGTCATTCTGACTCCCCTTGTCCCCAGTCTTTCTCCTACCCAAAAAAGACAGAAGAAAGGAAAAGTTAGGTTGATGTTTCAAAAATGTGTATTCACAAGTAAAGTATAAGTGGTTCCTGTTTTATATGGAAGTGCAGAAAAATGGAGATTCAGCTTTTGCAAATTTAAACAGGACCTTTTCGCTTTCACCTGCGAACTTGTTCCTCACAAATATATTTAATAAGCTAGTTAGAGTGAATAGAAGTCAGAAGAGATGGTGTCATGGGGTCTGTCTTTGTTACAGCCAGACCACAGCAGCCGCAGCATCTGCCCAGAGGCCTCAAGAGTTGGGCGGGCTTGTTAGGCACGTGACCACGACCACTGAAATTTTGTAAGTGTGTTTTGATTTCTTTGCTGAGTGGAAATTTTGTTTTCATTCTTTCCCTGTGCTCTCTTCTTCCAGAAGCACATCAGGAGAACCAAAGGAAAGAGACAAGGAAGAGAGCAAAGACTCCAAGCCACGCTCCTTGCGGTTCACGTGGAGCATGAAGACCACTAGCTCAATGGACCCCAATGACATGATGAGGGAAATCCGCAAAGTGCTGGATGCAAATAACTGTGATTATGAACAGAAAGAGAGGTTCTTGCTTTTCTGTGTCCACGGCGACGCTAGACAGGACAGCCTCGTGCAGTGGGAGATGGAAGTCTGCAAGTTGCCACGTCTGTCACTTAACGGGGTGCGCTTCAAGCGAATATCGGGGACATCTATTGCCTTTAAGAACATTGCATCAAAAATAGCAAATGAGCTTAAACTGTAAAGAAACTCAAATTTACAGGATCAGGGAAGACCATCCATATATGAGGTCCAGTTTTTGAATGTACTGGCAACGCCTATGTGATTGGCCTGTGAACCCCCACGTAGAATGCCCTTAATGCAATAAGGTTATACATAGTTATGAACTGTAAAATTAAAGTCAGTACGAACTATAATAAATATCTGTAGCTAAAAAGTAGGTTCACATGTACAGGTAAGTATATTGTGTATTTTGTTCATTTTCTGTTCATAGAATTGTATAATAAAACAAATGATTGCTTAAAAACTTGTATAGTTGTCTAGATTTCTGCACATAAATGTATGTTTGATGCTTTGAGTGGAAAAGTTGACCTTCCCTGTTATTTGCGTTCTGGTGGGTTTTTAAAATTCTTACCTCCATCATGCAATTTTGAGAATTGTGTCCAGGATTAAAAGTGCACAGAAATAGTCTTTACAATTGTAGCATGGACTTTTAACAAATTATTTTAAAGTCATATTTAAATTTAAACAAGAAGCTGATAAATAGATCGGCTTTATTATACACAGAATTATTCCTGCTTATCTTTGCCTCTGTCCTTGTTATCAGACAAGGCTTAGTTGAGAAGATACAACGTGTTTACAGCATTGGCACTTAGAGTTCTAAAAGTAAATACATGAAAATAATAATAGCTTTGCCTTGAGCTAACTAAGAAGTCCTGGGGGAAAAAGGTTAAAACTCTATCCAATTTCCTTTCAACTTTAAAGCGTTTTCTGGCCCACTGCTAACAGCAGAATTAAAAAGAGTGAATACTTCATCTGGCTATTGTAATGTAAACTCACTTAGGTTGGCTGCCTTCTGAATCCTGCAGTGTCATTGTGGAAATCCAATCCTAACTGGACGGTTTCATAGCACAAACTCATCTTACAGTGTTGGTCAATGCATCAGTTAAGAATAATGCCACCTCAGGAATTAACTGGCATTGGGGACATTTGCCTCACTCTCCTCTCATCCACCCCCAACAGTAACACCTGTAAGTACTTTAGGGACTTTGGAGCAAAACATACTATTTATAACAGTGTACTATTGATTTAGCCTTATGTGGTCATTCTGTAAGTTGTTTTCTTTTTAATATTTTGCTAGATTTCTTGTATTTATTCCACATCGTTAATGCCTATAATGTGCAGCTTTGTAACTGGGCACTTGCCTACTTTTCTTTCCTAATTGGTGATATTTGCGATGTAAAACCACTGGTAAAGGTACATTTTAATACTTGTTATTTTATGCGGAATCAGCTGTGGAGGTTGACTGTGCAATGTTATTGAATGTTGTCATTACTGCAATATCAACATATGGGTCCCATTTGCACCCTCCTGAGAAAAAGAAAGTGTATTCAAATTTTATCAGTTTAAAAAAAAATAAAACTGATCGACACTGGACTCCTAACCTACACAAGAGGGCCCTGAGCGTGGGGAAGCGCCACTCTGGTTGCTTCCAGACGAGGGTGAACCTTACTTTCCGTACTGTGCTGTGATGTAGCTTTCTTCTGTAACAGTTCTGTTCTAAAATGAAGTGTATTTTTGCCTTAGCAAAGGGTGGTGTTTGGAAAAAAAAAAAAACAACTGTGTGTAGCCCCTTTTAACCTAGTGTTCATTCAAAAAAAATTGATGCAAATATTTCTTCACTTTCACTGGTGCACACTGAAATTTTACTTGAACAGTTCTCATAATAAAGCACTTGTCTTTTGCTCTTTATCAGAATGTGAATTACCTGTTTTCTAGTACAAAAATATTCTGTATGGGGCGTTTATTTCATGTGTTCTAAATTTAGTTGGCAGCGGGTGAAGCTATGTGGGTTTTCACAATGTCATTGCCACAAGCAAATTTCACTTTTTTATAGGAGTTCCTATCATTGAAATACTTAAAAAAAAATAGATCATGCTTTTTCTAAAGTGGAAACTGGTGGGGTTTTGTGTTCTCTGTTTTGTTTTTACATTTTCTCACTGGTTAATTCTTCTGTGTTTGTGGCAAGGAATTTTGCTTCAATATTTTTTATGAGCTAATATTGAAATCTCGATACTCACTTTAGAGTTTCCCATTTTCTATGTTTATGACCACAGAACTATTTTTTGAAGATTTAGAAAAATTTTATAGTATGTTTGCATAAATAAATACCAGTTTATGACCACTGGCTATGTGATATCAGGATTTCCTTGCTTTCTGTTTAAATATTATTTGATATAACATCCCTAATACTGAATCAATTATTTTGTAGAGACTGGAGCAGAGTATTTAATTGGAAAAGTAAAAATGTGGTAAAGTAAAAACTTTCACATGATGAGATGAAATATACTCTAGGGCCTTGACTCACTAGCGTTCTCTAAAGTAGGATTTGGTAGAAAGGCTTTTTACAAGTGATTTTCACCAACTGTACCATTTCTCGATGTGGACCACAAAAATAAGGCACAGTGAATGAGATGCCCCTTTACTGTAAGTGAGTGATTCCAGCAGCATGTGCACATTTACAAAGCTGTCTCTCCCTCCAGTTTAAAGATACCTACGATGTACCTGCTGTGTTTTAAAATGGTTCCTGTTCTCCATCGTGTTGCTCTGTTCGGGGAAGCAAAATGTAACACACACACAAAACCAAAAACACACAGCCAGACAGGAAACCCACAAGTAACTCAGCACACGGGGTAGGTGGTGTGGGGACTCAGCATGGTGAGTGCTGATGGACATGAGGGAGGAAGAGGCCTTTTGAGGGATCAGAAGCCAGATAACATTAAGAGGCAGAATGGAGAAGAGCCTTCAGATGAAAGGAGCATGCGAGAAAAGGCCCGAGTTAGTAATGGCTATAAGTTGCGGGAAGCAAAGGGCTCATTTCAGGGAGTGGCAGGTCCCTGGGCTGATGGACAGCAGGCTAGTGAGGCCTCCCTCGGCTGAGAGGGGAGCAATTAGGAGGCTCTTCCAGCCACAAAAATGCTGAGTAAATTGGCTGTCAGAGAAGATAATTCTTTCATTCAGCAAATTTGTTGGATGCCAATGTACTTTTTCTAGATCCAAGGAATACAGCAATTAAAAAAAAGCTCTAAGGAATGTGTGGTCTGACTGAAGGCTAAACCCAGGACAATCTTCTCAGAAGCAAGTAGCAATAAAGCGCGCATGAAATAGAGAAACTGAATACAGGCCGTTAACATGGCGCATATTTGAGAGGCATTTCAAAAATCAAGATTTGAGTAGGATGTGGACTAGAAAAAGGTGAGTGGGTGGCAGGAGGCTTCCTGGCATGACTCAACTTTCAGCTGCTCATCAACTTCTACTTGCGTGGAACATGGGTCATGAGTCCCAGAGTTGTCCTTCCACCTAAAGCAAGAAAGGAACAAACAAAATACGTGAAACGCAGGATTCCTACAGCATTCTGCTTGATGAAATATCCTCAAGACGCTGGGTACCAGTCAGTGGAGAATCCCTGGGAGGAAGCAAAATCTGCACTGACCCAGCTGCCTGCACTGACCCAGCTGCCTGCCTCAGCTGTGGCACAGGGAGGGGGTACGCAGGGCCCTCCCTGTGAAGGAGTCAGAGCTGAGGGACAGGGAGAGGGAGACAGTAGGGAAAGAGTTGTACAAAAACCAGGGAGCAGGATCAGAACAATCACTGAGGAAATGAGGCAAGAACAGGTTGAGGACCAGGAACTAAGGAGCCCGGGTTTAGTGCCCCTTTGGCCCAGCTTGAAGCTTAGCCAGCAACACCCAGAGGTGTTCTAAGTAACTTAACTATGGCCCAGAACAGACTTCAAAACTATTAGCAGGAGTACATGGTAATACTCATCACCTCTAGCACCCATTTAAAAGTTCTCCAGGATGCAAATATGCAGGAAAGTCCCCATAACAAAGGGGAAAAAAATCAATGAACACCCAGAAATGGTAGAGATGATAGAACAAATAGAACACTAAAATGGGCAATGCTGATCTCCAGAAAAGTCTTGGAGAGATTTAGGAAGTGAGTACTTAGGAAGGAAAATGAAAGATAATTAGAAAACAGCTTGAGTTCTCTAAGAAAAACTTAATACCAGGGCCTCCCTGGTGGCGCAAGGGGTTAAGATGCAACCTATCAAGATATCTGCAGCCACTGCAGCACCAGTTTGATCCCTGGCCAGGGAGCTACCCACATGGCACAGCAGACCTCTCCTGTCTCGCCCACTGCTCCCCTCAGCAGTGTACTTCAGTCAATCTGCCTGTTCTGTTCCCCCTCTGTTTCTGGTGAATCCTCTCACCCCCCATACCTCTGGCTTGTACCCCAGTTCTTGTATGCATAAATAAATAAATCTTCAACAAAAAAAAAGAAAAACTTAATACCAGATAACTTTCCCATCTACCTCTTTCTCATCCTTTTGTTATTATTGGTATTATTATTAACGAACATGACATTTAGATTCAAGCTAAACGTTTGACAATAAAATGTGCAAGAATTGAATGCAAGCAGATCTGAGAGACGCAGCTGGTAAACTACACACAGGCAGATGCAAGGGTTGTTGGCATATTGATGCCTCATGGCCTCCTGGTGCTGGAAGGAGAAGGGAGGGTCGAGGGTGGGGAAGGAGACCAGTGACCTTGGGGTCAGGGTCTTCTTTGCGCTTGCATCTGACCTTGTGACAATCTAGGACGGGCTGGCCTCATCTCTGTGGCTGCCAGAGTAGCAGCCTCGTGGCTAGGTTCAGAGACAGCGGGGGGCATTTTCAGCATCCTGAGAGGCCTTCACGCCATGAGATTTGGACTCTTGGACTATGTCTATTATCAGTCCACCAACCCATGGAGGACAAGAGTCTACACACGTTACTTCTAGGGTTGAAAATTTGTCCAAAGCAGTGAGTGATGCCAACCTTCACACCTCCTGCAGAGTAATTTAACAACGGATGGCATAGAGCAAAACTTCTTCACTCAATATAATTTGGCTTCGACATTAGTAAAATGAGCATGGAGGCTATCAGGAACCCCAGGGGCTCACTTCTACGCAAAACACATGAGCTGTGTATGTAAAAGATATAAATTTAAAAATAATAAATTAAAAAATAATACAAATTAAAAAAACAAAACAAAAACACATGAGTCAGACATTATAAAAAAGGGTGAGAACCTTTGGGTTCTCACCAACATTACACAAATGGGTTTTTCTGTCATTTTATTTATTTCTGGGGCGCCAACTAAGCAAACACACGACTCCCCTAGTGATGATGAAAGACTGGGTCCTCCAACGTGTGGGTCTGCTAGACTTAAGCGGCCTGCTCAGCCACCATTATGGTTACCTGCAGTTCCGCATTCCTATACAGAGGTCAGAACTGTTCAGTCACAGTCATATGAGCCAAACCTTACAAGGTGCCTTTCATATCAATCAAGAGCAGAAAGCTTGGTCACTCTGGGAAGGGTGTGTATCAAGAGGTATGACCAGGAACGCCCAGGGGGCTGAGGACCGATGATGCATGACAAGGGACGCCAGAAGCTGATCAGTGGAATGCCTTGTTGATAAGATTAGGACCATGGCTGGGGGTCTGGGGTCTAGTTTCGATTACAACACTTGGTCATCAAGCTGATAACACGGTCAGCAGACTCATGTCCCCCCAATCCCTAGCTAACATTCCTAAGTTTCACCCATCCTTTTGTCCTTGTCCTCCTAACGCACCTAGCTGATGCTCTATGATTATTCTATCAATAAAAACGCCCAGGATCTTGCTCTCAGCAGCATCCTGCCTTGTGCAGCCTGCTCTACGACTCCCATGTCTTTATCAGTATGGTGTTGCACCACTCAACACCAACGGACTAAGGGATGGACAGCGGTGCCTGTGGTGGGTGTAGTGTGGTGACAACACCTGAAGGGGGAGCTCCTGTACCTCTAAAACACAATGTCAACAAATGTACCTCAAAAGATGAAACAATTTAAAAAATAATAATAATAATGAATTTTGCTCCTAGCATAACTGGAGACTCAATACCCCCTGGGCTTGTCCATGAAAATAAATCTTGGACAAAAGATAAATTTAGTTAATAATCTTTAACTTAAAAAAAAAAAACCTAGTGCTCCCCAAATGTTGGCTGTTTTCTACTTCATATTTCAAAATTCCTTTTAAAGCTTTCCTTTTAATTTTTTTTAAATGATTTGCCAATTTTCCAGCTTGAAACTTTTATTTATTTATTTTTTACAGATTTATTTATTTATTTATACAAGCACTGGGTACAGTCAGAAGCGCGGGAGGGTGAGAGAATTCACCAGAGCCAGAGCGGGGAGCAGAGCAGGCAGAAGGACCGAAGTACACTGCTGAGGGGAGCAGCGGGCGGCAGGAGAGGTCTGCGCGCCATGTGGGACCCTCCTCCGGTGGCCGGCGAGCGGCCGGGGATCGAACTGGCGCTGCAGAGGCTGCGGGCAGCTTCGCAACCCAGCGCTCAACCGCTGCGCCACCGGGGAGGCCCTCCTTTTAATTTTTTAAATAAAAGTAAAGATTAAAATGCCATTCCCCCAAATGTGCTCTACACCCCAAATGCGCTACCTCCAAACCACTGTCAGCTGAGTTAGCAGCAACAACACAGGAAATTTTCTAGGAAATGTCTGTGCCATTCATACAGGAGAGCCTTTGTTACCTAGGAATTTTTTAAATATGCAAGATTTTTCTTTGACGTATTTTCCATGTCTATGTGTCTGAACTTGCCCTTTGTCCTCCCTTTAGAGTACACCAACTTGGGGAATACCTGTGCTGGAGATTCTCAGCAGCACTTTTGTTTCCCTGACAAAACGTGGGCCGTGTTCTCCTTTTAAAATGACTGTTCCCTTTCTCACCTTTTGACAGCTTTCCTGCAGTTCTTCTCCCCCTCAAATGCAAAACTCATTCTTGCTGTTATTATATTTCAAAATGAAATGATTAAAAAAATTTAATTAGCCAAAAAGCAGACATAGTTTCTTTTCCACAGCTGTTTGGAGAGGGGCTGGAAAGGGTGGACAATTCAAGCCCTTTACGTCGGGTGTTAAGTACCAAAGGGAATCTCAACTGGAGCAGTAAAGTTTTCTTTCAGCTGCTGCTTCTAAAAGGATTAACCTTTTTGCTAAGGGATTGGACTTAACTATGGAAAGAAATGACTCTGGACTGACAAATTGGTTCGGATTTCTACACTACTACACTTTGTGTTTTCAGAACACCAGGAGCAAATATGGTCTCAGAATTCATCTTAGTCACCCTCTCAGTTTCTTTGAAGAGGAAATGGGTTCAAAGATGTTGTAAGTCATTGGGCCCCAAATCTGGTCCAGCCTGGTTCTGTCCGCGTTGTCTGGGATCCTGCCTGTGCCGCTGGTGCTTTTTATCAACCACACCACCCCATTACACTTCTTTGTGCACCCGATTTTAGAAATACTTGGTCTGGGGCCTCCCTGTGGCGCAGTGGTTGAGCGCTGGGTTGCGAAGCTGCCCGCGACCTCTGCGGCGCCGGTTCGATCCCCGGCTGCTCCGCGGCCACTGGAGGAGGGTCCCACATGGCGCGCAGACCTCTCCTGCCGCCCGCTGCTCCCCTCAGCAGTGTACTTCGGTCCTTCTGCCTGCTCTGCTCCCCGCTCTGGCTCTGGTGAATTCTCTCACCCTCCCGTGCTTCTGACTGTACCCAGTGCTTGTATAAACAAAACAAACAAACAAATAAATAAATAAAACATGCCTCTATAAAAAAAAAAAAAAGAAATACTTGGTCTGTCGAGCTGTAGTCAAGTAGTAATTCTTCCGTCAACCAAAGAGCCATGGGAGATACTCCCTGCTACCATAGTGAACAGATATGATCTCACCAGATAGCAAAGAAATGCCACACGGTTTCTTTGCAACTTTTTGAAATTGTTGTTTGCTTCAGTTATTCCAAGGAAGAGCCACTAGAGGGCAGAGAAAGCCCCTGTCCAGGACCCAGAGCTGGTTCTACCACCCATCACAGCTGAACCTGCAGGTACCTGTCTCTGCAATGGATATGCGCTGCCCCCAAAGAGCTTGGTCTCTGGTCTAAGTCCTCTGGATTTAACTAATAGGACATCTTACTTCTCACGTCAATGCATGGATTTGTGGTTAACATCCTTCGCAACTTTTGTTGGAGATGCTCTTTTTTGACTTGCTCAGGTAATTTAAATGTTTTTCTACTTAGTTAAAAAAATAGCACCCAGGGCCTCCCCGGTGGTGCAGCAGTTGAGCGCTGGGCTGCGAAGCTACTCACAGCCTCTGTAGCGCCGGTTCGATCCCCGGCTGCTCCCCGGCCACCGGAGGAGGGTCCAACATGGCGCGCAGACCTCTCCTGCCGCCCGCTGCTCCCCTCAGCAGTGTACTTCGGTCCTTCTGCCTGCTCTGCTCCTCGCTCTGGCTCTGGTGAATTCTCTCACCCTCCCGCGCTTCTAACTGTACCCAGTGCTTATGTAAATAAATAAAAATAAATCTTAAAAAAAAAATTCTTAAAAAAAATAAATAAAGCACCCAACTCCATTCCAGTGGTTCCCTGGTGTCCAAATGTAATGCTTTCATATATTTTTCTGCAACTCAATGGATTCTGCATTCTTATCATATCATCGCGCTAGTCTTGCTGGCCTTCCAAATATAAAGATACTAAGACAATACTCCAAAATAGCTTCATCTTTTTCACAGTCTCTTAATATATACGTTTTTCTCTTTGATTCAATTATTCGTGCTCATTCATCCTTTCTTGGTGATGCTGATATCTCAAGTTAGCCAGAACAATCCTTTAACTGGCCCATGTGGTCTTGTCAAAAATGTTCAAAATCTTTTGTGGCTTTGCTCTTTGGTAACAAGGATGCCAGGCCCATTTTAAATCTCCCCTGTCCCACACACCTTGATATACTGTCAGCCAGTTTTCTAAAACCCAGTTTCTTCTAGGGGAAACTGATATTAGCAAGATGTGAACATTCAGAATACTTGTGCTCTTGGATTGGTGTGATTTGCACACCAATTCAGTGAACAGAGATGGGAGGAAATCCCAAAGATATTTTTTCATAGTCATTTTCTTTTTTTTTAAGATTTACTTATTTATGCATACAAGAGCTGGGGTACAGGCCAGAGATGCGGCAGGTGAGAGGATTCACCAGAGACAGAGTGGGGAACAGAACAGGCAGATTGACTGAAACCCACTGCTGAGGGGAGCAGTGGGCGAGGTAGAAGAGGTCTGCTGCACCTTGTGGGTGGCTCCCTGGCAGGCCCAGAGATTGAACTTGTGCTGCAGAGGCTTTGGATTGCTTTATAGTGCAGTGCTTAACCCCTTGCGCAACCAGGGAGGCCTCATAGCCATTTTCAATCTAGTCTGAATATTACTTTACAGCTTAATCCTATATTCAAACCATAATTATGTCTCCTTTTCTTTCATCACAAATGACTGATAGAATCATCACTCTGAAGTTCTTAATTTATAACAAAGCTAATATAATTGCTTATTTTACTTGCCAATAAAAGAAGTAGATCCAAAATAGTGATATCAGTGCTAATACTAATTATAAAAGTGCTACATTAAATTTGAATTTGTATGTGTACTTCCAGTTTTCCTTAGAGTAAAATACTTTGCTCTAAAGAACTCCAAGTAGGGCCTCCCCGGTGGCGAAGCGGTTGAGCGCTGGGTTGCGAAGCTGCCCGTGGCCTCTGCGGCGCAGGTTCGATCCCCGGCTGCTCCCCGGCCACCGGAGGAGGGTCCCGCATGGCGCGCAGACCTCTCCTGCCGTCCGCTGCTCCCCTCAGCAGTGTACTTCGGTCCTTCTGCCTGCTCTGCTCCCCGCTCTGGCTCTGGTGAATTCTCTCACCCTCCCGCACTTCTGACTGTACCCAGTGCATGTATAAAACAAACAAACAAATAAATAAATAAATAAAACATGCCTCTATTAAAAAAATAAAAAATAAAGAACTCCAAGTAAAACCTCACTCTGTGAGCTGGGGGGCTGTGGGGGTTCCACCTAAATGTTCATTTTTTGCTAGGAGGGGTTGGTGTTGACAGTTCTGAGTTCTCGGGATTTTGCTTCTGCCTCCTCCTTTGTGCCTATATTCATCCACTAGCAAAAGGCCAAGTCAGTTTTATTAGTTTACTTCAGGAAGATAAATAGAAATACCTTAAAGATAAAAACAAACATTGTTTTTTCACATATTTGAGTAATATAAGGAAACAAAGCAGATGTGCTAGTAAAGCAAAATCATTACTCGGGCACTGATGACAGAACTGAGGTTTCTGAGGTTAAGGAGAGGAAGAAAGGGTGAATGGGGTATAACAGGGAAATGTGAGCAGTTCAGCAAATGAAATAAGAAAAAGCAGATTTTTGTGCAGTATGACATCAACTTTGTTTTCAAAAAGTCATCGAAGGTGACCAAGTACTACCAATTTATTCTAATATTTTTCTTTTAAAAACTATTTTTTTCCATAATGAATTTGTATTGTTTTCACAATTTAAAAAAAGTTTGGTGTGATGTTTGGCTTTAAAAGCAAGTTTATTTTCTGGTATAAGTTGTGTGGTTTCTGGCTTGACTTGCTGGTGTACAAAGTCTCAGAGTCTATCCAGCTAAGTGAAGATACACTTAAATGATCACTGCTCGCTTGGCAGCAAATGAATCTGCATTGAAATGGGTCACTGGGCATTGCTGTAAAGCAACCACATGTGAAGGTGCTGACCCTGCTTGGCCCAAGCTGCGTCCCTGGGGCCTGAAGTGCTACTGGCTGCTGGTGATGCCCTGGCAGCAGCGCTGAGGATGAGCCTGTGGAGAATGGTGAAGACTGGTTGAGCTGGTTTGCAGGACTTCGATTTACGGTCCACGAGGCAAGTCCTTGTAATGTAAACTGCCCTGAGGCCCAGGGACTGGCGGCCAGGCCAGCCTCGGGGACTGAAGAAAAGCAAGGACATGGACATGGCTGGGTTATCCTGGGGAGATGTGGGGACAGCCTGGGTATGTCCCACATAGAAGTTGCTATTGTTTGACATGTTTTAGGA
This sequence comes from Talpa europaea, assembly GCF_964194135.1. NCBI lineage: Eukaryota > Metazoa > Chordata > Mammalia > Eulipotyphla > Talpidae > Talpa > Talpa europaea. The sequence goes on along the minus strand of NC_140077.1, from coordinate 88,374,634 downwards.
GAAATCTGTCTCCATTTTTAATTTTGATCTATTGTCAGCTAAGTGCCATGTGAGACATTTCCCATAAGGTCCCTTCTCCTTTTGTTTTGAATCAGAATGAAGCGCTCCCTCATTAGACTTTGCATTTAAAATCCTTTGCAAAACAATTTTGAATACTCCCTTTTGTGGCACTGAGTGCCTAAGAACATAGGAGAATTAAAAAAAAAATAGAAACACCACAGTTTAATCTTTAAAGTATGAAAAGAATTTATTCACTGGCTCATGTGCAAAGATTTATTGCCAAATTATATGTGCAGCATTTATAAATGACAAACCATTCCTATGTCTCTGAGTTAATAGTTCTCAACATATTTAGAATCTAGAGTTTCTCCAGTTGAATTTCCATTGTGAGAAATCCTATGCTAACATGAACACTTTTTAAGGATCTTCTTCTTCCACTGCCTCCCCGCCCGTTTCAAGTGTTTCTTTTCTCTGATACATATAACCCTTTCTAATCAATATGTCATGTGTGCTAAGTAGTGTCATATCAATCACAGGTGTAAATGATAACATTTAATTACAAATTTTTATTGAAATTATGACTAAATAATAATTTATGTAGTTTCACTCAATATGCCAAGAAAATTTTCCACATTGCCATTTCTTTAAAATATAATACCAGTTGTTATCTTACTCTGTTGTCAAAGTTAGATGTTAAAATTGCTCCCAGGCCCTAGAGCACAAAAGTAAAACACAACTTATCTGAACTTTTGTCTGAGATGACACCCCACACCAGTGATAATGGCCCATGTCAAAAACAAACCAAGGGCCTCCCTGGTGGTGCAAGGGGTTAAGACACAACCTATGTCGCTAACTGCAGCACAGCACAAGTTTGATCCCCACCAGGGAGCTACCCACATGGCGCAGCAGACCTCTCCTGACTCGCCAGCTGCTTCCCTCAGCAGTGTATTTCGGTCAGTCTGCCTGTTCTGTTCCCCACTCTGTCTCTGGTGAATCCTCTCACACACACACCCCCCCACACCTCTGGCCTGTACCCCAGTTCTTATATGCATAAAAATAAAATAAATCCTTAAAAAAAGCACCCAAAAACAAAGCAAGTGCTGGCAAGGGTGTGGAGAAAAAGGAACCCCCTCTTACACTGCTGGTGGGACTGTAGACTAGTCCAGTCCCTAGGGAAACAAGTATGGAGATTCCTCAAAAGACTAAAAATGGATCTACTATATGATCCAGCAATTCCACTCCTCGGTAGCCCTCCAAAGAGCACAATACATACTACTTCGAAAGGAACCTACACTCCTATGTGTACTATGGCACTATTTATAATCGTCAAGATATGGAAATGACATAAATGCCCCAGAACAGATGAGTTATCAACAAGATGTGGTGTATATGCACAATGGAATATTACTCTGCTATCAAAAAAGATAAATTCATGCCATTTGCAGCAGCATGGATAGAACAAAAAGGCATTATCTAAGTGAAGTGAGCCAGAAGGAGAAAGATAAATACCAGATGGCTTCACTTATAGGAGGATTACAGAGAAACTGAACAATGATCAAAGAAAGACAAACTTTGAAACCAACTCCTGAGAGCTGACCATAGACCTGAGGTATCCAGGAGGGGAGGGGAAGGGGATAAGAAAAAGGGTGGGGACAAAAAGGGGGGAGTACAATGGACTATGATGGAGGACTGTGGGTGCTTTGGTGGTAGGGGAACTAGGGTAACCACACCTGAGGGGAGGAATCCTATATTGTGAAAAAACCAACAAAGATGTAAAATAATGATACATCATTAATTAAAAAAAATAAAAATTAATAAACTTCTTTTCTGAGAGCTGCTTTTACAGAGGCCGGAGGCTTATCAGGATACAACCTGAGTGTGCCCAGGTTTAACCTTGAGCTGAGTCCCAGGCTGGCTGGAGCAGGGAGACACCAATGAAGAAGGGAGGGCAGTGGTGGGAGGTTACACAGAGGAAAGGGGCTCACCAGCAGAAATTCAAAACTGCTGAGAAAGCCACACAGGAGGAGGAGTAGAAAGCAGAGAGCATGTGAGCTTTCTGGAACATTCCACAGTGGTTGATGCCAGACGCTGCAGGAGTTCCAGCCAAAGGGGAACCAAAAGGTGTTCCAAGTCCCTCCCTGAGCAGGCAAGACAGGATCAAAGGCTTGGCGCCTCTGGGATGGTGCTCAGAGTTTAAGGCTTAGGTCAACCTGAATATTTAAAACATCAGCCCTGCCCCTGCCCAGGCTCCTGGGAAGTTTCAAAAATCTTTCTGATTTCAGGAGAAACAATTTATGGAAGACACTTGTTGGCATGATGATTACAGCAAATTTTAGTTGCAACACCCATTTATCTCAAGCCTTTTCTCTTTATCTTTGTCATAGAAACCCTACCCCATAAGTGAAATAAAAACATGCTATACTTGAAATTCCCAGTTTTGCTTTCAGTAGTATCTGCACAGTTATGGGTATCTTTTTTAAAATAAAATATTTTAAAAATCTTAAATGCAGGGCCTCCCTGGTGGCGCAGCGGCTGAGCGCTGGGTTGCGAAGCTGCCCTCAGCCTCTACAGCACTGGTTTGATCCCCGGCCGCCGGCGAGGGTCCCACATGGCGCGCAGACCTCTGTGCTGCCCGCTGCTCCCCTCAGCAGTGTACTTCGTCAGTCTGCCTGTTCTGCTCTCCGCTCTGGCTCTGGTGAATTCTCTCACCCTCCTGCACTTCTGACTGTACCCCAGTGCTTTTATAAATAAATAAATAAATCTTAAAAAAATTATAAAAAAAAATCTTAAATGCAAATGTTAAATTTCTCCTTTCTAATTTGTCATTTATCACCTTTAGAACTCAAAGACATTTAGTGGCAGATTCCAAATTACAAATAATCTTTTGAACATGAAATTTTTAACTTAAACCTAAGAAGAGGTGGGGGTTGGCCATCCCTTTGGTGGGGGTGTTGAAAAACAGACTTACTTGGGATTCAAAAATATGCTTCCCCTTTAAGTTGTAGTCTTTGGAAAATTATATAAAATATATATATTATCCATTTGAAATTTATAACCATTTCTTATGAGCTCAGATATGTGTATATATATTGTATATAGATAGATAACTACATCAGAAGAAAGATATATTTCTTCTTGAGTCTATGCCTATCCTATAAAAATAACTTTACACAACTTTAATTCATAAAACTTAAGATAGACACAGACTCCATTTCTTTTTTTTTCTTTCCAATTAACACATTTATTACAAATCAAATAATTAAAACATAAAGTCCTTCTTTGTCTACACGTGGAAACTTTGTTGCCAATAAAATACCTTTAACTGTTTCTGTGCCAATCATTCCAGATAAGCAATTATTTTTAAGACCCCGAGACTACAAAGCATTTTTAAACTCAATAACTGATGATGTATTTTCATGAATGTTAGCTTCCTAATGTCCTGCTCCTTTGGGGGCAGGTCCCTGTTGGAGGGAGAGATTCCTATTGGATTAGCCCTCAACCTCCTTTCTACCCTCCTTCCTGTGTGCTGAGCTGGAAGATGAAAACATGTTTGGAGTCCCACAGGTGCCATGGGGAATTTAGCAAGTTAGCTTGTAGTGAGGTGCATCCCAATAGCTTTGGAAGGCAGAGTGGGGTGAAAGCCAAACTTCTGCTACTTTTGGTGTGTCTGCTGTTGAGCACAGTCCTGTGGGTGCAGGATTTTCTGGGCCTGATGCCAGTGTCTGTGGCCAGTCTCATAAGCATCAAGACCCAGGCCAGGAGATGTCTGTTTTGCCAGTGTAGACCTACAGGTGTGGATGGAGCTGGAGCTGACTGTGAAGGTGAGGAGGACTCTTAAGTGGCTGAGGCAGTGTGACCTTGTGGCCAGCGGCTCTGCGGATGTCTTCCTGGTACCCCCACTTCCTGGGCAGCTCTGCTGTCCTAAGAGTTATGGTGGAGATGGCCCTGCACAGAGCCTGCTTATCCAGCCATCTGGCCATTTGGAAGAACTGAATTCTCTAGGCTAAATCCAATCCCATGTGGCCACACAGAAGAATGCCCAGGTCAGGATAGAAAAGTCAGAGAGGAGCTACAGGACACAGGCGGGCTGAAAGGGGTGTAGGCAAAGGGCAGTGAGAGGACATTTGCTGGGTAGTGTGGGTGGGGGTAGGGGTGTTCTTAAAGAAGCAAGGAAAGGGAAGATGCCAGCTTCAGACACCGACCAAGCCCAGAGGGTGAGACAACCCCAGGGCAGGAGCAGCCAAGGAAGTTTTCTGCTCTTTTCTCTGCTTTGACCTCAGAGGGTCAGAAATCAGTCTGCAAGCGTGGAGAGCTGAGACATGTCTGGTGGGGGAAACAGAAGAGAAACTTGCTTTTCCTACCTCTCCCCTTACACACACACACACACACACACACACACACATCAGGGGCTGTCTGTGGAAGGAGAGAGGCTGAACTCTGATGTTCAAAGCTCTGAGTATTACATGAAATTAGACACTTCAGATATCAAAGTATATAAATGGAGCCCACTTGGGGACTTTTATTACCACTGTGTAATCAGAAAAGTGATCACACTTGCCTAGGTTTTCAGCTGGAGCAGGAAAGCACTGTATAATGTCTAGACACTAGAGCAAGATTATAAAAATGGCTTTTGATCACGTCTCCTTGAGCCCTGGCTGTTACTGGTGATCAGGACTTAATGGGGATCAACTTTCAGTTGCTTCAGCAGCAGGCTAAGGGTGGCGGGGTTATCTGAATAGTATTTTGTGTGCATAAAAACACTTCAGATACCCTGGACATTCCACCTATGTCTCCACTGGATATTTAGTGGGGTGAGGGGGGTATCTCTGAAGTCAATTTCTTTCTTTCATAGAAAAAGGACTGTGTTATGTTGTTTTTTTAAAAAGATTTATTTATTTATTTATACAAGATTTATTTATTAACACAAGATTGATTTATTTATTTATACAAGATTGATTTATTTATTTATACAAGAACCGGGGTATAGGCCAGATACGCGGGAGGGTGAGAGGATTCACCAGAGACAAGCGGGGAACAGAACAGGCAGGCTGACAAAATACTCTGCTGAGGGGAGCAGCAGGTGAGACAGGAGAGGTCTGCTGCACCATATGAGACCATTATGTTTGTTTATAAATGAATACATAGTCTCTGTAGCAAAGTCACAAATCCACATGCCTCCCTTCCCTTAGCCTTTTAAGCTTAACTTGCAGATTGTTCTATTTTTACTTACAAACTTAATAAAATTTAAAATCACTTTACAGGGGCCTTTTGTCACTCAGTTAATTTAATTATCTTCAACATTTAAGTGACTTTTATTAACAATACACCTGGCTTTCTATTCAAGTACTTCAATTATGTAATTTTTATACAGAAAATTAAACTGAGTTTTGTATTCCTTTCCTTTTTAGTCTAAATCAATTACTTGCACTTATTTTCAATACTTGAAACTAATTTTTGATAGTCTAATATGCTAAATTACATTTTACGGAATTATAGCAATATATTCAGACTGTCCTTAAATGTATCACACATTTTAACAATATTACAATATTAGCAAAATTGGGGCCTCCCTGGTGGCGAAAGGGATTAAGACACAACCTGTGAAGCTCTCCGCAGCCTCTGCAGCTCGAGTTCGAGCCTGGCCGGCCAGGGAGCTACCCACACTGTGCGGCAGACCTCTCCTGTCTCGCCCGCTGCTCCCCTCAGCAGTGTACTTCTGTCAACCTGCCTGTTCTGTTCCCTACTCTGTCTCTGGTGAATCCTCTCACTCCCGCCCCCCGCATCTGTGGCCTGTACCCCAGCTCTTGTGTGCATAAATTAATAAATCTTTAAGAAAAAAAATTAGCGAAATCAACACTCGTTATTTCATACTAAACTCTTGGCTTTCCAAGAACATTGCATAGCTGAAGTATTTGAATAGAAAGCCAGATATATTGCTTGTAAAATAAGTGGGGTTCACCTGTTTCCTTGCAAGGTGTCTGGAACGTGCTGGCTGCCTTCCCTGGCGCCGCGGGGTCCCTCCGCCCTGGGCCACAGACGAGCCGCGCGCGATGGAACCGCCGCGACGCCGGGCCCCGCGGGCAGGGGGCGCTGCCACCCCAGGGCCACCGCCCCGTCGGGGCCGGGCCGGGGCGGAGGGAGGCGTGGACGGGGAGCAAAGGTTGCCGCCCGCCGGCGCCGCCCCACCTCGGCCCGAGCGCCCGCGGCATCATGACGGTGGGCGCGCGGCTCCGAAGCAAGGCGGCGAGCAGCCTCTCGCGCCGCGGCCCCCGGGGCCGAGCACGGTCTCAGGGGGACGAGGACACGGCCGCCATCCTCGAGCACCCCGAGTGTGCGGATCCGGCGGCCGAGGGGGCGGCGGGGGCGCGGCGCGCGGGGGGCCGGAGCGCACGGCGGGTGCACTTGGCGGTGCTGCCCGAGCGCTACGAGCCGCTGGAGGAGGCGACGTCGCCCGAGAAGCCCAAGAAGCGGTACCGGCAGAAGCTGAAGAAGTACGGCAAGGTAGGCGCCCCTCGCCTCCCCGCCCTGGGGAGCCGCGCCGTCGGGGAGCCCTGGCCGCCCGCCGGCTCTGGGATCCCCCGCCCGGGGCTCCGGCGATGCCCTCTGCCGCCCACTCCGCCCCCTCGCCCGCTGCTGCCCCGCGGCTCCCCAAGTCTGGGTCTCGAGCTCGGAGGTGAGGGGAACGTGCTGGGCCAGAGGGAATAGAATCTGCGCTCTCCCTACTGGTCGGTCGCTCCCACTGCTGGGGGGTTACTGTCAGCCCCGAGGCGCCCCTGGCCGGGGGTCGGACCCCCTCCTGGCTGCGTGCTTGGCAGGACTAACGTCCTGCCTATTTTATATATATATATATATATATATATATATATATATATATATATATATATATATATATATTTAAAGATTTATTTATGCATACAAGAGCTGGGGTGCAGGCCAGAGGTGCGGGGGGTGAGAGGATTCACCAGAGACAGAGTGGGGAGCAGAACAGGCAGACTAACTGAAACACACTGCTGAGGGGAGCAGCGGGTGAGACAGGAGAGGTCTGCTGCGCCATGTGACTTGCTCCCTGGCAGCCGGGCTGCTGAGGCTGTGGATTGCTTCAGAGCGCGGAGCTATAACCCGTTGCGCCACCAGAGCCTCCCTATTTTAGACACAGGACTACGAAGGCCTTGGCATAGCTTGGTGATGTGCTGAAGGCCTCTGGGCTAGAGAGCAGGGACTTGCAGCTCCGGGTTACCCGCTCCTGACAGCATCCTCTCCAGGATGTCCCAGCAGCTGAGAATGGTTTGGGGTATTGCGCCCCATAATCCCCAGGTTGTCCCTAGAGCCAGGAGCTGGCAGATACAGACATAGCACTTGTGGAATCTGCTCTTTCCTCTCCGCCAGCTCTGTGTGCTCAGGGACCTGTGAACACACTACCTACCGCCTGCCTAGTGGGGGTGTGGGGGAGGAAGAGAAGAGAGAAAATGGAATATTGGGGTAAAGTGTCAGTTTCCTCCTCAGAAATCAGATCCCAAAGGCAGTTTGCAGATGCTTCTGTGACCAAACTCTGGAGGCTACTGCCACCCCGGTGCCCCCCGGGCCAGACCACAGCCCAGCAGGAAAAGGCACAAAGCTCAGAGTGCTCCTGGCCAAAGGCCTCTGGTCCATCTGACTTACTGTCCAGCTATCTGTGTCCTCCTGGGACCTCTTATCACACCTGAAACCATCCACTCTCCCGCCCAGAAGCTTGGGTTTTTCATGTTCTTGAAAGCTGAATTAGCAGCTCCAGGAAAGGATCCCAGCAGGGAGGGGTAACAGGTATTCACCAGAACCCCGAAGTCTAAAGCTTAATGTCAGGCCAGACTAACTCTCCCTCTTGGTCCTAACTGAGCCCCAAGAAGCTACCACTTGCCTCTCTGCTGGTGACTAACAATGTGGAACCCTGGTCCCTGTGGATAGTCTGTGGGTACTCACAGCTATGCCAAGCTCTTGAGCTCCAAGGATGGGTCAGACGCAGCCCGCCCCAGAAGGACACCGCCCCCCCACCCCAGGGAGCTTCTGGAGGGAGCACGCAATGGCATCTGGGGTTCAGCACTTGGGCAGTCATCTCCAGGATCAGGGTGGAAAGTTGGAAAGTCAGGGAACTTTTCACATAGATGGTGCATAAGACTGGGCACAAGGGTGAGTTCAGATTTCATAGGTGATGGTGAGGTACCAATTCTCAGCCAACAATTGGCTGTTGTCCCTCACACACATTCTCAGCAGTATATTCACAATAGCCCAAAGGTGGAAACAACCCTAATGTCCATCAACAGAGAAATGAATAAATGAGATGGGTTCCATTCAGGCAATGGAATTGGCCCTAAAAAGCAGTGAAGTCCTGGTACTGAGCATCATGGATGAAGCTCTAACATACATCAAGCGAAGGAAACCAGACACACAAGGTAACATACTCTAGATATGATTCCATTTATATAAAATATTCAGAGTAAAAAGTCCAGCGCAGCAGAATGCAGACTGGTGGTTGCCTGGAGACTGGGGGTGGCTGTGGGGGGCGGAGGAAGAACTGATGCCACTGAACCATACACTTGAAAATGTTTGATTTTTACGTCATGTGAATTTCATTTTGATTTGTATAAAAAAAAAATCCACCAGACAGAAAAGGGGGGCATCCACAGCGGAGGGGCAGGGCCAGCAGAGATGTGGCCCGCCCAGCTCTGGGGTTTCACCTAGACCCTGGAGGCCTCAGAGATGACATTGTCCCATTGTCCCTGGACATGCCCTTTCTGCCCTTCAGAAGGGCAGCTTCCGCTTCCACTTTCCTGGAGGCAGCTGAGAAGGGAACCAGGCTCCACTTGGAAGATGGAAATATCCAGGCCCCCCTTGCTGAGAATCCCTGAGAACAGTACTGGCTGGGCTAGACAGGAGAGGTGATTTTACCTGCTTGGGTTTCCAGGTGAAATTTGATCTGACTGGGGCCCAGGAGCAGAGGCAGTGACCTACAAACAGCTCCAGATTATTAACCAATGCCTTTTCCTTCCAGAAAGGGCCATTACAGTACCTATTCATCTGTTAACCTCCCCCGTCCTTGGCCCAAGGCCCCTCTTACTTCCAGAGTCTCGGGTTGCTTTAGGTCAACAGTGGACCACGTGGCATGGGCTCCCATCAAGCTGCACCCCACAGCCTAGGTGTGTGCAGTGCACTCTCAGCCACCAGATCACCTGTTGCCATGGTCCCCTGAATACATCGCTGGCACCAGGTGACTAATGCAGGGCTGTTATAAGGAGGGCTTGGCATTTGTGAAATGTGCAAGGACCCGCTCACTCTGCCCTGCTGTTCCAAGGACCCCATAATCCTAACCAGGGGTGACCCCCATACTGAGCAGCTCCAGCTCTGCCCTCAGAAGGCTGGGTGCCTGGGACAACTGGTTCCCTGCTGTCTGTTTTTTAACTAAGTTCTTTTTGTTAAGGTAACATTGTTTTTCAACATTGAATATGAGTCAGAAATACAGGGTCCCACCTCTTCAGGTGTATGTTACCACACCACACCCACCACAGTCCTTGGGATCCCCTCCACCCTGCTCTCCACCTTCCTGCTCCCCCTCTAGGATCCTCAGTTTTACAGTCAGATTCTAGTGTTTAGTTTTGGTTTGGTTTTGTCTGACTGTTTTGTGTCTATTTTCCACAGGAGTGGCACCATCCAGTATTTGTCTTTCTCCCTCTGACTTATTTCACTAGCATCATCCTTCCCAGTTCCATCCATGTTGCCGCAAATGGCAAGAGTTCATCTTGTTTTATAGCCGAGTTATATCCCACCGTGTGACATAGCATGCCTCTTCATCCACTCCTCTGTCCTTGGGCACGTAGGTCCTGGCTAATTTTTTAAGTAATGATGCCAGTGTTTATATGGCGCTGGATGCAGGTTGGAGGAAGGGACATGGGTTTGCTGTGCCCCTACTGGGGTGCTCTGCTGCCCATTTTGTGTGCTCTCTCTCTCTCAACAACCAGCAAAGAACAGGGAGGATTAAAGGAAGTGAAGCTATTTGCTCCAGGCAGCTTATAGAGCAGCAAAGCTGGGAGGCAGCATTGACCTGGCCTAGGCCCATGTATTGGGGAGGGGACTCACAACTAAAACTTAGCTGATGAAAAGAGGCCACCTTTCCCAGCTTCCTGAGAGCCACCCACCGGGATTCTGATAAGGAAAGTAAAATTGTTAACCTGACAGTCAGAAGTAGGGGATGGAAGGGGTAAGTAGGGTGTAGAGTAATCTTTCACTCAAGAGAGAGAGAATGTCCCTGTGTTCTGGGGTGTTAAGGGGAGTGGGGGCGTAGGGTAAGGACACAGCTCGGAAGCCAGGCCGCCAGCCACTGGTTATGTGACCTTGGGCTGTGCTGGCCCCTCTGCCTCAGTCTCCTCCTCTGTTACATGGGTGAACACCAGCATGTGGCCAGGAGCAGAGGAGTCACTCTATCTAGAGGTGACAGGGAGTCGGTCACTAATGGCTATTATTAGAAGGGGTGAAGGGGGCCTCCCCGGTGGTGCAGCGGTTGAACGCTGGGTTACAAAGCTGCCCGCAGCCTCTGCAGCTGCGGTTCGATCCCCGGCCGCTGGGCGAGGGTCCCACATGGTGTGCAGACCTCTCCTGCCGCCCGCTGCTCCCCTCAGCAGTGTGCTTCATCAGTCTGCCTGTTCTGCTCCCCGCTCTGGCTCTGGTGAATTCTCTCACCCTCCTGCGCTTCTGACTGTACCCATGCTTGTATAAATAAATAAATACATCTTTTTTAAAAAGGGGGTGAAAGACCCCCCAATCACTGGCACTTTCCTGATTCCTTTCCGTGGACTCTGACCTGGACCCCCAGCTTTGCTCCCAGGCCCTGACTACCTTTGACAAGCAAAGACTTGATTTAGGGAGAAGCCCTCTTTGTCCAAAGCTGCCTTCTTTTCTGAAACTGGAGGGGACAGGCGATCCCTGCCCCCACTTGGGGACCCTCCCCTGGTAGTTTCCTGTGACAGCTGGAACAGATGACCACCAACGTCCTGTTTTAAAACAATGCAAATTGCTCTCACCAGGCACAAGGCTCAGGGCTGGTTCCTTCTGGAGTCTCCAGGGGAAAACACTTTCTTTGCTTTTCCAGATCCCAGAGTCCCCTCCTCCACTGTCAACAGCTAGTCCTGTGGCATCTGCCAACCTTTTACCCTCTGCCCTCTGCTTCTGTCCTCACACCTCCTTCCCTTTGCTCCTGCTCCCCTCCTTATGTGGATCTTGTACAGACACACCTCGGAGATAGTGCCGGTTCAGATTCCAGTGCAATAAAATGAATGTTGCAGTAAAGCAAGTCACTTGCCTGTTTTGACTTCCCAGTGCCTGTGAAAGTGATATTTACAATGTGCTGTAATTTGTGGGTTGTGCATAGCATTATGTCTAAAGAGCAATGGACATACCTTGATTAAATGTGACACAGAAGCTCCAAGTGAGTATGCGCGGGGCAGACAGCCCTGAGAGACTTGCTGGATGCGGGGTACCCTCAGACCAATTTGTAAAAAGTGAAATATCTGCAAAGTACATTAAAACCAGGTACCTGCAAAGATATGAGCCTTTATATTGACTGGCTAATCCAGGATAAGCCCCCATCTCAAGATCCTTAACTGAATCACTCCAAAGTCCCTTTTGTCATGTAAGGCAACATATTGTCTGGCTCTGGGATTAGATCAAGGGCACCTGGGGAGTGACTCAACCTACCATATTCTCCCGTGCTCCCCCATGCCCTCTGCCCCTCTGGGAGATTATTTGGGTAGGAAAAGTACTCATCCAGAAAATGGTGGTTGCCAGGGCCTTGGGGGTGGGAGAATGGAGGAGCAGTTGTTAAAGGCTTCCAACTTGCTACATTAGCCCTGGAGAGCTAACACACAGTACAGTGATTACAGACAAGGAAACGATATAAACACTGAACTTGCTCAGAGACTAGATCTTCCTTATCCTCAGACTGGAAGAAACGCTAATCATATGATGTAATAGAGGTGTTAGCTATCACACCTGCCAACAGAAGCTGGCAGTTATTGAACTATAAATGTATTGAATCCATTTGCTGTACATCTTCCACTTACACAGCGGTATATATTAAATATATTTTAATTTTAAAAACCTACTTGGAATTAAGTTAGTTCTTAGCTCCATTTTACACATAGTCACACACACAATATTTTATTCTTTGCTCTGTCCGTCAAGGGAAAGTTGTATAAGAATTTTACCAAGAGTTGTTTTCTAGTTCAGAAAATAGTGGTATATGAGTTGCCAACATAGCACATCAGTCCACATCTGCAGCTGTCTTGTCCAAGATGATCCTATGTGAAGGTAGACTATTTCCAGTCTTCTCATGTAGTTAAGTCCAAGCTTATATACGCTAGTTTAATTTCATTTATTTTATTTTTTGTGGGACCCTCGCCGGTGGCCAGGGATCGAACTGATGCTGCAGAGGCTGCGGGCAACCTCACAACCCAGCGCTCAACCGCTGTGCCACCAGGGGAGACCCTAGTTTAATTTTATTAGAAATTTATTTTGGTTCTTCTTTTATTTTTTTTTAAAGATTTATTTATTTAGGGCCTGACCTGGTGGCGCAGCAGTTGAGCGCTGGGCTGCGAAGCTGCCCACAGCCTCTGCAGCGCCGGTTGGATCCCCGGCTGCTGGGTGAGGGTCCCACATGGTGCGCAGACCTCTTCTGCTGTACCCGCTGCTCCCCTCAGTGCTTCCCACTCTGGCTCTGGTGAATTCTCTCATCCTCCCGTGCTTCTGACCGTACCCAGTGCTTGTATAAATAAATAAATAAATCTTTAAAAAAAAAGTTTTATTTATTTATACAAGCATGGGGGTACAGGCCAGAGGCATGGAAATGTGAGAGAATTCACCAGAGAGAGAATGGGGAGCAGAACAGGCAGAAGGACCAAAGACACTGCTGAGTGGAGCAGTGGGCGAGACAGGAGAGGTCTGCTGTACGCGTGTGGGGATCTCCCCGGCTGGTCAGGAATTGAACTCGCGCTGCAGAAGCTGTGGACAGCTTCACAGCACTGTGATCAACCCGCTGCGCCACCCGGGAGAACCCGGTTCTTCTTTTAAAAAAGAAACTCTACTTAGATCAAAGAACCTGAAGTCTGCTCCCCCAAATGACTGCTGGGTGGGTAGCCTATGTTTCTTGAGCTATTTTAGTATCTTTTTTCCTAAATTGCAAAGCTGAAGTGACAAGCAGTTTTTTTAAATAGCGGGCTGAGGAAAATACACATACCAAAAAATGTCAAGTTTAATGCAAGTCATCGTGATCCTTGTGGTGTTGCTTGTAAAGGGCGCCCCACACAATCATATCTGTACCCCGGGAACAGCGTCTTTTTTGTTATTTTAAACAGGTAAGTAAAATTCTTCCCCAGAGTCATAGCGCACACTTATAGAAATGTGTCTCTTAGCAACCTCATCTCCACCCCCGTCCCCCACACACTTGTGTGCCTTTCCTAAGGCCTCATGGAAAAGTCGATGGGGTGCTGTCTGGGAATCTGTGTCCAGTGAAGGTGCAGACTGACCTGTCTTTCCTGGAGCTCCTCATTGAGCCTGCAAAGGACCACAGGAAGCACCCACGCCCTTTCTGGCTGCTGGGGATCTAGTAATGAGCACAATATAGTCCCCACCTCATTGCATTATCCTGAGGGCGAGAGAAAGCCGAAGTCAATGGAGAGAGGCTCTTAAGAACCAATAGCACAGGTTATCTATTTATGTATTCACCACGACAAACGTAAATCACTATGTAATAAAAAGAGACAAAATACACTAAAAATAGCTGACCTTTGGAGGCACCTCTGTGCTTGCACTTTGTACATTACCTGCATAAACCCATTCCATCCACTGCCCAACCCAGTGAGGTGGTTACTAGATACACCTGCTTCATAAGTGAGGCAGCTGAGGCCAAGCAAAGTTACGGAAGTGATTGAACTGGAGCTCAAGCTCCATCGCGAACAGTTGATAGCCAGGTTACACACTTTCTTTTTTTTTTTTTTAAGATTTATTTATTTATGCATACAAGAACTGGGGTACAGGCCAGAGGTGTGAAGACTGAGAGGATTCACCAGAGACAGAGCAGGGAACAGAACAGGCTGATCAATGGAAATACACTGCTGAGGGGAGCAGCAGGTGAGACAGGAGAGGTCTGCTGTGCCATATGGGTAGCTCCCTTGCTGGGGATTGAACTCATGCTGCAGTGGCTGTAGATAGCTTCATAGGTTGCGTCTTAATCCCTTGCGCCACCAGGGAGGCCCCCCTTTTTAAAAAAGATTTATTTATGCGTACAAGGGCTGGGGTGTAGACCAAGGTGCGGGGGGTGGGGTGGTGAGAGGATTCACCAGAGACAGAGTGGGGACTAGAACAGGCAGATCCACTGAAATACACTGCTGAGGGGAGCAGCGGGTAAGATAGGAGAGGTCTGCTTCGCTGTGGCTCTGCTCCCTGGCTGGGGATTGAACTTGTGCTGCTGTGGCTGTGGATAGCTTCATAGTGCTGAAACTTAACTCCTTGTGCCACCAGGGAGGCCCCACACTTCCTTTTTTAAAGAAGCGCTGTACAGTAAGTTCCCACCTAACAACCACAGGTTCTTGAAACTGCAGATTTCAGGAAAGAACATGTAACAAAAGCAGGCCCTTGAATAATACTGATTCCCTGCTCTCCTGAGATGGGTGCACCTCATCTTTCACAAAAGAGATCCTAGGAGAGCTTGGAGACTGTGGATGTGTGTTTTCTTTTTCTTTTTTTTTTTTATTTATACAAACACTGGGTATAATCAGCAGCGCTGGAGAGTGAGAGAATTCACCAGAGCCAGAGTGGGGAACAGAACAGGCAGACTGACGAAATACACTGCTGAGGGGTGCAGTGGGCATGGCAGGAGAGGTCTGTCGCGCCATGTGGGACACTCGCCGTCGGTGGGGGATCAAACTGGCGCTGCAGAGGCTGGGGGCAGCTTCGCAGCCCATCACTCAACTGCTGCGCCACCAGGGGAGGCCCTGTGGATGTGTATTTTCTGTGTGTGTTGGTGGCAGGGACGCTTGAGGAGAAAGGAGAAGGTAAGAAATAGCACTCGGACCAGCCTGAGACAACGGCTTTTCCAGACAATGTCGGAAATCGAGGTGCTTGTTTGTGGTTGTGAAGAGGGAATTTTAGGGGAATCAGTGCCCCAGTTCCGGGACCTGGGAACGTCAGTAGCCAAGGAACAAGTGTGTGAGAAAGTCCAAGTCATCCACCTGGATGTTGAGGTCATCTAGAGTGATGACAGAAGATGGGGGTCAGGAGAGGAAGTCTGGGGGCAGCTGCATGATCAATGTCAGTCCTTAGTAATGGTGCTCATTTCTCTGTTGTGATTCCCCTGAAGTCCCTTGGGTGCCCCTGTGTGGCATCCAGCTTGCAGAGAAGGACAGGCAAGGGAGGACAGCAAGGACACCACTGGGGCTGACCCTCGAGGAACTTATGGTTGTATCAGAAACACAGGACTTATGGATGCAGCAGTCAGAGACAGCAGGAGCCCCTCAGCAGGCAGATGGGTCAGACAAGAATTGGCTCTGTAAGATGAGAGAGGACAGGACCTGCTTTCCGATAAGGTGGAGAAGGAAACTTGCCCTAGCCTTCAGATGACGTCCAGTAACTTAGCTGGAACAGAGAAGAGGAGCAGGTGTTTTGGTTTTAGAGCACAGCTCACAGCTGTTTCTAAGATCTCTGAGCTATCTGGAAAGACGTGCTTGAAAGCAGTTTGGGAGGTGCTGTGTCTGTTTCCATGGTCCCCACATGTCCCTATATTGGTGGTCGGTGTGGTGCGGAAACAGGGTATTTGCCTGTGTATTCCTGTGTACGTGCCCATGACACAACATTGCCCATCCTAACCCTTTGTTTCTTCCCTTTATTCTTACAAACAGAATGTGGGGAAGGTCATCACCAAGGGCTGCCGCTACGTGGTCATCGGCCTGCAGGGCTTTGCCGCCGCCTACTCTGCCCCCTTTGGAGTGGCCACCAGCGTGGTGTCCTTTGTCCGCTAGGAAGCACTGCTGGGGCCCAAGCCGCCAATGAAGATGGAAGCTCCGGCTCTGGGAGGAGACTTTCAGACTTGAACCCAAAAGAAAAAAAAAAAAAAAGCCTCTGTTGAATGAGTGAATGCTGTCAGCGTGGTCACCCTGCGCATCTGCTGAGCTTTTCACGACTGCGGCACCTGCTGGCTCCCATGGACGATCCTGCAGAGAATTTGACCCATATCAGGTTTGGGATTAGAGGTCATTTGCTGAAACCTGAGCCTTCATAGAAGACCGTGGCGGGGGGCTGGCATGGGGACTCACACTGACGCCGCCAGCATTCTGGGTGGGCAGCGCCATGGGGAAAGATTGGGGACTGGATGGATGAGACCCTGGAGAGGTGGCAGCGGGCAGGCCGGGCCAGCTCTGGGCAGCTGGAGTCCTTTTGAGGGCAGCAGCGGAGCTGGTCTTTCTGAAGTCGTGCCACCCCATTGCCGCCTCCACCCCCTGGGTCCCCAGGCTTGAGAAGAAGGAAGGAAGACAAACCTCTTTGAAGGCTAGATGCTTTGAAAACTGCTGCTGCTGTGTTGTGCTGTTTTAGAAGTGGATAAAAGCCTGTCATTCTCCCCCCTCTCAGCCAGCAGAGAAGGGGACTGCTGACAGGACCCCTGAGGACTCTTGTGAGGAGTAGGACCCCGTGTGACCCAGTGTGCAGCCCCCTCCTCCTCTGGGCCAGGCTGAGAAGGGGGCTCTGTGTGCAAGAGGGAGACTCCACCTGGAAAGCAGACAAAGTGATTGAGAGAAGGAACCCGTACGTAGTTCACAGGTGTGAAGGGAGAGGAGATGTTGGACCAGACAATGGAAGTCAGGACCTGGTTGGCTTGATCCATGTTGGGAAGATCCAGGTGGGCTGGCAGGACCAGGAGGCCGGTGGGAGAGGTGCCGCGCTTGGTGCGTAGAACTGCGAGGCCCGTGAGCTCACCTTGGCTGCCTGGGCAGCATTTTGTTTTCTGTTTGACCCCAGCTTACCTGGATGCAAAGTTAGGGTGGGCAGACATCCCGGCCTGACATCCCCCAGGGACGACCATGGGTGCCCATTTGGACCATTAGGGGGTGGGGTGGAGGGTGAGAGTCAAAGGGAGTCTCATATCCTCATCTCTGACAGTCCCCATGAGAGGCCACGGTTCTATTTCTAAAATGTTTAGAAGCTGGCCGGCTGCAGCGTTGATGGGAGTTTTCCGGGTCTTACAAAGAAGGCTTCCGCCCTCGTGGTTGATGGGTCAAATCCAACTTGGTGGTATTGGAAAGTGGAGAAAGCGGGAGACAGACAGACAGAAGGACAGAAAAAGGGAGGGGTGGAGAAGAAAGCCATGGCCGTGAAGCTAGACTCAGCTCCATGTTCCGGAGTGTCATGTTGAAGATGAAGTTGGGCCCAATTCCTGCATCATTAATATTTGTGAAGAAAAGAGAAAACAAATGGTCTTGTTTTAGCTCAAACGGCACATTTCCAGGCCTATCCCGTAGTTACAGCTCCAGAGGAAAGGAGAGCAGGAAGTGGAGGTGACAGCAGGGTCTTGCTACTGAGAAGAGATGCTCCTGGGAGCCTGGCTGGTCCCAGGAAGGGAAGCCGGTGGGTTTGGAGGAGCCCCGGGCTGGGGCGGGGGGGGACACCCAGTGTCCTTGGGGGTGAAAAGTCAGTGTGGCCCTGGGAGGGGTGAGAGCTGCCAGGTCTGTTCAAGGGAGACCTTCCCTACCCTGCTTCCCAAATTGGGCACACTATAAGACCAAGCCATTTTTGGCTCTGAAATTCTTGAAGTTTTATCCCAGAAATTTCCAAAGTCAACAGCCGCAGGGATTGTCCAGGAGCCAGACTCACCTTTGCAGAAGATGAGCTTTTCCTAACTGTCGCTGCTGCTGCTGCTGAGTCCTCACTGCCCCAGGCAGGGCACCCACTTCTCAAGTGGCCTCTTGCCTTTTTTCTCTTTCATTCCTTACTGATAATTGGCTTTAGACATTTCTCTTGATGTGTTTTACCCATTCTTGCACCTGTTCTTGCTTTAAGGTGTAAATAAAATTCTCAGTTTCTTTAAGGACTCCATGTGTGAAGTTTTTCTTCTCCTTACTTTCTCATCTTGCCTAAGGGAGATTCTTTAGGCTGAGAACTTTGTGAGAGGAGCCCAGTGCTGCTTGAGGCCCAAAGGAGTGAGAGAGGCCTTGATTCCCCCAGAACTCTGCTGGGGTGTTCAAGGCAGGGCAATTCTCAGAAGCCCAGCAGAACTGGCTTCAGGACCCTCAGCTCATGTGTTCATTGAAATGAATGTTTCCAGAACCTTCTGTTTGGATTTAGAGTCTAGCCTGGGGCCAGGAAGCTGTATTTTCCACCAGCAGCCTAGAAGATTCTGAAGCAACTGTTCCTCTGCCCCAGCTGAGAAGTGCTGACCCCTGGAGCCTGCTGCAGGGTGCATCTGCCAGAGGGCTCAAAGATGGGAGCCTGGAGTGTGGCCCAGCAGGGGTCGAGGTTGCCAGATACCACCCCCATGTAGGGCATGTGTGACAAGGCCTCTGTCTGAGTCCACAGAAGCAGTGGGTGAGATCTCAGTGGAGGGGACAGTGGAAGAGAAGGGGATGAACTCTGCACTTCTCAGCTTGCTGTGAGGTAGAGAGCAAGGCAGACCTTGGACTCACCCCTGCTGTCTGTGTAGCACCCATGTTACTGGGTCAGAGATGCCCTGACCAGGCAGCACCCAACTGTGGGACCTCCTCCTGTACCACCATTGTCCCTGGGGCCTGGTGCTTCAGCAGAAACAGTCACAGTCGTGGGCTTGGGAGACATCTGGTGGGGTGAGGCAGTCCCTGTAATTTCCATCCCTGCCCCACCCCATCCCTCCCCCCTCCCCTGACTCTGCAGGTGTGCAGGTAATCCGAATTTAACTTCCTCGTGCCCTATCTTCAGAATATTTCAAAGACTTTCAGATCTCCCTGTAAACTTATTTTATGTTGCAAATTATGCACCAAGGGAAAGCCCTCTGCATCCCCAGAAAGGTTGATTTTAGAGAGGCATCAATATTTTGGCAAAAAGCCCAGATGGCTCACAAATAAAACTTCTCAAACTCTCTTCACCATCTCTAGAGAAGTGTAAGAAAAATTAATTAGACCTGGGGTTTCTATTTTTCTAGGCAAAGTTGTTTTGGGGCCAAACCACTCCACCGAGTGTTGTAGCAAGGGGCAAGGAGATGGCTTCGGGTCTTCTAGAAGGCTAGAAGTGCCGGGGCCTGGTGGGTGCTGGAGCCACACAGGGGTGAGGCTGGAGGAGTGGGAGGTGACAACAAAGACTGGATCTTGGCGCTCAGGGCTCTGGGGAGCTCAGTGCCTTCCCCCCTGAGCTCCCTCGGGTAAACACAAATTAGGATCAGAATTCAACACCTCTAGGACGGCTTTGCTGTTTTTTAAGGCATTTCTCAGGTGATTCCTCTTGCATAACCTGTTGACAAGGCTCTAAAGAAACCTGGTCCAAAGCAGTCAGCAAAAAAACCCAGAAAGTACTGAGGGGGGAGGGGCACCCTGTTTCCCTGGCTCCGGGTGCCTCCACCTGGACTCCTTTGCTTAAGTTAAAAGGAGCCCATTTTACATTGCTGGTCTTGTTTTTGTTTTGCTTCCTGGGGGAGATATTTAGAATCACTGCAGAGTAATAAATGGTGAGATAACACTTTTTTTGTGGGGGACTTTTACATGTTTATATATTTTTTTAAAGATTTATCCATTTATGCATACAAGAGCTGGGGTACAGGCCAATGATGTGGGGCATGAGAGGATCCACCAGAGACAGAGCGGGGAACAGAACAGGCAGATTGACTGAAATACACTGATAAGGGGAGCAGTGGGCAAGACAGGAGAGGTCTGCTGTGCCATGTGGGTAGCTCCTGGCCAGGGATCGAACTCGTGCTGCAGCGGCTGTGGACAGATTCATAAGTTGCGTCTTAACCCCATGTGCCACCAGGGAGGCCCCAGTTTATATTCTTTATTGTTACCAAGCCCGCCTGTAGGGCTGGGGAGCAGAGCCGCTTTCTGCTGGGGATGATGATTTGTGAATCCTGAGCTCTTTAGTGAGAAAGAGGAAATGGCCTGTAAATGATTTATGGACTCCATCTCTCATCACCCTTTTTTCCATCCAGAATCAGAACTTGCCTTTCAGTGTTTTCAGTAAATGAGAATTCCTGTGACCCCGGGAGCCCCTGCTTCTGCCTGTTCTCTGAGTCTCGTTCCGTGGGACCTGGGGTGTAGTCAGCCTCTCCTCGTCTCCTCTCAGCATGATGCCCTGTGCAGGGAGCACGGTGCCATCACTTCAGTTCATTCTCATTGCTTCGTAGTCACACATGGCCAATCACGTAGAAACTGTTAGCATTACCTCGGCTTTCTAGATGAGCAAACCGAAGCTCAGGGAAGGCAGGGAATTCTACTCCAATGTCATGGCCAGAGGTGTGACACCAGGACCCACAGATGCTTCTCTTTGCCATTTCCTCTCAGGCTCCTGCTACTGCCATTGACCATGAATGTGATCACACTCAATGTGCATTCCTGGTTCCAATGTCATGACCCAAGTGGTCAGACAAACTCCAAACCAGGAGGCTAGGAACCTGCCTGCCAGCCGATCGCGTGCTGGATTTTTGAGTTCCTGGGATGGCTTAGCTGCTGCTTTGCTGCGGGACAGCCTGTGCCAGGGCAGGGGTCGCGGCCCCCTGCCAGCACAGTTGGACAGAGGGAACTGTGCTCCCATGGAGCCCACCCAGCTTTGTCCACCAGCCACATGGCGACACCCTAGAGGCTCCAGGAAGCCACCCTGCAAGACAGAAATGGGCTAGCATTGCGGTTGGGCCTGGGCCAAGAGCAATGACCAGGGCTCTGCCTTAGAAGCCATGCCTCAGAGCCATGGTGATGGGCTGTTTAATGCTTAATGAATCTTTCAGTTCCTTCTGAGGATGCAAATAACATCAGTGCCTGATGAACATCCTCAGGCCGTTATAAATTGACAATGCAGAAAAGAGCAACATTCCAGAAATATCACCAAGAATCTTGTGATCAACTATCTCCAGCTGCCCAACGCCCCCTTGAAAGAGAATACCTACCCGCATGCTCCCACATTCCTTTCTTCCCTGTATAACCTTCCCTCACTGACCACTCGGGGAGTGGCCTTTCCGGAGCACTGCCTGTTGTCCTCCCTACCTGGCGACACTGGCTAATAATAGCCATCCTTTCTGGAAGCAATCCCTGGTTCAGAGTCTGGCTCTCTGAGCTCGGTGATAAGACCCAGTTTAGGTGCGGCTTCAAGCCTCTGGCCATGGCCTTGGGCAAGCCCCTCAACTCCTTTGGGTTTCAAGGAGGCTTGAAATATAAGAGCCTGCCTCCCAGCCCATTGCATGCTGAATTTTTGAGTTCCTGGGATGGCTTAGCTGCTACTAAGCTACTTCAGAGGCTTACTTGGAAGATGGACTGTGAAGTGTGTTAAGCATGCAACAGCTCCTAACTGAAAGTCAGCTCTCCTGAGGTCATGAGGTGGAGGCTAGGGGTGCCGGGGTGGGGATGTGGGGGGCCAGAAAGCCTCAGAGGAGGGAGCAAAGGAGAAGCGAGCACAGCCTGCCTGCCATCCACTAGCTTTGCCCGGTTCCCTGAAATCCCCTTTATGCTCTGCAGCACATCCAAGGTCCTGATCGATTAGATCCCACCTGGCCCTTTCCTTGGAAACAACCCTGCCTTTGCCCTGGAAAGGGGAGGAGCTGGAAGGAGCATGCAGGGCAGAGCGATCCTTTGGGCACCTGCAGGAGAGGTTTGTTGCATTTCTTCTTTGCAGCCACGCCAGACAAGGACTAGCGAATTCTCACCCTGAACTCAGTTCCACTTTTCCTGCCACCTTGCTTCGAGACACCAGACTGGCCTTGTCTGTAACAGGGAGCGACAGGAGTCAGCTCATCACTGAGGACAAACAGGCCCGGAGGCCAAGGGAAAACCCGGGAGGGGTGGCACAGGCAGAGGCCACCTTGTTAATGGGAAGGGGATCTGCAAACTCAGCAACAGCAATTGTGGGAACCTGGGGAGCAAATATGCACTTTTTTTTTTTTATTTAAACATTTTATTTTATTTTATTTTTTTTATAAATTTTATTGTTATATTCCCCATACAATTGCAGCCCCCCCATTCTGACCCCAATCCCTCCCCTCCCGCCCCCGCCCCCCTAAAAGTGTCTCTGGTTCATAGTTTTTTGTTGATTTTGATTTTCACTTTCTTATAGTTATTCATTTTCCTGGTCCCTTATTTAAGTTTTCTAGATTCCTGCTATGAGTGAGACCATCCGGTATTTTTCTTTTTCTTTTTGGCTTATTTCGCTGAGCATGATCCCTTCCAGCGCCATCCATGTTGCTGCAAATTGCATGTGTTTATCTTTTTTGAATGCTGAGTAATATTCCATGGTGTATATGTACCACATCTTCTTGATCCAGTCATCTATTTTGGGGCATTTGGGCTGTTTCCAAAGCTTAGCTATTGTAAACAGTGCTGCTATAAACATAGGGGTGCAGGTGCTCTTTGGAATTGATGTTTCTGTGTCCTTTGGGTAAATACCTAGGAGTGGAATTGCTGGATCATATGGAAGCTCTATGTTTAGTAGGTCCAGAAATCTCCACACAGCTTTCCACAGTGGTTGGACCAGTTTGCACTCCCACCAACAGTGCAGAAGAGTTCCTTTTTCTCCACACCCTCGCCAACAGCAAATATGCACTTTTTTTCAAAGATTTATTTATTTATGCATACAAGAGGTGGGGTACAGGCCAGAGATGTGGGGGGTGAGAGGATTCACCAGAGACAGAGTGGGGAACAGAACAGGCCGACTGACTGAAATACACTGCTGAGCAGCAGGCCAGACAGGAGAGGTCTGCTGCACCATGTGGGTTGCTTCCTGGCTATCAGGGCATCAAACTCTGCTGCAGAGGTTGCAGATTGCTTCATGGTGCGTGCTTAACCCCTTCCACCTTTTCATTTGGGTTCCTTTTGTTATAGAGCAACCCCGATATTAAACGGGTTCCTGGCTGTGGGTCCTCACCCGCGCGCTTTAAAGGGACTTATGAATACTCTACTACAGACACACACAAAAGGGTTAATAAAAGGTTTATTTACAAGAGGAAAGGAAATAAGGAAAATGTACAACTCAGGGAGAAAATAGGGAAATAAAGTCTTTAATGCGTCCTACCCGATCCGACGACCTGGAAACCCCAAAGTCACTCTCAGAGCTGACCGGACGCTGCTGCTGGCCAAGAGCCCAAAATGGAGAGAGCCCCCCAAAGCCCACGTGTCTGCCTTTTGTATCCACCTGGCTGCTTAACCCCACCCTCAGGTCCCAGCCACCTTCCCTTTGGTGGTGATGGGATTTGGAGTTCCCAGTGTCTTTGGCTTTGACCTGGGGTGGGGGTGGAGTCCACAAAGCCTGTATGGAATTTGCTTTGGGACCGCCTTTTCCCCCTAACACTTTTTTTTCAACAGTGTTTTTTTAATAAAGGAAACATATTTGCCACGTAACCTTGTGTACATGGAAGCTGTGCAGACTGGTGATTTGGAACCTTAATATATATGTAGCCTAATTGCTCTGGCCCCCAGCTCCTACTTCTATCTTGTCACATACTTACCATTTCTTTTTCCTGGTGGACTAACGAAGGTCTGGTCTCTGAGCAGTGAGGTGACTCTGCCAGGGCAGTTGTGGGTACTGAGCAGTGGGGACCTCATGGGAAGGGCGGTGTCCAGAGCAGGCAATGCCATCAGATATTCGAATAGAGAAATCACCTATATTGTGAATCAATTGGCAAAGAAGTAGGAGATAAACACAAATCTACCTCCCCAATTATGAAAGCAATGAAGTTACATAGGTTTTGGGGACCAGGGCTGAGAGCAGAGGAGATACATTTCATTGGCTAAGGAGTAGACTGAGGACAAAGAAAAGTGGATTTGTTTGAAGTTCATTGACTAGTTGCAGGGCAGTTCATATGCGAAAAAATCTGAAGAGACTTTTCATCAGGTAACTGGAGTTTTACATTTCTCTTGTGGGCCCCTCACCTCAAGGTCACCCCCTTCTCTGTGCCTGCAGTCTCCTGGACCCTCCCGGCCTTGGAGCTCAGCTCAAGGTTAGTCCGTGGCCCCCAGGCTCTGCTGTGTCTGTAAAAGCACATCTCAGAGGACAGTTTTGATGAGTTATTTCCTCTGCTCTTTTGTGCTCTTGGGGTCTGTGACCAATTTAACCATCTAGCCTGACTTCCAGGTCGGGGTGCATGGTGCTGTTCACACCATCTCCAGAACTTATTTATTGGCTAGTTGCAAGATTATGCCCTTCTCTTGCCTACACCCCCCACCCCGCCGTCGAGCCCCTAGCATACACCATTTTACTGTTTTCATGAGTTTGGCTTTTGCAGATTCCACATGTAAGTGAGCTCATATGGCATTTGTCTTCCTCTGACTTATTTCACATCGCTCCATGTCCTCAGGCGCCATGCATGTTGGTATGAGCGACGGGAGATCTTTCTTCTCATGGCTGAATCTGCTCTCTTGTGTCGACACAGTCAGGGGTCACTTAACCTCTGTGCCCGATGTGTGCACCACACTCGAAGGTATTCACACAACAGCAAGACCCCCCCAAGGAAGCATTTCTCAGATCTCTCCCGTCCTTGAGGATGAACAAGACTCCATTATGTATTCTTGGTAACAGAAGCTGTGAGCGCCTGAGATGTGCTGGCATCCAGCAGGTGGTGGGGCCGCTCACTGCAGGCAGCAGGGCCAGCATGTACGGCCTTGTGTCTTGGTGTCAGACAGACGGTCGCAGGCTGGAGGTTGGGGTGCAGGGTGGTTATTAGGGGCTGATTTGGGATCAACGTCCATGGAGAAGGAAGCAGGATAGGGCAGAGGGGGAAGCTGAGCTGTGGGGCAGAACCAGCGAAGGCCTCTGTGCACCCCACAAAGCTCTGAAGCTAGAATGGTCCTTCAGGTGGCCTGGTGTTCATTCATCCCCACGGTGATCAAGCCATGGACGGGAGCTACCCTGGAAAGGGCGTGCCTTTGACCGTGAGGGGTCTCAAGAACTAAGTCCATGTTGCAAGGGATCTTAGCTGCAAACCCACCTGCAGACAACATTCCCAGCAAAGGGTGGGGGTGTGTGGTCCTTCCTTAAAGGTGAAACACTGTTGTGCAATCTGACTCTACAACTCACCACCTGTGTGACCTGGGGCAAGAGGCTCCACCATTCTGAATCACAGTTTGGCCTGCTGAAGAATGTAGTACTAAACCTTCTTCGTAGTGTTATGGAGAGGATAGAGTTAAAGCTGAAAACAGAGAACCCCCTAGAGAGAGTTCAATGTCATCACTGTGTTGCTATTATTATTTCTAGAACAAACAAAGGAAGGTCTGGCCTCCAGGGAACTTTTAGTCGATTGTACAGTTTCAGGCAATTATAACCCTGTGTGGTGAATGTGTGCATGTGGAGATCAAGTCCTTCTCAGGAGGCCCTCACCCCATCTTGGGAAGGTTACCCCAAAGGCTGAGACCTAGGAGGAGTTGGAGCTGCCCAGGCAGAGGGAAGGTTGGTGAGGGAGGGAGATGGCTGCAGGCCATGGGAGGAATGTGTACAAAGGCCCAAAGGTGAGAGAAAGCCCAGTGATTCTGTGACTGGAGTGGTGTGACCAGGGGGTGGTAGACAGAGGGCAGTGACCTCTGCCAGAGTAGGAATACTGACCTTGGCAAAGGGAGGCCCTCAGAGACAGATCGGCCTGCCCTGGGAGTATTGCCCTGCCTGTTTGCTGGAGCCAGGTCTGCCTGTTACCCTGTGTCTTAGAGCAGAGGAGGCCAGTGGGAGGTGGGGCAGGTGGGGTGGAAGGTGGGGGAAGCAGCCTTGACCTCTGAGATCAGCGCAGGGTGAGGCAGCAGCCCTGGCCTGTAGTTCCCAGAGGTCCCAAGCCAGGACCTCTTTGTGAACATGTGGACAGGATTGTCCAGACTCTTTGGGAACTGGGAGCCTCCTTCATTAATACAGTTTGTAGTTGTGAGGAAAGAGGTGCTGTGGGGCCCTGCCGGGTCACTGCACAGCGCCTCTCTGAACCTGGGCATCAACTATTTAACAGTGAGTTTGCCTTGGAAGCTGCCAGCCCCTCCTCCTTCTGGTATTCCACCTCCCAGGAATTTTCTGGCAGCTTGCCTCTTAGAAAATCATGCCTGGTTTCCTTTAATGATTGTTTATCTTTTACTTCTTCTAGGGGGCTGCTTCCCATGGGGTCTCCCTTCTGACCTCCCAGAAGCTTTCAAGGCCACCCCCGATCCCCACAGAGGAAGCAGAAACAATGGGAATCCTCTCCCTGCCCCGGTGTTCAGCCCCTACCTGGAGGTCACTCCATGAGATTTTCTGGCACTCTGCTGTTTCCCACCCCCATGGTTTCCTGCCCTTGCACCCCCTGACTATACTTGGTCCTGACCTATGCCCAAGGCAGACACACACTTGACCAGGGCTGGCCTGCTGTGGCCTCCCCCCGAATTTTGCCCCCTCTGCCGGCTGCCTCCCAGCCCTGGGCCTGAAATGCTGTTTCTTCTTCTAGGGTTCCCTCAAGGCCCCCTCCTCCAGGAAGATCTCCCTGATTTCAGTGCTGGAATGCACCAGTTCTTCTGACCCTGTTGGCACTGTGCCATGGTGCATCTTGTGTTTTCATCCCCATTCCATCCTGTTCTGTACCTGGCATCCCTGCACTGCTGTCTACAGTAAATACCAAATAAGTGTTGGTGGGGGAGGGAGGAAGGGATAAAAAGAAACAACAAAAATCTATGTAGGAAGCATGGCCACACATAGAGGACAAAACTGGTCTCTGTTCATCATTTTACAAGCAACATTAAAAAAAAACAACATAAATAACCTGTGTACCTGGTGGGCAGTACAGTCACTTGGATAGCCTTTCTCATAACGGAGGAAGTAGGCCGTCAGCAAGGCCTACCTGTGTGGTTGCTGGCAGTGCCAGAGAAGTCACAGCAACAAAGCTGCTACTGTCCTGTGCTGCCCTTTGTCCTGAATGTGGGTGAGTGGGAGGGGGAACCCTGAACTACAGGTCACTGGGGCTGCCCTAGGAATGATCTGTCAGTAAGTGGAATTTGTCCCCTGTGCTGCCTGGCTTAACCGAGGAGCCGCTGGCACCCAGAGGGAATTAGTGGAATAGTAGGATGAATCCAGAAAGCTGGGGGCTGAGGGCGTGGAGGTGGAGATGTGTCATCCTACCCACCTGCTGGCCATGGTGAAGATGTATCTCCTGTTCAGAGTGAGAGGAGGCCCCTGTGCAGGCTGAGGACAGACTTGCATGTCAACAGTGCCCTATGGGAAGGGACAGTCATCGGCTCATTTCACAGATGAGGAGACTGAGCAGAGATGGCGATAAACCTGTGATAAACTCCCTGACCCCATCTGAGAGTGTGACTCCATCCCCAACCCCTGCCACCCTACTGGCATTACTTTTCTCCCCAAAGTAAATGTTCCACCTACTCAAATATCAGCTCCAAGAGAAAAGGGACTTCTCAGATGCTCCAGGCTCTTCAGGGTCTTGGGGCAAGCCTGGCATCTGGGAGCTCAGCAGCATTTGCTGGTGTGGGAATGCGGACACTCAAAGGCACACAGTCCCCAACAGAGATGGGTAGCTCCCTCTGAAGGGCCAGGACTCTAGGTGCCCCTGGGAATTCATGGGGCTCACAGTCAACATGAGTTCTGACCTGTGTGTCTCAGTTGGAGACCCCTCCCTGGCGCTGGCACTGAGTCAGGAAGGGTGCTGGGCTGGGCCGTGCCATTCATTTATCAATTACTTTCTTCTTCCACATATTCAGTCAATCAGACTGTCTTCCATGTGGGATCAGTACCCCCAAAAGGGTCAGATAGACTTTTCTCAATGGGCCCAGAGTAGGTCTCTTGTCACTTTGGTGCAGGAACTGGAGGTCACCCAAGGCCCTCTGAGCCTCACGAGGTCTATTCCCATTACCTAGAGAATGCAGATTGTTTTCAGTGATTACAGAGCAGGCCCTGAAGGCTTGGGGAACCTTCAGTTCTTCTGTTCTTTCCTCATTCCTAATCAAAGAATTTTTTTGTGACCTAGAAGAATGGAGTTTGGGGTTATCACCGCAGCTGTAGGATTATCACTGAGCATGTGCTAAGAATCTGATCTAAGAATCTCATATTCACAAAAGAAGGATGAGGTCACCCCCTCTTTTCTGTCATGTGAAGTCTCCCCCTTTCTGTCTTTGAAGCCCTAGGTCCCCAAATGCAGGATAAATATTCCTGTCCTGCTCCATTATTTTTTAGAATTTACAACCATGTGCATTCTCCATAGGTATGTGATTAAATTGACTTTTCTTGGCAACCCTGTCTGCTGCTGTTTTGGTTACTCGTCCAGCCTGAGAAGAACCCAGAGGTGTACAGGATGATATCTTTTGTGCTCTCATGTCCCACGCATATGACCCGAACACCTACTATATGCCTGCCACTGGGCTGGAACAGCACATAAGTAACCAAGGTCCCGGGTGCCTGGCTTTGCCTCCCGGTGAAAGCCAGACCAAAGGGAAGGGAGCACTGAATGAACAATGGCTGTGGAGGAAGCAGGAGAGGGGAGTCTGGTCACCAGTGGGTGTATGGGGAGACTGCCGAGGATGCAGCAGCCACAGATAGGAGTGCGAGGCATGGAGAAAGCTGCATAAATGTGGGGTTCCCTCAGGGGAGCAGGGGCTCAGCACTGTCCAACCAATACAAGAAAAGGATGCCAGAGTGGCTGGAGCATTGAGCACCAACCAGGGGAGGGGCCCGGAGTTTCCCTGGAGAGGCGGAGGGAGGGAGCATGGGACCTTGTGGAGCATGGCCTGAGAGTAAGTGTAGGGGACTCCTTTGACAGATTCTTATGGGGAAGGAGGGCATTGGAATCCATTGCAAAGATCCCCCTAAGCTACAGTGGGGGCAGAATGAACCCCAGATGGGCATTGCTGATTGAGGAGGACAGGGAAGGGCTGCTGGGCTGTTCAGGAGAGGAAGCTTGCTATTGGGGATGGCGGGAGGGTCAGGACTCACTGGAACCCTATTGAGAGAATAGCAAGGCTTTGCAGAGGTGAGTGTAGGGGGTAGGGAAAAGAGGGATCCAAGAATTCTCTCTGGCCTAAGCAGCTAGGCAGGCACCAGCTGGGGGAGGAGAAACAGAAGACCGCCCAAAGTCCTTTGAGCTCAAGGCCAAGATCACTGTTTATTTGTTTAGTTCCTACAATGCCTCCTTGCTGTGCCAGAAATACAACAGACAAGGCCAAACCCTGGGGTTTTCTGGGTATTTCCTGCATTGTTATTGTCATTTTCAGCTTGGGGCCTGAGCGGTCATGTGACTGGCTCCAACCCTAAACTTGACTCCCCAGGAGGACTTAGGGACTTACTAGCATGCACTCCCTGCCATCAACCCTGATGCTGGCGTCTGCTTAGAGGCACACACAAGACCCCCAGGACAGCTGAGGATAGAGGTGCTTATGAGCATGTATGTGAAGCAAGGGTGTGTGGAGGAAAGGAACATGTATGCCTCAGTAAAATCCAGACTCTTCATGTGCTCAATATCATGTGCTCTTTAATCCTTATAACCCAATGACAGACATTATCAATCCATTAATAAACAAATGCAGAGTCCCATAGAGATTGCCATGGTTAGGTCGCTCTCAACCCCATGTTCTTGGTGATACTTTTCTTCCAGGTACAACTAGATACACTTTTTCTGCTCTGGTCCCCCTTCCATCCTAACCTCCCAGTTACCTCAGGCTGGTTGTCCCAATGGTCTTTATACTGGACAGGCCCCAACTTCGTGGCAGAAGCTACTTGTGTGGCTTTTGGTATGAAAGCTGGTCCGTGCATTAAGAGGGTGCTATGGATTCCCTCTCCCTGGGGAATATGTCCTTCCTGCCAACTCATGTTAGCCAGAAAGGGGCTAGGCATGCAGCACTGGTGATGCTGCAGGCAAAGGAGGGCAACACATGTAGCCTCTGGGAAAAAGAGTTTGGGTGGCTCAGGATTCAGCAGGGCCCTCTGGAATCACACGCCTGGATGATTGCATGGACTTTAGCACAAATATCTACCAGTCACTGAACTGGGCATGATGTGAGTTCTTTTAAACCTTAAAGATTTAACTCCCTGAAAGAGTTTTGTTTGAATGTTTGTTTGAAACATTTGTCTGTCATCTGAATATTTAGTCATGAACAATTTAGTTCAAAGAAAGGAGGAAGGGCCTCTCTGGTGGCACAGGGGCTAAAGACAGCACTATCCAGCTATCACCAGCCACTGCAGCACGAGTTGGATCCCCAGCTGGCCAGGGAGCTGATCCACATGGCGCAGCAGACCTCTCCTGTTTCACCCTCTGAGCCCCTCAGCAGTGTATCTCACTCTGCTCCCCACTCTCTCTGGTGAATCCTCTCACCCTCTGCACCTCTGGCTTACCCTCTGGTTCTTGTATGCATAAAAAATAAATCTTAAAAAAAAAAAAAAACAAAAACAAAGAAAGGAGGAGATGAAAATGATGGTAATGCCACCACCCAGAGACTATGGTGGACATTTACTAGGTCATTCCATGTCTTCTACAATATGAAGAGACTGTGTGGAAGGTATTACACTCTTTTATTATTGCTTATATAGGGGGTTCCTGACTTTCTGTTCTGGGTAGATCTTTACAAAGTGTTTCCTAAACCATATGGCACTGTGACGTGGAGGGAGCATGAGGAAACAGGACAATTAGGGCTTGTTAACTTGAACCACTGTTTATGTAACACAGGTAGCATTTAAAATCCATGTAGAAAGGGGCCTCCCTGGTGGTGCAAGTGGTTAAGAGGCAGCTCTATGAAGCTGTCCGCAGTCACTGCAGCACGAGTTCAATCCCAGGCCAGGGAGCAACTCACAGGGCACAGCAGACCTCTCCTGTCTCACCTGCTGCTCCCCTCAGCAGTGTATTTCAGTCAAACCACCTGTTCTGCTCTCCACTCTGTCTCTGGTGAATTCTCTCACCAACTCCCGGACCTATGATCTTTACCCCAGTTCTTTAACATATAAATAAATAAATCTTTTAAAAAAAATCCATGTAGAAAGGGCACATTTCTTGATAGATGATGCTGGAACAATTTGTTATTTACACAAAAAAAATCATAAGCAGAACAGATCCCCACACCATGTCATATCCTCACCCCAATACAGGTAGAGCTGCAGGGGTATGCACTGCCCCTAGAAAGGCTGCTGCAAAGCAAGTGCTGAGCTCTAGTTTTGTTGTCCAAGTGAAAATCCTCTTTGAATTTCTTTTGGTTAGCACAGGCAGGCACTAATAGAGGTCTTTTATACAAGTGATGTTCCTAACTTTTGAAAACTTGGGGATACCTGTACTAATTCTGGTTCCTTACTAATTTGTTCCTTACAATTGGTATTACCCTCTGGCATCACTCCCTAATTCCAATACCTTTTGGCTCCCACTCAGTTCTTTTGTGCTATTATTGTTAAACATGTTACTTTCTTGGGCATGTGTAAGCAGTGGCCTGGGATGACATTAGTGGATGACATTAGTGATTTAGTGGGCTCCCTTGACTAGCTCTTTCCCTGACCTCCCAGTTAAGTTAAAAAAAAAACAAAACAGTTTTTTTTTTTTAAAAGATTTATTTATGCATACAAGAACTGGGGTACAGGCCAAAAACACTGCTGAGGGGAGACGCAGAAGAGACAGGAGTGGTCTGCCACACCATGTGGGTATCTCCCTGGCCATTTGGGAATCCAACCCGCACTGCAGAGGGTTGCAGACATCTCCACGGCACTGCATTCAATCTGTTGCACCATCAGGAGGCCCCCCAGTTAAGTTTTCAGCTGCTCGGTTCCCATTGGTGCCACTGCCCACTCAGCCTTGCTGATGTATAAATTGCCTCACAGTCTGATCCACTCACATTTGAGTCCCTTTGCAGGGATATTCTTTAAGGTCAGGTTTTCAGGGAATCATGCATATAATAATTATATGCATATAATAATTATAATAATTATATACATATCAACGTGACAGTTTGGGGGCAGCAAATGTACTAAAAGAGTAAGTGCAGGGAAGACCACCTGGGGTAGGTGAGGTAGGTGTTGCCAAATTTCCCCGTTTTGATTACTAAGAAACACAGAGGGAAAGAAAAACATTTTCACATTTTTCAATTCTCCAGTGATTCATCTCAAGTCAGGAGAGTTTATCTGGTTTTCTACTTGTCATGAAAAACTCTTTAAATGGTACCAGTTAGGGAATTTAGTTATAAAGAAGTGTTCTCTGCCCAAGAGCATTCATTGGCCAAAGTTTCTTGGTGAGAAGTTTTCATCTCAAGTCAGCCAGGATTCCTTCTGTCAAAGCCAACAGTGATTTAGCACATTATTCAGAGGGATTTTTTCCTGTTGTGCTTCACAGGTTCCTGGGAAGGATGGCTAGGCTCTCAGCCCACCCCAGCGCGCCCAGCGCGCCTCTGCTCTGTGCTTACGAAGGTTGGCATTCTCTGTCTCATTCCACATCCGGGAAACACACACCCTGGCTGCTTTTCAGTATGTGTGCTGTGCTGTCTGTGAGTTCCCCAACATGTGGGACTTTATTTTTTTAAAAAGATTTATTTATTTATGCATACAAGAACTGTGGCACAGGCCAGAAGTGCAGCAGGTGAGAGGATTCACCAGAGACAGAGTGAGGAGCAGAACAGGTGGATCTACTGAAATACACTGCTGAGGGGAGCAGCGGGCGAGACAGGAGAGGTCTGCTGCACCATGT
The DNA here is from genome assembly GCF_964194135.1 of Talpa europaea. Lineage (NCBI taxonomy): Eukaryota > Metazoa > Chordata > Mammalia > Eulipotyphla > Talpidae > Talpa > Talpa europaea. The sequence continues at coordinate 88,341,804 of NC_140077.1, read as the reverse complement.
GGGTCACCTCCCTGGCCAGGGATGGAACTCGTGCTGCAGTGGCTGCAGATTGCTTCATAGTGCTACGACTTAACCTCTTGTGCCACCAGGGAGGCCCCATATGGGAATTTCTATAGCCAGAGACATGAAATCCATTTCTTCATAAATCAGTTTTTGATCAGTGTCACATTCACTGCACAGTGTGATGGGATCATAAAGAGGATAGTTCTAGAGAAAGCTACCCCTACATTTTCTCATTCTCTCTTGACCAGCACCCTCTGGTGTGACTAGACCTCCACTTTGGTGTATAAAGACTTGAGCAAATACCAAAATTGTTTCTGTCAGCTCAAGGCTGCCTTCCTAGAATGACCCTAGCTCCCCTTAAAGTGAGAAAACCCAAGGCAGCCAAAGGAATGGACTGTTCCAGCCAACGGCTAAAGATAGGCCCTGCGCCTCCTGGGCTCTGTGGGAGGGTGGGTGCTCTCTGAGATAAGAGCCATCAGCAATCTACGTGGGCTTACATGGCCCCACACCCCTTCCTGTGTTTTGTAGTTTTTCTTCAGCTCTACTGAGTCAGCTTGCCCCATTATCTGCTCTCATTCTCCCCCTGAAGTTTCCAGTCAACACCTTACAGATCAAAGCTGAGTTCAGTCCTGCTAGACTCTTCTTTAGTATAGTAGTTATTCTTGATTAAAATCTGTCTTTAACACCTTTTTTTTTTTTTAAAAAAAAAAGGGGGGGCCTCCCTGGTGGTGCAGCGGTTGAGCGCTGGGCTGCGAAGCTGCCCGCAGCCTCTGTAGCACTGGTTTGGCCGGGGATCGCCGGCCTCCAGCAAGGGTCCCACATGGCATGACAGACCTCTCCTGCCGCACCCGCTGCTCCCCTCAGCAGTGTATTTCGTCAGTCTGCCTGTTCTGCTCCTCTTTCTGGCTCTGGTGAATTTTCTCACCCTCCCGCGCTTCTGACTGTACCCAGTGCTTGTATAAAAAAATAAATAAATCTTTTTTTTTTTAAAGATGTTATTTCTTTATGCATAAAACTGGGGTATAGGCCAGAGGTGCAGGGCGATGGGGGGAAGGGGTGAGAAGATTCACCAGAGACAGAACAGGTGGATCTACTGAAATACACTGCTGAGGGGAGCAGTGGGGGAGACAGGAGAGGTCTGCTGTGCCATGTGGGTTAGTTCCCTGGTTGGGGCTCAAACTCAAGTTGCAGTGGCTGGTGTTAGCTTGATAGCGCTGTGTCTGTAACCCCTGCACCACCAGGGAGGCCCTGTCCTTAACATCTTAACTGGGGTCCCACTTTGTTTAATGGCTTGGACAAAGTAAGTTGACCTAAGACTATTTCACAGTTCCTAATTGCTTGGGTTGAGAATAAAAGGGATAATGAATGATAAGGCATAAGTGTAAAAGGCAGGGGCCTCCTTGGTGGAGCAAGGGGTTAAGACGCAACTTGTGAAGCTATCTGCAGCCACTGCAGCATGAGTTCGACCTCCAGTCAGCCAGGGAGCTACCTATATGGCACAGCAGACCTCTCCTGACTCACCCTCTGCTCCCCTGAACAGTGTATTTTCAGTCAATCCGCCTGTTCTGCTCCCCACTCTGTCTCTGCTAAATCCTCTCACTCCTCACACCTCTGGCCTGTACCCCAGTTCTTGTAGGCATAAATAAAATATATCTTACAAAAAAATAAGTGTAAAAGACAGCCAAAAGGTACACAGTTGCAGCTATGAGATGATAAGTTCTGGGGATGTCATGAATAATCTGGTGTATAATCAACAATCCTGTGTTGTATTTTCAAAAGTTCCTGGAAGAGTAGCTAATCTTAAAAGTTCACATTCAAGAAAGAAATAAACCCTACAACTTTGGGACATGACAGATGTTAACTAAACTTATTGAGGGCATCCTTTCATGATATGTATCTATATTAAACCATGATGTTGTACACCTGAAACTAATGCAAGATGTTAAGTCAATTTTATCTCAGGCCAATTTAAGCCAATTTTTTAAGTCAATTTTTTCCCAATAAAACTGGGAAAAATTGGTACACATATCATGCACTGCTGGTGGGAATGTTCAGTGGCACTACTTTGGAAGTTTCTCAAAAAGTTAAACACCGAGCAATTACATGGCCCACCGATTCTATCCTAATGGAAATGCAAGAGAGCTGAAAACGTGTTTTCTCACAAATATTCATCGCATTGTTATTAATAATAGCTCAGAGTGGAAGCTGATGAATGGACCAACAGACTTGGGTATGTACATACAATGGAATCTTTTTCTGCCACAAGAAGGAACGAGTGCTAAAATACAGGTGAACCTCTAAAACACGGCAAGTGAATGAACGATCCCATCTCTATGAAAAATAAAGACTAGCAAATCCAGGAAGCAGATTGGGGGGCGCCAAGAGATGGGGTGGCAGGGAGTAGCTGGGATCGACTGCTGATAGGGTTGGGATTATTTTGTGGTTATGGAAATGTTCCAGAATGAGGATGATCACACAATACAGTAAGGCGGCTAAAGCTCACTGGACTGGACACTTTAAAATAGTGAACTTTATGTTACGTGAATTGAGTCTCAATTTGATAAAAGGGCATGGCAGTGTTTGCAACCCGAGGGTTGCAGGGTGGATGGTGCTGATGCCATTATCTTCTGGTAAAGCCTACTAAGGACAGTCAAGAAGCTCACAGGTTAGACAGATAAGCAAATAAATAATAACTACAATGAAAGGGGGCCTGGGGAATAGAGGTTGTTTGGTGACTCAGCATGGGTGAAGCGACACTTTGTATAATTATTTTCCCAGGGGATGAGTGGAGAGGGTGAGGATGAAGACCATGGAAAGACCTTTTCTTCATAAGGGCCATGTTTGAGAAAGGACAACCCCAGGCAAGGAGATCCTCTTCCCTTCCCAGATAACTGCATCCTGCTCCAGGCTTCATCCTTCACTCTGGGCAGAGAACATGCTGCTGAGATGAGAGACAAAACACCCCGCAGGAGCCAAAGAAAACAAACACAGAGAAAAAGCAACTAAAAACTGTGAGGAAGCAGGATTCTGCATCCTGACTGATAACATTCTCAAGAATCAAAGCTGCAGAGACACACGGTCAAGGCCACCGAGGCAGCTCCGGAGAACCTAGGACCAGGTTGGCCAGAGGTAAGAGGCCCCTGACCCTCAGTGTCTTCAGCCCAAACCCCCACATCCTGGAAACCAAGGGATAGTGTGCCCTTCCGGTAGACAGGTAGAGACCACCGAGTTCCTGGGACTCTCTAGGTGGTTATCAAATGTAAACAGATTTTACTGTGGCCAAGACCATAGGTGAACACACAAGTCCCAGGCACAGAAGGCTGCTCGGCAATGAGAAGGTTTGCTGTGACAGACACAGCTCTGCTTTGCTCTTCTGGCCGCTTCATTCCTTGCTTTCTTGGTCTAGTCACATATTCCTGTCACCTGATCTTTGTCTGAGAGGCTTTATCTCTCCTCTTGCTCCCCACAGAGAAAAAGTGTGAGGACACAAGGAATCTGCGGGTCTGGGCTAGTACAGGAATAGACACCTTATCCATTCCCCACACAGGCCTGCTGTGAGGACCAAACGCTGTGAGGACCAAATCACAGTCTGTCTCTGACAGGAGTTTTATTGACAGGAAAGTGTTATTCAAATGTCAGCAGTAATAGAAAGTGTGGCTTTGTTTCCTCCAGTTGCTTTCAAAACACTTGACCTCCAAGTGGCCAATCATCCCGAACCTTCACTGAGTTGGGTCAAGGGAAGTTGTGTCTTGGGACTTGCTCCTCAGGAAGGAAAGGCGGGCTTCCGTTCCCAGCCAGTCAGAACCAGCTCCCAGCGCTTCCTCCCCGCCCTTCTCGCCAAAACGCGGGTCACAGCGCCGCCTGGTGGAACCTGAAGCCCCTGCTGGAAAGTGCCTGCAGACGTGGGGCAAAGCGAAAGGCGGGGCGCCCTTGAACCCAAGTGGTGCTGGAACCTGTGAGGCCCAGAGAGGGTAGGCCCCAGTCTTGATGGCGCACTTTTTAACAAGGAGAAACAAAGAACAACCTCATTTACTCACTTCTGAGTCTCCCACGTATAGTTGCTTGTCATACTGTTTTCATATATTAACCAGCAGAAACTAGGAGGTGACAGTAAAAATAATGTAGGAGGGAAATTAAAAAGAAAAAATTTCTTCATTAAGTTAGTTTTTTCCTACAATTTAGGAAAAAAAATCAATTTCCCAAAAGCTAAATATTTACCGACCTCCAGAATACCAAAGTCCACGAGGGTGTATTTGAATTTTTTAGGAGAGATCCATACCCCTAAAGCCACTTGCAAAGCCTGCATAATTAGAGTCTTCCTGCTGGTCACCTCACCTTCTATTATTTCCTATTCTTTCTTGATCAACTTTTTTTTTTTTTTTTCCCCAAGAACATTTCAGGCCTTTTCAGAAAATCTGTCGATGAGTTGTTCCTTCTCTTTTTTCCATTTTTAAAATCTCCTATGCATCCTTCAAAACCCAGTTTGCATCTTCTCTTCCCCCATCTTTTAGGCATAGTAAGCTGCCCACCCCAACTCGTGTTTCCAAAGTTCTAAGCCCCTCTTTCTAGTGTGGTAATGGCATTGTTTATGCTATAAGTATTTGCTTATACATCTACTGACATCAGGAATCTACTTAGAGGTGTATTATGTCTCCGATAGACCAGAATGTTTAGAAATGCCTCGTGGATTGGGATACTGGTAAGGAAGTTTGCTCTCTGTTTTGCTCACCCAGAGCCCGTTACCCCACCCCTAGGCTTTTCGGAGGTCGGATCATTTGAAAATATATCTAAAATAATTGCACTTTTGAATTTTCTGAATAAGGAATCATTTTCATGATTCCAAATGGAAAAGGTATAAATGTACCTATATGTGAAAAGTTAGTATCCCTTCTCATGTTTCCAGCCATGCAGTTTTTCTTCCTATCAGTAAATGTTACTTATTTATTGTTTGCTGGGGTGAAGTCCACATTTCTTTACACAGTGTAATTATTTCTACTATCTGGGCCTGCTTATCTTCTCAGCCCACTCCTGTATCCAGCCTTTGCCCTCCACTTTCCAGCCCATCCTGAGTTTAGCTCCTCAAAATGCTGTGCTCTCAATCACCCTCTCCCCCCACCCTTTTTCTTGTAGTAATGTGTTTCTCCTCAGTCTGGCCTCAACAACTCTGTCTGCTGTGGAGGTGGCCTGAGGTCCCCAGGAGTTCCCTCCCCCACCCCAGCTCTTCTCATCTTGCAACGGCTACTGTCTTGTATCCTTAGCAAGTCACTGACTCCTGGACATCAGAGACTCTTGAGTTATTACTGAACACTAAGTGAATGAATCCTGGCTAGAATCATGAATGAATCCTGGCTAGAATCAATCTTCCCCCATATTTATTGTTATCTCCTGGGCTCAGTGTCCAGAAGCCTGTAACTTGCATTTGACAGCCAGGCCTCACCTCCCTTATGGCCACAAAGCTCCAACTTAACAAAGTCTGTAAGTGCTACCCTTGCAGCCTGAGGGAGGCACCTGGCTAACACTCAAGTTCACCCTTGGTTTTGTTTTTTTCTCCCTGTTTCCTCTTGATTAGGAGGAAGAAATCATGGCCACATTGAGGCACAAGCTTGTGAGCACACAGAGGTATTTCTTATTACAGATAACTGAAATGGGCTGGATGTTTTAATTATCTATCCACCTTTTGTGAACCTTATTAGCAAAGGTGGGTGATCTTGAGCTGAGTCAACTCATGGACATTGAAAAGTTAGACTTTTTTTTTTAAGGATTTCTTTCTTTATGCATACAAAAACTGGGGTACAGGCTAGAGTGTGGGGGGTTTGCGGATTCACCAGAGACAGAGTGGGGAGCAGAACAGGCAGATTGAGTGAAATGCACTGCTGAAGGGAGCAGCAGGTGAGACAGGAGAGGTCTGCTGTGCCATGTGGGTCACCTCCCTGGCTGGGGATCGAACTCGTGCTGCCAATACCTTCATAGTGTTGACGCTTAACCCCTTGTGCCACCAGGGAGCCCCTAGACGTTCTTAAAAGGGGAGTCATGTTTATGTGGGGAGGAGGGAAAATTTTCCCTAGCCCTCTGGGTTGTTCTTGGGCTGGTCAAGCAACCAAATTAACATCAGACAGATTAGTAGCTAAAATCCAATTTTAATTACATATCTACAGAGAATCTACAAAGTCAATGAAGAAAATTGGTGTAGGTGACCCACATGGTGCAGTAGACCTCTCCTGTCTTGTCTGCTGCTCCCTTCAGCAGTGTATTTCAGTTAATCCAATTGTTCTGTTCCCCACTCTGTCTGTGGTAAGTCCTCTCAACTCCGGCACCTCTGGCCTGTACCCCAGTTCTTGTATGCAAAAATAAATAAATCTTTAAAAAAAAAAGAGAGAGAGCTGAGATTTAAAAAAAAAATAGTGAAATCAGATCTTATCCAATAACTAAGAAAGGAAACCACTGAGCTCTGTTCAGAATGGCGTGAAAGGAAACACAAGGGAGATGATAGAGCAAAAAAGAGGCCTGGAGGGAAAATGACAAAAGTAGGTGGTGCAAATGCGATGGGACCAATAGGGTCTACTGGCCCAGCAGCTGGAGAGAGGATGGTTCCTCACAGTCCCACCCACCTCATCCCAACCCCTCCTCCCCCTCCCAACCCCCCCCCTCCCCAATCTGGGCTAAGGCCCTGCCCTTCCTTATTTTTTCATTTCAAAGTCATGGCTCGCTGGTCCACAGGACAAAGGAAGGATGGACACTCTTATTCCTTGGACACTGGTGTTGGAAGGGCAGGTAGCCAGGGGCCCATTCTCAGATGTTATCCACAACAAACAGTGGAATCTGTCAGCTGTGTGGTTCTTCCCGGCATTTTAATGGAGGGGTTTGTGCCCAGGCTCTGCTAGAAGCCACACTAGGCTTTCAGCCTCAGCTCAGAGATGGCCTCGGAGACTCCTGCGGAGTCAGCGCAGTGATCCGCCAGGGAAAGCGCTCGCTGCAAGTTTTCATCTTCCGTTTTGCCGCCCACAATCACTTCCACGTTGCTCCAACTACCGCGGGCAGTGAGAAGCCGGGTGGTGTGCGCCCGCGGAGTTAGTTGTGTGGGCGACGGTGGCAGCGGCTGCAGGGGACCGGGAAGAGGGAGAAGTAAAGCAAAGGGGCCTTCCCGGAGGAAGTGGCGGCGAGCCCGGCCTCCCAGGGCGCCGGGCCAGCGCTGGCTCCTCCCGCCGCCGGGCCTGTAGGCCGAGCGCCCCGGCGGCCCAGTTGGTGGCGTCTGCGCTCGGCATGGGCGCCGCGGGCTCCTCCGCTCTGGCCCGCCTGGGCCTCCCGGCGCCGCGGCTCCCCGCGCAGCCCCGGCCGGCTTGGCTGGGGGTGGCCGCGCTGGGCCTGGCGGCCGTGGCGCTGGGGACGGTCGCCTGGCGCCGCGTTGGGCCGGGCCGGCGCCGGCGGCGGCAGCAGGTGGGCACCGTGGCGCAGCTCTGCATCTACCCGGTCAAGTCCTGCAAAGGGGTGCCGGTGAGCGAGGCCGAGTGCACCCCCATGGGGCTGCGCAGCGGCCACCTGCGCGACAGGTAGGACACAGGCCGGCGGGGCGGGCCCCAGGGACTGCCCGGGAGAGGGTGGGGAGCCGGGGAGAGGAGTGAGGCCTGAACGGGGGAAGGAGAGTGGAGGTGGACCGTCTGGTTTCCCGGGGCTGCTGGTTGTTCTCTCTCCCTTTGACCCTTCACAGGGAAGGTGAAGTTCATGTCAGGTTCAGAGTTGGAAAGGTAGGTAGGGCAAGTCCCTTTCCCTCTCTGGATGGCAAATTCACCTTCTGTAATCTCCAAGGCTCCTGCTGACACTCACATTTCTGATCCTTTCTTTCTTTCTTCCTTGTTTTTTAATGTTTGCCTTTTTTTAAAAAAAAAGGATTTATTTATTTATGCGTACAAGAGCTGGGGTACAGGCCAGAGGTGTGGGGGGAACAGTGAGAGGATTCACCAGAGACAGAGTGGGCAACAGAACAGGCAGATTGACCAAAGTACACTGCTGAGGGGAGCAGCGGGCCAGTCAGGAGAGTTTTGTGCCATGTGGGTAGTTCCCTGGCTGCTGGGGGATTGAATTCCTGAGGCAGAGGTTGCAGATTGCTTCATAGTGTGGTGCTTGCGCCACCAAGGAGGCCCTTTTTGATCCTTTCTTGATAAAAGCGTAAGAAAAGAAATCTAAAGTACAGTTGCTACTAGTGGGGAGACAGAGGAGCTGGAAACCAAGTCTTGTTCAAGGACACTGGCTCGGGCTTTGCTGAGGTTAGTTCCCCCATGTCTGGAGTCCTGGAGAAAGTAGCTGGGAGACCCAGGAGGTGGACACATCTGACCCACTTTGAAGATGTGAGCAGAGTGAAGGGTTCTGTTGAGGAGGGGGAGGGCAGCGCTGGGGAAGCCAGTGTGATGGTGGACATGAAGGGGCCAGTGTGTCCCTCCTTCAGATGCAGAGAACTCACAATGTCCCATGCAGGGCCAGGTACATAGAATTTATTTATTTATTTATTTATTTATTTATTTATTGTGGGACCCTCACTGGCAGCCGGGGAACGAACCGGCACTGCAGAGGCTGCGGGCAGCCTCGCAGCCCAGCGCTTAACCGCTGCGCCACCAGGGGAGGCCCGGTACATAGATATTTTATTCTCCTCCTTCAGGTAGGAAAAAGAATTCAATGCCCTGCCATTGAACTCACCTCAGACGTGGGTGACAGACAACACTCACTGCCCCCTGAACTGGCTATGAGGAAGGCTCATCTGAAGCAGAGGATGTTAAACCCTAGAAAGAGGTGCCAGCTGCCTTGCTATCTGGCTGGGATGGTTTGGCTGTGGTCCTGTGTCCAGCGGGTGGAGGTCATTCATGAAACTTTCTAGCAGAGGCCGTCTGCTGCCCCAAGTCCACTCCAGGACTCAAGTAATCTCTCTTCTCTGAAGACCACTGTCCTCTTAAAGATCTGGGTTCCCCACAAGAGAAAACTCCAGCTCATTTTAGAGAGGTGTTCTGTATGCAGACCGTGTCACTCACTGGGAATTTTCCACCCCAGATTTTTAATCCTGGAGAGTTATTTTAACCTATAACTTCTGGAGAGTCCCATCCCAGCCCTATGGAATCAGAATCACCCAGAGTGAAGCCAGCTCACACAGGGTGTTGAAATCACCCCAGGTGATTCTCCTGCTTCATTAAAGGATTTTATTTGGAATCATTCAGAAGAAGGAGAGATTGGATAGAGTGCATCCAAGTGTGAAGGATTATAGAAGTTCTCATTTTGTGGGAAGGCTTTAGGCACTGGACACCATCCCCAAGCAGGGAGAGGCGGACTCTTGGGATGCCTTGTGTGCTGCCTCTTTCCTCATAGAAGGGCTGACGTATTTGTCGTATTTGTACCAGGAGTTTCCAGTTCTGTTTTTTCTGATCACCTGAATTCCCATTGTTTTCCCACTTGTCATTGTCACTACTTTGCTATGACTATTGCTTCTGGGCAAGGAAAACATTTGTCCTTTGCTTTTTGGCACCTGTGGGCATCCTCAGATTAATGGAACAGTGTCAGCTTTCCTTGATTAGAACAATAAATACTTGGATTGAGGTGGGGCTGGGTAGAGAGGGGCATGGAAGGAAAGCATTTATTCAGGAAACAAATGTTTATTCAGTGATTTAGTAGGCAGTAAACACTGAGCTAAATCCTTGTGGAGATAATTTTACTTAACCCTCTTAACAGTCTTGGGGGCCAAGTGGTATGGCCACTTTGCAAATAAGGAAACAGTATTAGGATGGATGAGGTCATCCAGGTCACAAAATTAGTATGTGCTGAAGGGATTTGAACTCAGATTTCTATGAGGGCATGCACACCTTGTCACGCACGCTGGTGTGTGGTGTGAAAATGCAGATTGCATTGAGGATCAAGGATGGATTGGGGGAGACCTTTAACCTCTCACCTCTTTGGAGCCTCGTTTTTTTTTTTTATCATTGCAAAAGAACTTAATGTTCTCTAAGACCTTGTCTGACCTGGATTATTAAAAGATGATTGAAACTCAAAAACAAGCAGGAAAAATCTCTGCTAAATGACTGCTATTGTTATCTCAACCAATCTGAGACTACAAATAGTGGAGAAAGCAGGGAAAGGCCTACTTTATATAGCTCCATTTGGGACAGTTCTTAGGAACTGTTCTAAGAAGCTGGGGTCTTTCTCTGTAAGTGCTCTGTGCTTCACATTTCCAGAGATGTTTTGTTCCAAGCTCTAATGTGTTTCTGACTGCTTGACTTGAGCACCCAGAACTTCAGGTGCATCTGAAGCATCCCCAGCAGAATGCTGAGCCGCCATCCCGCAAGCCGCTGGGAGGGCACGGCTGCTCTCCTCGACCTTGTAAATCCCTGTTCTGCTTCACAGTCATATTTGACCAGGTCATTTAAAATCTGTCCAAACCCTCTCTGATGTCAGTCTTTTATTTCTTCTGCACAGTTATCCCTTGGAGAAATGAATTCCCAAATGGATTTTCCCAAGTGTCATGCCCTCCTGGATTCCGCTTCCTCCTGCCGTCTGTTCTCTATGGGGGTCTTACTTTCCCCTTCTCAGCCTCACTCCTTCCTGCTTCCCAGGCCAATCTGTAAGTTTAGAAGTGATGACGGATGTGCCAGTTATCCGGGCTCTGCTTCTCCTCCCTCTGTTGATCTTTTGGGGAATCTGAGGCTCTGGCTCCTGCACAGATCCCTCCACCACGGACTCCAGCTTTATGTGTAAAATCAGTGGCTTTAAGTCCAGTATATTAGGTTGGGACATTAGGTTGAGATGCTTGGTTATGGAACACTTCACACTGTGAACTTAGCTTTTCTTTGGAATCTGGCAAACATTGCCAATTATTTACCTACTTGGCAACATCTGTGTGGCAGTGGTGAAAAAATATCCTTTCTCAGGATGACAGCATAGTGAGGGTGGTTGGGTCTGGTACAGGTAGCAACCTTTGGTCTGTGGGTGTCTCTGCCCCATCCCATGTCGGGCTGCTTTCAAGTTGTCACTTGCCTTTGCCATTGTCGTGGTGAGCACCAAACTCCAGCACCACTTCTCACTGTTAATTCCCAATTGATTATAAAAAAAAAGCCTGCAGCAAAGGGCAGGGTTGTGAGCCCAGGAAAGGGCTAATGTTGGGAGTTGAGCATGAGATGAGAAGGCTCAGCCCAGGGAGGGGCTGTCAGAAATAATGTGCAAGTGGTTGTGACTCCGTGTGGACGTGTGACCTGTCATGTGCTGAGTCCTTTGGGGGACAAGGCTCAGTGGGGTTCATTGGAACAGGGTCATGCAGAACTCCACACTTAAGGATGAGGCTGGAAATCGGGATAGGACCCTGCCCCAAGGGAAGAGAGATGTCAGAAAGCAGGCAGGTGTTCCTTGGGCTACAGACCCATCCTTGCCCCACAGGTGAGTGGGTCAGAGAATGCTGGGAACTGCTGGTGGTGCAGGGAAGGGGCAGTTCTGTCAGCACCTGGCCAGGGCTCTGCTTGATGGGGGGGGTGTTCCAGAGATGGGGTGGGAAGGCGGGATTAGCTCATGGTGACCTCCCCTCAGCTGGCCTCATCACATTATCTCAGACCTTCCATTGGGCTCCAGTCACAAGTTGAGGTGTGTTCCTTGGGGAAGCTGCCCTCATTCCAGAAGGGGTGTCCTTTCATCCTGCTCACTGCTGGGAAGCCTCTAAATTCCCATTGCTACTCACTCATCAGTACCCAAGGACTCATGGCCCACGGTCCTTGTCTGTCAACTTCACATTGCATCCAAAAGAGTGATGTCAAAATTTATTTTCCTTAAGGTCATTATACTTTCATTAAGAATTTAGTAATCAGGGCCTCCCCGGTGGCGCAGCGGTTGAGCGCTGGGTTGCGAAGTTGCCGAAGCCTCTGCGACGCCGGTTCAATCCCCGGCTGCTCCCCGGCCACCGGAGGAGGGTCCCACATGGCGCGCAGACCTCTCCTGCCGCCCGCTGCTCCCCTCAGCAGTGTGCTTCGGTCCTTCTGCCTGCTCTGCTCCCTGCTCTGGCTCTGGTGAATTCTCTCACCCTCCCGCACTTCTGACTGTACCCAGTGCTTGTATAAACAAAAAAAAAAAAAAAAAAAAAAAGAGAATTTAGTAATCAAATCCTTTGTGTCTCCTAATAAAGCAATATTCTGCCTTACCCACTCACCTGTGCCCTGCTCCAGGCAAAAGTGTAAATGAGCTAACCAGGAAGCTCCCTTCCCACTCTTCAGCTCACCCTACCCTCACCATGGGTAACCGATCTGTCCTTGAATAAACCTTGTTTCATTATAATGTTGATGAGATAAGAAAAAGCAAAGCCCCGGTGCCCACTGGGGACTGCTGGTGGTTGCAAGCAGATGTTGAACATCTTTATAGGAGGACTTGCTTATAGTCATTATAGTCATTTCTTATAGTCATTTCTCTTAAAGTCAAAATTTCCAGGAACCTATGAAACTCAGAATCTAGATCTGGGAGAGGCCTCCAGATTTCTCTGGGTGCTGGTCTCGCCCTTCAGAGGTTTGGCTTCAATTTACATACCTTTGTGCTTGTGTAAGAGTGTGTGTTAGTCATTCTACAATGTGGGGATCTGTTTTTTTTTTTTGGCATTCAAGATAAGGGGTGTGATGGTGGAGGAGGATGGGTGCTTTTGTGGTGTCCGTGGTGTGGCATTTGAAGAAGGGTGACCCTAATCTCCTAATTCATACATAGTGTCACCCACCAACACTACTACACCAAAATAAGTAATAAATATTTTTTAAAAGGTGAGGGTGCGAGAGCCCGTCGTATACCTTAGACATTCATTCACTTTGTGCCCAGATCTAATTTATGTGTGAGAAGAGGTGAGAAGCCAGACTTCTAGCTCTTTTTCTCCTAGAGACTATTTCAACAGATTTGCTGGGTCGAGCTGTGCCTGGTCACACAGGGAACTTCCCGTTCACACTGGGTTCCACTCAGTAGTCATAGCATAATCCGAGGTGGGTGTGGGTTCTGCTGGGTCTTGCAAGCCACCGGGCATCTTGACAGCTAAGGGCTTTGTTTAGCTGACTTCTGGCCTCTGCAACATTTTAAATGCCCAGAGCTGTTTGATTTTCTGCCCATTTCTATTGTTACCGTACAGAGTTGGAAAACTGAGCCCAGAGCAGCAGGCTCCCTCAGAGGTAAGTGGAGTTCTGTGGAGCATGTGTTTTGCAGGGGTTTTTATTCTCAGGGTCAGTGTGTGCATGAAGAAGAAAGGCTGTTTAGGGGGTTTCCTGGTAGGGGATGTGCATGTTGCAGCAACTTAGAACAGGCTGGGCGGGCTCTTTGGGAGTCCCGAAGGTGACCAGATCCCCTTCTAGGACTTCGGGTACTTGGGCCTGCTGTCTCCGCCAACCCATTTTGTTCCACAACAAAAAGGCTTTATAAACTTTTGCCTCCATAGAGAAGCTTCCAACAGGTCTAGGGGACGTTTCTGACCAAAAGGAGGTTCAAAATGAGGGACAGTGTTGCTTAAGCAGAGAGGGAAGGTCCCTAAGTCAGCCTTATGCCAGCCTTATTTTCTGAACTGGGGATTTTCCTATGTTGGCCCATTGTTCTCTCCTAGGGCTATTTTTGCCAAATAACCTCCTTTTGGGGGCTTTCACTTTTGAACCCAAAGAGTTTTACCAGATCTGGATAATTGTCTACAAAAAAATTGCTGGTCCTGAGTTCAGGGCTATGGGTGGGAGGTTCTTCATGAAACAGAAATCCAGAGAAGGACTCTTGGGAGGATGGGGAGAATTTTCTGAGCATGTTCCTGTTTGTTTCTGGGTAGGTTTTGGCTGGTGATTAAGGAAGATGGACACATGGTCACTGCCCGACAGGAGCCTCGCCTGGTGCTGGTCTCCATCACCGCCAAGGATGACCACCTGATCCTCAGTGCACCAGGCGTGGATGAGCTGGTCCTCCCCAGCAAGATGCCTCCCTCCAATATGCTTCACGACTGCAGGTGCTTTGCTGGGGGAACCTGGGGACCTGGGACATACCTGTTTTCCTTTCAGCCACTCCCTGCTGTCTGTCGCTATAGCTGGTGTGGTGGGTGATGAACTTGGTGCAGGAAATCTTAAAGAGAAGTCTAGAGTGGGTTAGATGGAGGTGTGAGTGGGTGAGGCAGAATATTGCTCTATTAGGATGCTTAGGATTTGTTTGAACCCACTATTGTGAGACAGGACACTGGGAAGCAGGGCCTACGTGCAGGGCCACATGGTAAGCACCAGGGTCGGTCAGGAGGCAGAGCAGGGAGGCAGGGCAAAGTGAGCAAGAAGAGCCTTCACTGCGGTTTCTGCAAGAAAGACTGAGTGAGGCAGGATGGGTAGGCTTAGAATGGCTCATTTGAGTAATTTCAGTGGGATCTGGGGTCCAGGGGTGTCAGAGGAGGTCGTTGGGTGAGGGCTCTAGGCTGGTTGGCCTGTGTATGGAAGGGCCCTCAGGCTAGTGGTTTACTCTCTAGGAATTGGCCAGCCCTGGGTGGGGTGGTTCCTTCAGCATCATCAGCAAGATCTTGAGGTGTCAAACCATCAAAAAATACAGAAAATAATAAAACATTATTAATACAAGTAGAAGGGGCTGCAAAGGGCCTGTCTTTAGAGTCTACTTCCTTTTATTCAAGTTGGGTGGACTTCTATTCAGAATTGCCAGTCCTCCTGCCAGGCGGCCAGCAAATGAGTAGAGATTTCACTAGCTGTGTCTCAGGGTTGGCTGATAAGGATGTTGGAGCTATTCCAGGTGACCCTGTAGCTTTGAGGTCTGGGACTGAAATGAAGACATCCCAAGCAGAGTCAGATGTAAGAGATTCCCACATCTGGGCCTCCCCTGGTGGTGCAGCGGTTGAGCGCTGGGCTGCGAGGCTGCCCGCAGCCTCTGCAGCACCAGTTCATTCCCTGGCTGCTGGCGAGGGTCCCACAAAAAAAAAAAAAAAAAAAAAAGGAAAAAGAGAAAAAAAAGAGATTCCCACATCTGCCCAGAGATAACCCTAAGGCCTGAGCTTCCTCTCTGTCTAGGGGAATCCTGCATAACTGTCCAGTTCAAAGCTTCCTAGTGGTTTTTCCTGGACTCTCAGGAAGTATCAGAAGCTTAGAACCTTGTCATGGGATGTGCTGACCCCTTTATAGGCAGCTGAACATTTTCAGCCCCTGAAGTTGGTGTTATCCAAATGTTCCAAGGCTCAGCGAGTGCCCCAGATTGCTCCCTGTACTCTGTCTGCTTTTACAAGTGAAGTGTCTAAACTAAAACCCATTACTCAAGATTCTCAAATTTCAAAAACCTGCAGAAACAATAACTCAACGAATATAATCTCTTGGTTAATGATCTTAGCAAGCTTATGAAACCCATGCCATTAAATCTGCATCACAAAGGAGGAAACTAAGATGTAAGTCACAGGCAGAGCTGGAATTTGAACCCACCTCCCACCAAGGTGTGTGTTTGTAATTCCTGTGCACCGGGAGGGGAGAAGCCTTCCCACTAATTGCAGGTTTTGAGCAAATAAACCCATCAAAGGGAACTGTAGCTTTCTAACTAGATTGAGGGATGTCCAAGGTTCATGGATAAATGCTTAGTTGACATCAGTTCAGTGACAGATATAAATGTTGCCTGGCAGACTTCACTTTCTCATCAGCAATTTTTTCCCTCTAGGCTCTCTGACCTGTGAAACAGGCAGAACACCCTGTGTGGCATAAAGCTTGGAGAACAATTATAGACTAATAGGTCTTCTTAATCATCACAAAGATTTATGAGTGATTATTGTCTAAAAAGGCTGAGCTTATGTTTTAAAGCGAAAGGAAGGAAGAAATTAATTCAAACATGGACAGTCCAACAGAAGTTTAATTTCTTTATAACTGAAATAATATTTCCTTTTGAAAAGAAGTCCCTCCAGCTAAGTTTTATTCAGGAATAGGACATGTTGACAATTGACAACATTAGTAAATATTTGAACCAAAGGATGTATAATGTATATGTAAATTATAAAACATAATAATGAAACAAACATGTAGCAAAGTACCTAATGTAAGAAATACAATGAACAGAAATATTTCAGGTACTTTCCTGGTAACTGGCCCCTTAGAGGTAACCAGCAAAGGACAGACCTCCCCAAGATGTCCAGAACATGTCAGTTTGGCATGTGGATTATTTGGGGCTGATGTGAGTTGAGGCCCTGCAGATTCATGAGAAACCTTTGCCACTCCCTTAACTACCTAGGAGAATGAAAATTAATGGTATTACTCAGAATTAGGATTTTTACAAGAAATAGCCTTTCTGTCCAAAAAAAGCCTAATCTGGGCCTCCCCAGTGGCCCAGATTGCGAAGCTGCCCGTGGCCTCTGCGGTGCTGGTTCGATCCCCGGCTGCTCCCCAGCCACCGAATGAGGGTCCCACATGGCGCACAGACCCCTCCTGCCACCCGCTGCTCCCCTCAGCAGTGTACTTCGGTCCTTCTGCCTGCTCTGCTCCCCGCTCTGGCTCTAGTGAATTCTCTCATCCTCCCGCGCATCTGACTGTACCAAGTGCATGTATAAACAAACAAACAAACAAACAAATAAATAAATAAAAACATGCCTCTATAAAATTAAAAAAAAAAAAGCCTAATCTATAAGACAGGAGAGCACCTAATTACAGAGCATCTGGTCGTTGTCACATGATTCACCCTCTCTCTCCTCAGCATGCGAGTTCCGCTCCTTTCTCCTGAAAACCCCAGCCCTTGCCCCATTCCTTAGCTCAGGATATATGCCCCCTTTGGCTCCATTGGCTTCAGAATCTACAGCCAAGTAGATTCTCCATACATGTGTAATTAAATGAATTATTTTCTCCTACTAATCTGTGATATTAATTTGATGGCTCAGTGAGCCTGAGAAGAGCCAGAGTGGTAGGGGAAGTTTATTTCCCCCTCCTCCCTCAATATCTTGGATTTCTTTGGTTCCTCATTCTTTGCTGCCCCCCATTGTCTTTTTACCTGTGTATGTGCTCCTAAATAAGATATGATTAAATTTTGCTTAATTTCAAAGTTTATCAAAATATTATGCTGCATGTTTTCATCTGCAATTTCCTATTTTTCTCAATGTTATGTTTCTAAGATTGATCCATCTGTTGCTTCTAACTGATAGTTCTAGTTCATATTTCCCTGTGACGTAGTTTCTATTGTGTGAATCTGCTGCAGTGTGCTGATTCATTCTCCTGCCCCTGCTCATATAAACTGTTTTTAGCTTCTCCCCTAATACAATATTCTCTGGATTTTTTAAATTTTTTTAGGCACGTATTTAGGAATAGAATTACTGACTCATAGGTAGGTGCATATTAAGTTTCATAAGGAAATGCCAGGTTGTTTTCCCAGGTCATACCATTTTATACCTCATCGGAGTTAGGGTCCATCGTCTTGTGTCCTCATCATCTAAGTTTCCTTACACTTTTAAGTTCTGTAAATATCTTTTTTTTTAAGATTTATTTTTATTTATTTATGCATATAAGAGCTTGGGTGTAGGCCAGAGGTGCAGCGGTGGGGGCGCTGTGAGAGGATTCACCAGAGACAGAGTGGGGAATAGAACAGGTGGATTGACTGAAATACACTGCTGAGGGGAGCAGCAGGTGAGGATGGAGAGGTCTGCTGCACCATGTGGGTAGCTCCCTGGCCAGGGATTGAACTCCACTGCAGTGGCTGCTGATAGCTTCCTGGTGCTGCGACTTAACCCCTTGCGCCACCAGGGAGGCCCAAATTCTATAAATATCTTGATGGTGGCATCTCTTTGTGGTTTCAATTTGCATTTCTCAGATTTCTGATGTGGCTGAATATTTTTTTCTTGGTAATTATGGATTCTTTATGATTCATTATTGTTCATATTTTTATGCCTAAGTTTTCCCTTACTTGGCATTTGCTGTATATAAACCTTTGGCCAATTATATGAAGTGCAAACATCCCACTTTGTGACTTATTTTTTTTTTTTTGATGGTATCTTCTGATAAACAGACATTCCCAATTTTATTTTTCTTAAATGAATTAGTCTTTCTCTTTTGGGATTAGCATTTTATTTGTGTCTTAAGAAATTTGATCTCCTCCAAAGTTATAAAGAAATTCCTCTACTATCCTTTCCCTAAAACTATTGAAGTTTTGCTTTTTTCATTTATGGCTCTAGTACATCTAATTTATTTTTGTGTATATCCTATATAATCCTTATACTAATCATCAACTCCAGTACTTTATTGAATAATGCATATATATGCATAGACATGTATGCATATATATGTGTATATGTTACATGGATATAGATGCACAACAGGGTATTATTCATCCCTTGAAGGGAAGGAAACCCTGCTATTTGCAACAATATGGATGACCTTCAGGCATTATGCTAAGTGAGATAAATCAGGCAGAAAAAGACAAGTACTATAAGATTTCACTTATATGTGAAATCTACAAGTAATCCCTCCAATGGAAAAAAACCCCACAAACTAAAATAAGAAGAGAGCAGAGTAGTGGTTTCAGAGGTGGGGGGAAAGGACATATGATCTATAAGAAGACATATAATACATATATAAAAGTACAGCTTACTGGTTCTCATCACAAGGAAAAACCCTTTTTTGGTATCTATATGAGATAATGGATATTAACTAAATTTACTGTGTTGTGATCATTACATAATATACATAAGTCAAGTCATGATCCTCTGCACCTTCAAATTATACAGTGCTGCATATCTACTGGACCATAACATACATGATATACATAGTAATGTATATTTTAAATTGATTGGAGTGGATATCACACTATTGTGGAATTTGGATTCCACTGCATAATTTAATTTTGATATAATTTATATATCTATAATAATAATTATAAAATTGACTATATTTTATAATATTTTATTTTCAATTTCTATATTTACATTATATTTACTATCTAAATATTTACTATCCAATGGGAATGACAGCTCTTACAACCAATTAGACCTATGGTACAAGTGTTTACAATTCTGTAAGGGGTACATAGCTTTTTGAAAGTCTTTTATGGGTGTTCAAGCAAAAGCCCCATGAAGGTCACTGTGTTATCTAATGGTACCTCCCTCCACCAAGAAGGGTTGGGACTATATTATTAGCTCCAATATACAGCTACAGACAGAAGGTCAGAGCGGTTAAATGTTACAGGCAGGGACTAGAGAATGGCTGACCTCCCAGCTGAACCAGGTCTGCTGGACTCCAAGTTCAGGTGCATCTGAACTGCAGGCACAATAAGGGTCTGCTTCTGGGACTGCATTCTGCCCCCATTTCCCACAGTCCCACCCAGTTGTGGCTCAAGGACCACCCACTGCCCCTTCTGGGACTCTCAGTTCCCAAGAGTTGCCTCTTCCATCTTTGCCGCCATTGTCCCCATGTTGATGCAAGAAAGTGACCCCAATGTTTTCCTGTGATCTTCCAGGCTATTTGGTCTTGACATTCAGGGCAGGGACTGTGGAGACAAAGCGGCTCAGTGGTTCACCAACTTCTTGAAAACAGAAGCGTTCAGGCTGGTTCAGTTTGAAAAAAACATGAAGGGAAGATCATCAAGGAAAATTTTCCCTGAATTTGTGCAGGATTACCAGGTGAGCTGACAGGAGCTGCCCTTCCCTTCTCCTGGTCCCTCCTCTCTTCCTGCTTTCCTTCTTGGCTCACAAGGGCCTCGCTGGGGGTGCCAGGTAGGAAGGTATAGGGTAACCCAGGGGCTGGGGTGCACCTGGGGCAGGGATTCGGGGTGGAAAGTGGATCGACAGCCTGGGCCCCCAGGAGGCAGGGAGGATAGACTGTGACACTGCAGAGGGTGAACGCTGTCCCTCCTGGGAGGTGACCCCCATGGAGATGGGCAGCCAGGAGAAAACTCAGGGTGAAAGTGAGAGGTTTGTTTGGGCTAAATCCAGCCTTCCTAAAATTACAAAACTGGATTTCTTTTTTTTTTTTTTAAGATTTATTTATTTATGCATACAAGAGCTGGGTTACAGGCCAGAGATGCAGGGGGTGAGAGGATTCACCAGAGACAGAATGGGGAACAGAACAGGCAGACTGACTGAAATACACTGCTGAGGGGAGCACTGGGAGATTGAGGAGAGGTCTGCTGTGCCATATGGGTTTCTTCTTGGCCAGCCGGGGATCGAACTCATGCTGCAGAGGTTGTGGATTGCTTCACAATGCGGTGCTTAACCCCTGGCACCACCAGGGAGGCCCTAAACTGGATTTCTCCAGGCCTGCCCTTCCAGTGTGCTAATGTCAGGCACTGAGAAGGTTCTGTCTAAAGAAACGGCCCTGCTGTCAGCTATGATTCAGGACCAATGCCTTTGATTCTTCAGGGAGGCAAGTTTAAAACGCAAGCACCCTCAGGGATGTCCACCAGACCCCCTGAACTATAGATTCCTTGAATGAAGGGGTATTATCTGCTTTTGTTCACTGCCGTTTACCCATCTAGAACTGACACAGTAGATGCTCAATTAATGCACATTGCGGGGCCTCCTCGGTGGCGCAGTGGGCTGAGCACAGCGCTGTGAAGTTGTCCACAGTCTCTGCAGCATGGGTTCGATTCCTGGCCAGCCAGGGAGATTCCCACATGGTGTAGCAGACCTCTCTTGTCTCACCCACTGCTCCCCTCAGCAGTGCCTTTGGTCTGTCTGCCTGTTCTGCTCCCCTCTCTCTCTCTGGTGAATTCTCTCACCCTCCTGCGCCTCTGGCCTATACCCTAGTTCTTGTATAAATAAATAAATCTTTTTAAAAAAAATGCACATTGCCTGACAGCATGGTAGTGAAGGAAGTGATTCCTAGAGCTAGCCTGACTGCCACCTCCTGTCGCCTGTGTGAGGAGGATGTGGGATAACCAAGGAAGGTGAGGCCTGGGGTAGTGCTGGCTCATCCCAGCTCTGGCCTCACACTCCTGGGGGTGGACCCAGAGCCTGGCCCTAGGTGAGGTGCTGACTCCACTGCAGAGCGGCCCACAGCATCACCTGCCTTTGTTTCTGGACTTGGCCTGGCAGCACAGTGGGTAGAGGGCATTTTCTGGGACAGGAGGCCTAAAAGGTCTGCGTTCTTGGCACAGGTGGCCTACCCAGACTGTAGCCCCATCATGATCCTCTCGGAAGCTTCCCTGGCTGATCTGAACACCAGGCTGGAGAAGAAAGTGAAAATGGAAAATTTCAGGCCAAACATTGTGGTGACGGGCTGCGATGCTTTTGAAGAGGTAAGTGCTCCTGGCTCCGGGCATAGTGCTCAGAACCCTACCCCCCAGCCCCAGAGACCAATCTCAAGTCCGGTTTGTCACCTGGCTTCTGACTGACTGGATGCAGATTGGAGGTTCCCATGACTCCCTCCTTGGGCTTAAACTGCCTATAATTAATTTTTTAGAGTGACTTAAACCCAGAGAAACTTTTTACTTGCCAGGTCACAGATTACTATAAGAGGATCTGACTCAGAGACAGATGGAAGAGGTACAGGGGCCAAGGGGCAGGAAAAGGACACAGAATTTCCATGCCTTTCCCACTCTCCAATGTGTTGACCTCCCCAGAAACTCCCCAAACACCCTCCTTCTGGATATTTATGGAGACATCAATGAAGCCATGATTGATTAAATCATTGGCCAGTAGAGCTTGAACCCCATTTCTAGTCCCTCTCCCCTCCCAGAAGGTGGTGGTGGGGCTGGAAGTTCCAGCTTCTAAACTCTTGGGTGGCTCCATTGGGAAGCAGCCCCCCCCTCTTTAGGTGGGATCCAAAAGTCACCCTGTTAACAAAAGACACCTTCCTGGATCTCATGACAGGAAATGTCAGGGGTTTTGGACCGCTGCTGGAAGTGGGCTGAATACCCGTGAAGACCAAGTCTATGTTTTTTGTTAAAAATCAACCTCACAGAGGCCATGGCATTGAGGGACATGGGGACGTTTGTGAATCACAGGCGCTCTGTGGGGAAAGGCCAAGTGGCAGGCGGAGCTGGCTGGCGGCCTTCCTGCCCAGGAGTTTGGATTCTACGTTGTGGGTATATATTAAGGAGCTGGTAGTGATTTTGAAAGGGGAGTAGTTATGATTTGCATTCATCCGAGGTAGGAACATGCTTAGCAGCAGACTGTCTTCTAGGAAAACTTCTCAATTCCACATCAGAGTAGTGACCAGGCCTCGCCTCTTCATAGGCAGCACCGCCCAGGTGACTCTCCTGTGACGGGTGCCTGGACAAGCTCTGACTTAAGAGGAGATGAAGTGTGGATGTGAGTAGGGGCATGGTAAGGAGGGGTGCTGACTTTGGTGTCGTTTTTTGGAGTCAGTGGGTTTGGAGTGCGGGGTTCTTGGGTTTACTCTGGGGAAGGTTTTACCAGAGCTCCCTATTCAGCTGCAGCGGCGAGTTTCCCCGGCGAGTTTCTCCATGAGATAAGAGACATTAGTTATATTTAAAGAGCAGGTTTATTAGAAAAGGGACAGAAGAGTAAAAGACAGTTGCATAGACACAAGTGGGCAGGAAGAGTGCCCCAATAAGGACAGGTTTGCTAAGAGAGGCTTGCATGGTCTCTGCAGGCAGGCGGCCTTGAGGAGAGCTGCCTCTGCTGAGGGAGGTCAGTGAAGTCCCGGCATGGTGCAGGTCACGGGCAGGCAGGAATGCTGTCCTACAGAGGCAGAGAGTTGGTGAAAAGAAGCACCTGCATAGGCACAGGTGGGCAGAAGGACTGCCGCTGCCAAGTCTATCAGTGCCAGTGCAGACTGCACTGATAGACACTTCTCTTTGGGATGGGCTCACTCTTTGTGAGCCTTCAGTTAGTTGCTGATTTTGGATGACTATGCAGAATCTGAAAGGGAGTGAAGAGTCTACAATGGGCTCATTCTCCAACCTCAGGCCTGTGGCTCCTGAAGATGGGATCCTTCTTTCTCCAGTAAATCCAGACTTGGCAGTATCTGAAATTTCTACAAGTTGGAGATTCTCTTTAAGAAGTTTTATTTTAAATAACCACATTTAAAAAATATTTAAATTATAACATTAGGTGCAGGGACTCGAAGGGGTCAGGTACAAGTCAGTGTGTGGGGTCTGATATTCAAGCCTTGTTAGGTCACCAGGAAACCCACCCATCTCCCCCTGACCCAGTTTCTGGGGGTGTAATTAGTGCTCAGTGTTAATGTACGTGACTCATGACAGGATTAGAAATGAGTCCTTGAAGTAAAAATTCTTTCACAAGAATCTCGTAATTGGCGCATTATTTTCTGAGAAACTTTGTTTTAGGAATAAAATTTTTCTTGCTTTATCTTCATGGGAGGACAAATTGTTTTGCTGGGAATTTTTGTTTACGATCTTGAGTCATGAGAATAAGGAGAAAAGATGGTCATTCCAGCCTGAAGATGTTTGCTCTCCTGTCGCTTCTGAAATGGAAGCAAAGGGTAATGTAAGCCTGATTGTGTTCTCAGGCAATTGGGTGGAATCTTTTTTTTTTTTTCCTTAGTAATAAAATGTTATGTGACTTGGTGCTCCAAGTCTATTTGGTGGTTTTATTCCTATTTACTGATGTATTTATAGACATACTAAGCAAGGTAGAATACTCATGTTTTTTTCTGAGAAAGTTCTCGAACTAGCCTTATGATAAAACGATACCAATGTTGCTGATTTATTTCCTTAAGTTGGGAAGCCTGATAGCTAATAGCTAAGAAAGAACCTGATGCATGAACCATGGCCAACAGGAACTCTTTCAATTAGTGGTACTTAAATTAAATATTAATCTCAAATGATAATGCACATTAATATTTAATAGACCAACTAATAATAACAAAATACCAGAGCTAAGCATGGTGCAAAAATTCAGGCCATTACTTGTTGCAAAAACATAAACAATAGTGTCTCATGCAACTTTACTCTGTGATCCAAAGGACAGTGCATTTTTCCATGGAGTGCTGAAATTTTAAAAGGCGGCGTACTCAGGGCAGCTCCGGGAATGGAAAGCAGCTGCGTTTTAAAATGATACAATTGACCCCTGCTTATCTCTGCAGTTGCCCAAGGTGGGGTCAGTGCTCCCTGCACTTTGCCTCCTCTCCCAGTGAGCAGGAGCAGACATGTTTTGGGGACATCTTATTTGTCTCATTCCTCACCCCACATTACAACAGAGCAGTATGGAAACTTGGAGAAAACCCTGAGTGTGGTGTTTGTTGCTTGGGAAGTGCTTATCCAAGAAGCTTTTAGAGAGGCCTTGGATTTGAGGTCAGAAAGCTGTGGAGAAGCTCACCGCTACTCTTCCCCAGTTGTGTGATCCCTAGGACTATCCTTTGCTGCTATTGAAAAACCAAATTTTTGCAAGTTGCCATCCACAGCCAGTCTCCAATAACCTAGGTGTGGGATGTGTTAGGACTTTATTTGAGTGCCTAGATTAGAACTTTCTCTCTTGCCAAAAGCAGAACAGGGACTTGTGAAGTAGCAATAATAATAATTACAGAAAAAAAAGAATGCAAATGGCTCCCAGTGATCCTCAAATGCTTACAGGATGTGCTGGTCCCTTCACTGCATCATCTCATTTAATCCTCTTTACCTCTCCAGACACAGGGTGAATGAAGGCAGTCTCTTCCCCCCACCCTAAGATCCAGGAGCTGATAAAGAAGATTTAACAATGGTACCCCACTTTTGCATCTCTGCATCAGCATAGCCTTCGGTCAAACAAGCTTAGAACATGAAGGCCTCTGTCAAGAATAATTGCATTTTTAAAGTAAATAATTCACTGTTCTTACCTAAATCAACTAAATTTCACTGTTTGTTGGAACCACTCTTGCAGAATTAAAAAAAAAATCCATGGGGCTGCTTTCAGATTCAAATCCTCACTTTGATTATCCAATAAACTCTCTAACTCTCATTGAGGCTTTATGTCCAGGCAGCAAACTGTGCAGTAACTTATTTAGCCATTCCCTTATGCTCCACCATTTAGGCTGTGTCCCATTTTCCCTTACAATAAATAATGAACCGCTTTGTACAACGTTCTTTGTCTGTGTTTCCAAAGTTATTCTCAGCAAATGCAAAATCAGCATTTTAAGGCTCCATATGTATTGTCATGTTGTTTTGCAGAAAGCTTGTGCTGGAGTATAGTACCAGGAACTGAGCAGAGACATGCTACTTTCCTGGTTCTCTTGTCAGCAGTGATGCCTATAATCTTTACTCATCTGATAAATGAAAAACAGTGTCATGTGTAAACTGATAATTCTCATCATATCCTGTCCTGTGTGTGTCCGTCCATGAGGTAGAATTTTCCTTCTGTTAAGGAAACATATTTCCTGCACGTTTATTTTTCATTTTTTTAAAGATTTATTTATTTATACATACAAGAACTGGGGTACAGGCCAGAGGTGCAGGGAGGGGGTGAGAGGATTCACCAGAGACAGAGTGGAGAGTAGAACAGGCAGATCTACTGAAATACACTGCTGAGGGGAGCAGCATGTGAGACAGGAGAGGTCTGCTGGGCCATATGGGTTTCTCCCTGGCTGGCTGGGGATCGAACTTGTGCTGCAGAGGCTGTGGATTGCTTGATAGTGTGGTGCTTAACCCCTTGAGCAACCAGGGAGGCCCATTTCCTGCAAGTTTACACCATTAGTCAAGATCTTGGAGTCCTCAAGCTGGCAGCACACATTTACTATGTATTGAAAGTTTGCTGGTGCTAATCTCTGAGATGGATGCTGGGGTAACAGAAATGGACCCACTGTGCCTTCTGTGGGGGTGTTGAGACGAGGCATGCCCAGGGTTCAGCAGATGGAGGGTGACCCCAGAGAAAGGAGCACTGGATACAGGGTGTGTGTAGGGTCAATCATAAGAGGAATCCAACAGGCTTGCTTTATAGGGGAGTGATGAAGTTTTAGATTAGAACATTAAGGGATATTATTTTACTTATATATCTTAAAAATAGTAAAAAAAAGTTTTGGTTTGGGAGAACTTAACTGTGTGGTATAATGGGAAATATTTGGTCTTTGTCCGCATTTCCTGACACAATTCCTAAAACCCTTGGAATTTCTTCTTATTTTTAATTAGCCCCTTGCTGGCTTGCTGAGTGTATGCTAAGGAGGTGTCAGGGTAGGGTAGGGGTTAAATAGCTTCTGGATGGAAGTTGGTCACCAGAAAGACCCAGCCCTGATTGAAGAGTCAGAACTTTAAGGCTCCTCCTCCCCTCACTGACCTCACAGAAAGGCTGGAGGTTGAGTTCAGTGAGAAATGACCAGTGACTTAATCAACCGTGCCTACCTAGTGAAACTGCCCGAAAGCTCCAGAAAGGAGGGGGTTTGGAGAGCCCCCAAGTTGGTGAACACACACCTCTGGGGAGTTCCCAGCTCCCCCACCAGAACTCACCTTCTGTATCTCTTCTGTTTGCTTGTTCCTGAATAGTGTCTTTTAGGGTCCTGAACTGTCCTGAGTTCAGTGAGCTTCTAGCAAAATGTCAGATCTGAGGTGGGGGTCGTGGTGCTCTTGATGTATAGCTGTTTGGAGACTGACACTTGGATTTGCCCTGGGTGTGGGGACGAGCTTGAGGGCTAACCTCAGGCAGTGAGCGCTGGAAGTGGAGCACGTTGTTGGATGCCTAGTTGTTGTCATGTTGCAGAAATAAATTGTAGCCTTTTACCCATGCAAGGGAAGAATAAACGGTACTTCAGGAATGGTGAGGTCAGGAGAAGCTTTATTACTCATGCATGAGGTCTCAGACCTGGGCAGTCCCCTAAGATCTAGCTAGAGACAAAGGGTTCTTTTATACACAACCATCTTACACTGCTAACATTGGTTAGCAAGCACAGCTATTTGCTGTAAAACTCATAGACAAAGGGGGGAAGATGGACATTCGGGGATATTCTTTGAGAGATAAATCACCTTGGCCGGCTGTCCGACCTTGTTAAAATGCAGCCTCGTTAAAATGTAACCTCTTTTAGATAAGCTAAAACTTAGAGGGAAAGCTCTCTAAGGAAAGGTTTATCAAGTAAGCAAACTTGTTATTTATAATTGCATCGGATTATTTACTGCACCAGGCCTAAGACCCTTTAGCAGGAAAGATTAATTTGCTTAGCTGTTCCTTGTCAGTCAGAATTGCAGATCTGGTGTTAGAAAGGAAAACATCTACTTGGTATCAGAGAGAATCAGAGAAACTTCCTAGACCAAAATGGTTTTTCAAATGTGTGGTTGGAAGGATCCTGCTTCTTATGAAAAATAAACAAAGAAGAAAATAAAAACTAGTAAAAGAAACAAATCATACTGTTTAAACGTGGTGAAGAATCTTTCAACTGTATTGTTATAGATATCTACAAATAGCTCTCTATACAGACACCTTCACACAAGCGGAGTCACCCTCCGTGAGTGCGCATAGAGATGTGCTCGCTACACTCAGCAGCATCTAACCATTATTCAGTGTTAGTCAATGTAGATTCACAGCCTCCTTTCTAATACTCAGTTACCATGGTACATATGTCCCATGGGTATTTTGCTGGTCTCTGGCAGATGACTTCTAGCTTCTTGTAATCCTGTAGGATCACCGATACCAAATGAGAAAATTTGCTAAGAATTTCTAAATAATGTTGTTTATTTATATAGTTATTCCCTCCACTTGTCTCAACAGAGCCTAAAATAGTGTCTAACAGGTGTGTGTACAACACAATATCATGAACTTATGAGCAGCAATTAGTAACCAAGAGCTGGGAAGGGAGGGACACACGGGCCTTGAGAGTGGGCTTTGGAGTTGCCGGGGCTGGGAAAGCGGCAGCAGCAGGTGGGGCGAGGGTAGGAGGAGCATCTGAGGCTCAGGTGCCCAAAGACTCTGTGGCTGTCCAGGGGATTTGAAATGCTGATCTTCTGAAATTCGTTGCTCTTCAGGATACTCCTTGTATAGCTCATTGTCACAGCAAATCGCTCAGGCTTTTTTGCCAACTGTCTTCCCACCTGACTCAGATCTGCCATCTAGGCCTTTGACCGTTAATTGGTAGTCAAGAGCTTCTTTGTCTCTCTCTCTCCACTTTTGAATTCTTTTGATAGCGTCTTCCTGGCATCTGTTGTTACTTTCCTCTCTTAGTCCAGGGTACCAGCCCTCAAATAAACTGCTCTAAAGACTAACGAAGGCTTAATTCCAAAGACAAATTTCAGGGCCTTCCTGGTGGTGCAAGGGGTTAAGATGCAACCTATGAAGCTGTCTGCAGCCACTGCAGCATGAGTTTGATCCCCAGCCTGCCAGGGAGCAACCCACATGGCGCAGTAGACCTCTCCTGACTCGCCTGCTGCTCCTCTCAGCAGTGTACTTCAGTCAATCTGCCTGTTCTGTTCCCCACTCTCTCACTGGTGGGTTCTCTAACCCCCCACACCTCTGGCCTGTACCCCAGCTCTTGTATGCATAAATAAATAAATCTTTTTTTTTAAAAAAGACAACTTTCCCTTTCCTCGTAGGATACCTGGGATGAACTCCTTATTGGCGGCGTAGAAATGAAGAAGATTTTGTCTTGCCCCAGGTAAGGCTTCCCAGGGGACTGGACCTCTGGGGTGTGGTGTGCACATTGGCTCTTAACCATCACCTAACTCCTGGTTATCACACTGCAGGTGCGTTTTGACCACGGTGGACCCAGATACAGGAGTGATAGACAGAAAGGAGCCTCTGGAAACCCTGAAGAGGTAGAGTGCCAGGTGTCTCCTGTATTTTTAAGAGTGTCCCCTCCCCAGTGTGGCTGGCGGGGGAGGGCCTCTGTCTGTGCACCGTCCCCCTCTGGCTTCTGTCTAGTTCATGTCTGTTGGTTAATGTGAGTGATTTTCTACTCCCTCTTTTTTTTCCTCGATGGATTTTCTAGTGCTTTTGGTGCTTTTCTTCTTGTGTAATGCCACATAATGAAAATTTCACCTCTCAGATCAGTTTTTATTATTTTTTATGTGTATTTCCAAAGACTTAAAATATTTTATTTTTACTGCAACTCAAATTTCTGTAGTAGAATCAACATCAAGGAATATGAGAATAATTTGATGTTGTGTAATGAAATAGTAGACGAAATGGACTGTAATGGCTTGTCTGAGCTTATTTATTTGGGAGCCTCTGATGCCAAAGTGTTTTCATGTGGTTTGTCTTGTTACTTAGAGAATTTCAGGCTGACCTGGGTTCTCAAGAGAGGATGTGTTTTGAAATAGCTTAAAATACCTTAACCCAGGTTAGCCTTTGGAAGCAGATGCCTCAATTTCATTGTCCTTTCTTTTGTTTTGTTGTCTGTTTCTGATGAATCAGAGAAGAGATTATTTCTTGGGCCCTTCAGGTGTACAATTCTGGTTTGGCTTTTGATTTTTTTTTTTTTTTTTTTTTTTGCATAGAAGAGCTGGGTTGTAGGCCAGAGATGTGGGGGTTGAGAGGATTCACCAGAGACAGAGTGGGGAACAGAACAGGTGGATTGACTGAAATATACTGCTGAGGTGAGCAGTGGGCAAGACAGGAGGTGTCTGCTGTGCCATGTGGGTCAGCTCCCTGGTTGGGATTGAAGCTCAGGCTGTAATGGTGATAGTGCTGAGACTTAACCCCTGAGCAATGAGGGAGACCCTGACTTTTGGTTTTTAAGATGCAGTGAAGTCAAATTTTCTTGCAATTAGATTCATCTATTGAAAAAAATCGCTTCAGTGAGAGTTCAGCCCATGTGCTGATGGTGTTTCTGACTTCATTGCTTTGTTCACCCATAAGCCTCATCCTCAGGCTTATGAACTTGGAACGGGTGGAATGGTATCACATAAATGCATTCAACGGGGTGTGGAGCGTTCCCCAGAGCTCCACTTTCAGAATGCATGAGTCTATGTTACAATACTTTGTGCAGTTGTGGTGCATGTAAAAAAAACTAAGCATCTTAAGTAACACCTGTACATTTTTTCTTTTTGGATTCCCACTGACACTATGAAAACATTGTTTAGACTCTTTGGGTACTTCTAGAAAATCAGGGTTATTTGAAGTCCGACTAAATGCCCACAGTTTCTCCCTCAACTGTTTGAGGGAGAAAAGACTATTTATTTTATTGATGACCTGAGAATGGAAACTTGAATTGCAGGGAAAGTATATTGATTATTTCCTTTTCGTGCCTGATAGTGAGTTTTTGTTTCTTTTCAGCTACCGCCTGTGTGATCCTTCGGAGAAGTCAATATACAAGACGTCCCCACTTTTCGGAATGTATTATACTGTGGAAAAAATCGGGAACCTGAAAGTTGGTGACCCCGTGTATCGGATGGTGCCGTGATGGTAAAGGACCACTTTGTTTCTGGAATGCAGTGCCTTGAAGCCCAGGCCACTTTTTCTTGTGTTAATTTTTTTTTTTTTTTGCAGATTGCTGCTTTACTAGTTGGGAGAATGAGTGGTTTGTGTTCTAACTTTTCTGGAAATGCTTTTTATTTCTACTCCCCTCAGTAATCTCTATACTCCCTTCCAGGTTCTTCATCACATTTTTCCACTTTATTATAAAATGTGGATGCAAGAGCCACTGCAGAAAGACAGGATTTTGTTCCCAGGTTATAAAGGCATGATGTGAATGAATCAGGAAGTGAAGGGGAGGGATTTTCCAGAGTTTGGCCTTTACTCTTTCTAATGCTGGTGGAAAAGTCGAGGGGGGATGCGTAAATAATTCACAATCCCTTGGGAAAAGTGTTAACTCAAATACTTTTTAAAGTGTGATTTAAATTATGAGGAATCGAAGTCCCTCAAGGTGCCTGGAATTGGAATCACAGGGTAGAAAATAATGTTCTTACATTGATTCCACAAAAACAAAATCAAACCCTGACTTCTGGGGCCCCAAATTATAGAAAAGACAGTTGGAAGACCTCAAGCTGAAGCTTTTAAGTAAATTCTTCTCCTAAACCCATAATCCAGTTCTTCCTGTCACCTTATCTCCACAACTCTTGACCATCCTTCTCACCTAACATAGTGGTTTCACGGGTCTGGTGCTATGTTATTTGAGTTAAATGGGCTAGTCCTTAGGTTGTAATCCTAGTAGCTCTGTTTCGAAATTTGGTTGAATGATTGAACCTTTCTAAAGCCTCAGTCCCCTTATCTACACAGTGGGGCCAGAATACTACTCACCAAACAATCAACTAACATTGCTTTGAGGACTAATTCATATCAAGTTGCAGCATTGTCAGGGAAGTGGAGGAAGAGTGTAGTAAATATCAGTGTGATTTTCACTGTCATTGCAACAGTGACTTCACGCCTGACCTAGTCGCCGATGCCGCAGTTGATGTAAAGACGAGACAAGTCTGGCCCCAAGTGAGCAAAAAGAAATAACTTCTGTTGACTGCCTGTTACAGTCAAGCCTCTACACAACCATAACCACATTACTTCTACGATTCCATATCTTAGCATCTCTGAAACCAGAACGCTTCCTAAAACATTCAGGATTCCTTAAAATAAATCATGACACATAAAATAATGATGCAGTTTGTGCTCGCTGTATCCTGAGTTTGATGAAATGCAGTTAGTCCCAGAGAGAAAACTGTCATGCCCTCGGTTCCTGCCATTTCTGGTCTGGGGAGGATGATCAAATTGGAGTCATCTAGCCTGAGTGAAACTGATCCTGTGATCTGCTGTTTGTTTAGGTCACCGGGCCTGGATCTGATCTTGGCCTGAGCCTTGTTCTTTCAGGTTTTCTGCTCTTGTGGGAGCCCAGTAGCCCCTGAGTTACCTTAGCAGTTAGGGGTCCACCCTACTGCTGCATCTGGGATCAGTCCTGTTTAACAATGAACCACACCTGTGGTTCCCTCAGACTCAGGGATTTCAGTTGTCCTGGCTCCCTAGGAAACCTTGGGTATGAAAGAACTTAAGATATACGTTACCTTTTGTAATAGTTTTAGGTGATTGAGAGATGATAAGCAGCATTTCTCTGAGCTAAGAAACAATGGCTCAGAAAAATCCACTGGCCCAGGGCAAAGGAGCTGAGAGCTCAAAGCCCTGCCCCACATCTCACCATCCACTTTGGAAGGAAATAACTCGAACATGGGCACAGATTCAGTGCTTCATGGATTCAAAGGAGAAGGAAATTTGTTCTGGAGGGTGTGGTGGAGGAAAGCTTGAGGATACAGATGGAATCTGACCTTGTGAGAAAGGAAGTTCCGGAGAGTGCTCTAGGCATTGAAGGTGATGGAAGCACTTAGGAGGGTCAGCCCCTTGGGATCTAGCAGCAGAGGAAGATGAGGGGAGGAAGGTGGCCAGAGAGAGTAGGTTCTTGAGTGTTATTTTGCAGGTAAAAGTAGTTGTGGAGGATAGTTAAGCCCAAATCGTGTTCAAAACTGCTTCTTGGAGATATCCCTGTGATCCTTGGTGGGAGGGTCCCAAGGGAGGTGGCCAAGCTTCCATAGGGCTTTGTACCTTCCCCACCCCAAAACCTTCTGCTTGAACCTGGGCACTTCCTGATACTCTCCTGTTCTAAGCCTGCTCCTCCAGGAACTCGGCCCTCAGAGTCCCACGTGGGGGATTTCTCTGCCTCCAAAACCCCAGAAGCACTGAGAGGTTTCCTCTCTGATGATCCATTTCTATTAGGCTTTAGAAATTACAGCAGTCTGTATGGGCTCTGGAGACTTGGTGCTGGAGAGTGTACATCTGTGCATGTGAAATTATGTGGTTTTGTGAACAAAGGGTGAATCATTAAATTTTAATAAAAGCAAAACAAAACAAAACAGCAGTGTTGCATATCTGCTTTATGTAAGCACCTGTGCTGGCTCTGCATTCCAGAGGCCACCCTTCACACCACAGGCTTTTTAAAGCCTTTAAAGAATAGCAGTTAATACTGCACCAGTGTTACCTGAATTATTGATTTGCTCATTTAAAATATAATCATATAAAACTTATCTGTCCCACTATAAATATATGTTCATCACCAAAATTAGAAAATAGCAGAAAAGTAGGAGAAAGCAAGCATATGGTCAGTGTTTGATTTTGTTTTTTTAATGTAGCTGTAACATTTTATACAAGGATATATGTATTACATAATTTATCCATCTATAGAATCATATATGTGTATTTATATATTATACATTACATATTATATAGACTATGTAGATGTATAATATCTATAATACAGAGGATATCATATGATATATATGACATCTGTTTTATATATACAGCTATGTCATATATAACATGATATATAAAGGACATACTTTATGCATATACTATATAATATATGCATTATATATTATATGATATTTATATATAAATACACATAGAACTAGGTATCAGAATGTGAAAAGAAAAAAAATAAAATATGAACAAAATTAGGGCATTGTCAGTGGGTGCAGCCTTGCTGTGAAGACCTGGTCCTCACCATCAGCTGTCCATCTGCATGGGTGGCCCCTGGAATCCTGGAGCCTCTGGCCATGCGTGAGCCAGACAGCCAATAAAAAGGCATTTTCCTTATAATAAAACCCTCATCTCCTGAATTCTTGCCTTTCTCACACATGGATTGCCTAGCAAAGACCACAATTTTAAGGTATACATACTACTCTGCAGAAGTTACCATATACCTGAGAAAATCATGCTTTTTCCACTAAGGTACTTGGTACAGGAAATAGTTTATATTTCCTTGTATTTTAACCTTATTTGTGGCTGTGTTTTGTGGGTGTTTGCATTATTTATGAGTTGTAAGAGAAATGCTCAAATAATCAGAGGGTCTTATCATTTATTCAGGTTTCAGCATCCAGAGGCTCTGATGAGGAATTTAACCATAGCAGCAACATGTGGGTGAATTCTTGCTATGCTACCTGGACCAGCTTTACCTTGGAAATAAATCTCTTGCTTTTGATTGTTTGGAATTATGCATGCTCCACGTTAATGCAAGAAAAGTCTTAGAGGTGATTTGGGAATAAGAAGGTATAGCAATTTTAAGTAATGAAGACTTTTTAAATAAAAAAAGATTGCCTATAAAATTATGTTGAATGTTACTATAGCTGCTCTTCAATCCTTGACATTAATCTTGATGAGTAAAGAAAGTTTAAAGAATCAACTAAATATAGCTGTAAGATTAAAAAAATTTTCTTAAATGTGCACATTTTATCATTCTGTGTTCTTGAAGAATGGGAAGGAAACACGTCTTCTGGGTGTGTCTTAACATGTTAACACACTCACAGATTCCGATTGGTGATTCTTTACTGCACTATTGGGTACTATCAATTTTTTGCTCATGCGTTTTTGACCTCACTTGAGTATGGAAATTATTTCATAGGCTTTGTTTTTATACTCAGTCTCACCTCTCTTAGCCTTGTAAAAATCACATGGAATGCCAAATACAGCACATGGAATGCCAAATACAGCACATGGAATGCCAAATATGACAACAAAGAACATGTAATTGAAAAGAGAATGGAATTTTGAGAGTTTAAGTGGGAGGAAGGATGCATAACATAGTTTTCAGGTGCAAATAATTTTTGTAACAGAAATGAACTATTTTGGTATGACTAAACAAATTTTTTCATGAAATAATATGAATCCATTACAAATCTGTATTTTGATATTAATAAAGGCGAATGTCTCAATTGCACATTTTCTTCTTTTGCATCTGCTTCCATGCCTTTTCTCATTTTATGTTAGAACTTTGAGCCCTGTCATTCATTTTTGGTTTCCTTTTCTGATTGACTAGCAGAGATGCAAAAGGGGTTCCACAAACATAGCACCTGTCAAGGGGGATGGGAGTCAAGGGGGGTGGAGAGGGTGGGGAAGACACAAGATGCTCATTTAGGCATCTTGGCAAGGAGAGGAGCAGCCGCATACTTCCCCCACATTCCTTACCCCACATTCCTTCCATTCCTTGGTGGGAATAGAATCCCACCATTCATGGCCAGAGATGCCTGGGGCTGGTGAGAGGACTCACCAGAGGCAGAGTGGGGAGCAGAACAGGCAGACTGGCTGAAATACACTGCTGAGGGGAGCAGCAAGCGAGACAGGAGAGGTCAGCCTCGCCATGTGGGAATCTCCCTGACCTTCCGGGAATAGAGCTGGTGACTCGGAGGCTGCGGACAGCCTCATAGCGCTGCACTCAACCCACTGTGCCACCAGGGAGGCCCCTAGCCTTATTTTTTTAATGCACAAATAATATTGTATTAGTATAAGTTGTGCAACATAATGGTTTGGTATATTCCTATTTTATGAAATGGTTAACACACTAAGTTTAGTTAACATCTGTCACCTCACGTAGTAGCCATTTTTTTTTTTTGCTTATGATGAGAACATTTAAGATCTATTCTTAGAAATTTTTAAACATACAGTACATTATTGGCAAGTATCATCACTATGCTGTATGTTTCTCATTGCATGTTTGATTTTGGGTCTTATTCCTAGTTCGTCAGAGTACAGATGAAGACTCAAAATCTGGGTCACCCCTGTCTACCCCAGGGTTACCCTTTAACAGCTGCACCAATTTATATTCCTACCAAGAGAATACAAGTGTCCCCCTTTCTCCACATCCTACCCAACACTTGTTGTCTTTTTAATAACAGCCATTCTAACTTGTATGAAGTGATATCTCACTGTGGCTTGGAGCTGCATTTCCCTGATTATTGACATTAAGAATCTTTTCATGTACTTGTTGTCTCTTGCTTGTCTTCAGAGAAGACCCTTAGACTATTTTAAAATCAAATTGTCATTTTATTGAGTTGTATGGCCTCTTTCATATGTTTGGATTTTAATCCCTTATCATATATGATATATACATATTTTCTTATATTCTTTAAGTTACCTTTTTATATTGTTGATGATTTCTTTTGCTGTTCAGAAGCATTTTAATTTGACGTTTATTTTACCCTTGTGCCTTTTGCTTTTGATGTCAAATCCCCCAAACCATTGCTAAAACCAGTGTCTAGGAGCTCACCTCCCATGTTTTCTGCTAGGAGTATGGTTTCATACTCATAACAGTCTTTAATTCATTTTGAGTTCATTTTTGTATGTAATAATGATAGGGATCCAATTTTATTCCTTGGCATGTGAATTTCAAATTTTTTCAACATCATTACTAAAGCGACTGGTCTTTTCTAATTGTATATTCTTTGCTCCTTTGTCATAAACTAATTGATTATGTGTGGATTTATTTCTGAGCTCTACTATGTTGTGTTGATCTATGTGTCTATTTTAAGCCAATACCATAGCTTCTTATAGCTTTGTAAAATAGTGTGAAATCAGAAAGTGTGATTTGTTTTCTGTTTCAGGGTTGTTTTGGTAATCTTTTGTTGTTCCATATGAATATTGGTACTATTTTTCCCTATCTCTGTTAAGAATGCCATTGAAGTTTGCATTGAATCTGTAGATTGCTTTGGGTAAATGATCATTTTAATAATAGTCTTCTAATGCATGAGTGCAGGATATCTTTCCCTTTATTTGTGTCTTCTTCATTTTCATTAAATCAAAGTTTTATTGTTTTAGAATATAATCTTTCACCTCCTTGGTTAAGCTTATTCCTTTTTTTATTAGTATCCAAAGGGCAAATTTATTGTACTAAACAAAGGGGGAGGGGGAGAAGGCTTGCATAGACACAAACAGGCAGAAAGAGCTGTATTTGGAAGAGACAGGTTTGTTAAAAGAGATGCCTGCATAGACACAGGTGGGCAGTCTTCAGATGAGAGCTGTCGCTCCATTTTTGCTAAGGAAAAAAGTTGGTGAAATAAAACACCTACAGGGCCTCCCCTGGTGGCGCAGTGGTTGAGCGCTGTGGTTGAGCGCTGGGTTGCGAGGCTGCCTCTGCAGCGTCAGTTTGATCCCCCGCCACCAGCGAGGGTCCCACAAAAAAGAAAGAAAGAAAGAAAGAAAGAAAGAAAGAAAGAAAGAAAGAAAGAAAGAAAGAAAGGAAGGAAGGAAGGAAGGAAGGAAGGAAGGAAGGAAGGAAGGAAGGAAGGAAGGAAGGAAGGAAGGAAGGAAGGAAGAAAGAAAGACCTACATAGTCACAGGTGGGCAGGAGAGCTGCTATTTCATTCTTTATGGTGCAAATTTAAATGGGATTATTTCCTTAATTCTGCTTTCTGATACTTTGTTGTTAGTGTATAGAACTGCAATAGATTTTTGTATATTCAGTCTGTGTCCTGCAACTTTACTGAATTCATTGATTAGTTCTGTAACAGGGTGGTCCCCAGAAAAGGGGGAGGTTCCAGGTTTCCTGCCCCACCCAAGGGAGGGTGTTGCTGAGCAGGGAGAGAAGAAGCTGCAGAGGAGACTGAGGAAGGAAGGAAGCAGGATGGGGAGCCAGAAGGAGACCTGGAGGAGGCACATGGAGCAGAGAGACATGTGAAGAAATTGCGCTTGCCTTTTGGTTGTGGACTGGGTGACACAGATGTGGGTGAGAGACCCGTGGGGAGGTGACAATGGCGGTTTTTGTATTGATTTTGATTTTGCTCTTTTCCTTCCAGACTTGTCTGGTTGTTTCTGATCCTTTTCTGTGGGTCCCCACTGGAAGATGCTTCAGACTTGTGGCAGGCTTTGGGGCCTTGCTCTGGGCCAATCCCATTTGGATGAACTTTTACCCACGAGGGGACTTAGGTGCTTGATTTAGAAACTAGATTCTTTGCCTTCCCTGTATTGTTTCCTAATTGTATTAAAGTTTCTTCCCATTAAAGTCTCATATGTTTTGTGTTGATGCAGCAGATGACAGAACCTATTTAGAACAGGCAGGTATGCCAGGTCTGGGCTGCCCCTCTCCCTGCCCTGTAACAGTTCTTTGGTGTTTTGGTGGAGCCGTTAGGTTTTTTCCTATATACTTTCACATCCTCTGGAGACAGAGTTTTACTTTCTCTTGTCTGATCTGAATGTCTTGTTTCTCTTTCTTGCTCATAGCTCTGATCAGACTTCCAGCACTACGTTGAATAGTAGTGGTGAGAGTGGGCATCCTTGTCTAGTTCCAGATCTTGAGGTGCAATAGTCTTGAATAAAGTTTTCCTTAGGGTTTCAACAAGCATCAAATTAGCTATTTCTTTGAGGGCCAGGCACATCAGCTTTCTTTGAGACCCAGAGACTCCTAATACGCAGGGCCCAGACGAGTGACCTTGCTGGACACGTGACCTGACTTGGAATAACTAGTGAAGGGTCAGCGCCGGCTTGGCCTGCAGAGGTTCCCCGCTGCCAGGAAGAAGGCTGGGACATTCTGTTTTACATTTCCCAGCGCAACCCGGGTGAATGCAGAGCCCGCTCTGGGGCCTGGGGCCTAGAGGAGTAGGATGCGCGCTAGTCCTGCAGAGGCGCTCTCCGCGACCCCCAGGGGCTCTGCGTTATCACCGGGAGAACCCCGCCGCCTCTGGCCCCTTGCAGGCTATGTTCCAAGTTCTCGAGGGCCTGGTCTCATCTCCCAGTTCTCAAATTTTCCCTGATCGAAATCCCCGGTCCCTGCGCCGTAGGCCGCGCGGGTGATCGCGGGCCCCAGGGTGCTCCATTGGGGGCCACACCGCGCCAGCGCGCTCTCCTGGAGAGCGCTTCCCTCTGCCTGATCTCTAATTGCGAAATCACCCTTTGGCCTGCTAACTTTGCATTTTGGTCTAGTTTAGGTAGGTCAGGAGCCCACCAACAGATAAGAGAAACGGGTCGCTCGCAGCCGGGCGGCGGAGGTGGAGGGACAGAAGATGGTGCCGAAGCTCAGCCTCCGCCTTCCACCCCGGGGCCCGGGGTCACCGCCCGGGAGGAGGTCGCGCGGCTTTGATGCGCCGGGAAGGGCCGGCCTCCTCCGGGCCCCGGGCCAAGGCTGCTCCTCCCCCCGTGGCCCCGGGCTGCCGGGCAGGCGCGCTTCGGCGCTGGGTGCAGCCAGAGCGTCGGTCTCGCCCGCCTGCGCTCGGCATGGGCGCCGCGGGCTCCTCCGCTCTGGCCAGCCTGGGCCTCCCGGCGCCGCGGCTCCCCGCGCAGCCCCGGCCGGCTTGGCTGGGGGTGGCCGCGCTGGGCCTGGCGGCCGTGGCGCTGGGGACGGTCGCCTGGCGCCGCGTTGGGCCGGGCCGGCGCCGGCGGCGGCAGCAGGTGGGCACCGTGGCGCAGCTCTGGATTTACCCGGTTAAGTCCTGCAAGGGGGTTCCGGTGAGCGCGGCCGAGTGCACCCCCATGGGGCTGCGCAGCGGCCACCTGCGCGACAGGTAATACAGGGCCCGGCGGGGTGGGTAGGGTCCACCCACAGGTCCTCCCTCTGCGTTATAAAGACCCTGGAAGCAGGGCGGGCAAGGAAAAAGGACCCTTACCTCCCAAGAGCAGACCCGGGGTGCCTGGGAGGCTGGGCCTTTGTGTCCCGACCCGCCTTAGGGCGCCCCAGGATTTGCGCCCTCCGGGGGTGTGGTATCCGCCCCCTGTGGGGAGCCAGCGCGCCAGCCAACTTCTGAAACTCCATTTAGCGGAGGCGCGAGCTTGAGGGAATTGGTGCTTACACTTCATTTTTAGGAATCGTCTCTTGAGAACTTGGGGAAACTTGGGAGTTGCAGAGATCAGCCCCCCAAAGCACACCGAGTCGGAGTGCTTAATCATCAGGATAGCAGTTGAAGTATAAGCGTCTTGCAGCTTGAACGTGCTTATTTCCCGTAATTATTTTCCCTGATTCTCTCACTCTTCTGCAAGTAAAGAAGCTGAGGGTCCATGCCACAGGGGTCTTGGACCCAGGACTCTCGGTTTCCGTCACTCACTCTTGCTTTGTGAAGAGTCGTTGCATCAGTGCCCTGGCTGGGTAGTCACTTCTGCGTGAATTCCTGGGGGACAGCGAAGGTTACAAAACCCCAGAGCCACTGCTTTGCCCTCTTCTGGGTTTGGCTTCATGTCAGCACCCACCCTCCCTCATTGTAAGCCTGCCATTTAAACTCCTTTCTTCCAAAACAGGCCTCCCCACTTGGGCAAAGAATGCCCAGGGCAGACAGGGCTGTATGTGCCCCCCTCCCCGCCCCCCGCCCCCTCCTCCCCCCCACTTAGCTCTCTAGACACTGGGCAATTCATGACGTTGTTGGAAGGAAATGCCCCTCTGCTTCAGGAAGGAAGCCAAGAATCCAAGCTACTCCATGGTTTGTCCAGTGAACTCTGAAAGATGGTAGAATTCATTGAATTTGCTTTTTTAGGCCCAGGAAGCAAAAGGCATTGTAATTTTACTCTACCCAGTCAAAAAACATTAATTTAGCTCATATTATAGTAGCTAATGACAGAAGCTGGCATTTGTACCAGATGCCATGGTAAATTCTTTGTTTTTGCTATCACATACTACCTGAAAAGTAAAGCAAAAGAAGCAAGCAAAGCTCCCAGTTTTGGAGCTTCCTTTACCTTGCTAGGTCCCTAGGCTGGAAAATAATTAAACTGACACCAGAGAATAGTAAAAGAAAAGACTATCTTACTCACCTGTGCATGGAGGCCTAGGCACCCAATAATGTACCCAGTGGAACCTGGAATCGGCTCATTCCAGTGAGGTTATATGGTCTCTAGAAAGGGGCAATCCTTTGAGGGGAAAGACAGAACAAAGAATTTTGCAGTTTGCAGAAGGGATTTGGTGGAGTTGATGTGTAGACGCATTGTAGACAGCTTGCCAGCCTTAGTTTGGGGTAATAAGCCTCTAAAGGTGGCTTCCCATCTCCTCCCTGCCATGGACAGCTCCTATTTTTAGGGAGATAGATAATAAGGCAAAACAGCATTCTTGTATCTTCTATCCTCAATTAGTAACTGATTCAATGTGACAAGTGTCAGGTAACATTGAGAAGGGGGCACCAGAAATTCTTTGGGCTGGTCAGAAATGACCTCATAGCTTGAATGGAATATTAAAAAGGGATTATGTATTTTGTGGGTACAATGGAAAAGCCGATAGACTTTTCCTTCCTTTGTGGGAAAAACCTCAGCTCCTTCTACTGAATGATTCTTCCCTGTGCATCTCCTTCACTCTCACACAGCACACTTTGCTTCTGGGTGCTGGGCTTCCTACCACAAGCAGTTGTCTGTGGCACCAACTGGGTTGCCCATATTCATGGCAGGATTATTCACAGCAGCCAAACAAGAGGAACAGCCCCAGTGCCCTGCAGTGGTTGAAAAGGGAGACATGGTCTGCACACACACTGGAGCAGTGTTCAGCCACAAAAAGGAATGGATTTCTGACACACACACCACAGCATAGGTAAATCTCAATAGCATTATGTTAAATGAAATAAATCAGCCACAAAAGGACAACTATAATATGATTCCAGTTATTGCAAAGATCTAGAATAGGCAATTTCTTAGAGACAGAAGTAGGTGAGAGGTTGCAAGGATTCAGGCGAGAGGGTACTGGGGAGGGATTGCTTAATGGGTGTAGAGTTTCTTTTTGGGATGATGAAAAGGTTTTGGAAATTGATAGTGGTAAGGGTTTCACAACATGGTGGATGAACTGAAAACCACTTAAGTGGGCACTGAGCATTGTTGAGATCACACTTATTTGAGTATCCCTTCTTGGTTTGATAGACATTTGAGCTGTTTCCACCTCTGTTGCTAAGAATGCAGGTGTATGAGCTTGAGCACCAGTTTTCAGTGCTTAGGGGCATGTCCTTTTGCATATGCCCAGAGTTATATGCTATTTATATCTTCCCACAATCAACCAATTAAAAAGAAAACTCAGGCTGGTGTGTGTGAGGGCAAGGGAGGCCAGAATGACTAGGAGAGCAGCTGGATTCAAGAGTTAGGGTTGGCTCCTGAAAACAGGAACCATGAGGATTTTGAGTGAGGGGGAGGCATGATCTGAATTTACAATTGAGAAAGATCAAGCTACTTTTATTACTAGGAAGAATGAGTAGCAAGAATATTCATGAATTAGTATCTGTGATTTAGGAAGGACAGAGCTCTATCTGTGTCTGGGATGAAGGGCTGATAAAAATGCAGTTTGAGGAGGAAAAAAAGGCAGTTTGGGAACCATATTTTCTAGGGTGACTTGACAATTCAACCATGATGACCTGCTGGAAGTGACACAGGGATTTTTTAATGAGCTAAAGTATCTGCCATGTGTTCTTCTTTTGTCTGTGGTCCCCAGAGTATAGGTTCCTTTCTGTAATTGTAGTCATTCTCTCTGATACGAGTTTAAGTTAGCAAAGTCTTTCTTTGCTAACCTCACAAAAATGTGTTTTTTTTCCTGGAAATGTTTCTTTCTATTGCTCTTGATTCTCCATTCACCTTTTTCTGGGAGGTACATCTAGTCCAGGAGTACGGGTCAGGAAAAATATTGTCCATGTGAACAATAGACCTTGTAGCAAATTGCAGAATTCACAGTCCCAAGCATTGAGACATAGATTTTTTTTTTTAAAGGAGGGCATGGAATTGTCCAGGTGCCCATGGCTTTGTACGCTGCTTAACTGAACGCTCTATTCCACCAACAGTTCTTTCAGCAGAGCCCTGTGCCTACTGTCTGCCAAGCACTGTGCTTCCTTCTCCTTCATAGTCTTCTGTGAA
Organism: Talpa europaea; assembly: GCF_964194135.1. Taxonomy (NCBI): domain Eukaryota; kingdom Metazoa; phylum Chordata; class Mammalia; order Eulipotyphla; family Talpidae; genus Talpa; species Talpa europaea. The sequence goes on along the minus strand of NC_140077.1, from coordinate 88,299,494 downwards.
ATAGCCTCTCTCGTTTAATGAAAATAATCAGACCTCTGGCAATTGAGACAAAATCATAGTTAACCTCTTTGATTTCTGTGCCATCAAAGGGCAAAATGTTCCCCAGATATTATGTCTGATGCTTGAGTGATTATTAAACCCTTTGGAATGAACTGTCACTCAGTCATGCCTTGCTGCTGGGTTGATGTCCAGTACAGACACACACCAGCTCACTGGAGAGGTGAGGTGGCTCCTGGAGAGCCCCATCGCCCCTCGTGGTGATCCCTGCATGTCTTCTCTTTGGAAAATGGCAGGTTTTGGCTTGTGATCAACGAGAAGGGCAACATGGTGACGGCCCGTCAGGAACCTCGTCTGGTCCTGATTTCCCTGACCTGCGAGGGGGATGCCCTGACCCTCAGTGCAGCCTACACGAAGGACCTGCAGCTGCCCATCACCGCACCCGCCAGCAATGCGGTGCTCAAGTGCAGGTAGGAGAAGGCGGCTCTCAGCCCTGGCGTCAGAAGCTCTCGTGCAGCTTTGAGGAGGGGTCGACGACAGATGGAATCCTGGGAAATGATATCAAATGAACCGCTGTCTGCAAATGTGTTGATGGGAGATGGACAGACTAAAGTCCTATGTAGAAACCATGGGGACAAAGAGTGTTGATTGTCAGCAAGAGATAAATGAAACCACGGATGGGTAAAAGGGCAAAAGTGGGGTGGGGGTAGCTAAGGAGCGTGTCCTGGAAGAGGTGAGCTGAGATCTCTGTATCTCCGGTGGCTTTCCCTAGTCAGCCCTTCCAGAGCTGAGTGAGGGAAGGAGTCACAAATGATGGTGTGACGTGGTATTTGCTTCTACCGGCATTGGAAGTTCCAACATAGAAATGAGCAGCTGCAACCAAGAAATGGGGGCCTGGGGTCCCTGACATAGTGCAGACGCTCCTTCCTTAACATCCGAGGAATTATATCAGGAAAATTAATTTCTAGTAAATCATGTCCAGAATCGATTCTCTTACCCGTTTTGGGAAAATTGAAGTAGAGTCTCATTACTCTATTTGTACGGTTTTGGGCATTTTGATTAAAATGCAATGTGAATGCTCCAGGAAGTGCATCACATCAAAAATATGTCTTGGTAGAAAATGTCTAAAGACCTCCCAAACTCAAAATGCCATACCAGGGCATCCCTGGTGGTGCAAGGGGTTAAGACACAGCACCATGAAGCAATTCGCAGCCTCTGCAACATGAGTTCGATCCCCAGCCAGGGAGGTGACCCACATGGCCCAGCAGACCTCTCCTGACTCACCTGCTGCTCCCCTCAGCAGTGTATTTCAGTCAATCCACCTGTTCTGTTCCCCACTCTGTCTCTGGTGAATCCTCTCACCCCCCACACCTCTGGCCTGTACCCCAGTTCTTGTATACATAAATAAATAAATCTCTAAAAAAAATGTGATACCAACATATCTTATATAATATCTTAGAGTTTTAAATATGACAGATTTTCATTTACATGTGGTGGTTTTCTGTCTGTAAAAGGAATGCATATTCATAATTAAAGATGGCAAAATAGCAAAAAAAAAAGAAGGAAAACAAAATCCTCCTGAGATCATTTTGACATATTTAGTTATTATTGTGACATGTTTTCTTTTTGTCTCTATGACTTTTAAATTCAAATTGAAATAATATAAAAATCAGAGTCATGAATATTGTTATACAATTAAGTTGATATGTTAAGTATTTTTTGATATGTTTTTAAAAGAACTTCAGAAATCTCATTTTTCATGTTGGCATAATATTCATTCTGCTTCTAACATGTCTCCATGATTAAACATTTGTTTGGATTGTTTTCCATCTCTTCCAGGTATGAAGAAGAATGTGGTAAATATCTCAGCCTAAATTTTGTTTGTATTTCTTATCAACTCTTGAAGGAAAATTAAGTAGTCATTTTGTAAGAAAAAAGAGTCTGAGTCTGATAAATGTTTGATATAGGTTGACACATGGTTTTCTGCCACTAAGGGGATAGAGAGAATTGGGACTGTTAGGTAGATTATTGGGGCCAACACCCTCCTCCTGTGCCCACATCATCCCGGCTTTCAGGAGCGTTTGGATTTTACTTGTTTGTGCTTGGGTCTTCAGGGCCAGAGGGATGCTGGGTCAGCATCATACTGGACTGCTGAGGGCACAGGAGAAACATGGAGGCAAAGAAGATTGCAGAGAACATTCTGTGCATAGATAGGTGCTGACTGATGAACCTGAACCCCACCACCTACATTTGGAGGCTGCCATGAAAGAAAGTGTCAGGACTAGGCATGGCTAAATGCTTTTGATAACCCTAATAGATGCAGATGCTTAAATAATGTAAAATACTTCTTTTTTTTTTTTAAAGATTTATTTATTTATTTATACAAGCACTGGGTACAGTCAGAAGCGCGGGAGGGTGAGAGAATTCACCAGAGCCAGAGCGGGGAGCAGAGCAGGCAGAAGGACCGAAGTACACTGCTGAGGGGAGCAGCAGGTGGCAGGAGAGGTCTGCGCGCCATGCGGGACCCTCCTCCGGTGGCAGGGGAGCAGCCTGGAATTGAACCAGCGCTGCAGAGGCTGCGGGCAGCTTCGTAACCCAGCGCTCAACCGCTGTGCCACCGAGGAGGCCCTGTAAAATACTTCTTGTCAATCTAAGTCCTAGGCAGCCTCCTCTCTACTGCCTGCTGCTGGCCTTTCACCCTCCTGTACACTCAGCTGAGGAAAAGCCCTGGGACTGACTGGCTGTAAGGGTTTGTCCTGGAGGAAGAGGCTGGTTTCTTTGAACAGGCACCAGCAGAGAGCCATCTAACAGGGAGGGGGCACTTGAGGATGTCGACATGCATTTTGGTAATGTTGCCATTGCTCAGGGTGCTGGGAATGGACATTTTAGCCATCCCACTACACACACTCTCTCTCTCTCTTACTCATGCTCAGTTCTGCAAATCTTCCCTCTTTTATAGTGGATTTAATTTTGGAAAAAAGCAAGAAAGTTGTTTGGAGTTAAGTCTGATGAAGAAGGAGGTGATCAAGTTATGCAGGACTTTTTTCTTGCTTTAAAAAATATGGTTAGATTCAAAAGTAGTAAAGTCCACTTCTTGTGAGTCTTCTGAATTAATGATTAATATTAGATGAAGTACGATTAGTATTAGGATGACCATGATTTATGCAGAATCATAAACCACTCCTGTGCTTATTTGTTATTTAAATTGATTCAGCTTTTGAAAACCTTAAACACACTTATTTAAAAAGGAATCCTTATGCTTTCCTTGTGTATATGCTTTCCTTGTGTGTAAAATTTGCCAGGCATAGAAGACAGGGAAACATTAAATACATACAAATCCCCACCCTGTCTCTGGTGACTCCTCTCACCCCCTGCACCTCTAGCCTACACCCCGGCTCTTGTATGTATAAAAAATTGAATCTTTAAAAAAATAGGTACAAATAAAATTGCCTAATTCTAAGTAGAAACTATCACCCCAAGAGGTCTCTGGATCTAGTTCTAGTCTTTCTCTTTTGAAAAAGATGTACATGGCATGTTACCAGATTCAAGACTTGCCATCACTAGACTGCAGGGTTAACATGGTGGGGTCCAGCTCCCCTGGTGTTTCTTTCCTCAATAGTTATGAGGTACCACAACTCCCAAACCGTCCTGCTCACAAAATATCAGGAGACAACACTGCAAATCCCTCAGGGGTGTTAGCAGCAATCATGACAAGCTAGATTGTTCTTGTTAACTACATTTTAGATTCTATAGAACATTTGCACACCAATTACTTTGTCTAGTTTTATGATTGTATCAATTAAGTAGTCAGGCCTCGCTTATTATTTTTTTTTTGAAGTAATAACAGAATCTTTATTATTTCAGTTGTCTTCCGGCCATGTATGCTTTCTTGTTGATTTTCTTTGCCAGTGACTTTTAGGCCACTGCTTGTATCTTGTGACATATACCTGTGAGAAGCTGCATGAGGCAGGACATTTTTCTATTTGAAGTATTGCTCCAGCTTTGTTTCTTTTTTTTTTTTTTAAAGATTTGTTTGTTTGTTTGTTTGTTTGTTTATTTATTTATTTATACAAGCACTGGGTACAGTCAGAACCGTGGAAGAGTGAGAGAATTCACCAGAGCCAGAAAGAGGAGCAGAACAGACAGACTGACGTAGTACACTGCTGAGGAGAGCAGTGGGTGGCAGGAGAGGTCTGCGCGCCATGTGGGACCCTCACGCATTGGCTGGGGATCTAACCGGTGCTGCAGAGGCTGTGGGCAGCTTTACAACCCAGTGCTCAACTGCTGTGCCACCAGGGAGGCCCTCCAGCTTTGTTTCTTAAAGCAGTGTCAGACAGTAAGTGGAAGTTATCGGCTGCTGTGTAGTAAAATATGATTTCTCCCCCAGGCGCTTGTGCCAAAGCAATCAGAATTAGGATTCAGATTATTTTCACAGGTGAATTGTCTTGCAGTACTTTGGCATTGCTTAATTAACCATATGGGAAATAAGAGGAAGTACAGGAGGGCGACTAAGACTGGGCAACCTTATAGGATCCTGGGGAGGAAGTGCTTATAGGACAATCTGATAAATAGTGCTTGGCTCAGGAGATGTCAAGGGACATGATTGCAAACAGGCTGATGGTTGTCCTTTGGGTTTATCCTTTCTGATCTTTCATATAAAGGTATTAGAGTGAACGAACAGAAATCAGTTTCCAGAATGAGGAAGTGAGGCAGGAAGAAAAAGCATAACACACAGATTAGCCAGGACCATTAGTCAGACGTTCTGATGGCTATCCAGCTGAGAGAACCAGATTTTGCAGTCATTATAAGTTTTCTTTCTACATAGATCCATTCATTTCCTTCTGGAGAACTCAGTGTCTTCTCAAACTATGATCTCACTGTCTTCTCCCTGCATTCTTCCAGGGAGGGAGGTAGAGGTAGGCAGCACTTTAGTTTAAAATGAGGGACAGCAAGACTGGAAATGGCTTTCTTTTGGGGGCACATAGTGGTCAGAGGCAGGACAGGTTGAAACAACATCTCTCCATAATTCAGGAACTACAGCCACATCACAGCTGGCCGCAGCTTTTCTACCATGTGGAGGACATGCCAGAGACCCAGATTTTTCAAAGCACTGACCCTTCTTTGCCCTTGCTGCCCCCTGCAGAGTGCACGGCCTGGAGATCGAGGGCAGGGACTGTGGTGAGGCCGCAGCCCAGTGGATAACCAGCTTCCTGAAGACTCAGCCCTACCGTCTGGTGCATTTCGAGCCTCACATGCAACCGAGAAATTGTCACCAAATAGAGGAACCATTCCCACCCACAGACCAGGTCAGGGGAGCATGCTGTGGCTTTGGCCTTGGGTGTGTCCCATGGAAGGCAGGCTTTTTAGGGGGCAGATCTCCTGAACTCTGCTGTCATTGTGCTTGATAGACCGCAGGCAATGGGCGGAAACTGTCCTTCTCCTGGGAGCATCATCTGCACTTTTTGATTTGGGGGCTCTTGCATTTTCCCCATGAATATTTGCCTATGTCATGTCAGCCTGCTGGTGCAAAACTGTTGTACACCAACATCTCTCCCTTTCCTTTCTGTGATTGCATTAAGGTGTTCAACATTTTAATGGTTTGATGGCATTTGTGTCGGCTCGTAGGTGGCAAGTGTGTGCAGGTGCAGAGAGCCATACTCTGAAAACGCCATAAATGGCAAATATTGCAATAAAGAGAGTCCCACAATTTTTGGGTTTCCCAGTGCATTTAAAAGTTCTGTCTGTACTAGTGTGTTCTGTTGAGTGCGGAATAGTAGTCTAAATAAAATGACTAGACCGGCACTTACAGGAACACGGTGTACAATGCACAGTGCTTTGTAGCTCAATTACTATGGCATCTAAAAAATATGGGCCTCTCCTGGTGGTGCAGTGGTTGAGCACTGGGCTGCAAAGCTGCCCGCAGCCTCTGCAGCACCGGTTCAATCCCCGGCCACCAGACGAGGGCCCCACATGGCACGTAGACCTCTCCTGCTGCCTGCTGCTCCCCTCAGCAGTGTACTTTGTCAGTCTGCCTGCTCTGCTCTCCCTGCTGACTCTGGTGAATTCTCTCACCCTCCCGCACTTCTGACTATACCCAGTGCTTGTATAAATAAATAAATAAATAAAATCTTAAAAAAAAAAAAGTTTAAAAAGGGCCTCCCCTGGTGGCACAGCGGTTGAGCGCTGGGCTGAGAAGCTGCCTGCAGCCTCTGCAGCGCTGGTTCAATCCCCAGCCACTGGCGCGAGGGTCCCACATGGCGCAACAGAGCCCTCCTGCTGCGCCCGCTGCTCCCCTCAGCAGTGTATTTCGTCAAGTCTGCCTGTTCTGTTCCCCACTCTGGCTCTGGTGAATTCTCTCACCCTCCTGCGCTTCTGACTGTGCCCAGTGCTTATATAAATAAACAAATAAATCTTTAAAAAAAAAGTTTAAAAAGATGTATATATATATATATATATATATATATATATATACACTCAACGGAAGTACTTAACATTGTTGTGGAGTTGCATATCTGTGGAATCCATGTAATATTTTTCATCTCACATTATATAGTCATCAAACCCATTCACTTCACTAAACTTTTGAGAAATTGAAGGCTTAGAAAGGTGAGGTGACTTCCCCAATGCCACTGGCCAATGGCAGGTCTAAAATCACAAGTCCATGTTCTCGTCATTCCACCCATGTAATTCCTGTCATCTTCAAGTCTTCTTGAGGTTTCTGAATCACCATGATATTTCTATAAAAAGAATTAAGGGATGCTTAGAAAGTGTGTGCATCCCTGTGTGGGGGGGGGCGGGGGTTAGGGTGACTGCTAAGAAATTCCTGTTTGAGACACGCGTTATGATTTCTGTTTCCTCTCAGGTCGCTTACCCAGACGCCAGCCCATTCCTGATCCTCTCTGAGGCTTCGTTGACTGATCTCAACTCCAGGCTGGAGAAGAAAGTGAAAGCAATTAACTTCAGGCCCAATATCATAGTTTCAGGATGTGGTGTCTTCGCAGAGGTAATGCTCAGTCTTCAGTCTTCTTTGCCCCTTTCCTTGGATGTAATATTTACTTGAAGGTGTGAGAATCTTTGCTATTGGGTTAGATCAGCTGAAGGATGATTTCCGATTTTCCCTGTTATCGCACAACCGTCCGATTTTCCAATTTCTTGAACAGATGTTCAAAACAGTTTCTGTGTGGAAACGAAAGCAGATGCTGGCCTCGAGGACCAGGGTCTGAGACTGTAAAGATAATTCTTAGGAGCTGGATTAGTTCTTGACCGAGATTTACTTAGCAGAGTCTACCAGCACCCTCAGGTCTGCAATAATTTTGCAACAAAGTGAGTCATAAATTTTTCCTTTTCCTGGTGTACATCAAAGTTATGGCTACACTATACTGGGGACAATTTTAGGGGAGCAGGTGACAAATCTGATTTTCAGGGTACAAACCTTCCTCTGGTGGGTCTGGAGGAGGGGAGGCTGGTGGGGCTGCTGGAGCTAAGAGAGCAGGCTGCCACCCCCACCAGGAGAAGGCTCAGGACCTGCATGGAGGCTTCTGGAAGGCAACCCACTGGTCATCTCAGAACCCAGCTGCAAGAATTGTGGTCCTTTTCCACTTCATTACTCTTCACATCTTAAACCTTCAAGGGTGTCCAGTCATCTCCCCCCACACACAAGCAAGGAAACCTGTGCTGCCTCCTTTGCTCCCCTCCCCCTAGATCCATGCCCTTTCCTGTCATCATGACCCTGACCATTGTACCTGTGAGTGCTGCTTCTAGAAGCTTCTCTCCTTGTCCCTATCCTGTCTGCCCTTGCTCTTCTGCTGTTTGTACTACTTCTTACTCAAGCAAGGGCTTCCAAGGATCCCTGCCAGCCCCTCCTCTCTCTCCCTGCCTGTGATGGGGTGGCCCTCTCCTGCAGTTTCCCCACTTCCTGTCCCATGAAGGTCCTTCCCAAATGCCCCCAGTGCTCTCCCTCTAAAGTGTGGGGTGCCCTTTCCAACCACTTACCAGAAACATTTCTGTTGGTGACAAATTCATACTTACAAGCTCTCTGCCCCAGTCTCCCACTTCCCCAAAGGTCTTCCTCTGATGTCACAGTTTCTGGCTCAGGTGCCATATTTCTCTCACCCCCACCTGGACCTAAAAAGTGTCCCCTGGTGCCTCCCTTCCCATGTTCCTTCCAGCCACTCCACACCTGCTCTCTTTCTGTCCTCCCACCCTCTGGACAGATCAGTGGTCCCTCCTGGTGTTGCCCCAGCCCAGCCCACCCCTCCCTTCCCCCAGTCTCCACTGTGATCTGTACTCCACTGGCTGTGGCAAATGGTCAATGTTACTGACTTGCTCAAAAGCCTCAGTGATCCCCCATTTCTTAAAAGATCCCACTGCCCACTGTCCCTTTAAATCCCTCCATCAAAATGCTTTGGCAGCCTTTATGCTGAGACTGAAAACTGAGTTACACATGGGGGCTAGAACCCGATTCATGTCTGTAGGGTAAGTGAAAATGATATCAGGCTTTTCTGCCCTCCCACCATTAAGGATAGATGATGGATCTGCGGTCCTGAATGCATGCCTGATGGCGGGCACCTGGAGTAGGGTGTGGGCATTTGTAGATGGGATTCACCTGGGCTGAGAGACTGGGCTTATAAGGGCAGCGTCATGGGGGCACCAGCAGAACCACGAGAAGAACGAATAGAAGAGCAGAGAGGCAGAAGCAGAACAAATGGGAGAACCATGAGAAAAGCAGAAAACAGAGAAGCAGAGAGAATGAATGGAGGAAACAGGAGAGCAGCAGAGACCACCTGACAACGCTGGAGAGCCCAGATAGAGTGAAGACTTGCTGAGGGCTGGGAGGCCTGCCAGCCTCCCGGCCCCCTGGCACCCCTGCCTGCTGTGTGCCTGGTAAATCCTGATAAAAGCCTGTGAAAGCCACTGAGGCCTCCAGAACTCACTCCTTCACCCTGTCTGCTTGGGTCATAGAAATCCTGCTCCATCTTCCTGGCCCACTACAATGTCCTTGGGTGTCCTGGTCACCTGCAGTCTGGCCCTCAACTCTACTTAGAAGCCCTGGCTTTTTTTTTTTTTTTAAAGATTTATTTATGCAAGCACTGGGTACAGTCAGAGGCGCGGGAGGGTGAGAGAATTCACCAGAGTCAGAGCTGGGAGCAGAGCAGGCAGAAGGACCGAAGTACACTGCTGAGGGGAGCAGCGGACGGCAGGAGAGGTCTGCGCGCCATGCAGGACCCTCCTTCGCAACCCAGCGCTCAACCGCTGTGCCACGGGGGAGGCCCCAGCCCTGGCTTCTTAAAAGCCCCATTACAAGCTACCTCTTCCCTAAGCCTGTTCTGGAGAGATGCCTCCTCCATGGCCCCCTGAGTTTGCCTGCCCCGTACCCGGCTTGTCTCTGTGAGTTTCTTGCCCCCTCATGGAATGTGCTGTGGGAAGTCTTTCTTGGGGTCCTCTCCAGTGTTCTGGGCTTACCGTGCTGGCTCAATGTAGAACTTTCCCTTTTTGTCTCTGTGCTAAATAGACTTTCCTATGGTGGAATTTTTACCTTCTATATCTGTGCTTCAATTTTATGTGTTTATTGCACATGAAAGAGGCTCTGGAAATATTTCTTTAATGAATAATACTTAATTTCCTAGGGGGAATTCCTCTCCTTTGGGCTCTTTTATGATTTTTATGACCACAGCGCCCTCTGATGGAGAAGTGTGCGCAGAGCAGGCTGGGTGGCTCCCGCCCCAGGTGCCCAGCTTTCCCGCTGTTAGGAAACGTTCAGGTAGGATGGCTTAAAAAAAATCAAGAAAAATCCTCTAAAATAATTATTTCATTACATATTTTCAGAGGCATATATGTAAATTAATACTTGCAAAAGATTAAAACTAGTTTTATGATAGACAGCATTAAAGTTATGAAATATATAAAACATAAATGAAAGAAATAAAGATAAACAGATTACTATGAAAAAAAAAAGTAAAAAAAAAAAATCAGCAACACGTATGTCAGTTGGTGCAATTAGCTAAGCACAGCATTATGAAACTATCCACAGCCTCTGCAGCACGAGTTTGATCCCCGGCTGGCCAGGGAGCTACCCACATGGTGCAGCAGACCTCTCCTGTCTCCCGTTGTTCCCCTCAACAGTCAGTCTGCCTGTTCTGTTCCTCGCTGTCTCTGGTGAATCCTCTCACCCCCCCACATCTCTGGCCTGTACCCCAGCTCTTGTGTGCATAAATAAATAAATTTTTTAAATAATTAAATACCATAGGTATTTAAATCCTGTAGGCCTCTGTCTAGTGACCCACATAGGACTTCATTTTAAAATGAACTTCAGATGTTGCCTCTCAGCCCTCAGACAGCCCAACCCGCCCTTCTCTGAGGGTAAGGACCACAGGTGCCTTTGACACCTCAGTGCCCTCCCTTCTATGATTACTGGAGTCCTGACCCTTCTCTGTGATTCTGGAAATCTCTGCTGCTGTAGGTCTCAGCTTCTCCGTAACCTTCTCCAGCCAGAGCAGCTGGAAGTTGGGTCCCTCCAATCCCTGGGATAAGGTTGCTTCAGTTAAAACCACAGGCAGCTGCTGCCTCACATGGCTTTTCCGCCATTTCTCTGTAGAATACTGCTCATTAGCTTTCACATATGGTGTCCTGTCTCGCTAGCCTTGTACTTCAAAATAGGCCTTAATGACCAAAGTTACAGACAAATGCCGCAGAGCCTCCTGGGCTGAGCACTTGGTGAAAATTCCAGGGGATGCAGAGAAATAAGCCATTGGACCTGCTCCTGGCCTGGGGAGATGTAAGATCAAACACAAGCTTGAAGGATCTTAATCCACCTTAGGCAGGAAAAAAGGGACTCAGCACAACTTAGAGTAACCCCCTCACCGTACCCTCTCCTTTTCCACCCACTCTCTATGTGCCCCCTTTCCTACCACCCACCCCCACTCCCAGGGATCAGGGTGGCTTCCTGAAGGAGGAGACTTTCAATCCCTGGATATTCAGGAGAGAGAAGGAGCCTTTCATTTCAGGGTCATGAGCTGATGTATCCAAGACAGGGAGGGGACAGGAGAGTGTGCGGTTCCTCAGGACTGATGTGGAAGTTTGCCATTTTTGATGCACGTGGCTTGGTGTCAGTTCGGGTGACGTCCCTACACTGGTGTGTCAAGGCTGGGGCTCAGGAGTGCTGCTCTGAATTTTGTGCTTTGTCCCCAGGATTCATGGGACGAACTTCTTATTGGTGACGTGGAACTTAGGAGGGTGATGGCTTGTTCCAGGTGAGCTCCCAGGCCTGCAGGGGGAGGGAGGGGGAGGGGAAGGGATTGGGGAGGAGGGAGGGTTCTCTGCTTTGTCCTCTGCGTGACACTCTGTGTATGTCCAGGTGCATTTTAACCACCGTGGACCCAGACACTGGCATCATGAGCAGGAAGGAGCCACTGGAGACCCTGAAGAGGTAGGGCCAGATAGTTAATGTCCTAAGAGGAAGTAGTGAAAATCCACCCTCATGCAGTCTAAGGGATCCAGTGCCTGGGCGCTTTGGTCTTCAAATGTCTCCTTTCATAAGTAATTTTTTTTTTCATTGCAAATTCATGATCCAAACAAACCAATTAAAAAAAATCGCTTGGGTATTTTAGCAAATTTTATTATGGGCTGAGTATTAGATGATACCAAAATATGTTAGGTGTGCGCATGACATTGTGGAGATACAGGGATTGCCTATCTGATTTGGAGAAGCACGTTGAGATAGGTGTGGGGGAAGGATGTGATGTCTGGAACATGCCGTGTGTTATTTTAGCAAAAAGAGAAAAAAAACATGCTAATATCTTTTTTTAAAGATGTATTTATTTATGCATACAAGAGCTGGGGTACAGGCCAGAGGTGTGGGGGGGTGAGAGGATTCACCACAGACAGAGTATGGAACAGAACTGGCAGACTGACTGAAATACACTGCTGAGGGGAGCAGCAGGCGAGTCAGGAGAGGTCTGCGTGCCATGTGGATTGCTCCCTGGCTGGCTGGGAATCAGCTCGTGCTGCAGTGGCTGCGAACAGCTTCATAGGTTGCGTCTTAACTCCGTGCGCCACCAGGAAGGCCCCATGCTAATATCTTGACAAATAGAATCTGGGTGACAATTTTGTGGTCTACTTCTATATTTGCTTTAGAATTTTCATGGAGACTTTAAGTGAAAGATATACTGAGAATAATTTTAAGTTGCATGGGAAGATAGCATGTGCGGTATTTACTTTTTTGTTTTGATCTATATGAGTTTAGTTTCTAAGCTCGAGTTTAAATAAAATGCTCAAGTAGATAAAAGACGGGGAGTCTAAGTCAAAATGTTAGTGGAGGTGCTTTTTTGGCAATGGAGTTCTGGGGGTATACATGGGCCCTCTAACATTTTCCAATCAAACTGCGTTTCTGTGGCTAAAAGGACAATACAGGGCCCATGCGTTTCAACGCTGTTTTTGGCCAAAATGAGGACTCAGCCATTGCTGAGACTCTGAACTGGAGTCTCTCATCTTCATTGGTCCTTTCCATGTGGGATGCTGGGCCACAGGTGGGGTGTCAGGTCTCGTGTCTGCAGCTCCTGAGGCCCTGGGCTTTTACCCCAACATGTGTCCCAGGTATTACTTATGGGAGGGAGCAGCAAGGGTGCAGGGAGGGAGCTGCCAGCCCCCAGGAGACCCCAGTGACCATCCACACCAGAACCACGACGACCGAGCATGTCAGGGGAGCTGATGTGTGCGGCTTGTGGGACCCGACTCCTCCCTGGCCGACCCCCTTTCTTCCACCTCTCACCAGCTTGGGGCCTCTTGAGGGCTGCAATCGCTTTTCCTTTGAATAGCACCCATCCCTCCCTGGCGATTCTGCCTTTCCAGAGGTTGCTCTTGCCCCTCGGTGGGCAAGCTGTGGCCTGGCAATGACAGGTGTCTTCCAGCCAGCTCGTGTCCCCAGACCTGAGGCTCTGGCCCCTGAAGCGTGGGTCAGGAGCGCCAGGCCCACCAGGGAGATGGCTGACCTTCGAGGGCCAGTGCAGAGACAGGCAGGAGTGAAGTGCTGAGGGAACTTGGAGAAAGCAGGCCTGTGGGGGGTGCAGGGTGCGAGGGTGGGGGTGGGGGGTTGTTCAAGGATCCCCTGAAGTAAAAAGCAAATGACTGTGGTGCATCAGGTCTCCCACCACTGGGTGTGGATTTGCTGGAACACTCTAAGAGGGGCTACAGAGCAGCCTAAGGCAAAGTCCATCCTTTTGTGGGATGTTGTGTTTTTCTTTTTTTTTTTTTTTAAGATTTATTATTTATGCATACAAGAGATGGGGTGTAGGCCAGAGGTGTGGGGAGTGGGAGGATTCACCAAAGACAGAGTGGGGAGCAGAACAGGCAGACTGGCTGAAATACACTGCTGAAGGTAGCAGCGGGCAAGTCAGGAGAGGTTCTGCTGGGCCATGTGGGTTGCTCCCTGGTCAGCCGGGGTATCGAACTCGTGCTGCAGAGACTGCAGACTGCCCCATAGGCTGCATCTTAACGCCTTGCACCACCAGGGAGGCCCTGTTGTGTATTTCTTAAGACTTAAAACGACATTAGTTAACTTCTCTGTGAAAAGCTGATATGATGGAATATGTAGTGTCCCTTAGATCTCTTACCTTCGCTCCCAGGAGAACTAAAGTAGATTTTAGTTCTAGGGAGCAAAAGGGGGGCTGTTTCCAGCTGAAATTTACTACTTATTTGGAAATGCATAAAAATTAATGATAGGTGGATGACGATGTGCTAAGGGAAGGAGATAAGTTGTGAGAAAATGTCCAGGGTGGAGTCATGTGATCGGCCAGTGTGGGTGTTTGCTGTAAAATTTTGTTATTTGTTGGCCTGTTTGAGAATTGTCTTAGTGAGAGTTGGGGGGCAGAGTCACCCGTACTCCTGAGAGGAGGAGGACTTTGAGACGCAGCAAAGATAGACCACACCTGCTCTCAGCCCCTATTCATCACCGAGGGAATAAGCCAGCTTATCCGGCTTCCTGCTGCATCCGGGCCTCCGGTCCCAGGGAGAGTGGGGCCTGGGAAGGAGCCTCCTGTGGGTGCCCCTCCAGTCACTCAGCTGTGCAATTTGGGGGCTTGCCCATTACCCCTTTTTCTACATCCTGTTTTCTCTCTGGCCTCCAGCACCTTGCTTGGTGTCTGTAGCCCTCTCGCTCTGGATCTTGAAAGTCTGTGTTTGCAAGAGTTATCACCTTCGACTTGAAGGCGAGGAGCTGTCTGAATCTTCAGTGCCGCTCCCTGGGGCCTGTGTTTACAGAAGGATAAGCGACTCCAGCGTAGAGTAGAGCGAGGCAGATGCGGGGTCAGTCCTAATACCCCAGGAGACAGTGTAGCGAGCCTGCGTGTCTCCTGTCTCTCACTGAGATTTAAATTGCCACGCATGTAGTCATTTATGTCCTCGAAGGACAGGGGGCTGCAAATCCCACCTGGGGTCTCAGTCATTCCCACACAGCAGAGCTCAGAGTGCCTGCGTCTGCAGGAGGGGGTGCGGGGGTGGGGGGACTTTGTCTGTAAAATCCTCACCTGGCTGGGGAGCACTGTGAGGTCTGTCTGCTGCCTGGAGAATATGAGGATGGAATTACCCTTTTAAAGAGAAGGAAAGCTTAGGATGTTTATTAGATATTAAAGTTAGGTCGGCAGCTTCTTTTTTGTAGTTAAATATTTGAAGCATTTATTTTTCTTCAAAGTTTTATTGCTTTACCATTTGTTTACAAAAATACAAGTTTGGGAGTGCAGCTGCACTACCCTCACATGCTTCGCTTCCCTGGCCCTCCAACAAGGCACCAGTTCCCAGACCCTACCACCTACCTCCCCAGACGTGCCCCCCAACCACCACAGGTTACAATGACTCTGAGAGTCGTTTTTGCTATGTTTTGCCAGCTTGTTTTCTGTGCTTGTTTATATTCCATGAATGAGAGAAACCATCCTGACATTGTTTTTCACTTTCTGATATAATTTCATTGGGTGTCATCAGCTCAGACCCATCCATATGGTCCCCAAAGCCCAAGGCACGATTTCATCCTTTTCAATAGCTGAGTGGCAGACTTGCCCTCTTCTTGCTGAGGGGAAGGTGTCTCCCACGCTGATCCTACATCTCAGAGAGTGGCAGGAGGGCTGTCCTTGCTACCACATCTTGTGCCCAGTGGCGAGAACACAGCACATGGGCATCTAGGTACACGTTTCATTGGACACGTGGAAAACTTTGACTATAGGGACGTCTGTCACCAGCCACTGATGTCAGGCTGTGCCGTGCCAAAGTCAGAGCAGATAATGGTGGGAGGCTGTGGGGGGAGACAGACACCCCCTCCTAGTCTGCCTCTGTCACTCGCTACCTGTGTGACATTGACAAATCACTCAGCTTTGGGAAGCTACTTTTTCTGTAAAATCTGGACTCATAATGATACTTCTGGTGGATCAGAATCAGGCACTAAATAGAATTTTTTTAAAAAATAGGCGGTGAAATACTATAGACAAGGCCCCACGTGAGCTGTGATCACGGTGCCTCTTGTATACTGACCTGACACTTTACTCCACTGAGGAGGGGTGTGCATTGAGTGACACCCCCTCAACCCCCACCTCTTGCTCAGCCCCTGGCTCCTCCTGGTTTTCACATGCTGTTTGTGAGGGGCTCCATGGGACCGGCGGGAGCAGAGACCCTCCTAGGCACGGCCTGTCACTGGCCAGCGGGCAGAGACAGCAGAGGGCGGAGCTCACAGGTGCACAGTTCGCTGCAGCCACCGCACCTCCCGCACACTGCGCCCCCTGGTGGGGAGACTTGCTGAAGGGACGCAAAATGAAATGAGTGGTTGTATGTTTCATATTTATTGAAAGAGAGGATGCATTAGGAGAGAAACTTTTGAATGAACCTGTGACTTAGCTCCCAACACGTCTATGTATTTTGAAAATAATGATAGAAGATCCAGGTACTGGGTGACAGTCTGTTGGAAAAAGCTGAATGTACGCACGAATCTATAGTCTTATGTAATACCGCCTCATCCCCACCAGGGGTCGCTGGTGGTCTCCTGAGTGAGTCTCCCAGCCCCTGCTGCCTAGGGAGGCCACCACGGAGCTGGTGGTGGGGAGAGACTGGGGGAGGCAGGGGCAGTGGCCCAAGGGAAGTCCTGGCAGCCTGGGCGAGCCCAGAGCTACTCACTGCCCCACTCCCTTCCTAGATCGTACAGTGAGCGGCCACCTGCCTACCAGGTGACCAGACCTGCTCTGGTACAAACTCACTCCCTTGCCCCATGCTGGGCTGGGAGGGGAGGTGACTCCTTTTGGTCTTGCACCCTTGACATCTCTGGTGGGAGAGAGTGTGCATGTGAGTGGTTGATGGATGGGAGCAGGCTAAGCCTTTGTGTAGAAGAATAGCTGTTGGCCCCCTCAATTTTACTTAGGGCAGCTCTTGGCCTCGGGAGGTTTGCAGGTGACCATGGCTCACACTGGGAAGAAGAATCCAGACAATGTCACCAACCAAACCAGGCTTCTGACCACATCCTAACCACTTAGATCCCTGATCCTGGGCATGGCAGTTACTTCTCTGAGCTGATAGAAATTCCCACATAGGTTTATCATAGGGTTGAAAGAGATAATATTTGCGATGCCCTTTATAAACTATCAATATATGACATGCAGAGCTCCAATTCCCCATTCCCTCCCTGAGGGAGTCAAAGTTCAGGACCTCATGGGGACTACAGGGCTGGGCAGCAGAAAGAAATCCCAAGCCAGAAAAGTGGCAGATTCGCCTTTGATTCAGAAGAGGTCACCCTCCCACAGACACAGTACCCCAAATGTCCCTGGGGTTGCATGCACACAGGAGAGACAGGCTAGGAGTGATGCCCGGGTTCTCAGTTCCAAGGTCATTGCAGAGACCTGACCAGGGAGGGAGGCAGTACTCTTGGCAGGGCTGGCAGCCTGGGTCAGTGGCTAGTGGGTTTCATTTATTTTTTGATTTATTCATTTCTTGCTCAACCAGCGCTGTATGTGTAGGACACACGGCAATGGCCACACAGAATCCACGCAGCTCATATGGTGTCTGCAGTCTGGGAAGTGGTGGGGAAGGAAGAACGGAGCATCTCCAGAAGGGGGCGCTACATTTGACTCACTTTCATTTCTCATTCATCATTTCTGACGTGAAGAACAGAATTCAAACTTAACTGATGCAATTAATTTTTTTAAAAGGGAGGCAGAAAGAAACAAGTGCTGTCTTTAAAAATGTTTTCACTATTAAAAATAATGTAAAATTGAAGTTAAATGGGAAAGTGAAGGAAAGCTTTGTGCAGGTGGAGGAAATATAGGGTACATTCAGTGTGTTACTCCCACACACCTGCTCCTATGCACACTTTCAGGGGCTTCTAGTGTTTTCTGCTTTACAAAGTTATTCACGCCACTAACACATTCATCAGCTCAGAAAACACCATGAGACTCCTGTGATGCCAGCACCCAATGTTGGGGTGAGGAGGCTGGGGAGGTCAATAGAGCCCTATTCTCCAGGAGTACCACCTGTCACCTGGCAGGCCAGATAGACAGACATGCACCCTGACTCTGAATGTTCAAGGGGCAGGCAGAGTAAATAAAAGGTGACCTCACTCCAGCTGCAGGATCCTGGGCTTCCTTTCTGCGATCTGTGGCATTAGAGTTGGGTCTTGCAAAAAAAGGGTAGAATTCCAAGATGGCAATAGTGGGAGAACAGTGAGCGAAGGCAAATGAGGTGGTGCAGGAAGACTCTCAGCATGTGACAATGAAGCTGGAGCTGGAGGGAAAGGTGTGAAGGATGATGCTGGGAATCTGCAGGTGGGTGGTCTCCTGACAGAGGAGCAGGAGGAAGGATATCCAGGAGAAAAGAAGAAAATACATATTGAATGTCTGACCTCTTAATGCTGAAACAGAGAGCACTGCTTGGAGAAAAGATAAGGGGAGGTGGCCCTTGGTTCCTCTTCTCTAGCTTGTGCCCAGGCAGCTCCCTGCACCACCGGGAGGCACTGTTCCACAGACTGGGCAGGGGAGGGCGCTGTCCGCTGCTGGACAACATGGTGGCTCTGTGTGAGGTGGACCCTCCTGGCCACAGGGAAGCAGCCATGTGCTGTCTGAGCTCTCGCTTCTGTCCGCTGTTACTCATCATGATTTCTCTCCTACCGTAGCTATCGCCTGTGTGATCCTTCTGAACAAAAGTTATATGGAAAATCACCTCTGTTTGGACAGTATTTTGTTCTGGAAAACCCAGGAACGATCCAAGTGGGAGACCCCGTGTACCTGCTGGGCAACTAATAGGGTCGTAGACCTGGTATTGATGCCTAGAGAAATGCCCTTAAAGAAGCCAATGCTTGAAGAGCAGGGTTTTGGAATGGACACTGCAGCCTTTTCTTTAGAAAAAAATTTTTGGCCAAGATTTCCCTTTTTTGGATTTTCTTGTATCTCAGTGCTTCCGGGAGCTCAGTGCACAAAGCAAAGAAGTAACTTAGTAAAACTTCTGGAAGATCCTTACATGAGAAGAAAGGTTTCTGAAAACTCTATGAAACTATGATTGTGGGATAATTCTCCTTTTTCACTCACCTACCAGCACATTAACTTCCATCATCAATAAGTGAGTGAGAGGAAAGTTCTGGAATGTTTTAATGCCCCAATGCATGGTGAATGAAGTGGAAGCCCACTATCTCCCCATGTAAGACTGGAAATACATTTTGTTTTTTTCCTTGAGCCCTGGGCTTGCTTTTGAAGGGGCACCAAGAGCCTGCCTGTCAGGTAACTGAAGATGTTCACTTGTCATGCATCATACATCTTTCGTACATATCTACAATTTTTTCATGCATCTATTGCTTTTCAGATAGTGTCGATGAGGATTTGATGGATCCTTCATGGCATGCATTGCTGCTGGCTACAGGACAACAGAAATATTAGGGTAGAGGCCTCCCTGGTGACTCAGGTGGTTGAGCACAGCGCAATGTGAAGCTGTCTGCAGCTTCTGCAGTGCGGGTTCGATTCTGGCTGGCTGGGGAGATACACACCTGGCATGGCAGACCTCTCCTGTCTCGCCTGCTCCTCCCCTCAGCAGTATATTTCAATCTGCCTGTTTTGTTCCTTCCTCTGTCTCTGGTGAATCCTCTCACCCTCCTGCACATCTGGCCTGTGCCCCAGTTCTTGTATAAATAAATAAATCTTTAAAAAAAAGAAAAAAAAAGAAATGTCAGGGTAGAAAATCAACTCATAAATCAATAAAGTGGGGGAAAAAAGATGAAAATCAACTTAATGTGAGCAGCCGTGGTGACACCCTGACATGGGACATGAGAAAAGCAAGAGAAGCAAACCCTTCCTTGCCATGAAACAAAATGTCAAGTCTGTCTCCCTCATGATCCAAAATTTTCGAGCACAGGAGGCGTAGTCTTATGTCTGAGATGCTGTTGGATGTTGCTCAGGGAAATGCCCACGCAGCGAACGGCCTGACAGCTGCTGCCACCTGGCGGCCCTGCGTGGTGCCTCAGCCCATGCTGTTGGAAAACTTGAAAAATGCTGGTGGATGGGTCTTAGTTTTCTGTCCTAGGAAAAGTTGTTTAGAAGGGAAGCCGGTGTTGTGCTTGGTGTTGTCTGCTGGCCTGCCATAGGCAGTGGGTTTCCTACAGCACTCGGAGGGGCTGTGATGTTGTGGGTCCTGCCGGGTTCTCCATGGCAGGATGCTCCTCCCCAGATTCAGGTGAAATGGAGCTGAAGTCCATGGATGAGAAGAAACATGATTGTATGGTTTGAAATAAACCACTGAAAACCCTTCAAAGGAGAAGAGGAAACCATGCCAGCTGTTTTAAAAAAACCAATATTTAATTTTCCTACTGATTGAATTATATGACTCTTAAGATCTGATGAAATGTATCATTTGCCCTTTTTTCGCTTTGATTGTATTAAGGAGCTGACTCAATCATGAAAAAATGTTTCAAAACTGTAAATAAAGGGAAGTGACTTTGACTAGTTTCAGACCTTACTAGCTTCCTGGCTCACCATCTGAAGTTACCCAGTTTCGAGGGTCAGACTTTGAGAACGGATGTAGGTGAAGGTGAGAGTCGGTAATTCTGCCACCGGCCCGGAGCTGGTCTCTTTCATGGGCCAGCTCATACCAGCCTCCCGGGGCAAACAACCATCTTTGAAGGGCTGTCAGGAGAGCAAGATTTTATCCAAGGGCTGTGTGTTTTCCACAGCCTCTCAGAATCACTGGAACGTAGCCTAGTTCGGAGATAAAGGTACGTGTGTGTGTTTTCTGCTCGGTGAATAACTGCAATTTGTTTTCTGCACACTTGGTGTGATGTGGAGGATGAAAGCAGTAAGCTCATCTCACCCATCGCCTCCCCCAGTAGGTCCACTGTAGCTGGAACTACGGATAGGTGGAAGCAGATGTCAGAGTCCAACAAGGAACTTTATGCAGGAGCTTGGGGAACCCAGGACAGGCTCACATAGGAGTTAGGGAACCACTTGGCTATGGATGGTCTGAGAGCTCCGTCCTTAGGGATACTTCCCGAGGCTAGGTAGGGAGCTTTTCCTAGATATTTAGCATTAGCACACGCTGAATGCCTACCTTGGATTTTTAATCCTTTGCAAGTAGTCACATCCACTTTCTTGGTGACCAGACTGAGTGGGCGACACCTCGTGCTGGCCTGCCACTCCCCGCATGGCAGAGGACCCCTGGTGGTGGAAAGTCTCCTACTTCTCAGGGTGTGTGGGAAATGCCTGTTAGAACAGAGGCCTCTCGAGTCTCAGAGTAGTTGCCCAGCCTTCTGTCAGTGAGATTTAAAAGCCATTTACTTGTGTTTATTTTATATTTAATGAGAGGGTTCATGCCACAGGCAGGCCTAATGTCTCGTTTATTTTGGATACTGAACGTTTGCACACAATTCCACTTGAAATATAGGAGCAGGAGCACAGACCCTCAGGAAGGTCTCCTCCTGGGTGTGGGTGATGGGCATTTGAGGTCAGGCTGATACCCCCCCTTGGTGGGCCTATCATTCTGGGTGTCAGCTTCATGCAGCTGTCACTGTGGAGCTACAGGCCCAGCAGTTGCTATCTGAGGGGGAGGAGAAGGGACAGAGTGGGAAAGATTCTGGGCAGCCTGCTCAAGGCCCACTTTCTTGGCTTTTCCACAGAAAATTTAGAAATTTGCTACCAGGAGAGAGAAGAGGCCACTTAGACACACCAGGTCAGAAAGAGATCCAGGTGGGCTGATGGAAGTGAGTCAATTGCTATCAATGAGTATCAACATACTTTCTCTCCCTCAGTGATTTGGGGGATCCTCCTCCTTCTGTGATATGGGGTACCCTCCTCCCACCCTCCTCTCCTCCCACATGGATGTGATGTGGGGGCAGGAGATGCACTTGGGGGCAGCTGCCCATGTGGCCAAACTCAGGAGAGCCTGACTAGCAGGAGTGCCTTGGGAGGCCCTTTGTGACACTGTCCCTGAGAGTTATGGCAGCTGGTGGCCCCCAATGCTGAGAGTGTGACAGGTGAAAAAAGCCCACAATGGTGAATCCACAGGTCACTTACAGGATCCCCGAGCCTCTCAGACCAGACATCCCTCCACTGTAGGTCCAATCGGAGTATTGGAGCCAGGCCACACCGCTGCCCTCTCCTAGCCACCATTGGGCCCAGGAATTTGGAAGATTGCCTGTGAAAAAAAAACCCATAGCAAAAAATTCCATGGGCCAAAGCTGTAGGAAGTGCTGAATGCCTCACTCCTTTTCAAAGGCCCAGCTGCCGGTGGAAGGCTGTGGGGACCTGCAGACGAGAGCACCACTCTCCCCAAGGCGCTCCTTCTGGTCTCTGGAGAAAATCTGCTCTGAACTCTAAGGGAGCACCAGCCAGGGGCAAGAAGGGTGACCAGCAGGAGGTGCCTTCTTGGGAAGGTTCAAGCTGTTAACACTTGGAGACCTCGGAGATGCTTCCTCTCGTCTCCCTGGTCCCTGTGACTTGGGTGGGAGGATGCGACTGAGGCTAAAGAGGCTGATGGTATGGAAAGGGTGTCTTAGACCAGCTCTCCTATCACAGGCCGAGGGAGAAGTATTCACTTTGCTCTCATCTTCCAAACCTATTCATGTATGGAAGGGTGTGCCCTGATAGAGAGGTGGGGTGATACGTCCTGGCCTTGCAGCAGTACCACGTGACACATTGGACCAGGCTGCCTGCTGCACCAGGGAGGCACCATCTCTCTGTCTGCTGGCTTTCCCTTTCCCTCCCCTTCCCTTTCTCAGTGAGAGCTGCCTCCCCCCACAGGAAGCACATACACACTTGTTCACTTCATACTATGATCTTCTATCAGAAAGAACGGACATTGTTGGCTTCTCCATTTTCATAGAAAGTGGACAAGTGTGTTATTTTAGTGTCTGAAGTTACCCCATTTCAAGCCAGCAGAGGAATCTGGCTCAGCATTTAAATGTTCTTGGAATTGGGATGATAAAAATGTGCCTGCAATTAAACCTTTGTCTGCTTGCGCTGCTCTGTCTTCAGTGGAAGAGGCCCAGGCCTTGGTTTTAACTATGATCCTGTTTTCCCTGAAAACATGACTAATAGGGGACTATTGGGACCTCCTGGGGCTAACAATATGAAAGCCATGTTCTCCCTAGCTCAGAAATAGGAGTTGATCTGATGACATTATTAGTCTTCCTGGACAGGTTATAGGTTATATTATGGAACAGGCTAAGAAGTGACTTCCATCCCTATCGTCCAAGATTGATCATGATAGGTGAGTCAAGTTCACACATTTGGCTCTTGACCAATCCAGTCAATCACCCTGGTGGTCCACAGTCATGGTCTACCTTCATAGAACATTCCAGACTGCCCTTCCACCAGCTTCCCTCATGAAACCCATGGTCCTTGACAATTGCCCTTCATTCTCTCTACCATCTCCACTTGTCCCTGGCCTGCGTCTTCAATAGTCTGGACTCTGGTCCATATAGAGTCCTTTGGAATGGAGGTCAGGTACCACGCCTGTCTCTCTCTTTGGGATTTGCTGGGAGTATTGTAAATAAAGTATTGTTGTCACGATATTTCTAGTGAATATTTTTATACCCAATAAAGTCTCAGAGAGATGACATTGGCTTGGGCTAGAGAAGGGCCACCTCTCCATGACTTGCCCAGCAATTAAAGGAGCTTGTTAGTCAGTCGGAGGCCCAGGACGGCCGAGGACAGCTGGAGAGCTCTTCTTTGCAAGCAGCTCTGGTTAACATCAACCAGGAAAGCCCTTTGTAAACACATGAATAATTGATCGTGCAGCGCTCACATAGCTACTGAGGATCTGAGCCCTGATGACTCATTTGCGAGCCATTCCTGTCGTCTGGATGCCATAACATTGGAGAAATGATGATTGTTTCTTGGAGATTCTTCTGTGGCCAGAGTTGCCAAGACCCAGGCTGTAATGGTTTGTTATGATGACCTTTGTTATTCCATTAGGCTCAATTGCTTTAAAAAATGATGTGTGCATACTTTAGGAGCGATTTTACCCTTTATGTTGACCTGACATCATAGTTTATATTACGCACTGTATTAATGACAGAGGAGTGTTTTCATGTCCCAAGGACAAATTTTAACAACCATAATCTGCCCTTAGTCATCATAAATATAAATGTATTGGTCAAACAGATCTCGTTAATGTGGCCAAGATAAATGCAAGTCTATATTTTAAGGCCGTTGAAGTCCTAGAGAATGAATATATTTGGAGCTTTTCATGGGGCTAAGAAATCTTGTATATGTGCTATCAAAAGGCTGAGAAAACGAACACTTCCCCCTCTGGTTTTGAGTTGGACAGATATAAATGTTTCTTGGGGATGTCAAGTGAGATTGTTCTCATTGTTTCTGGACACCATTAGTGCCTGTGGGGTGAATCTTAGTTCTTAAAGCCATATTCTTCTCATTATGCTCATAGGCTTTGGAAAGAAGCGAAGATTTCATGTTCTAGGCATATGTTGCTCAACCACATTTTCCTGAGTTACACTGCGTTGTAAAGTTTTAATTGTATGCATCCTCCCTCTGCCTCCATGTCTTGCTTCTTATAAATTGTGTCCCTTCTCTGCAGATGTGTGTGTGACATTTTGCTTCATTCAGCTGGCGATGCAAGTGCTGGCAGATGCTGTTCTGGGCGTGCACTGTAGGGCAGGCTGAACAGTTAGCTTTCTTCTTTTTTTTTTTTTAAAGATTTATTTATTTATGCACACAAGAACTGGGGTACAGGCCTGAGGTGTGGGGGTGGGGGTGAGAGGACTCACCAGAGACAGAGTGGGGAACAGAGCAGGCAGATTGACTGAAATACACTGGTGAGGGGAGCAGCAGGAGAGCCAGGAGAGATCTGCTGTACCATGTGGGTCACCCCCTGGCTGGGAATCGAACTTGTGCTGCAGTGGCTGCAGATAGCTCCATAGGCTGCATCTCAACCCCTTGTGCCACCAGGGAGGCTCAGCTTGCTTCTTCTTTAGGAGGTGCTCACCAGGTTGACCTTTGTTGTGGAGGTCCATGTTTTGAAGCTTTTCAGGCAGAAAGTAAATCCTTGTTTAAGAAGCTCTTTTTAATTGTGTTTATTGTGAACCACAAAAATGCGTTGAAGGCAATCCTGGCTCAAATACAGCTTTCTCTCCCCAGGCTGTTTCTAGGAATGAGTTCATCTCCCTGGATATGGTAAACATGGCGCCATAATTAACCCCCTTGTAGATTATGGTCACCTAGGGGTGATTGATGAGAACTTCAAAAAAATCCATTTACTCTTCTTCCCTGAGAAGATTCTTCCCATCTGAGCCCACTGCGGTCTTTGGTCGTGCCACATATTGGCCTTCAGAAACTCGGTGTTACCCGGGTCACTTCTCTGGGATTGGGTTATTTCCTCAGTTGGATGATTTGAGGGCAATGCTGTAATAATCTCCTGTGAGGTTTAAACTTTTTGATCTATTTTAAAATTATGCACATGGGCCTCCCTGGTGGCGCAGTGGTTGAGCGCTGGGTTGCAAAGCTGCCTGCAGCCTCTGCAATGCCGATTCGATCCCCGGCTGCCAGGCAAGGGTCCCACATGGCGCGCAGACCTCTCCTGCCGCCCGCTGCTCCCCTCAGCAGTGTACTTCGTCAGTCTGCCTGCTCTTCTCTCTGCTCTTGCTCTGGTGAATTCTCTCATCCTCCTGCGCGTCTGACTGTACCCAGTGCTTGTATAAATAAATAAATAAATCTTTAAAAAAAATAAAAAATAAAATGAGGCACATGCACCATGTTCATAGCACTATTCCTAATAGTCAGTGTGGAAGCAAACCAAGCTTCCATCCACAGGAGCACGAATAAACACAATGCAGTCAATGGAATTATTGACTGAAAAATAATTATTCCTGAAAAATAAAGGAAACCATGTGATACGCTGCAACACAACGACCTGTGAGGACATCATGCTAAGTGACACGAGCCAGTCACGAAAGGACAGATGCTATACGACCATTGATTTCAGATGTGTGGTGTAGCCAGACTCTCTGGAGGCAGAAAGCAGAGGGGTGGGTGCCAGGGGCCGGGGGAAGGGAAGGGGAGGGGACCCTGTGTCAAATGGGGACAGTTTTCATTTTGCAAGATGAAAAGAGTTCTGAATGGACAGTGGTTACACAACAGCGTGAATGGACTTAATACCACAGCACTGTGCACTTAAAAATGGTTAAGTGGGTGAATTTGAAGTTATGTGGAGTTCACCACAATTAAAAAATGAAAAAAAAAAAAGTGAAGTACATCAGAGACTTGGAGTTGAACGAATGTGAACTCTAAGGCCCTTCCGGGAAACTTGGGCAAGCAGAGGCGATGACAGCCCCGGCCCCACCCGAACATCAAGAGGTGCAGGAGAATAAGAAATTGCAATGCATTGTCTTTGAACTCAATCTTGTTTGAGGGTGAGATCATTTAACTCCAGACTTTAGTTTCTTGTTTTAAGTTCTTTGGACCTTAACTTCGACTTAATTTTGGATTTGGTAATTTGACCTTGGGAGGGGGATTAAATTCAAGTGCAGACCATCTTATTATTGGCATTTTGTGGTTGGGGTGCTTTCATGACCCCATTGGATTTCACTGCATCACCTCTCATCTGTTGTGTTGCTCAAGATGGTGGGAAATCATTTGAGTCAGAAAATAGCAGAGGACCTACATTTTCTGTCTTGTCTACAGAGGATGCTCGAAAAGCATAATCTCCTGGACTGACCCATCTCAGAAGTTTATGGGGCAAAAGTCCACATTGTCTGCTAGGGAAGATCTTTAATAGAGCAGAGGCTGGATTGGGCTGGGGGCTGATCCCCTTTTAAGATGATGCCCTACTTCCAGTTCAATGCAGGCACAATGGTTAAGCATGGCAGGTTCAAAGAACAAAACATTGAGGAATCTGGAGGCAGAGATGATAGCTTCCCTGTTTAGTTGCAGTATTTTATTTTATTTTATTTTTTATTTTTTTTAAAGATTTATTTTTATTTAGTTATACAAGCACTGGGTACAGTCAGAAGCGCGGGAGGGTGAGAGAATTCACCAGAGCCAGAGCGGGGAGCAGAGCAGGCAGAAGGAGTGAAGTACACTGCTGAGGGGAGCAGCGGGTGGCAGGAGAGGTCTGCGCGCCATGCGGGACCCTCCTCCAGTGGCCGGGGAGCAGCCGGGGATCGAACCGGCGCTGCAGAGGCTGCGGGCAGCTTTGCAACCCAGCGCTCAACCGCTGCGCCACCGGGCAGGCCCTAGTTGCAGTATTTTAATCTGACCTGTCCCCGACTCACGCAATCAAGGGGTGCTGGTTAGTCTTGGCCCCTCTGCCTCCTCACATTCCCTCCCACTCAGGAGAGATCTGATTGGTAAATCTGGGAGCAGCAGTTGTGCTCTGCTCTTCCTCCCCTGCTTCTTAGGTGCTACCTGCCACCAGGTGTTGGGATTCAGGACTCTTTCATCCAAGAGATGAGCTTGGCAGCAAAACCCTGCACTCAGTGGGAAAGCACTTGTTCTTGGTTATCTTGATTCTGGTACATCTGATGGCATGAACTCATTTGGGCACCAATGGGGCAGGAATCTCAGTTTTAAAGAAAGAGTTTTAGTTTAAAGAAAACAGATCATGGGCCTCCCCAGTGGCGCAGCGGTTGAGCGCTGGGTTGCGAAGCTGCCCGCGGCCTCTGCGGCGCCGGTTCAATCCCCGGCTGCTCCCCGGCCACCAGAGGAGGGTCCCACATGGCGCGCAGACCTCTCCTGCCGCCCGCTGCTCCCCTCAGCAGTGTACTTCGGTCCTTCTGCCTGCTCTGCTCCCCGCTCTGGCTCTGGTGGATTCTCTCACCCTCCCGCGATTCTGACTGTACCCAGTGCCTGTATAAACAAAAAACAAACAAATAAATAAAAAAAAAAATAAAAGCATGCCTCTATTAAAAAAAAAAAAACAGATCATTAGTCATATAGTGTACATGTGCAGACTATGCCGTGTGTGTGTGTGTGTGTGTGTGTGTGTGTACGGATTCCTCCACAAGCTGTGGTGACTTCCCTGCCTCCTGAGCCCCCATCAAACCCAGTGGAGGATCATCTGCACCCTAAAAGAGAACAAAGCTCTGAAGGCACCAAACCTAGAACTTAGGTCTCCCAGCAACTCAGTTAATGACCAACCACAAAGTTAACTAGTCCTGACCTCATTAGCTGGGAGGGGCAATGCTCTGGCTTAACAATTCTGTACAAATTGGGCATAAACGCCTGTGTGCATACATATGTATGGGAATAAACAGGAAAGTGTGTGTTGTTATTTTAAAAAAATCAATTAGTATCTTAATGACTCAACAAAGGAGTCCAAAATCTAGCATTGAAATATAAAGGAGGGAGGGATTAGGGTCAAAATAAAGGGAGGGATTGTATGGGGAATATAACCAAGATGAAAATGCACACATTGTGCAAAAATGAAAAATGATGTAAAAAATATGTAAAATAAAATAAATTTTAAAAAATATATAAAGGAGGGCCTCCCTGGTGGCTCAAGGGGTTAAGATGCAAGCTATCGGCAGCCATTGAAGCACAAGTTCGATCCCCGGCTGTCCAAGGAGCTACCCACATGGCACAGCAGACCTCTCCTGTCTTGCCTGCTGCTCCCCTCAGCAGTGTATTTCAGTCACTGTGCCTGTTCTGTTCCCCACTCTGTCTCCGGTGAATCTTCTCACCCCCTGCACCTCTGGCCTGTACCCCAGTTCTTGTATGCATAAATAAATAAATTTTTAAATAAAATAAAATATAAAGGAATCAATGACATTTTTTCATTTTTATTTTTTTTTATTTGTTTTAATTTTTAAGACAAAGTGAGTGCAGGGATGCTGAGTGACTGTTGCTTTGTCTAGTAGCTGGGGAGAGTCTGTAGCACTAGCTCTTCTCTCTCCGCCCAGCCGAACTACAGAGAAAACTTCATGTGAACTGGAAAAGATGAATTTCAAGCTTCATTGAGAGCTTAACCTTAAATCCTTCTTGAAAATAACCTGTCTCTCAGGAATCTGAGGTCCTAAGGAATTATGAAGCTTTTCCCTGGGCTGTGGAATGGCGGCATTATGAACTGTGATTACTTAAGTTTGAATACAAGGATGTAATAAATCTGAAAGTATTTGTTCTGGTTTGTGACGAAGCAAAATTGTATAATATTAAATCAGATGTTGTTATAAACATATGAAATGACACATTTTTTTCCCAACTTGGGGCATTGTGGCATGAAGCTTCTGGGAATCTAAAAAAAAAAAAAAAATATGTTTTTACATTCTTAGAGAGCAAGTCTGATTTCTGCTAGGTTTTCTTCCTTCAGAGAATGAACATGAACTAAACATGCTTCTGTTTAGCAAGACTGCCTAATATACTGTCCCAGCTCCTTTGGAGGCTGTTCTGGGGGTGGAGCTGGGAGGTGGGTGGGGTGTGTGTGTCTATTTATGTATGTATGTGTGTGTGTGTGTTTATACATGTCTCTGTACATAATGTATGTCTGTATGTGTGTCTCTCTGTATCTATGTCTGTGTGTATGTCTTGTGTGTGTCCACACGTGTGTGTGTGTGTGTGTGTGTGTGTGTTTGTCTGTCTGTCTGTCCAGCAGAGGTGATGAATGGCCTTCTAGAACCCTGGAATGCTCAGGTCAGCAGGGATCTTGCATTCAGGCTAGTTAACCAGGCTTTTCATTATTCAGATCCTATTTTCAATTGCAGGTTTAAATGTGGTGAGAGGCCACCAAAGCTGGAGGTTTGAAGGGATTTTTTTTAAAGATTAATTTATTTATGCATACAAGAGCTGGGGTACAGGCCAGAGGTATGGGGGGTGAGAGGATTCACCAGAGACAGAGTGGGGAACAGAACAGGCAGACTGACTGAAATACACTGCTGAGGGGAGCAGCGGGCGAGTCAGAAGAGGTTTGCTGCGCCATGTAGGTAGCTCCCTGGCTGGGAATTGAACTTGTACTGCAGAGGCTGCAGATAGCTTCATAGGTTGCATCTTAACCCCTTGCACCACCAGGGAGGCCCTTAAAGGGATTTTGAAAGTGCTTGAATTCATCCCTTGCCTTCAGTCCTCTTTCTCCTTGAATCCTCAAGCCAGAGGATGTTGTAGCTCCTTGTAAAGACTCCCAAGGGAGGGCCTTGGGCACCCCCCTCTGGAAGCACCAGCACCCTGGGGAAGATGCCCCAGCTGGCAGAGGAGGGCTAGACCAAGAGGCCACAGGGGAGCAGATGTTGGTCTGTCCTGGATTCTCTTCCACCAGACCTGGGGCCCCAACCACAGAGAAAAGGACCTTCCTCACCCCTCAAACCACCTGGGCAGCTTCTCATGCTGCCAGGCTCTGAGTCCAAGTTTCTAGGCCCCGGCTACCTCTGGCTGGCTGACTGGTGGCTGGTAGGATAGGAGGTTGGCCATACCTGCAGCTTTCCTGGGGCCACTGCTGCCCCCCCCCCCCCGCCCCCTCACACTCTGTGAAGTGGTGATGCTGCTCTGCGGGGCATCGATGCATGGAGAAAATTCTTTAGAGAAGTCACACCCTATGGAGCACTATAAAGTATTCGGTTTGTTTGTGTATTGGTGCTTATGGGTAATTTTTTTTCTGTAGTTCTTATATATATATATATATATAATTAAGAAAATACAGTTTTGAACTGCAAAATTAAAGCCTCGTTATTATTGTGCATTAATAGTCACCTTTTATAAAGGTGACTTAGGGTAGCCATAGCATTCTACAGGCTGTTGAGAGCCATACCATCCCACACATGGCCACGAGCCACATGGGGCTGATGTGTGGCAGGTCGAGCTGCTATGTGTGTAAACTACACACTGAATTTTGACGATTTAGTACAAATAAAGTAATGTCAGACATTAGACATTGAGGTGTGAGCGGTTTGCACGTATTAGGTTGTGTCAGGTTGTGTCAATTGTCAGAATTAATTTCATCTTTCTCTTCTACCTTTTGAATAGTGCTACTGGAAAGCTTGCGTATGGAGGTGTTGCATAAAGGAGAGCAGATTTGCTCCCCTCCTGTGAGGAAGCGCTTGGTGGTGTCGAGCTGTGGATATGAGAAAAGAGAGTGGCTGCTTCATGGGTGTGAGGTTTCCTTCTGGGCTGATGAGAATGCTCTGGACCTGGGTGGTGGTAACAGTTGCACAAAAGCACCAAGTGTCATGCATGGTAATTTTAGATCCTGTGTGTTTTACCACACACACAGACAAATAACAGGGATGGCTCGTGTTATGCTTGTACCGTTCAATGCTTGCTTATACTAAAGAGGTGGGTAGGTTTGGCATTGCTTGAAATAATGTCTCTAGAAATAGAGAAGTAGAAGGAGGCAGGGGTGGGAGAAAGAGAGGTTAAATATGAGAACGTGGTTCAGCATCCTGCCACCTTGCAGCTCCCAGAAGCCTCAGTTTCGTGGGGTTTGTCTCTTCCACACTGTGGTCTTGTTGGTCTCCACTCACTTTTCTCCTCACTTGGCATTCTGCCCGCTGCTCGGCTTTTTGCTAAGATCACTCTTTCCTGAAATTTCCTCACAGGTACGTAGTGTTAAGGAGTTAGGTGTCTTGACAGTTGAAAATAAAGTAGCACACCCACCTCAGGCTCAATAACAGTGCCCTCCCCAACAATGTACCAGATATTGTTGATTACGAAAAATGAACATCTTTTCGGTGTATCTCTGGAATCCCATTTCTTCAGTGTAAAAGCATGGGAGGCAAAATAGGTGGTGAGGTGCAAAGTCAGGACTGGGGGTGCAGGGCTGGGGTGGGGAGGAGGTGGGTGGTGGCTGGGAGGGCCCCAGGAAGATCTGTGTGTCTGTATATGTGTGTGTGTGTTTGTGTATCTGTGTTTATGTCTGCGTGCCTGGGATTGCCTCCATGTGTCCATTTTGTGAACATTATTGAACTTGTGATTTGTGTACTTTCCTGAATGTGTGTGACACCAATAAGGTGATAAGATTCAAAGTCTCAGTTCCCCTGTGAGGTGCATGCTTGCTCCAGCGTTAAGTCAACACTCTGGGGTAAGTGGATGGAACCAGGACCCTGGGTCCTCCATGTGGTGCCAGGAGTTCCGTCAAGGAGACCAAGGCCACGCGCCTCTAGCTGCCCTGCCCTACCCCAGGCTGGAGTGACCCTGCCTTCCTACCTCATCCTGGCTTCCAATGGAACGCGCACCCCCGGACCCGAGGTGCACGTGAGAAGCTCAGTTGTCAGTGCAGGAGACACCTGGGGATGCTCCCAATCTTCTGGGGACAGAGATTTCTTCCCTTGCTCTAAATAGAAAGGAGGGAGGAGGAGCGAGCAGCCTGCCCTGCGGAAATCCTGTGCGGTGCTAAGTGCAGCCCTCAGCTGGGTCTAGAGACCAGGGGCTGAGAATGTGGCTGTGTGGGGTTATTAGCCAGATAGAGCCCGGGGAACCAGAGACCAGGGGAGCTTGGTTTGGATGAGCATAAACGGAAATGGGGGAGGAAAAATAAATAAATGAGATAAGCCACTTCATGGGCTTCCTCCCTGTTACCCTTTTGTTTTGTGCCTGTTAAGGTGGTGTCACTGGAGATGTCCTCTTCTGAGGCCAACAATCTAGAGGATGATTTTGAAAACCAGTGAGTGTCAAACGCCAGCCCCTGATCAAGCTACCCTTGATCAGACCCCTGTCCCTGCCCCCATGTACACAGGCTACGTGCCCAGCTAGACAGCGCCCATGCCCGCACACTGCAGAGACCCATGCCAGGGCTCTGTGGGGAAGCCAGTGACCATGCTGTTGGCTCGCAGGGGGTAGGGGAGGGAGGGGTTCTCTTCTTGGGTCACAACCAGAAATGATCAGCTGCACACTGACTTGCCGATGTCCAGGTCCACCTGTTGGAAGGTGTCTCTAATGTGGATGGTCCTCATCCAATCAAAGTCCTGAATAGAACTAAACAGGCTGAATAAGAGGAAGCTCCTTCTGCCTGATTGCCTGAGCTGGGACATTGGTCTTTTCTTACTTTCAGGCTTGAACTGAAAAGTAAGGTCTTCTTAGGTCTTGAGGCCGCCACCCTTTGAACTGAACTACATCCATTGTCTTTCCTGCATCCCAGGCCTTTGAACTTGGACTAGAGCACATCAGCTTACCTGAGTCTCTGTCTTGCTGATTGAAGATCAGTATCCACAACTGCAGGAGCCAATTCCTTATAGGTCTCTCTCTCTCTCATCTAACCCTGTCAAAGGCACAGGGACTGCTTTGAAAGTGTTTTACACTTGGCTTCCAAATGAACGCTAATACTAATGAGTGAAAGTTTTTTGAGTAACAGATGATTTGCATAGTTTCAAAAAATCCTCCAAATATATTATTGTATCATTTATGAATGGAAAAATACTACCATCACAATGGAGAAATATGGCAGACATCACCTTATATGAAGTGATCTTTGATAAACCCAAACCGAAGAACATTCTGCAAAAAGAGCTTATAGTCTTCAAAAAAGTCACTGTTCGTAGATTTGCAGCACAGAGAGTGAGAGGGAGGATGGCTGAGGAAGGGGGTAGCAAATGGACTCAGGTGTTTAGGTGCTGGGAAGGCTACGGAGACTACACCTGAGGAGGAAATCCTGTACTGTCAAAACACTAGCAAGGATGTAAAACAATGACACTTCAATAAAAATTAAAATAAAACAACTGAAAAGCTAAAAACAAAAATTTCAAGGTTTAGAAAGGGGGCTCACTCACTGCTCCAAATAAGAGAAGAAAGCGATACACTGACATAACAGAATGAGAGGGGATTGAGGTGTCCAGTCTCCCTGGTGGTGTGGGTAAGCACAGCACAGTGAAGCTATCTGCAGCCTCTATAGCACAAGTTCAATCCCTGGTCGGCCAGGGAGCTACCCACAAGGCGCAGCAGACCTCTCCTGCCTTGCCCGCTGCTGCCTTCAGCAGTGTACTTCAGTCAGTCAGCCTGTTCTGTTCCCCACTCCATCTCTGGTGAATTCTCTCACCTCCCCCTGCCCACCCTCCCGCACCTCTGGCCTGTACCCCAGCTCTTGCATGCATGCATAAATCTTAAAAAAAAGATTAAAGTATGTACACATATAGCAGAAAACACTGCAGTCAGAGTTAAAATATATATTATGTACATACATAGATGCATATATATGCATATGTATAACAATATGCCTAGATCTTTAAAATTTACTATTGTATGAAAAAAGTAAGAAATGGAAAGGGGTCAACAGCTAAATATTATTTTTGTAGATTAAATACACACACAAATATCATGATGTTTATAAGTATGCACTTAACTAAAATCATAAATTTGATATGATGGGGTGGGTGCTTATAGGCTTATAGGGGAAAGTAGTAGTCGGGCTGGAGGAAGAGGAGGAAATAATAAAGTAAAATTAAAATAAGGAATGAACCTTGGACTGATACAGACTGACGAAGATGGTGTCTGTGGACAGAGAAATAAGAAGAATTTAAATATTTGCCACTGGTGTCCAGAAAAATCCAGGAAGTAGATGGAAGAAAGGAAAAGAAATGGCCAATAGCTTTTGAGATTCCTCTTAGGCTTAGATTTTTATTCGTTTCATTCATGTAACATATATTATGTATCAATCTCTTTGTTTGAAGCTGGGTAAATAATTTGCATTAAGATGGGAACATTCCCTGCTGTCACTTTATGGTTCAAGCGACTAACCCAGATAAGTTAGCGTTAATCATAAGCCCCTGGAGAAGGTCCTGGGTGTGTTTGAGGCCAAGAAAGTCCTGAAGAACCCCCCCTTTTTTTTTTTGCCGAATTTCTACTATTCGCTCTATGTACAGATCATAAGAAGCTACTTTGTCATTCCCCCTTAATTTTTACTTTTTGGCCATTGGCAGTTTCCCCTCTTAATTCCTGATGTCTATCATGTATTATCAGTTCTGGCTGGATAAGTTAATCTGTTGAGCGGCCCTCTGTGGTGTTGGAGTGCTGGGTAGAACCATGAAGCCAGGGCTGGTGGGGTCTAAAGTCACTTGAACTCCACACTCCTGTTGGTACCACTCCTGGGCCTTGTTATAGACCCTTCCTAGGCTGTCTGGTAGAGGGTAGGCCTTCCGATGAGAGTGTGGGCTCCTTCCAGCACCCTCTCCCCTGCCCTACCGTTTGCCTGCAATAAACTCTCCGTTCTATTAAATCAGACAAGTGTGTGCTATCATGAAGTCTGGAACAATTCCATTGTGGCATCCTGACCCTTGACTTCAGCTGGGGCCCACAGTGGGGTGGAATCAGTGGTTTTGCTCATGTTTTAGAAGAACAAAGAATTTAAAGCATTTTTACAAATCTTAGCCCACATTACTATATCTTTTTGTTCATTGTCAGCTGCTTGGGACCAGCCAGCTAGTGAGAAATATATTTTCCCACAGACAGTCTAGGATGCAAAACACATTGTTCCTATTTTTGAAAAAAAAAAAAAGAAGAAATAATAAAAATAAGATATTGTGAGAGCTTTGAAGTGTCTGGGGCACAATGGCAGGCTCCTTTGTTAAACAGCGGATTTTCCTAATGCCTCTCAGCTAGATGCTTATCAAACATTTCTGAGCTGGAGACAATGAAAATGACCCAGCATGAAGAAAAGAACAGATGAGAAATGTGCTGTGATAAAGACTGACTGCCACAGGGTCGGCCAGGGCCCAGGTCCTCACTGAAAACAAATAGCCCGAGGTGGGGAGAGAAGGCACTCTATCTCCAGCCTTCTTTTTATAGCTCCCATCCCGGAATTGTTTTCCCTGGAAAATGAATGGAGTGCTGGGGGAAGCTGCAGCCCTGTTCTCCGGCCTTTGCTTTGCACAGAGCAGCCATTTTAATGAGTTATTTGTCACCATCGCCCTACCCTGCAGGTGGTCATCAATATTCCTGCTTTGGGGGCAGATCCTAAGGGAGGCAAGGGGAGGGGGGGTGACTCGGTAATGGGCCCTGAATTTGTGAGGGTGTGTGGCTAAGGATGGCGAGCAGCTGTCTCAGTGTGTCCGGAGTTGGGAGGAGAGAGTGTGAGCAGAACTCCAGCGGGGCGGTGGCCCAGCCGTGTAGGAGAGCTCTGGGCTCAGTGAAGGAGAGCTCTGGGCTCAGGGCCGCGGGGTTCCCTGGGATTTAATGAAGTAATCTGAGCAGATGAGTGTGTCTTCTACCTCTTGGTAGTAATACCAGGCACCTTCCAGATGGATGTGTTCCCAGAAAATGAATGACTCTTAAATTGGCTGGTTGATGAGTGATAAGGACAATACCTTGCAGAAGGATCTTTTCTCCAAGGCATGTTGATCTGGGTGACTTGATCTACTCAGAAGCAAGGACCAAGGGACCCTGCAAAGTCACTACTTTCTTGGGTTCCAAAATTAGCTCCTATCTGATATTTGCTGTCTAATTAAATGGAAAATTCTGCTGAGTCGATACTTCTTGATTATCTACTATGTGTGTTAGGGGGAAAAGGCGGTCCCAAAGCAAATTCCATACAGGCTTTGTGGACTCCACCCCCACCCCAGGTCAAAGCCAAAGACACTGGGAACTCCAAATCCCATCACCACCAAAGGGAAGGTGGCTGGGACCTGAGGGTGGGGTTAAGCAGCCAGGTGGATACAAAAGGCAGACACGTGGGCTTTGGGGGGCTCTCCATTTTTGGGCTCTCGGCCAGCTCGGAGCGTCCGGCCAGCTCTGGGAGTGACTTTGGGTTTCCAGGTCGTCGGATCGGGTAGGACGCATTAAAGACTTTATTTCCCTATTTTCTCCCTGAGTTGTACATTTTCCTTATTTCCTTTCCTCTTGTAAATAAACCTTTTATTAACCCTTTTGTGTGTGTCTGTAGTAGAGTATTCATAAGTCCCTTTAAAGCGCGCGGGTGAGGACCCACAGCCAGAAACCCGTTTAATATCGGGGTTGCTCTATAACATGTGGAAGGAGTGGGTGGACTTTGGGTAGATTGCAGAAATGAGTTAGTCTTGGTTCCTGCTCTCTAAAAGCAAAAGGTAGAATGGAGAGAAAGAAAACATGCAAACTTTTTACAATGCAGGTATTTGAGAATATGGGAATGCTATCTCAGAAATCCAATCATCTCAATTCATGAGACTGTTAGGGGGAAAAGGATGTCCCAAAGCAAATTCCATATAGGCTTTGTGGACTCCACCCCCACCCCAGGTCAAAGCCAAAGACACTGGGAACTCCAAATCCCATCACCACCAAAGGGAAGGTGGCTGGGACCTGAGGGTGGGGTTAAGCAGCCAGGTGGATACAAAAGGCAGACACGTGGGCTTTGGGGCCCCCCATTTTGGCTCTCCACCAGCTTGCAGCGTCCAGCCAGCTCGGAGAGTGACTTTGGGTTTGATTGGGTAGGACACATTAAAGACTTTATTTCCCTATTTTCTCCCTGAGTTGTACATTTTCCTTATTTCCTTTTCTCTTGTAAATAAACCTTTTATTAACCCTTTTGTGTGTGTCTGTAGTAGAGTATTCATAAGTCCCTTTAAAGCGCGCGGGTGAGGACCCATAGATATGGTGGAATAAAAATTAAAAGGGGGGATTGTAACAGGGTGGTCCCCAGGAAAGGGGGAGGTTTTCTGCCCCACCCAAGGGAGGGTGGAGCTGAGCAGGAAGAGAAGAAGCAGCAGAAGAGACTGAGGAAGGAGGCAGGATGGAGCCTGGAGACCTGGAGGAGGCGCATGGAGCCTAGAGACACGTGAAGAAGTTGCGCTTGTCTTTTGGTCGTGGATGTGGTGACACAGATGTGGGTGAGACCCATGGGGAGGTGACAATGGCAGCTTTTATCTTGATGTTGATTTTGCTTTTTTCCTTCCGGGCTTGTTTGGTTGTTTCTGACTCTTTTCTGTGGGTCCCCACTGGAAGATGCTTTAGACTTGTGGCAGGCTTTGGGGCCTTGCTCTGGGCCAATCCCATATGGACGGACTTTTACCCACGAGGGGACGGGTAACTTTGGGTGCTTCATTTAGAAACTAGACTCTTTGCCTTACCTGTATTGTTTCCTAGTTTTTATTAAAGTTCCTTCCCATTAAAGTGTCATATGTTTTGTGTTGATGCGGCGGATGGCAGAACCCATTTAGAATAGACAATAGGCAGGTTTGCGGGGTTTGGGCTGCCCCTCTCCCTGTCCTATAACAAGACCATGGAGAAGGAGACACATTTCAGTTTGGGAATTGGGAGTAATAATAATAATACAAACCAATATTACTATAGGATGTGGGGGTAATAAGTGCTTTACTTGGATCATTTTATTTATTCCTTCCTATATCCCTAGGCAATAAATATTAATGCTATTTTCATTTTACTTGAGATAATATGGAAACAGAGAGCTAAGTATCTTAACAACCAGCCACAGAGACAGAATTGAAGCTGGAAGTGTAATACAACTTCAATTAAATCTTGAAGAAGATAAACAAATTTACCACAAGCTTTAGTCTGGTCTCTGGGCTTGGTGTTTCTTACAAAAACTCATTTACTTCTCAAACTTACTCTGGAAATTAAATCATTTTCCCCATTTCATAATTCTCAGACTCAGGGGCTTAGGTGTCCAGGAAGGCAGTCATGTCCGGCTGACGGTTTGGAGATTGCAAGGACCCTGAAAAGTTTGCAATCCACCGTAGGCATGTCCCTGTAGATGAACCGCGCCACCCACCAACCCCCCTCCCCCAACCTGTGGCAAGATTTGCCTTTAGGTAGAGCTTCTGGTATTTAAAAACTGCTCAAGTTGTCCACAGGGCACTTGTATCAGTTATCTATTGCCGCATAACAAATGACCATTTAGTGGCTTGAAACAATGCTCTCCTTCTCCCACAGTTTCTGTGTGTGAGGAGTTTGGACATAGCTTAGCTGTGTCTCATAAAACTACAACCAAAGTGTTGTCTTTGTGCATTGTAATCTGGACCTCAGGGTCCTTTTCCAAGGTCTCTGAGTGCTGGAGAACTCAGTCCTTTGCATTTGGAGGATTACTCATCTCCAAGATGTACTCTCTCCACCGGCAGTTCAGAGCATGGCTATTTCCTTCTTCCAGGCCAGTGTGACCCTCCTGGGGAAAGACCTCATGCCCCTTTTCAGAGCTCTCGTGTGATGCAGTCAGATCCACTTAAGATAACCTCCCTTTGGATGGACTCCGAATGAACTTATTTGAGATGTCCATCACATCCGCACAATCACTTCAACTTTGCTACATATGCACCCTTGTTGCAAGAATGCCATCCCACCTAACTTAATTTAGCCGTCCTGCCCACACTCAAGGGGGAAGTTATATAGGGTGTATATTCCTAGGGAGTGGAATTAGGGTGGGGGGGGTCATCATTTTAAAGTCATGCCCTCCACTTAAAACTCATTCCTGCTGCCTGTGGATGCTTTTGCTTTCTTCACCATAAACAGGACCCCATTATTTAGGCAGGCAGAGCAGAGTCTATGTTTGAACTGAGCACACTTAGGAACTCCATGTCTCCACTTCCTGGCGTGCAGGACTCATCCACCACGCATAAGTCCATTGTGGCCACGGATCAGCATTTCTCATGAAAGATTTCATGGGAAAAAGGGGACATTTATGTCTGCAGTTGATTTGGTGATTAGCTTTTAATTATCTCTGCTTCCCCTCTGTCCTATTGTTGTTGACAGTCAAGACTTAGTGGTATGTATTATTTATTGAAAGAGCAACAGAGGAAAGGGCCAAGGCTAATGCCTAATAATTGAAAGGAAGCAACAAGTCTGAGGACATCTAAACGTCAATTGATGGAATCAGCTTCTAGACTTGAAGATTTTATCTTTAAACAGTCTTGGGAAAATGCGTTTAATTCAGCCAAGGAACTCTTATAAATGGAAGTTGATTGCTTTTTGAAGGGTTGTCTATTGAGACCCCGCCTTGTGTGTTTTTTTTCTGTCTTCTCACACTTACACACACACACACACACAGCCTAAAAGGAGTTGAGCAATAAAAAAAAGGCCGAGCCCATGACAATCAGAAAATTTGTAAGAAAGCAATTTAGGGATTTCAGTCTCATTTAAAATCATCCAACATCTCAATCTCCTTAGACAGTTTATGCAATAGCACTGCCAAAATAGAGACAGCTTTTACTCTAAAGTCAACTCTGATGATGAGCCAGATTTTACTGAATGAAAGCAAAAACAAAATCCAAACAACCCCTGCCATTCTGACCAAAGGCGGATAGTGAAAATATCCTCAAAACCGCAGTGGGGCAGTTCACACCCACCCCACCCCCCTCCACCCCCCACACTGAGCCCAGGATCAATCTTGCTCAGAACAAAAGTACAAACAGGGCTCAGCTCCGATGGTTGGGGGAGGACAGTTTTGACCCAAGAGCAAAGCAAAGGGACTTCTGTGGACTTGACATTTGGGCCCAGGCTGGGCTCAGTGTGAGTCTGGAGTAGCCCTTCAGTCCCCACCCCTCCTCATCACCCACCCTTTCCAAACAGCCTCGGCCTTGAAGGTCTTGATGATTTTAAATATCTTCCTGGGCCTGTAATGAAGATGCTTATAAATATTACAAGAGATTTATCACTTCTGGGTGAAATTCTCTGATAGCAGCAGGGAATTTTTAAACACAACTGGCAACAAGGAGCATATGGTCAGAGATTCAAGTTACCACATTTTTTTTTTATTGTTGTCTGCCAAGGACAATATATTTTTTTCCCTTCTTCAAAATAAACACTGTGCAGGAATGTGCCTCAGCAAATGACTGGAGTTCTATTATATTTCATGGAGCTTTCTAAACAATTTCCAACCCTGGGCTGGCCTGGTGTCAAACAGAAGGCAACCAACAATAGCAAAATCCCATTAAAGCTGAGAAGGTTCCTTCCTGAGGTGAGCCTGGCCAGAAATAGTCATCTTGGCTCATTCTCCACTTTGGCACTGGGGACTAATAATGCACAATCTCCTAATGGAAATTATCTAATTTCATCCAAGAGCTCCTCCAGAGGGAGCCGGGCTGACGCACTCGCAGTCAATATAACAACATTCTTCTTGAAGTGCTGAACAATGGGCCTTTGGAGCGACTGTGATAAACCACGTCAGACTCCGGACAAACACGAGTGTAAAAATAGGCATCAGAGGCATAGCCACAGACACCTAATTTCTCAGGAGGGAGACGCACACAGGAGGGTTTGTTCAGAGGGCTTTTGGGGAATACTTCATTAGCCCGGGTGGGAGAAGGATGTGGAGAAAGAAAAGGGAGAGAAAGAGAGAAGGTTAAGAATGGGGAAGAAGTTGAGAAAGTTACAGAGCGAGAGAAGAGGTAATTCTGCATCTGTAGTATGAAGTATTCAGCAACTACCCATGGTCAGTATAAATCATGCTTTGTGTATGATTCCCATTGACATCAAGGACCTGTTTTTCAAATGCTCTGTGCAAGGAATGGCCAGCAAGAAACAATGCCTCACTTAAGGATATATATTGGAGTTCTGTGAAATATACATACATACACATATGAGTTCTATATAAACATGTGTATTGTATATAAAACATGTGTCTATCATCATTATCAGCTATCTTCTATTTATCTGTGTCATCATCATCATCCTACTATCTGTTTTCTATCTTCATCATCATCTCTTATCTATATATCTATTAATCTATCTACCATCATTATCATCTCCTCCTCCTCCTTCTTCTCAGTTCTGTAAACTATTCAAATAGCATTTTTTGAAGACCAATCAGATGATCCTGAGGCATACACCTGGATTTATGTTTTTGGCATGTTATTTTTTGTCGCTTCATGAATATTTTTAGGCCCGTCTAAATTTAAACTCCCCAGGGGTAGAAATTGACTTGTGCCTCTATTGGTTATCCACATTAAGACAATAAGCATCAGTCAAACATGTTGGTTGGCTGATTGAATTGCCATTGTCTTGAAACTCAATAGTCTCTCATGTGTGGGTATCTCAAGAAATAAAAACTGGAAAACTCCAAAATGGGTTAAGATAAGGGTCAAGTCTAAAGGCAATACCTTCATACCCACTAACTTATCTCCCTCCCCTCCCCACCAACAAACTAGAGAATCTTCCAATTCTTGTACTATGGAAGGGCTTCTTCAGAAGCTAGCCAACAAAAATTTCTCTTTGGGTCTAATATGAGTATTTGCAGCATAGGCTGATGTAATAGAACTTATCCTAGCTGCATTCACACCACTGGAGTAATAGTCAGAGGCTGAATCAAGATGGTAGGTAAAGCATTAAAGCTTGCCTTCCCTATCTACCCCCCCCCCACCCCAGATGGGTGTTAATACATTGGCCATATTTGTGTCCTGCTAGGAAATACTGTGACTGGAGAGGGACAGAGCGAAAAGACAACTTATGCAAATGTGCCTTTGTTTCTTTTCAAGATTGGAATATATGAATATAACATTACTCAAAACTTTTGATTTAAATTTAAAGCTAATATTAGAGTATTAATATGAGATAAAATGAAATTCAAGGCCAAAAGCATTAAAAGGAAAATGGAGACATTCATATTAATTAGAAATAGAGTCCACCAGTTAACCTCAGCATCTAACAACTTCAAAATGTACAAAACAAAACCAATAAGAATGCAAAGAGAAACTGATAAAGATACACAAAAAATATGGTTTATCATACAAAAAACAAGAAATGACATAATAATAACATTTGAATAGTGTATACATAACTGACATGTGTACAACTTGGTATGCAACACAAACACCACCATATTATTATTTTTTAATTCTCAAAATTAGAATACACATTGAGCCACAGAGAAAATATTGACAGATTTCAAACTGACTGGGATCTCACGATTTGCATTTTCTGGGTGCAATGCAGTGAAAATAAAAATTATCAAAACTGATTGTCACATGCATATACATCACTCCACCTGTGATATTTAAAATATCCTAACTTCTGGGCCTCCCTGGTGGCGCAGCGGTTGAGCGCTGGGTTGCAAAGCTGCCAGCAGCCTCTGCCGCACAGGTTCGATCCCTGGCCGCGCGAGGGTCCCACATGGCGCGCGCAGACCTCTCCTGCCGCCCACTGCACCCCTCAGCAGTGTACTTCAGTCCTTCTGCCTGTTCTGCTCCCTGCTCTGGCTCTGGTGAATCCTTTAACCCTCCCGTGCTTCTGACTGCACCCAGTGCTTGTATAAATAAATAAATCTTAAAATATCCTAACTTCTTAGTCTTAAAAAGTAAATCAAAACTATTTAGAAATAAATTATCAGGTCAATTATCAAAAGCAGATGACATGTGACTAAAGCAATACTCAGAAAATTTCCTAGATTTAAAATGCATGTTTTAATAAAATAAATATTAAAAATATAATCAAGGAACTCAACTCAAAAATAATAACACAAAATTAATAAAAAGAAGAAAATAGATTTAGCAATAAAATAGAAGTTAGTAATATGCATTATATTTAAGTATTTTATATTTAAGTATTTTAAAAGGGAAATATTTTGTTCAGGGGGATTATTTTCAGCAGAATACCTTCCAATGGACATTGTCAAATATCTAATTAAAGAAAATAGAGTAAAAATGATTTCAGGAGTGTTTTCCACAAAATACTACTAGAAGTAAATGATACACTGTATGCAAAAGATTTGATACAGTGCCTGGTATTAGAAGCACTATTTAACTACTATTATAGCTTTAATTTTTTTGTGACCAGGAAATCACAAAAAAGATCAATTTAACTTAAAAAAATCTTTAACCTAACTGACTGAAATCTGCTCTCAGATGACATTACTCTCGTGAGTTCTGTTAGTGCCTCTACTTGCTGTTCCTTGTCCTCCAATCTCAAAACCTGGAATCCATCCATGAAAGATATTTTATGCAAGATACTTTTTCAAATATATGGACAAATGAGATGGCCATGGTGCCTGTGTAGAGTTCTCACTTCTCTTATCTGACTGAGCATGCCCAGTTGTTTATCTTTCGTTGTGTGAGATGGAATCCAGGCCTCCTACCTTTTATGTTATTCTCTCAGCCTGTATTATTTGCCATCTTCTTCTCTTCTTGTAGGCATCTCTCTGAATGGTTTTGTTAATGTACAGTTTAGGAAATCATTTCTTCACTTAATATTTTAATACAATCATTTTGGTGGGGTTTGCTACTTCATTATCTCCATTTTTTTATCATTTCAATAGCATTGCGGGCTCAACACGGCATTGAAAGTCACTTACTGAGCATTTTGCATCTATCAGATACAATGTGAATGAATCTCTGCCCAGAAAGGGCTTGGCCAGCAGTGTGTATATAGGGGAGATTTAACATAGGGTGCTCTAGGGTATGAGCAAGGGAAACACAAATTGCTCTGGTCATCCAGTATATATTAAACAAAGAATGGGAATGAGGTCAGGGAAGGCTTTCAGGAAGAGGTGTCATGTGAGGTGATGCTGAAGGGCAAGTAGGAGCTAGCCAAGAACACAAAGTTCAAGGTGAGGGTCAAGAATGCCCAGAGACCAGAGATAATATGAGCAAATAACGAAGTGAGGGGGAACATCTTGCTTTCAGGGGTGTCAAGCTGTTGGCCCACAGAATTCCCTCACATGAACTTCATTTTTTTTAAAGATTTATTTTTATTTATGCATACTA
Organism: Talpa europaea; assembly: GCF_964194135.1. NCBI lineage: Eukaryota > Metazoa > Chordata > Mammalia > Eulipotyphla > Talpidae > Talpa > Talpa europaea. The sequence continues at coordinate 88,255,513 of NC_140077.1, read as the reverse complement.
GAACTGGGGTACAGGCCAGAGATGTTGGGGGTGGTGGTGAGAGGATCTACCAGAGACAGAGTGGGGAAGAGAACAGGCAGACTGACTGAAATACACTGCTGAGGAGAGCAGCAGGCACGACAGGAGAGGTCTGCTGTGCCATATGGGTATCTCCCTGGCGGGGGATCGAACTCATGCTGAGTAGCTGTGGATAGCTTCATAGTGCTGCGTCTTAACCCCTTGCACTATCAGGGAGGCCCCTGAACTACTAAAACAAATAGCACTCGTCTGTACTTGCATAAGTCATTTTTAAACAAAAGTGAGCTTTGCCATTTTATTTTAAATAATAGTTTTATTGATATTTAACTTCCATACTATAAAATTCAGCCCCTGAACTTATATAATTGTATATTCACAAGTTGTGCAGTCATCACATTTCTGTCCCTTCCCCATAGGCCCCGGAAACGACTTACCTACTTTCTGTCTGTGTAGATTTGTCTGTTCTAGACATTTCATCTAAATGGAATCATGCAGTGTGTGACGTTTTATGTCTGGCTTTCACTTATTATCATGTTTTAAAGTTTCATCCGTGTTGTAGCATAGATCGATAATTCTTTTTAATGACTGAATAATATTCCATTATATGAATATACCACATTTTGTTTATCTTTTCATCAGTTGATGGACATTTGGGCTGCTTCCATCTTTTAGTTTTTATAAATTATGTTGTTATGGGCATCTATGTAAACTTTTTTTGCGTAGACATGTTTTAAATTCTCCTGGGTAAATGCTGGGGATAAGAACGACTAAATAATGCAGTGACTCTATGTTTAACATTTTGATGAACTGACATGTAGTTTGCCGAGGTGTTTTCCCATTTTATAATCCCATTTTAGCAACATCTGAGGGGTCCAATTTCTTCACATCCTCAAAATCTTTATTATAATTTGTCTTTTTTAGCTTAGTCATCTTATGGTAGATGGGAAGTGACATCTCACTGTGGTTTTGATTTGTATTTTCCTAATGACTGATGATGTTGAGCATTTTTTCAAGTGCTTATTGGCCATATGCTTATCTTCTGGGAGAAATGTTTACTCAAATCCATTGTTCACTTTTAAATTGTGTTCTTCACAGAGTACTGAGGTAATGGTACATAGGTGCATTGGGGAAGGAAATTCTATGGGGACTACACCTGAGGGTGTTGGGGAAGCAAATATTGTTTAAAAATGAATAATGAGGGCCTCCCTGGTGGCACAGTGGTTGAGCGCTGGGCTGCGAAGCTGAAGCTGCCCACAGCCTCTGCAGCACCAGTTCGATGGCCACCCACAAAGGTCCCACATGGTGCGCAGACCTCGCCTGCAGCTCCCGCTGCTCCCCTCAGCATTGTGCTTCGTCAGTCTGCCTGCTCTGTTCCCCGCTCTGGCTCTGGTGAATTCTCTCACCCTCCTGTGCTTTTGACTGTACCCAGTGCTTGTATAAATAAGTAAGTAAATAAATAAATAAATCTTTTTAAAAAATGAACAATGATGTAAAAAAATTTTAAAAAATTGAAGCAATAAACTCATACTCAAAAGAAAAAAATAGTGTTCTTCATCTTTTTACTGTTGATTGTAAGAGGTAGAGGCATGAGATAATTATAAGTGAATTACTGATAGGTCGCATGGTTGTAAAACATACCAGATTGGAGGGAGGCAAGAGTCCCCCTGTTGTGTAGGCCTGTTAGGTGTCCACCATGAGTGTAGGGGAGGATGATGGTGGCCTAGACCATGGTGGTGGTTGGATAGAGAGAGAAGTGGAAGGATTTTTGATGTGCTTGGGAGTTGGAAGACTGGTTAGATGTAAGAATAAGATGTTAAGAATTGAAGAAGAGTCTAAGATAACTATCGGGTTTTGATTTGGAAAAAAGTGAGGCATTAACAAAGAACACTGGAGAAGGAGCAGTTTGGAGAAATGAATGATGATCTCAGTTTGGGATACTGGGATGGAGGAGCAGATGGGACAGATAAGGAGATATATGGAGTGGGTGGCTAGATAGATCTGGAGAAGAGAGATTATTCACATGAACCTCTTAATACCACATCAACTTTTTCTGAGTTTATGGGTCAGCGTTAGCCATTCACTCTGTTCCATGAAGGAGGAGTACATGGTGGGTGCTGGCTTAATTCCTATGTTTATTTCCTGCTCATATGGTTTCCCAGTGAGGATGAGAAATTGTTAGTAGCACAAGTTCTTATCTACAATGTTAGTGTCTTGAAATGAAACTTCTTTGTTTTGTGGGTTATGGAAAACACAATGAGCAAACAACCAGGTGAGGTTCATTAAAAGTAGGAGGGAAGGAACCATATCCTAAAATGGCAGTTAGTTCTGGAAGGTCTTCCTCTCTATCACCAAGAGGTCTCATAGTGTACAGCTATGCACTTCAAGGGCAAAATTTTAGTCTTTCTGTAGAAGTTCCACAGGGCTGGGCATCCTATGAAACTGCCAACAGTGCTGGTAGGGAAAGTGAGTGGCAGAGCTCCAGGGTGTGGGGTACCCATCTAATTCCCCTCTCAGCATTTATTTAGAGCATGTGTGAATAAATATCAGACCCTGGAAACCTCTAAAATGCTTCCTCCAACTTCCCTGTGTAGTGCTCCACCAGAAGCCTGTGTCCAGGTGCCCACACTGCTCTGTGCAGTCCTGTGGTTACAATTGTACCTGGTGTGCATAAGCAACCGTCTGTCTTCTTTCAAAATACTTCCTTGTCCTCAAACATTTGCACAATGAAATGGGTCAGATAAAGGAATCCAGAGTATAAGTTCTCACCTCCAAAGAAGAGATCATCATGACTGGAATTTCAAGTACCTGGAGGACAAGGGAAGAGAAGTACTATGAGCACAAGTTTCCTCAATGCTCTACTTGCAAATAACGATGTGGTCTCCAGTTTCTGTGACCTGTGACAATGTTTGGGTTAGATCCAGTTCCAGTCTCCAGTGCCTTTCTGAGACTAGTGCATATTCTGAATGAGAGCAGAATGTCTTCAGTAGGAATAAACTTTTTCTTGGAAAAGCAGCAGACCGAATGCTAGAGCACTTGGTAGGATGGATAGCCAGAAAGTCTAGCCAGCAACATCATTTCCTGATTCTGTAACCCAGGCCTGCCACTTACTCCCTCTGAAGATCAACTTCCTAGACTCAAATCAGGATAATAACACCTCCTCTGCATCCTTACAATTGGTTATTTTAAAGAATGAGATAATGAATGTGAACTGGACTTGAGATCTGTAAAATGTAAGGTAGTAGTACTGAGCGATGACAGCTTCCCTCAACCTGTCTGGTGATTCAAAACACAAAATATGGCAAGGTGGAAGGAAACAGCTTCTGGTGGAAGCCAATTTTAGAAATCCACGTTTTTGAAAAGGAAGCGTCAACTTTCACCACAGTTGAGTTGTGGGCACTGCTGGGCACTGCCAGGCAATGTCAAGATGGCCCAGCAGGTGTCAGCAGAGAACCAACTTTTGGACCTAGGTGAGTTCAGCAAGGGACAGAGGTGGTGCTGGGGCCAGGTGGGCTGAGCCAGCTTGGAGGATTCTTCCTTGAAATTCAGAGCTATTCAATTCTTGTGGGTTGGGACCAATGAGATGGGGACCAGCTTCGGTTCTATCTGCACATTCGTCTCATGTATGTACTCCAAGACCCTCTCCCTTCAGAAGGTCCCTTCCCATTCCTGCCTCAGTCTGGGTCTGAATCCTTGTTCTGTCCCTGGTGCTGTAAGTTGGGAAACTTGTCTTGAAGGAGATGAAGGTTTTGGTGGTCTGTTTGTTTAGATAAATATTGCTTTAGGAGATATTTCCCTCTCCTTGTCTTAACACCAGAGTTACTTTTTTAAAAAACATTTATTTATTTATGCATACAAGAACTGGGGTACAGGCCAAAGTTGCACAGGGTGAGAGGATCCACCAGAGACAGAGTGGGGAGCAGAACAGGCAGACCCACTGAAATACATTGCTGAGGGGAGCAGTGGGCGAGACAGGAGAGGTCTGTTGCACCATGTGGGTAGCTCCCTGGCTGGCGAGGGATCCAACTCCTGCTGCAGAGGCCACAGACAGCTTCACAGTGCTGTGCTTAACACCTTGTGCCACCAGGGAAGCCCCCTACTTTTTTTAAAAAGATTTATTTATTTATGCATACAAGAACCAGGGTCAAGGCCAGAGATACAGGGTGGGGGGGGGGCGGTGAGGGGATTCACCAGAGACAGAGTTGGAAGCAGAACAGGCAGACTGACTGAAATACACTGTTGAGGGGAGCAGCGGGAGAGTATGGAGACGTCTGCTGCACCATGTGGGTTAGCTCCCTGGCTGGGGATTGAACTCATGCTGCAGTGACTATGGATAGCTTGTAGCACTGAGACTTTAACCTCTGTGCCACCAGTTACTTTGAATGTATGATTTTACCCTTCTCTTTCCTCAAATTTATCTCCCTCATGGAGGCCCAATCTATTCAGATTCAATAATTCAGACAACCAATTCAACTTCAACAAGGCATATGGTTAATATGTTGAGAGTGAGTGAGCTACTGAAAGAAGCCTGTTGAATGAAGTCCTAAATTGCTGACATGCTAAGTGTATTTTACTCCTATGGGGACATGATTTCACTGCAAATACATGAGTCCATGTTCCAATGAACTGTGTTGAAGTAGATTCTATCATTCAGTTTCATGAGAGCTGAGGTTTTACTTGACTGAGAGTGGAGAGGATGACTTGGAGAGATAGACGGCTAGGTCTTTGCAACAGAAACAATGCCAAAGTGCCTGCCCTGCCCTTCTCTGCAGTCTCCAAGACCCCCAGTGAGTGTAGGAGTGTGTGTGTGTGTGTGTGTGTGTGTGTGTGTTCATAAGAGATAGATAGGTAGAGAAGTTGTTATCCCTGTACTGGGGGAAAGGACAAGTGGCATCAGACCCAAAGGGCTGTCTGAGACTTTGAAGCTAGATCTTTGGCCCAGAGTTCAAGGGCAGGGCCAAGGTCACATGAAGAGAAGGCTACCTGCAAGTTTGCCACACCTGAGAAATGCAACAAAGGAAAAGGAGTGAATCAAGTAGCTCTGCACCCCCTGCTCCTATCACCATGTTACTTGCCTTTCCCACCCACATCAAAATCTAAATAGCTTCAAAATATTCAGGAACTATATTTAGTTCTGGAATAAGAAGGTCTTCTGAAAAAGGGTGTTGTGCACTTAGAATAATTCAAGGTAGGTGTGTGTGTGTGTGTGAGTGCGCGTGCATGTTTAGAACCCTAAACTCTAGTATCTGGCATCCACGGGGAACACAAATCCTGCACATAAATGTGTCGGGCAGTCCCTACATCCTCAGCAGGCAGAATACAGCAGCTTCCTTCACTGCTGCATGTCCCGCAGTCTCCAACAGCTGGGTAAACTAGGCTTCCTTCTCTTTATGATGCAATATTTACTTATTTCCATCTCTTTCTCTAAACCCAGGAGGTGCCATATTGGAAAGAACATTAAAAATTAAAGGGAGGGGGGAAATCCCAAATCCATAGAACAACTAACTAACTTGCACATTATTTTGCCAAGTCTAGAAACAAAAAAGGAAAAGCAGAGCTGGAAAGCTTATATTAAAACCTTGCAGAGTTAAGTTACTGTAATAAGCAAAACTCAACATTCATTCTAAGCGTTCATGTTCAATCACCCTGTATCTGTCCCTCCAGGTACAGGAAAAGAATTCGTGCTGGTGATTTCAGTATGGAGGCTCTGTAGACCAGGACCTCCAACTGGGGCAAGGGACCCATTTCTTGCTTCAGTCAAGACATAGCCCTCTGATTCAGACCCCTTGCTTCAACATTAAATCCCATAAACCATAGTGTTACATTACAAAACCAACCTTCTCTGGCATCCCTTCCCAGGATGGAGAGAGAGTTTTTGGCCGGGTCTACGCAGCAGAAGTCAATTGGAGAGTTGCATAAAGTCAGTCGAAAGAATTGAGCAGAAATTCCTGACATTGGGGCATTTCAGAAACAGAAAACAACACAAAACAAATAACAAACCACAACGTGAACCTGATAGTACAGATGACAATCTCTATCGCTCTAGTGTCATTTGCAACTTGTGCAGCTAAATAGGCCGCGGTGGTCCCATCTTTACTACGGAGCTTCCTCCCAGGACAGCGCAGGCACATTTCGGTTCCAGTTGATTCGGCCAGGCCTCCTCCACTGCTGCGGGAGCCTGGAACCTCCCGGCCGCAGACCCGGAGTCCGCGCCTCTGCCCCCAGGCCCGCCCCGCCCCGCCTGTCTCAATAGCTCTGGACCAGTTCATTTCGCCCCAGCCCGGAGCCGCTCGGAAAGCCAAGATTAAAGGGGAAAGTCGCAGCTGTATATTTATATTTTCATTGCTAGAAGGGAATTGATTTCCGCGCATTTATTTTGGTAGTTGTAATACACAAGGGCGGATTTGCGTCACCCGAGCAACTTGTCGGGGGAGATAAAGTTGCACAAATATTGAAAGGGGAAGTGCTAGGAGTCATTATAGAGTTTTTCTCCGGAAGAAATAAGGATTTCGGCAGTATCCTAAAATACTAAGGCCGCTTCTATTTTGAGACCAATCTCGCAGGCACATCCGCTCATTTAGAGCGAGTTTGAGCCCATCAAAAAAACAGGAGATGACCTGAACTCCGGCGAGCCCAGGGCTTCCTGCTGCTCTCTTGGTGCTGAGGGGTGGGGAGTAAGGAGCTGGGGAGTCGGCGGGCTCAGAACCGGGCGGGAGGCCCGTAGCGTCGCGGCCTGGGGCCGAGCAGCAGAGAGTGGGGAGAGGCAGAGGGTGGTGCCCTGGGATTTCCACGGCGCGGTTCCCCGCGGGAGCTCGGGGTGGGCCTGGGTGGGCTGGCGCAGCGGAGGGCCTGGGAGAAGCCAGGGGCGCGCAGAAGGCTGAACTCAAGCACCCAGCCGCGGGCCTCGCCGGGGAGAGGAGCGCGCTGCGCCGCGAGGAGAGGCAGAAAGCCGCCCTAACACCCGGCCTCCGCCCCTCTTGCCCCCTTCTCGGGGTGGCGACGGTTGCGTTTGCGGATACCGGGCGCCGCAGGAAAACCGTTGGCTGGGGGTGGGTCTGGAGGGGCAGCTTGTCGCGGAGTCGGTACCCCGCGCCCATTCCAGAGCGATGGGGGGCGGCGAGAGGGAGGCCAGCGGTGAAGTATAAAACAGCAATTCTTTTAGAACTCCGAGGTAGGACATAGGCCGCGCTTTAAATGTTGGCAATTCAAAATTGGAATTGCAACCGTATTGGAAATGACATGAGGAAGAGCGGAAGAGAAGGTTTCTTTAGGGTCATCCCCCACACTCACACTGGTGACTTGCCTCGATGGCTGTGAAGTTAGAGGGACTGCGTCCTCCCACCCGAGTGCCGCCTGAATCTGCAGCTTTTGCTTGCACCTCCTGCTCCGGAGTCCTTTCAAGCAATGTTCAGCGCCTGCAGGGCTCTCGTCCTAGTCACCCTTTAAGCACGGGGTGGAAAATGTAGGATTCTTCCTGCGTCTTGGTTCAGGTGCATAGCTGTGTCCAGGCTGCAAGGACCTGGGGGGTGGGGGGGAGTGGAGAAAGAGAGAGAGAGAGAGAGAGAGAGAGAGAGAGAGAGAGAGAGAGAGAGAGAGCACCAGAGAACTTGCTGATTCAGTGTAGGCTGGTCAGAAGTCATTGATTATTGATTCATGATTGGTGACTTTCCAGGAGAAAGTCAAAACCATAAAGTGACAGCATTTTATGTTGGCAATGCAACAGAGACTAGAAACTGATTTAATTAGCTCACATCCTGAATTGGAGATAGGCATGGCAAGTTCATCTGCGTTCCTGGGTTTCTCCTAAAGGCATCTTAGTGGTGAAGTGAAATTTAAAAGTGCCATAGAAGTTTTATAGCTTCTATTTTTTTATATTGAAAGGTTTCTTTGGGGGGGGAGTGCCACATAAGCACAGACAGAAGCTCCCTTAGGAGATGCTTATTAGGACAATAATCGAAAACAAAGTATTTCGTGGTTTCATTATTTTTTTTTATTTTTTTAATTTAAATTTTATTTTTATATTCCCCATACAATTACAACCCCCTTATTTTGACCCCAAGCCCTCCTTTCCCCCGCCCCCACCGCCCTCATTATTGTTATTATTTTATTTTCTTCCTGAAAATGTGCAAGAAGAGCTCATCTGGGTGGCCTGTGGTTTGTTTGGGAGAGGGGCGGGGAAATCCATTCTGACTATAATTTAAAAGAGAACGAATTCTTAAAATAGAGATGTTGATGTTGCAGAAAACCCCCTACAACATCCACCCTGCGCTATGAAGACCCAAAGTGCTAATGGAAGGCGCCGGTCACCCCTGCAGCTCCTCCTGCGACCAGGCCCAAGGGGCTCCAAAGGAGACCGAATTGAAAATAGTATTTAACCCCAAAGAAATGCCTCTTGCGGGCACTTGCACAACAATGGACCCCACGTGATCGGGGATGTGGCGGAGGAGGAGGGAGGGTGACATTTTCTTCAAGGTATAGCAGAGCAGGGGACACGCGTGCCGCTCCCCTGGGGTTGCGACGCCGGCCTGTGTGGTTGTCTCTGAGGCTGGGGGGGGTGGGGGGGGAAAGGGAGGTTTGGCTGCGTTTAAAGGGAGACAGTCTGAGACATCCATCTTATTTTGTTTGAAAAGTTACTCCTTTAAGTTGTCACTGTGACAGCTCTGAATAAGGGTAATTTGCGAACGTCCCGGGTCGCTTCCCTGAGGCTCTCCCAGGCAGAGGCGTTCGTGGTGCTAAGTTGGAGAGGGCGCAGGGCCACCGTGTTCCGGTGCCGGAGATCCGGGCCCGGCAGAATGCGGTCGGGCCCACGAAAAGTGAAGCTTTGCAGAAGACACCGACTCCCCGGATCAAGGCCGAGAGAAGGAAAATCCGGCCCGACAGAGGCTTAGAGGGGCAGCTGGGGCGGGAGGGGGTGCCGCCCGCGCACTCCAAGAAGCGCACTTGGCACCCGCGATCAATCGGGGTGCACCAGGTCCCACTCGCGCGCGGGACACGGGCGCTGTGTTTCAGCTCTCCACGGCCGGGGATGGTTCGCAGCAGCAGAAGTTCGTAGAGGCTCAAAATTCCCTACGCTGCAGAGAAAGAAGCGCCTGACCGGCTCAGCCCACGCGGCAGCAGCAAACACTTTGGCGTGGCTGGGGCGTGGCCGAGGGGCGTGGCGGGGGGCGGGCTACACCCCACTTTCCCAATTCCCTTGCACTTGGGGCTCCCATTGGTCACGAGGATGGCCAATGAGCGCCCGGATCGAGGTCCTACCCCGGGTCTGACTCGAAAGCTCCTGCCAAAACTTTGGGAGTTTTTAGAGAGGACTTTTTTTTTTCTTATTACCTTTTTTTTTTTTTTTTCCCCCAAGTAACGGATTATTATTGTTGTTGTTTTAAATTTAGCTCTCAGGGCTTCGCTGTTTGGGTTTTTCTTTCGGTGCCGGCCCCTGCCTCCCCGGCTGCCCCGCGAGTGCCGAGCCGCGGCCCCCGCCCGCCTCGCGTCCTGAGCTCCTGCGCCCCCGCGCCCCTACCGCGCCTCCAGCCTGCGGGCAGCCGGGCGCCGCGCCGCCGGGACGTGGGCTCAGGGCCCGCGCTGCGATCGGCGGGGTTGGGTCCTCGCCTCCTCGCCCGGGGCGCCTGGGCTCCCGGGTCTGTCTTCAGTGCGAACTGAGAAGCGAAAGCGGATCGTCCTGGGCTGGGCGGCCGCCTCCTCCGGGACTCCGCGCGCCCCTCCACGAGCGCCCACCCAGCCACCCCGCTCCTTGGTCCCGCCAGGCCGCGGCGGCCGCAAGGCGCACCCGGCCAGGATGTTCGCCGCGGGGCTGGCTCCCTTCTACGCCTCCAACTTCAGCCTCTGGTCGGCCGCTTACTGCTCCTCGGCCGGCCCGGGCGGCTGCTCCTTTCCGCTGGACCCCGCGGCGGTGAAGAAACCCTCGTTTTGCATCGCGGACATCCTGCACGCCGGCGTGGGGGAGCCGGGAGCGGCCCCGGAGGGCCTGGCGGGGACCTCGGCCGCCGCCCTCACCGCGCACTTGAGCTCCGCTCACCCGCACGCTTCTTTCCAAGCTGCCGCCAGATCTCCGCTCCGACCCACCCCGGTGGTGGCGCCCTCCGAAGTCCCGGCTGGCTTCCCGCAGCGGCTGTCTCCGCTCTCAGCTGCCTACCACCACCATCACCCACAGCAGCAACAGCCGCCGCAACAGCCACCGCCGGCCCAACAGCCTCCTCCTGCGCCCCGAGCCGGCTCCCTGCAACCCCTGGCCGCCGGGGTGCGGGTGGTTCCGAACGCCCACCACAGCGGATCGGCCCCGGCCCCCTCCAGCAAGGACCTCAAATTTGGAATTGACCGCATTTTGTCTGCAGAATTTGACCCCAAAGTCAAAGAAGGCAACACGCTGAGAGGTAGGTTTTGGGAGAGAGCCCGCTGGCCTCTCCGACCTCGGCCCTGACGCACTCCCCAGTCCCTGGCCAGTTTGGGGTGCCCTTGAGTGTTTTGGCAATTGAGGACAAATCGGTAAAATGTGGGAGAAGAAAGAACATAATTATAAGAAGATGGTTACGGGTTAGGTTTAAAACTCACCTGCTCTACGTAAAAATTAAAAAAAGAAAAAGTCCAGAGATAGTTTAAAAGAGAGATGACACGGAATCAGGGTTCATAAAACTGGTTGGTGTAAATATTTGCCCAAATGACTATTGGCGGCCAGTTTTTTGCGTGTCTATGCATATTATCTGATAGGGAAAACTTTCAGGGGACACTTTTCCTTCTGTGGATCTGATTTCCAGTGAAATTCCAAGCGAAGAGCGCGAATAAACAAAATTGATTTAAAATTCTTAAGAGGAGAGAGTTGAATGGGGGCTCCTTTAGGAGTAGGGTTCGGGGATGGAATTCTTGGGAGGCACCTGAAAGCGATTTCCTTTGGCCATTTTATGCAAGTCCCTTCCTTGCAATCTGTGTGGACGTGGACATGCGGGACACACAGGGAGCAGGGTGGCTGCTATCAAGAGAGAGGGGTTTATGCGGGTGCAGAGACAGGGGTCTCAGGATTCTGCAACAGGAAAATCAAATGGAGGGCCACAGAGAGGGGTAACAATTCAGCTCCGAAGTGTGGGTTTGCTCAAGGTGTAACCAGCTCTTCCCCCTTGTCCCCAGATCTCACATCGCTGCTAACAGGCGGGCGGCCCACAGGGGTTCACCTCCCAGGCCTACAGCCCTCCACCGGCCAGTTCTTCGCATCTCTAGATCCTATTAACGAGGCTTCTGCCATCCTGAGTCCATTAAGCTCCAACCCAAGAAATTCAGTTCAGCATCAGTTTCAAGACACATTTCCAGGTACGGGAACCCTCCTGACTGACCAGTGACTGACCAAAAGCTTAGGACTGATGTCTCACATGGCCACCGAGGTGTGGCAATCCTGGAGTTGGTGTGGGAAGGAGGTCACCAAGCCCCGAGGGAGAAACTGAAAGATTTCTCAGGGAGCCAACTCACCTTCTGAGGGCTCCCAAAGGGTGGGGATAGGAGGGCCGGGGGAGGCTAAAAGTGCGCCAGAGCTGGGGCGGGTGGGGGGCTTTAGTATTTTGGGAAAGGATAGCTTGAAAATATAGCAGTAAGAAGGATTGCTTATCAAGATACACACATTTTGGGATGACCTCTGGCACCTTTGCCTGATGAGGCTCCTTTGCCCCAGTGGGCATGTATGTGAGTGCGTGTACATGTGCGCACACGCACGCACACCCACATACAGTAGAGAATGGGCTGCCATCTAGATGGGACAGACCTGGCATTTTCGTCTTCTCTTTGCATGCTTGATGGCCATGCATGAAGTTTATATTTTTCCACACCCTGCTGGGTTCTCCTCTCCACACTGAGGCCTTCGGCCTACCATCTTGAGAAAATTCCTCCTTAGAAGGGTCAGTCCATGTCTGCCTGAAGGGCTTTCTGAATAGTAATACCAAAGCATTTGAAGTCTCAGTGCTGAGAGTCCTGCAGGCCGCCTTCCGGCACTGGGCGCTGACCACCGCCCTGCTGGCCCTCTCTTGCTCCCGCTCCTGCCCCGGACAGGTCCCTATGCTGTACTCACAAAGGACACCATGCCACAGACCTACAAAAGGAAGCGCTCCTGGTCACGGGCAGTCTTCTCCAACCTGCAAAGGAAGGGCCTGGAGAAAAGGTTTGAGATTCAGAAGTATGTGACCAAGCCAGACCGAAAGCAGCTGGCAGCAATGCTGGGCCTCACTGATGCACAGGTAAGCAGCCTCAGGCGCTCAGGCCCCCACACACCTCCACCCAGCCCACTCCCCTTGTTCCAGAGGACACACTAGATCTTGACTTGTAGGAGCTTTTTAGGCTGAGGAGGTCGTGGGGGAGAAGGATGGAAAGAAAATAGCCCATCCCCTAAGATGTGTGTCAACAAGCAGTGGGTGTTTATTTTGGCCAATAGGCCAAAGAGCCGCCAGAGAAAGTAAATAGGCCGCGGGAGATAATAATTATGTACTCGACTGTAGTACAATTCGCTGTAGGAGGCAGTTTATTTCAGAAGAGCTAAAAATCCAAAGTCAAGAGATTGTTGTTGGTTTTTATTTCCCCCCCTCTCTCCTCCCTTCCTCCTCCTGCTGCTGCTGGATTGTGAAATCCCCAGTTGCGAGGAAGTGAGAACATCATTTGAAACGGAATTACTTAGCCCCTGTAAGGCAAGGAGTCCGCTTGGAGCGGCCTGAGCCAGTTGGATTTTTTATCGGCATAAACCCTGAGGAACATCTCTGGGAGAGAAAGGGAAAAAGATTTTCTTAGAAAGAGCATTCCAATAGGATCTGCCGACTTGACATTTTTCTAGACAAGAGCAAATTTATTGTTCCTGAATTCATCCACCACCACCCCCTTTTCTTTTCATATTCAAGAACGGGTGTATCTTTTTTCTTGTGATTTTTGAAAGCAGAAGAGTCCCCTCTCTTCCACACCCCACAGCAGTGGCCTTTGCCCCCGGAGTGCGGAATGTTCTAAGCAGGGCAGAAGCCAGAGGCGGGTGCTTTTTCATAGCTCCCTCAGGTTCCCCCCTTTTCTGTCTCTGTCTTTCTGTCCTCCATTACACAACTCCCCTCCCCAGCACACGCTGGAAGCGCCCAGCCGTTTTCCACCAGCTGTGGAAGTTATTTTTAAAAGGGAAGCTGGAACTTGTGTGAACCCATTGGGTTCTCCAGGGGCTCATATAGATTTATATAGATTTTCTGCTGCCCCATCTTCATCCCCTTCCTGCACTGTGGACAGGTCTAGTTCCAGCATTTTCTGAACCCACAAGAAAGATTTCTTGACAGGGGCAGGGGTTGGGTCCTTATCAGCTTCTGAGTATGCACAAGCCTGGGAAGTACTGTTTCACTGTTTTACCGAAGGCCCAGCCACATCCTCACCACTGGGATTGACTCCTTGAGCCTCCTGTCCCCCTCAGCTTTCCAAGGTTCCTCCTTAAAAAGAATAACTTTTGTAGGGACTTGTCTTGGATAATGGCAGCCTAGGAGGCCTCCAATTTAGCAGGAAATCTTTTTAATATATATTTTAAATGATTTTTAATGGATTTGCCATTAGTTTACAATACAATATAAATTTTGGGAGTACAGCTTCATACCCCAATATGTGCACATGCCTCAGCATACTCAACCATAAACTTTCTAGTGCCATTTCACTCTCAAACAGACTCCCTCTACCCAATCCCTCCCACCCTTAGCAAACATTCTTAACATTGGTTCCCCAAACGCTTGAGTATATGTGCCTATTTCTGGGCTAGGGGTCCATAATTTTAATCAGATTCTTAGGGGGTCCTGACTCAAGTGGGGTTAAGCATGATGGGGAGTAGAGATCCTCCTTAGTTTGGGGGTCCAGGTCCAGGAACCTGTCTTTCCAATAGCATCCAGGCCATTTCTGGCTTGAGGCTGTCTGGCTACACTCTGAGAAGTGGGTTCCGTAGTTCAGGGTCCCCAGTGATCTGGTAGTTTCTTCAGGCACCCCCTGAGCCCCTGCTCCCAGCACACCCGCTGCAGGAGGTGCTTGCTGGGGGGCGCTTCGGTGCCTTCGTGCCTTCGGCTTGGAGCGAGCCAGTGCCTTACCTCGGTGTCCTCGCTTGTCTCCCTGGCGTCGGCACAGGTGAAGGTGTGGTTCCAGAACCGGCGGATGAAGTGGCGGCACTCCAAGGAGGCCCAGGCCCAGAAAGACAAAGACAAGGAGGCGGGCGAGAAGCCGTCGGGCGGAGGCGCGGCTGGCGACGGCGAGCCGGAGGAGCGCAGCCCCAGCCGCTCGGAGGGCGAGGCGGAGAGCGGGAGCAGCGACTCCGAGTCCCTGGACATGGCCCCCAGCGACACAGAAAGGACTGAGGGCGCTGAGCGGTCTCTGCACCAAACCACGGTCATCAAGGCCTCGGCCGCGGGCGCCCCGCTCCCCGCCAGCAGCGGGGCAAGTGGAGGGAGCGGCAGCTGCGGCACTTTCGGCTTCGGGAGCCTGGGGACCTGCAGTAGCGGCGCGGGGAGCAGCAGTAGCGGCGCGGGGAGCAGCAGCAGCCTGGGCAGCGGCGGTGCCAGCAGCAGCAGCGCGGCCGAGCTGCTCCCTGCGCCCCAGCCCACCCTCAGCAGCGCCCCCAAAAGTCCCGAGCCTGCCCAGGCTCCACTGGGTGGCCTATAGACTTGACGGCGGTGGAGGGACCCCGGGCGCAGATCGCCAGCGGGCCCGCGAGGGTTGCATTTTGTGCCAATGTTCGGTCGGCGGTGCCGGAGTCAGCCGGAGCCTCTTTCTCCACGTTCACGCCTCGCCCCTGACGCCCCTCGTGTGCAGCCCACACTGCAGAGAGCAGAGGGGTTTCATTGCTGTGCCCCCGGCTCTCAACTCCAGCGAACACTTCTCCCCGGACACGAGCCACTCACACTGTGAAGTGCTGGGCAAAACTGTTCCCCCCGCACCGGGGGGCCCTGGCGCTGCATTTAGGACGCCTCTACTTGTAAATAAAACGTTTACTACGATTTGTAAAGACCGCCTGGCTTGCAGTGGCCAGGGCCAGGGATTTTTCCATCCCTTCTTGCAGGTATCCGGGCTAGAGATTTTGAGGAAAGTGTTGCAACCTCAGAGCCACTTCAGGGCAGAACCGGTTAGCGGCTCAGGTCTCCTGGCCTCACCAACTGCTATTGAAAACTGCTGCGCCACCCTCAGTGTGGCCGCAGGCAGAGCTCAGTGACCTTAGAATCTCTGAAGATGCCTTCCCGTCCCCCAAGTAAAGGAGGCTTGAGTTGGCAGAGTTTCGCTGGGGGGGGGGGGGAAGGTGTTTATAACTGGCGGGGCCAATCTAGCCTCTGGGGAGAGAATTCCAGTGGAAATGCCATGAGCTGGGGGGTGGGGTAAGAGGGATGGGCAGGCGTAGTGGACATCCCAGAGGTTAAGGACGGGCAGATCACAATGGTTAGGGCTGCAAACCTGCACTGCAATGATTTTAAAGATGCCCCAAACAATTGCATGGCAGGGAGGTGACTTATTGAAGGCTACACTAAACCCAAGCCAGAACGTGGACCTCTTGGCTCACATTTGGCCCATGTCGAGTGGAGAAACTACCCTTCTTCGGCCCCCTCCATCCCTCATTCCAGACACACGTAGTCCTGCTTGGCAATTGGGTCACTGAAGTTGCCTGCTGGAATTCTTTTCCCCTATGCCACGGCAGACAGTGGAGAAGCAGTTTCTTCATCCCACTGCAGCTGCAATATAGCAAACCTATTTTTGTCTTCAGTGTTCTGGGATGGGCCATTGGAGTTTTTATAAAAAGGCTGAAGAATCAAACCTCTCTCCAAGATCTGTCTCCTGAGGCCCTCCTTTCAAACCTACAATATATCAGGAATCGGTAAACAAAACAAAATGAAGAAACAAAACAAAAATGGTTTTGGTGATTTTAAAACAAATAGACATTCCTGACCAATCTAATCACTCCAGTCTATTTGACGCTGAACTATGCCAAGGGCACAAGGCCTTTTATAGGCCTAATATCTATGCGAAGGAGCCCATTCTCCCTTAAAGGACACTTGAAAGGGGTGGAGGTGCTGAGGTCCTCGGGCCCTCGGTGTACCCAAGCCTGCTGCAATGAGAAGGCCCCTAGCAGCTCCCCAGTCTTACCTAGCTGCTTCTGCACTTTGGTGCATTGGTGTGAGCACATTAAAGCCCACTCTCTGCAGGGCCCACTCAAACCAATGGAGGCCCCCACCTAAGCTTCCCAACCTTCAATAACCTGGGCCAACATGATGCCTGGACAAATCCCAGTTCAACCCAGGGGTGCAGCCTGCCCCAGCCCACTCTCAGCACTCCCTCCCCCAATCAAGATGAATCTTTAGAGGAATGAGCACAATGCAGACATGAGAGGGAACAACCTGGGTGTTCCAGGGCACAATCAAGAAGAGAAAAATGTAGAGTGCCCCAGACACCTTAAGTTAAAGGGAACATGAGCCAACTGTTATTGCTCAATGCTTCATGTTTTGGGGTGACAGTGATCTCTTGACCTGCCCGGGGTTCCAGACCTAGTCTGGGCTGGTTCCTCAAAGCCTTCCACAGACTGTTACCAGAATTGCAGGATTTGGACCACTTTGTACCCCAGTTCTACCTTCCTTGCTGAGATTAGTTTCTTCTGACAACCCAAATATTGATTCTGAAACCAGGACATGTCAAGAGCATGGGATTTTGAGATGCTTAGATCCAGTTGTAGCAGTGAGAAGATGTGGGAGCATTTGTACCTAGTTGAAAGCCATACTGGGGAGTGAGAAGGGTAGGGTTGAACCCCAGTCATTGCAGCTCCCCAGAATCCTAGAAGGTGCCACAGCCCTCAAACCCCTTCCACATTTTCCCACCCTCACCCAGGTTTTCCAAATTGCAAATCGTGCCTGGGGACAGTTGGGATGTGATTTCAGATTTAATCTGGCTCATCTGGCCAGATTCCACCAGAGCAGAGGGTGCATTAGAGCCAGAACTGGGGAGCTGGGCACCCAGCACATGGGGGTGGGAGTAGGAATGTAATCTTGGAGAGCTTGCAGGAGCACCCCTTCCTCAGCTATTTCCCATTTTCACTACTGAACATTTTTCTGGTAAAACCTTAGCAATGCTTTACCTAGGTAGTAGAGTTTTCCCACATATTTATTAGGAGCAGAGTATTAAGCCCCAGAGAAGTTTAAAGTTCATTTGGAAGAAGTGAAGCCACAGGACAAAGGTGCTCTACTGGGGGTGGGGGTGGGGGGGTGAGCAGGGAGCAAAAGCGCATTTTGGACTAGGGGCTTGTTCTGGGACTGCTGGGTCCTGTATACGATTCTTCCCACTGGAGCTGGATGTTAGCAAACGCGTGGCGAAGCCAGAAATTCTTGAGCCAGAACTGAGATTTCTCAGTCGAGGAAATGAAGACCTGGCCCGCAGGGCAGGCGCACAAGAAGCTAGGGCATGGGCAAAGCGGGGCACCCGGGGAACTCAGAGGAGAGGCGCAGCGATGCCGGCCACTGTCAACTCCCGCTTTCCTGAAAGCAGTAATAACACTCGGCTCTGGAGACAACGATGCAACAGCACTCTGAGCCAGGAACCTGTAAGCAAGGTTACCAGAGCTTAGGCTGTGCTTGCCAAGGGACGGTGACCAGCGGGGCATCTTGCTGGAGACAGTGTGTGTGTGTGTGTGTGTTTGTGTGTGTGTGTTTGTGTGTGTGTGTGTGTGTATGTAAAACACCCTCTTAGCTGCACTGGCGCGCACACACATATGAAACAAACACAGACCTCCAGAGGCATAAAGAAAGGCAGACTCAGACATGAGAGAGTCTACTGGCTGTTTCAGTACTTGGTGGGTAAAACCACTTAAAGTTTGCCATTCTCCTCCATATAGCACAGCCAAGTGAGGCGCTTCACCCTGCTGATTCTTCCTGTGGTGTGGATGGGGTGCTTGTCTGTAGAAAAGTTTTCTTGAGTCAAGCTTTCCATACCAAGCCCCCACAACCAATTGAATTCCTCTCCATTTGTCTGAATCAGCTGAGGGTGGGCAGGGACCTCCATGCTGGGAGTGGCTGCCAGGCCCTCGCCTCTCTGTTCTGTCCCATCAAGCCTAAACTGTGGCCCTGCCACACACTTCAAGATGAAATTTGGCCTCCGGTAGAGGTTCTGACCCTATACTAGCCAAGCAATCACCCCTTCCCTAGCCTCCTTCCCTCCACCCACACACAAAGATTTAGTGCGCAGGTTGGGCCAGTTGCTGAGACTCTGGTTGTCACAGGTTTCTCTACCTCATTCTACACCTCACAGCCGGCCAGTGGCTGCTCCCTCTAGCAGGCTGGGGTATTGGTGGGGGGGCCTACTTGTCAGCTAGTATGGACAGGTGAGGTGGAGTGCCCTGCCCTCCCACCCCTTCTGTTCTAGGTATCTGAAGCCAAAGAAATTGGAAAGCAACCCTAGGTTGCTGACCAGAGCCACCAGGAGCTTTGGGGGCCAGAGGGCTGGGTAGGAAGCAGGAGCTCCAGCAGGGGGTTTTCTAGGAGCATTTTAGATTTGAGTTTTAATCTGACTTTAACCTGTGAGTTTTAATCCATTCCCAGGTATCTAACCACTCCTCTCAAGCCCATGTGAACCTCAAGCAGACTTGGGGTGTGTGGAATGGGATTGGGGTGACTCTGGAGCAAAAAAAGGGTGTAGAGAAAATGGAATGTCTATGTGGCCGTCTCCAGATCAAGTGCCCTAGTCCCCCCTCTGACTTGGTCCTGCTTTAAGAAGGAAGAGCAGGACTGCAGCTCCCAATATTTAAAGATGGCAACTTAGAGAAACTTCAATTTGCAGGGCCTCTGAATTCTCACTTCTTTAGCCTCTGGGAGCATGGGGTGAACAGGGCAGGTCATTGTGAAAATGCAAGGATTGGGTTTTAGATTGCAGAAGTTTGGCCAGGAGGAGATTCCCGATTTAACTGTGCTCACAACCTCACTTTCGAGGCTGTGATGGGAATAGCGGGCATCCCAATGACTGGTGAATGACCTTGGCTGCTGCTCTTTTTCCCCCAGTGATATTAAATCCTAAGCTGAGAGTGGGCAGCAAACACCCCTGCTGGGACTGCTCTTTGGAAATCCCGGCTGCTTAAACTGGGAGGGGTGCATTTCCTACCATTTATTCTCCCTCCCGCTCCCCCTCCTCCCCACCCCAGTTATAAGGGAGAACAGTCTCTGTCTGGACTGACTCAGTGCCTCTGGGCCCCTCTGACCCAGAGGCTACCTTAAAATATTGCCGCCCCTTGGTGCCTTAGCTGCCTGGTCCTCTGTTACTTTAAGAAGCAAGAATAAAAGTCCCCGCTGTGTGATTACTTTGCAATCCTTCATTTTAGAGACCAGGCAACAGAGAATATGAGTCTTGACTCATAGTCGAGGTAACCTGGAGAGGGAATGCAGGGCAATGGTGGGCCTAGGTGTTAGTGCCTCCTGAGGGACACAAGAAGAGGACATCCTCCCTCCCACCTGACCAACCCACATTAGCAAATTCCCTCCTCCCCCTCTTATAAGAGGCTAAACTGCTAAGGGTACGGTTCCCATTGGCTAGCTTCTTCTTCCTCTCAGTGGTCCTGGAGGGATGTCCCTCAGAGTCACAGTCCAGTTCCTACCGGCTGGATGCACAGCCCATCAGTGTGCTCCCCCTCCTTAGCAGGTTTAGCTCAGCTAATAGTGCCTAGGGTCACCTGGATCACAGACTAGTCAGGGACTCCGTGCCATCCCCTGTGCTTTTCTGCTTCTGCCTGTTGCCCTTGCTGATAATTGGAATTCTGGCAGGACAAGCGTTCTGAGACCTGATCAGGCCTGATGGAGCTTGGTGATGGAGCTTGGTGGGCAGTGCAGTCCTGGTTTCTTCCCTTTTCCTTGCCTTCTAATCCAGCCCAGTCATGGCCAATACTGAGCCTCCCTCTCCTGCAGTCCAGGTGGTACCACAAGTAACAGGGGGCTTGGGAAAGGGTGGCGTGGGGGGCTGCTATGCCCAGTAATATGCTTAGAACTCATGGTGACCCCACAGACTCTCTCTGCTCTTGAGAAGAAATCAGTGACTGGAGAGGGGAGTCCAATGAGCCAGAAAGAATATGCCTGATCTCAGTCACACACAAGATTACCCCAGCTACCCAAAGACGCATTCATTTACTTATTCATCCATTCACTCACCTATTTATAACCTGGTGATTTTAAGAAATTTAATCATTGGCTTCAGTTTCCTTGCTTGCAAATCAGAATTAATTAAAAGTAGCTAACTCATAAATTTCTCTGAGGATTGTCGTTAACAAATATGAAATGAAAATGAGTGGCACAAAATCAGCGTTAAAGGCTTAGATGTCATTATATTCCTTCATGCATTTGTTTCATTCATTGAAATATTTATGGAGGTTCTTGTTAGTATTTGCACAGTTGGAATAAAATGAGTGCAAGCAAGGTTTCCACTCCTAGAAATTAAATCCTTAGGTGGAAGTTTATGAATGCAGCAGTCATAGTATCCCTGGAAAACCTTGCAAGGAGTCACCCAGTGCTTGGACTGGCTACTGGGTGATAGCTGGGGTTGTCTTGGCAACTGACTGACTCTGTGAGCAACTCGCTGGTGCTTCTTCCTCTTGTTGCTCTTAGCACTTTTCAGCACCCTGTGCACACAGAAGGTGCTGCATAGATATGTGCAGGTCCGTTGAGATTTATCATGGAGTTGCAAGGGGAAGAAGCCAGGACTTTCTAATACTTGGGGTTTGAGGGAAGTTTAAGCAAGTGCCTGGGATCCTAGGAGGGACAAATATGAGTTCACTGTAGAAATGATGTCAAGACAAATGGCATTTTCAGTTTCAGAAAGTTCTTAACTCATCGTAATGAGGGAAAACCTTCAAAACGGAAACAAAATATCAGCTGTCCCTTTAAAGGGGGAAAAACATTCTGCTTTTTGAGGGCAAGGATCGTTTTACTGCGGGGTTGGAGAGATACTAGCACCTAGCCAGTCGCTAAGTGCTCCTCGAGTGACAAAAAAATACGGTTACTGAATAAACGAATAATACAATATTCTGGCTTTTGTGGTTATTTATAACCTCAGTGAATCCTCGGAAACAATATGATCGCGAGGTTAGCATCCTAAACACGGAAGGAGGCTGAGCATGGAGGCACGGAGCTACTCAGTGGTGGGTGACCTTGGGGGGAGTGGACTTGGAAATCACAATTCATACCTCAGGGCACACAGGGGTCTCATACTCAGGCCACAGCAGAACGGCAAGAGAACGAGTTCTCAAGCAGCACTCGAAACGGGTGGCGAAAGCGCAAGAAAATTTGCAGGACTGTCGTGAGCAGACAGCTTCATTGGCCTCACCTTATAGGTTGAATAACTCATCCACAGTCACCTCGCTAGCGGGCAGCGCACCGTCTAGGATGAAGCTAGAAGTTTCCGTTGCTTCCACGGGTCGGGGCGCGGGGGCACGCGGAGGTCGGCGGGGGCGCCCCTGGGCACCGAGACCGCAGCGCGGAGCGGAAGCCGCTGCGCCTTCTGCATCTGCGGGGCAAATGCGGCGATTTTGCCGAGTTTCGGAGCCCCCTCCCCTCCCTGGCCTCGGGCAACCTCCGGGTCAGCAAATTTCAGTCTCACTTTGATTTGTCAGGGCTGTTTATTTTCGTTTCTCAGAATCGGGGTGAAGAGTGCACCCTGTACATTTCCCAGCACGTGGGAGATGCTCAAGACATGAGCGAATGAAAGAATGTACTAATGAGCGTGTAGGTTTCCTTCTCCGGCGTTTCCGCGCTGAAAAAGCCGCGCATCCGGCTGATTGCTGAATGATCACCCCTCTGGAGGGAAGCCAAAGCCGCGCGCGCCTGCAAAGGGGTCCCCCCTGAGAGGCACCGCGGCTGGTTCTCCCGGCGCCGGCGCAGCGGGCGCTCGAAGACCTTCATCTTTGAGGTCGTGTGGCCCTGGTCGGTTTGCCACGCATTGGGGTCTAGTGGAAGGTCCCAGGTCCGTCCTTTGTCTTCTTGGATCCTGAACCAGCTGGTGGAGCCCCTATCCAAGGTCAGCGCTCGCCCTCGGGCCTTAGGCTAAACGCGGCTGGTCCCTGCGTCAGCACCAGCGGGCGGCCTCGCGTCTCCCCGCTGCAACCCAGGCCAGATCCCCCCGTCGCCGGCTCCAGCAGAGTCCCTCCTGCCTGTGCTTACGTCTCGTGCAGTTCTGTGGTGGAACAATTGGGGTAAAAAGCTAAAAAAAAGAAAGGAGTCAACTAATGACTCCGCGACACCATGTTAAGTGGAAAGTTGATCTCAATGAACTTGTCCTGTTTCCCTGGGTCCTCACTCTCCCTTGGTCTCCCCCTCGCGCGAGGTGTCCCCTCCTTTTCCCCATTTTTCGTTTTCCCTGTCCCCTCGCTGTGCTGAACTCTTTCCTTTCCTCCCGGGAATGTCCAAGGTTCCACTCAGGATTTCAAGAGGCGCTGAGCCAGGCTGGCTCGGTTGCGGGGTGACCCGGTAGGCGACATGGGGGGGGGGACAGGGTGTTTGTCTTGAGAGAGTGACCCTTAGCCAGGCTGCTCCGGGGGTGTCGGACCCCACTTTTGTCTAGGAAAGGCGATGTAACGAAAGGCGGTGATTTGTTTTTATTATTTAAAAATGGGCCCGCAAATTAAAAAAAAAAAAAAAAGCGACCTGCAAAGGTGCCATCCTCCCTTAGAGGAGCGAAAGGTGATGTGGCAGCAAAAACTTGGGTTACCCATAGTCTCAAGGTCGCCCATCATAGCATTTGAGCCCCTGCGGATCTGGGCGGTTCTGGGTTAGGGACCTTAGCAGGTTGGTCTGGGGGGATTTCGATGGCGCTGGAGGTGCGTCCCAGAACAAAAGTGATAGCAACGGAAACTTTTTCTCCCACTATCCTTCCCCCTTCTCTTCTCACTCCCTCTCCCTTCGCAGAGAAGTGATGGTGAGGAGACTCCCCCTCCTGCCTTCCCGGGGCTCTCCAGTCCTCTCCTTTGCTTTTCTCATTTTCTGCCCCTCCAGCAATCTGGAGACAGTTCCGTATCCTCCCCACCCGGGTTAGGGAGCTTATCTGACACAGTGGGGCCAAAGGCATGGCTATCCTGGCAAACAGAAGGTGCTCAATAAGTGGGATTATTATTAAACTGTCACCACTGGCACCATCATTATCTGCTGATTCTTTCCGCCTGGGGACGGGTTTTCATTGCCTGTTTGAAATCTCCGCAAGGTCCGGGAAGGGGATGCAAGGGACAACAGAGGAAAGAGACACAATCCCTTCGCAATTTCAAAGCGAGAATTAAATCTTGTCTCTCATTTACCTTCACAGCAACACTGGGCTGGAAGATATCCTTCCACTTTGCAAATAGGTTCTCTGTGAGAGGCAGAGAGATGGGGTAATCTGACCCAGGTATTCCGCTGGTGAGGGGTGTGGCCAAGCCTTCGACTCAGAAACCCACCGGTTTCTTGCTCCATTTCCTGGCCTGCTGGATTCTCCTAACTCTCAAAAGGAGAAGTGCAAAGCTCAAAAAATAGCTTTGCTCTCTTTTGGAACGAATTATGTGGGGTCATTATTTCAAAGTTCCACTTTCCATTGTGAGTGTAGAAGTAACGAAAGAGAAAACTATTAAAGGTAGTTCGGCTACCCCTGCACCCCACCCCAGGGAGAGTGCCTTCCTGCAACGTGTGGTGCACAAGGTTGGTAACCGCGCGTCAGAGGCGGGTTTATTAGAAAACGTGGCTAAGCGAACACGGAACAGGCGCGCTCACATTCTTCTCCATCTCATGATGGAAAGACTAGGGGTCTAGAAGCACAGACGCTTCCCCTCCCTGACTTTTATATCGCCCCCCCTTTTTTTTTCTATTCTCGCCTTACTCTCCCAGACCTGGCCTCCTCCCGCCTGCTCCCGCCTTCCACCTGTGCCTCCAACGCAGTGGTGCAACCTGAGTCCCAGTGCTGCCCTGGGGTCCTGGTGGGGCGGGACCGGAGGCCACCCACCCTGGAGCTGCTGCCTAGAGCAGAGCGGCCGCACTTACCAGCCCCAGAGTGAGGCCGGTGCGGGAAGCAGCGCAGGCTAGAAGATTTATGGTCTGTGTACACTTTCTGGCTCCAGATCCTCGCGCTCCCAAGGACTTGGTCCTTCGAGTCTGGGGCGCCCATGTATGGTGCCCATGAGTCTCTTCTCTTTGCCATGCTGAGGTGAGGTCATAAACCTCCCAGAGGGCGCTGCTGAAAAATGAAAGCCTGGTGAGGAGGGGGTGCTAGCTTAGGAAACCGGCTCCAGGCTCCCTTTGGCACCCTCGGGTGGGGGGGGTAGTGAGTGCTGGGGTGTAGGCCATATGTCTATATTGAAGGTTTGGAAATTGCATGCCTGCGTGCCTGTGCCGGTAGGGAGCGGTGCGATTCCAGGCCCGGAGTCAG
Organism: Talpa europaea; assembly: GCF_964194135.1. Taxonomy (NCBI): domain Eukaryota; kingdom Metazoa; phylum Chordata; class Mammalia; order Eulipotyphla; family Talpidae; genus Talpa; species Talpa europaea. The sequence continues at coordinate 88,231,120 of NC_140077.1, read as the reverse complement.
GTTGTGTGCACAGTCCTACGTGCACCTCCCGGAGTCATTTGGGGCCTTACACTCGCTCCTTGGTCCTGGGGGCCCACACTTCATTCTGTTCATCGAATTGCTCATTGGCAAAAATACGGTCCATCAAAAACAAAAACATCCCCAAATGGGGCAAATGAAGCAATTCCTTGGGCCCTGGGTGCAGGATTTGGCGCAAACACTGTCAGGGCAGGTGGCCCAGATGCCCGGGTACCCTAGAAGTTGGAATGCCCAGCCAGGTTAGCTTCCAAGCGCCTCTGCACTGTCTTCCCCGGCTCCCCTCCCCCTGTCACCCCGGCATACAGGATCTGTGAGTTAAGCCAGATGGCCAGACCATGGCAGGGCCCTTTTCTCATGTCCTCACCAGGATTGGTGTCCTGGAGTGTAAATCGCCTAAGGCACCTGCAAGGATGGTTTAGCTAATTACAATGAACACTACTTTTCCATGTTCATGCCACCAATTGTGTTCCTGTGCGCCAGACACAATTCTAAACACTGTGCGTCTTAACTCATTTCTTTCTACCCAATTCCAGCTAGGTGTTCCCCAAACACCAGTGAGGTGATGACTTCTATTATCTTCATTTCATGGGGCGGGGAGGGGTGTGTGTATGGGGGAGGGGGGACAAGCTGGCAAAGAGGTCCATGAAGTCGCAAAAGGACAAGCAGTTAAATGGAATTGGGCATGGTTTATACTCCCTCTCTGGCTGGCCTACATGGTCTAAATCAACATTAAGATGAAGGAAACGAATACTTATGTCAAGCATTCAGAGACAGGTGGGCGAGATGGGGCTGCATTCCCATGAAAACCAGAGGAGGGTCTGGGAGCTGAGGACTGTGGGGTGGCCCAGCCCCTAAATACCAGCCGCCACTTAGCAGCTACCCTCAGGGTGTGCTCATTGCACTGGGCAACGGTAACTGTGAGTCTCTCTGACCCCACCCTCTGCTCTCTTGATTTACACCTCTGGCCCACTTGCCCTTGGAAATTCTGGGGAGGTCAGCCTCCATTTAAATGCGCAGGACACCCAGGGTGGCTCTGGCTGGCTGTGGGGTGCTGCCAGGACCTCCTGTTATTCAGATGGCTGTCTTTACTTTGCCCAGGTGGGGGGACAGCTCTGGGGTGGGGGGTGGGGGTGGGCAACTCATGGAGTGGCATATCTGAAGCTGAAGCCCCTCTAGCTGGATTCTCCCCAAGATTTTTCCTGGGGCAGAGAGGTAACCTTGACAGAAGTGGCCATTAATTTGAAAATGGGGTGTGGGAGAGTAAAAGGAGCAGGGTGAAGTATGAAAGAACAGAGTGAAAAAAGAGAAACAAGAAACAGGAGAGAGATGATGGAAATAAGTGGAATTTTGAAGCCTTTCTCCCATTTTTAAAGGGTGGGCGGGGCTGACACAAAGGGTTTGGGGCTGGGCCATAAATTAATAGATTTATTTCTCAATCAGGAAAAAGCCATTAAGATATTCTTGGCTTCATCTGTGGGAAAATAATTTCTTTGATTGAGTTGCCCCAGAAGACCCTCTGAAGCCCTCTCCTCCTGCCTGGAAGGGCCTCCTCTTTCCTGCCTGCCGGAAGGAGGGGAGAATGGCAGACCCCAGGGGGAGCAGGCCCTTCCATCTTTTCCAGCATCTTGAATTTCACTTTGGCCAGTTTCTTTTTACTTGATCCCTGCTGCCTTGGAGACTTGGAACCTCAGAGGGGAAATTCTCCCGCAGCAAGTTAGCCCCGACCTCTCCCCTTTTCCAGAGCAGGCCATCATATTGAGCAGGAGTGGGCCTATGGCCTCTCAGCTGCCCCAGCACTCCCGAGATTAGCCTGGAGCAAGAACCAAACCACAGGACAGGGCGGGACAGAGGTCACACAGAATGGAAGGAAGGAGCCTGGGAGAAGGGCTGGCCAGGATTGTTCCCTTCAGCAGGGAAGAGCTGGGCTCTTGTCAGTCCCTTAACACTTCAAGTGTGGTCCTCACCCTGTAAAGGTCTCTGAGACCCTTTCTGAGGGTCCTCGAGGTCAAAACTATTTTCTCGAGAAAAGGATCTTGACTTTTCCACAGTGTTCAGTGGTTTCCCAGAGGCCACTTTCTGCCTGGTGGCTTTGTGTTTCTGTGGCCTATGGCATGCGTGCCTATTCTGATGTTTTTTTTTTTTTTTTTAAAGCATATTGCTTTTAAAAATTTACCCTAATGAAAATCTGTTTCAAAAATGTTTTGGTTTTCACCTCATATGGTTTAGCTATTTACATTTAAATAAATTATAATGAAATGAAATATTTATCTCCTCAGCCATACCTCGCAGTTCAGTTGTTCAAGAGCCACAGGCGGCTGGTGGCTGCACTCTGCAATGGTGCCTTCTAGAACATGGTCTTTAATTGAAAATACTTTTTCTTTTTTTTTTTTTTTAAAGATTTATTTATTTATGCAACTGAGGTACAGGCCAGAGGTGGGGAAGTTGAGAGGATTCACCAGAGACAGAATGGGGAGCAGAACAGGCAGATCTACTGAAATAAATACACTGTTGAGGGGAGCAGTCAGTGACACAGGAGAGGTCTGCTGCCCCATGTGGATTGAACTCATGCTGCAGTGGCTGTGGATAGCTTCATAGTGATGTGTCTTAACCCCTTCAGTAATGTTAAGCTATCCAATCTCCAGAACTTTTTCATCTTGCAAAACAGAAATTCTATCCGTTAAGTAACAACTCCCCACCAGCAATATTTTTATATTAATGTGAATTGGTTTCCAAGCATTAGAATGTAATGAAGTATTAACCATCTCAATTAAGAAATCAATGTCGGTCATTCAAAACAGCTGAACTGGTGGGGAAACGTGAGCCAGAGTCTCCCAGGGGAAGCAGATTCCATTAAATATGAGGGTGTCATTTCCCTGGATTCTTTTGTCTTGACCTTCTTGGATTTCAGCAGCTACCTTCTAAGTACTGGATACACCCCAGGATTGAAGATCATGGGATGTCTCCCAAGTGGCTGATGGCTTAGGGGTTGCGTCACTGAATTTTTAAAATGATATTTTCTGGGCACTGCCTGAAAGTTTAATATTACAATGGCAGGTAAAGATAAATATGCTCAAGATTAGTCTCTTTCTCTAAAGATCTGACAATGGTTATTGATCCAGAAAAGGATAAAAATCAGCATATTTAGCAAAACTTTTGGTCCAATGGGCAGGAGGAGAGAAAACAGAATACACCCTAAAAATAAAAGTGATTGCTAAAAAGAATAAAATACTTTTGGCAAAGTTTTTCTTTCACTCAAATAAAAGAAATTTATTGCTTCTTTTAAAAGTAATTTTTATTGAAGGAACATTGCATTATAACATTTTGTAAGTGTCAGGTGTGCCTCATTATAAATCAACATCTGTATCTACTACATTAAGTTCACTGTCAAGAGTCCTTATGTATCCTTCATCATATAATTGACCCCTTTTGCTTGGTTGACCCACCCACCTGCCCCTTTCCTTTTTGGTAGTCGCTAGTTGGTCTTATAATCCAGAAGTTTATTTTTTGTTTTATTTTACTTTGTTTGTTTTCTCTTATACCACATATGAACAAAACCATATGGTGTTTGTCTTTCTCTATCTGACTAAGTATAATATCTCCCAGGTTCATCCACGTTGTTACAAATGGCAGGCTATTACTTTTCATAAAAAGTGTAATGATGGAGTGGGTTTCAAGTCTGGTTTGATCAGAACTCTGGCTCTGTTTTCTGTGCATTTCTCACCCAGATGCTTCTCTCTGTGTTTACTTTGTTCTTGGCCTGGCCTCCCTCCTGGTATCCAGACCTCCATCACATGATTACCAACCAATCCATTGAGAACTGGAAGCTCCGTTAACCAGAATTCCCTGGGAAATCACATCTTTCTCCTGTCATTATGATCAGGGGAATGGAACCCCCTGCTTGTCTTTGGCTTACCCTTTCACCTGTAACCAAAGGGACCCCTGAAAGAACATTGGGAGACAGAAATTGGAAATGAAATGAAAGAGGTAATACAGGAACCCACTGGCATCTTTATCTTCATTTAGGACACAGTTAGGTTGTAATCTTATTTTTCATGATTAAGGTGCTTCTTTTGTTATATCACTGTGTGCTCTATGGGGTTTGAAGACAGTATTTGACCTTGGCAGGAAGGGCGTACAATTATCTCAACATCTTTTCAGTGTTGAGATGATGGCTTTTTTTTTTTTTAAAGATTTATTTATTTATACAAGCACTGGGTATAGTCAGAAACGCGGGAGGGTGAGAGGATTCGCCAGAGCCAGAGTGGGGAGCAGAACAGGCAGAAGGACCGAAGTACACTGCTGAGGGGAGAAGTGGGTGGCAGGAGAGGTCTGCACGCCGTGTGGGACCCTCCTCCGGTGGCCGGGAATCAAACCGGCACTGCAGAGGCTGCTGGCAGATTTGCAACCCAGCGCTCGACCTTTGCGCCACCAGGAAGGCCCGAGATGATGGCTTTTTATAGATCTTTAACATTTAACTAATCATGTGGTGCCCCCATGTAGTGCTCTTATAGATGCTATGAATTGTCTCAGATATTCAAAAAAGTCCAGATTCTTTCTCCTTATCTACTACAGGCTCTTTGGTAGATCTTGAATGAAGTGATGGTTGGATAGATGAATGTTTAACAAGGTGTTCAGGTGATTTCTATTATCAAAATAGTTTGAGAAACAGTAAACTAAAATTGGTTATGTGCTTTTTCCTTACATTGGCTGCTGGGGAGCTCAACAGGCTAATTTTTAAAAAGTGTTTAGAACTGCATCACATGCAATTTTTGATTCTATTATTAGTCTTGACTTAATTTATCTTTTATCCTTATTTTCTTTTTCTCCCACGTTTCCTCAAAGAATAAAATCTTATTGTGCTATTATTTTTTTAAAACCTCAATTCTTAAGATATTAAGTTCCATCTTGAATTCTTTTTGGAAAGATGTAGAATATGTCAGAGAGGATTATGGCAGGAAACAGAAGACACTCTCAATATATAGTTGAGGTAACTTTTTCAAGAAGGTCTATGTCTGGAGGGGAGGACAGGGTTCAGGGGATCAGTGACAGATTTGGCTAATCTAATAACAGCTGGGACACCATTGTCCTCCTAGGTCTAAGGTGTGGTAGAGGGAGGGAGGGGAAGTGTTAGTTTCCCAGGGTTACTGTCACAAATCACAGTGCAGTGACTTAAACAGCAGAAATTTGTTTTTTTTTTTTGAAGTTTTTTTTTTTTTTTAAAGATTTATTTATTTATTTATATATGCATTGGGTACAGTCAGAAGCACGGGAGGGTGAGAGAATTCACCAGAGCCAGAGCAGGGAACAGAACAGGCAGACTTGATGAAATACACTGCTGAGGGGAACAGTGGGCGGCAGGAGAGGTCTATCGCACCATGTGGGACCCTTGCAGGCAGCCGGGGATCCAACTGGCGCTGCAGAGGCTGTGGGTAGCTTTGCAGCCCAGCGCTCAACCGCTGTGCCACCAGGGAAGGCCCAGAAATTTATTTTCTTATAGCCATGGAGGCCAGATATCCAAAATATCTGCCAGATATCCAAAATAAGTCTCCTTGGGCTAAAGTCAAGTTGTTGGAAGGACTGGTTCTTTCTGTAGGCGCCAGGGGGACAATCAGTTCCTTGCCTCTGTCAGCTTCTGGGTTGCCAGCATCTCTTGGCTCATGTCTGTGGCCCACCAACCTCTACTCCTGTAGTCACAGAGCCTCTTCTTCTCTGTCCATTTCTCCATCTGCCTTCCTCTGACAAGCACACTTGTGGTTGCATTTCGTGTCCACCCAGATAATCCAGGATAATCTCCCTTCTCAAGACCGTAGTTATATCACATCTGTAAACTCCCTCTTGCCATATAAGGTCACAGTCACAGGTTCCAGGGAATAGAAACTAATTATTTTTGGGGACCATTATTTAGTCTCCCAAAGGAAGGATGGAGCTGTTGGAGCCTGGACCTGGGGACAAGAGGACTGGGTATGGCCATGGATAGAGAGCACCAGCACTGTCATAATGGTGTCCTTTGTCCCCCCTTGCCAACCCTTTGCCCCCTCACCCTGGTCTCCTGCTAGTGCATCCTATCAGCTAAGGCAGGCAATGAGAGGAGGGAAGGCATCCTCTTGGATTTAGAGTGGGCAAAGCTGGGGACTGATCTGGAGATGAACCCGAGTAACAGGGGCATAGAAATACCAAATCATCACTGCTGAGCTATGGGTCCTGTTCCCTGAACCCTGCCACTCAGAGGGGTCTCCAGCTAGAGTGGGCTGCTCAGCTGACAGCCACATGCTCCTGCATTTTCATGGTGTCTTGGGTCTGGGCCCTCCCAGGTAAGAGGAGATAGTCTGGGAGATTTGAGGCCAAGTTTCAGTCCAGGTGTTGGAAATCTTTTTCTAGCCCCAGGGCCCTCATTTAAGGTAGAAAAGGGCTGTTTGGTTGACATTAAAGGGGCTGAGCAGTAATAGGATCCTGGGCATTCAGGAAACCAGGTTCTGAAATCAGCACCAGTGCTCTCTCATCAGAAGGTTCCAGTACCAGGAAATTATGCCGCTTATCTGGTCTTCAGGCACCCCATGCTGTTCTCAGACTTGCAGTGGAATGGTAAGCCCTTGCATTCCAGAGCTGCCATCTCCATACAGAAATTTAAAACCCAGCTTTGGCTCGGCGAGGGGTCTGACCCGGGTTATGGCAAGCCAGCCCAGGGGGCCACAGGTCCGGTGTCTACGCCACAGCTCCAGCCTCAGCCCCAGCCCATGTTTCACAGCTTCTCCTCTCCTTTGTGAGTATCTTCTTCCCTCCTTTGCCCAGGTCCACCTATCCGGCCTGTCCTGCCTCTCCTCTGCCTCCATGTTTCTCCCAGTTGAGAAAAAAACAGCTGGGATTGACATCAGGTGTTTGGGAAGTTCCCATGTACAAATTCCTGCCTTCCAGTGATTGCCCTGATTTTTTTTTTTAATTGACATTTGAAACTAAAGACAAAACCAGCTGCTTCTTGAGGGGGAAAAAAGCCAAACATGAAAAGAATCTGTCATATAACCCACTGCCCCCCAAAGCCCAAACCAATAAAACGAGTCTAACCAATAATTCAATCTCCCTGCCTTGTTCACTGTGACTAAATCCTGCAGAAGCGGCACAACGGGGACCCCTCATTGACGAGAAATTTATCATTACTGATTTTATTAGCTTTAATGTAGCCAACAGGGGGCTGCTGATAGTTTCAGTATTCTTTTTCCTGAGAGATATTTTCCCCTAAAGGACAAACGTTCGGGCATTTAATTGTCTTAAAACATGTCGTGTAGCTTGGTGGAATGACAAACTTTTTCAGATGCAAGCCCTGAGAAGGGCTTTTCTAGTTTGTAATCGAATCAAGTTTGCTGCTTGTATCTTCCTTTTATAAATTTCTCAGGGCTTAGAAGCATATCTACCATAATTATTCTAATAATCCTCTAAAAGAGCCATTCATCTGTCATGGTTGAAAGCATTTTCTTTTTAGTGGAAATGCTTTAAAATGTCTTGTTTGGACAGAAAGGGCCATCCATTCGTCGGTAACTTAAGCAAGTTACTTGGAGTCAGGCAATTAGGTTAATGAGACAGTTGGCCTTTTGAAGTTCAATGGGAGCTGGAATGAGCTTACCGCTCCTCCAGAAGACATTAAATCAATTTGGTGTAAAAGGTAGCGGGACATCGTCCCCTCCTACAGTTTCAAGGAAAGATCATGCACACACAGATTTAGCTCCAAGCATGGAAATTTGATGGTGGGCCCCTTCCTTCAGCTTTCTGGCAACCGCCATGCTAGGGAGAAGCAACAGCTGCTGCGTCTATCACCGGGAAGGATGACAGGCCTGGATTAGGCCTGGTGTGGAGGCAGAAACTCTTGAGGGAGCAGCCCTAGGCCCAAGTTGCGGAGATCCATGGACACTTGGAATGCCCCGCACCAAAGCAGATGGAACGGCTGATAACTGAGTGGAGACAGTAGAGGTCCTTCCAGTGAGCGCGGCTGGCCTTGCCAAAGGTCCGTCATGGAGGGGCCATTTCAGGGGGACCAGCCTGCCTTAGATGTTCATCAGAGACATTCACATGTTCTGTCGTTCACCCTTCAAAGGAAGGTGTCAAATGTCTTGATGAAATACCTCTTGTGCTTACTCAGACATGGGGATCAGCCACCCCGGTGATAGATGACTCAGGGCGAATCCATACAGCGGGGGTCAGACTTGGCCAGATCCACCATCACAGGGCAGGAGTCGTGATGTCAGCATTGGTCTGTGAGACAGAACCCAGTCAAGGCCATGGTCCATGTTTGAAGGCAGCCTTTGGGACTGTGTGCATGTCAGGGGTTGGGTGTGTGGGGACTGTGCATGGGGCTGAGGGCCTCAGGGCAATGGACTCCTGATGGACTGGACTCTGTGACAGCAACCAGCTCTTACCAGGTCCTCTACTGCTGCAGTGCAGCTACCACATGGGGCTGCTTGCATGCGAGAAGGAGCAGATTCACATAGTGATATCATTAGGCAAAGGACATAGCAAAGATAAGCGATCCAACAGCTTGGGAGGTGGCCCTGCAGAGGGGGGTGGCCTGGGTCACACTTAGCTGACAGGAAGGGTAAGGCCATTGGTGCTGTTCCTCAGACACGGCTGATTTTGAAGTCTGCAGCTGGGAGCAGCCACTATTCTGAGCTGGCTTTTCAGTTGCATGCCTGCTGCCTCTGCCCCCGCCTACGACCTTCCTGTGCTGTAGAACAACCAGAGAACATGTTGATGGTGGGAGGCACCATCAACCCTCTCTGGACTTGGGGAGCTAGAAGACTTTCTTCCTCATTCTGATAGGCGGGAGATGGAGGTGGGACAGATGAAAACTGCATTCAGGAGTTTTATTGAAAACCACCGTAAGACCAAACTAGGCTCTCTGCCTTGGGGGGATCTCCTATTGCTGTCACTGGGTTGTGACTAAGAAGACAACGATCACAATGACCAAGAGCGGGAAGCCACCTTAGCTGCCATTGGCAGAGGACCGGATAAAGAGGATGTGCTCCCTGGCAGACCCAGTGGACTGCTACTCAGCTATGAAAAAGAATGAAATCCTGCATTTGCAAAGACCTGGGTGGATGCGAGAAGGTGATACTAAGTGGAACAAGTCAGGCCGAGAAAGCCAAACACTATAATTTCACTCACATGGAGTCGATAAAGAAACACCACAGGTGAACAGACATAGCAAGACAAAACAAACTGTCAGACCAAGTGGTCACCAGTAGGGGAGGGGGCGAGGGGTGGGTGATTTGGATGGAAGGAGTCAACTGTGCCATGATGGTGTGAACCAGACTCCCCGTGACAAGCATAAGTTACGCATGTGTTGACTTGTAAGTCCGTAACTGAATCCTATATCATGTTATAAACCCACATCACTTCAATTAAAAAAAAAATAGACAGCTGTGCTGAGGAAGAGAAAGCGACTTTGGCAGCGGGTGCCAGCGATGCCTGGGCCATGCACAGTAGGTGGCTGGTGCTGCCTGCCTTCTGTGCTTGGAAACTCATCTCTCCCTGGTTCCAGCCCTCCAACTCCATCCTTCCCACTCCAGGACTATCCAGAAGTTTCTTGGTACCTGATATCACCTGGAAATGCATAGGGTGCTTGGCAGTGTCCTGTATGATTGTCTAGGGTGCTGAACTCTGGGTCCTCTGGGGTTTGTTCTTCCTACTGGAGCCCTTCATGCTTGGAGTTGGGAGATCAGGGTGAGCTCTCTCATCATTTCAGAAAATTGAGTCTATGAGACAATTGTGGCTAGCCCTGGTCTGTCCTGTCTAGTCTTGGGATTAATTTTATATTTATAGTACAGAATGGGATGGGAGGCAGGGTAACTTGGATCCCCGAAAACCTAGGTGAGATGTGTGCCCAGGACAGGTGGGGATGGACTGATTGCCAGTACATGCCAGGACCAAGGGCATGTCAGAGTCCAACGTGAGGGCAGCCGGGATGGCACTCAAAATATAGTGACCCTGATTCCTTCATTTCCAGGGTTTCCAAACCACTCGATGGGTTTTTTACTTCAACTTAAATCTTTATCATGGACCTTTCATGTGCCAAGCATTCTACAAGCTAAGGCAACTTGCTGCCTTCATGAAACTGAGAGTCAAACTTGCAGGCAGAAGAATAAGAGATGATGATGTGAAGCAACAATACATATTTAGAGCAGGCCTTCAGGAAGAAGCCATGTTTCATCAGGAACCTGATAGTGTTTTTCAAGTAGAAGAAGAATCTTCAAAGATCTAGACGAAAGAGCAGGTCTGGCACAATCCAGAACATGTGTGGCCAGAATGGTGAGGAAGGAGTGCAGAGCAGAAAGCTGGGGTAGAACTTTGCTGACTGTGCAACCTCCCCTCCCTATCAGGTGGGAAAGTCAACAGTGATGTAAGGAGTGTCTTCCAGACACTGGCTCTGTGTTCAGCAATGTGGGAACACCAAGAAGGCAAGACAGGACTGCTGTCCTCAAGCAGCTCCCCCTGCCCAAGGTCGGTGTGTTTAAGAAGGAACATGCTTCCAGCCCCTTCTTCCAGAATTGTCTGACATGGCGGCTTCCAACACCTGGCCTTGAAAGCAAGTCTGGATGAAAGGGAGGACATCCCCAAGTTAAGGCTGCTCTGTAGCATGCAGTAACTGGTTGTTCCAGGAGATGTGTAATGAAATGGGGGTGATTTAAACCCAGCCACCCATGTCACCTCTTCTTCTGTGATCAAAGAGGCCTGCGAGCTCAACAAGCTGGGCTGGGTTACCAGTTCCAGCTGACATCATTTGCCATTAAGGCCTCTAAGACCTTTCTCTTTTCCTTCCAAGATCTCTCCCTAACCTACCCCCACCCCACCCACTTTTACACAGGAAATCACTCTTCCTTCTTTCCGACCAGACCATATCCTTTTTCTTTTTTTACCTTTACATTTCAAAATAAGGTGTGCTTCTTCCAGGAAGTTTGCCCTGATTAATTCTCCTTGTCATCCTGGCATCTCAAGTGGTTTCTATGCCACAGACAGCTAAGTAGGGCGTGTTCAGTCACTTCTGAACTCTGGTTTTTCTGTTTTCTGAGTGAGGTTAGATTTTTCACCTTTGCTACTGCTTATGCAGTTTTGAAGCCCGTACACCAGGTGGTGGTAGTTTCCTCCTCCTCTGATGATACTTTCTGATGAATTAGCAGAGGAGGAAAATGGAAGGGGAGAAGTAGCTATTAACTGAGTACCTACTATGTGCCTGACCTTCGTACAATGGCTAATTTAACTATAAGAAATAACCTACAAGAGGTAAATATTACTGAAAATTCAGTTAAGGAAACTGAATTTGGGAAGAGGTCAAGCAGCTTCCCCAAACTCACACCCTCCTTTAGGCACCTCTGGGCTTGGCTCCTAGGTCTGGGTTCTCTGGACTTGTGTCTCAGAGAGACAAGCAGATCTTCTGTTTGATTGTGAAAACTGGAATGAAATCAACCAGCATCAGAGTCACTATTCTAGCCACACCTCTGGGATCAATTAGTATCTTAATAATTCTTATAGTGTAATAAATCAGACAATATGGGGTAGGGGGAGCTGCCTTTGACAGTTTGTCTCAGATCTGGCCAATGCTTTCCTGCTCCATCATGCGAGCTGGAATGGTTTGATAAGATCTCTAGGAAGAGCACATGTGTGACTGAGTCTTGGAGGAGCCCTGAGAGGTCAAATCAGGACCTAACTCAGGAGTGAAGTTTTAGAGATTTCAGGGGGTCCGAGACAGTGGGAGGCTGGGAGCTGGGATGGGAGAACTGGTGAGCGTTCTAGGTCCATGGGGCAAATCAAAGATCTCAGGATTCATTTTCTAAGCAGAGGATAGAACTCCCCAAGGTCAAGGAGGAGATTCCAGGGGAGCCAGCAGGGCAAGAGTAACACAATAGATCCTTCAGAGCTGGAGGGATGTCACTTCACATCGGGGTGCAAGTGGGTGAGTGTTGCTGTGTGTGGAATGGGCTCAGTCAGCACTGGGGGTGCTCAGAATGTCTGGGGCAGAGAAAGGAGGGCTGGCAGGAGGGCAGGGAACAGGGGGAAGGAGCCTCCTATGTTAATGACTTCTTCCCTTTACCTGCCAGATAAAAAGCAGAAGCAGGAAAAATAAAGCTCTTAAGTATCTAGTATCCCAGAGTGTAAATTCTCCCAACCATGTTCTATGAAATTTCTGAACTTGTCACTGATTTGCAATATCATATTTGCTTGGGGGGAGAAATCCCATCTCCAGTGATGGGAGACCTGGGAGCTCTGAGACTTGGGTCCTAGACTCAGTGGTAACTGGAGTTTTTCTTGAAATACAACTCTTCTTTCCTCTGAACTTCAGTTCCCCCAGCTGTGAAATGGGGGACTTGGAATAAAGGTTGTTTCCCCTCTTCTATGCTCTGGCTGTTTGGTTGGCAGTGGTATGACTTTCAATTTATTCAGCAAATAGGGAGATGGGCCACCATCAGGCCCTGCCTTTTCTGGATTGATCATGTGGTGCTTTCATAATCAAAACAAGCCACTTGCTTCACTGTTAGAGACAATTTTCTGGGTATTCTGACTAGATGATCTTATCTGCCCCCTTGAGTCCATGAACAAATGATGTTGCTGCTCTTGTGAGCACTTTCCTCATGTCTTTGGTCCTTTCCAGACCAGGGAGCTTATGCATGCATGCATATGTGCATGCACATGTGTGAATGCACACACATGTATTATGTATACTGTGCACATATGAATGTCTGTATGCAGTCGAATGCTCTACCACTGAGCATATCCCCATATAACTGTCTATAGTCTATATACATAAGCATGTGCATGCATGTCATATGCATATATGCATGTAGGTGTGCAGACATATGAATAGGCATTTATGTGTCTAAGTCATGCATCAAGTAATGATGGGGATTCGTTTCTAGAAATGCATCATTTAGCAGCTTTGCTGTATGAATGTCACAGGGGGTACTTACACAAATCAGGTGGTCAGCCAGGGATACAGCTAGGCCATGTGCCACAGCCTGTGTCCGGCTACACACCTGTTCAGCATGTTGCTGTTCCGAATGCTGCTGGCGATTACTATAGTGCTATGTGCGAGTCTAAACATACAAGTCAAAGACAAGGTACAGTAAAGAGGATTTTGACTCTACTGTAATCTATGGGGTCTGTCATTGACTGAAACATTGTCATGTGACCCAAGACTACATGTCCATATGCATGTGTAGATGTATGCACGCAGATGTATGTAGAATGTCTACATCCATTCATTCACTCATTCATTTACTTTTGCAGTTACAATCTCCATCTTGCAGCAGTAATATCTAATTCTACTTTCTTTGGTTATTTAGCTGTGATTTCTATTTCCTGCTTTTCACAGGGCTGACTGAGGGTCCTGGTGAGGAGCAGCTGCCTCCCTGGAGTGGAGTGGGGCAGTGCTGACCAACTCGGGCCTCTGGACAGGTGCTGAGGGAAGAGGGTGAATCCGATGTGGTGCGCCGGACCTGTGCAGGTGATGGACTGAGCAGACCGCTGCCCGGCTCCAACAGTAAGTGCTGGGGTTTGCGAAGTGCCAGGCATGTGCGTGCCCCGGAGCACTGAGCAGTGAATCGTTGGGTGTGGTGAAGCAGGCAGGATGATCACGGCTTCTCGGAGGCGCCGTGGGCCCTGGGTCTCAGGGAATGCTGTCCTGGCTGTCCGCGTGGCCTGTGTGTAGCTGAGGAGCAGAGTGGGGGAGTCCTCAGAGCAGCAGTGCTCAGCGTGGGGCTGGGCAGTGGCCCTAACAGGTGATAAGACCCGGTCTCCCAGGGTCACTGTGCCTGGAGCTGTGCAGGGGGGCACAGTCAGAGGTCCGCACTGCATGCTTCGTCTTTTACATATGTCCGGGGGAGGGTGTTACTGTGTGCAGGGAAACCAGGATTCGAAGTCCTTATATCCTCCCTTGGACAGATCGCCTGGACACTCTGGGCCCTTGTTGTCCATCCCTCCGTTGTACAGTCACACTGAACGGAGACCATGTAAGGGACTCCGGATATGGAAACTTTGCTTTTTTTCATTAACAGAATATGTTCAAAAAAGCTTACCATGGGTGCATGATCATTTTTGGGTTTTGTGCTCTTTGTGAGTCGCTAGCACTGAGGAGCGACAAGGGACTGATGTGCTGTGGCCTGAAAGATTGTGATGATTTTTCCATGCAATTCATGTAATTCACAGAAAAATTTAGAAACTTTAGAATAGACCAAAAAAAATTATTTTTCCCTTGATACTGTTACCTTAACTTCCATCTTCCTGGAAGTTATAAGCATTTTATAAGCATGTACTATTTCATGAGTTGCTTTCTTTGTTTCACTTGCTTCTCTGAATAAATGTGAGGAAGAACCTTTTCCTGTAACAATATTTGCTCTGTAACAATGCTGAACAGGTTTTTATTTCATATATTTTTAGGTTCATTAAGTTTAATTTTTAATGCTCCAATAAGCATTTTTATGAGTAGCTTTGGATTCATCCTTAGAAGCATTTCCTTTGGATAAATTTGTAATATTTGGATTATTATGCAAAGTTTTCTTATTTTTTTTTCTGTGAATTTTCACTTTCTGATACCAAGAGGAACTTATGAGGAGCAAAATTTTCTGATTTTTTCAAACCCTTGATATTATAATGAAAAAAACTTTGTCACTATGCTACCTAAAAAATGGCAAAAAGATCTTATTTTAACTTGATCGTCTTTTGCTACCAGTGAGGTTCTGCATTTTAAATTTTTATATTTCAATATATTTATTGATGTATTTTTTACATAGGCAATTTTAAGTTAGCATCTTCTGCACATTTTTTACAGGAGTGTTTTATTTCTTTCCTGATTACTTGTGAAGTTCCTATGTAGTTTAAGTATTAACTCTTTGTATGCAAATACTTTTTCCAGTTCTATTTCTCTTTTAATTTTGATTATGGTTTTATTTTACATTCAGAAGATTTTTATGATTTTTTACATTTAGTACATATTTATGTAGTCAAGCATTTTATTTTTTAATTTATTTCCTTATAAAATTCTTCCAAAGCTGACATTTACATAGATATTTGTGAACATGGTCTTTAGATACTTTTCTGGATTCAGTAATCATTTACCTTGTAATATAGTGATTTGTCATTCACCAGGAATTAATTTTGGTCTGTTTTATCAGGGATTTTAGTTTTTTTCAAATAATTATTGAATAATTCTCATTTTTAAAAAAAATTTAAAAGATTTATTTATTTATTTATATAAGCAGTGGGTACAGTCAGAAGCGCGGGAGGGTGAGAGAATTCACCAGAGCCAGAGCGGGGAGCAGAGCAAGAAGAAGGACCGAAGTACACTGCTGAGGGGAGCAGTGGGTGGCAGGAGAGGTCTGCGTGCCATGTGGGACCCTCGCCGGCGGCCGTGGATTGAACCAGCGCTGCAGAGGCTGTGGGCAGCTTCGCAGCCCCAGTGCTCAACTGCTGCGCCACAGGGGAGGCCCAATTCTCATTTTCTTGATGGAAAACATCAAGGCAATTTTATTCTTAAATAGGAAAAATACCTTCACTGCAGTCATGCATCAGTAACACGATCAGCTTTATGTTTTAAGTTGTCACGGTACATGGAAACAGTTGAAATAATTAGTAAAGTTCTGTGAAAAGAGGCAGAATAAATGATGGTAACAGCAGTAGTAATGTAGAACCAGGTGGTCATCAGCGAGTAAGAGCTCCAGAGTTTTACTTCTTGGTTTTTTGCTTAATGGGCTCATCACACTAAGGTTTGTCTGTTAGGAGTACATTTTTATTCTTCTTTCTGGCAAATGTTTGTTAAGTAACTATTTCAGGACCAGATTCTGAGTAGGACTTAAGTATCTGGTCTCAGTGCTGAAGTTTCTCATGATCTGACCAGGAGCATAGTAACTGGGAATGCTTTTAGCTCCCATGAACAAAAACACCTTAAACTAAAAATGGTGTAAATTACAAGTGTGGTGATGGGTTTACTAATGTTTGGTTAGTAACTTAAAGATAGATGTCAAGCTCCTGGGTTGTCATCGCTGATGTTCTTGGCTCTCTTCCTCATTGTTGCAAAAGGCTGCAGCTGCTCTTGTCCTGCTGCCTTCACCTGTGTATGCTGCAAACCAGGGCAAATGAGCCGCATGGGCAAAGGCTTTCTCCCTTGGGGTACCTCCCTTGGGGTAACTCCCTCTAATCGTGGAGGCAAATCTCCCAGAAATCCTCTAGCTAGCATACTTCTCTTTCATCCCATGGGCCAGAAATGGACCACCTACCCATTCTTGGACCAGACTGGGTCCACTTCTAGAGACCAGTGCACCTCTGGTCAGTATCAGACAGAATTCTGGTTCTATGAGTAAGGAAAGGGGACAATAACTTTTGAATAGTGTCTACCATAGAGGGCTATTCACTTATACAAATATGCATATAGTATTTCATAAAATATATTTATGCCTATGCTAACTATATAGATACCAAAATATATACTAAAGTAAAATAAATGTGCAAGCAGCCATTTCACATTCTAATATCTTCTCTGCTTCTCACTGCTGGTAAGCCTAGCCCTGCTGAGTCTGTTTTCTCACCTGTGAAGCACAGACCTGAGTTCTTGCCATGCCCTCACACAGGGCTACCCAAGGATCTTACTAGATGAGGGCTTGCTCAATAGTTGGCATCACTTGCCTATTGGCTTTCTAATGCCGGTCCTCATGTGGGACGGCTTACGTGGTTGTTGATCTCTAGGTTACATGGTCAGTTTGGGCCTAGAGGTGGGACCAAGAGGTGGGGTTTGGTTAGTCACAAAGCTGGGACATAGAAAGAAGCTGGAAGCCTGGAATCCCGAGTCAGACTGGGAGTTGGGAAAGCAGAGGTTGTCCTCTCTTCCTATGGTCTGTGTTTGAAGATGGTGCTGGACAGAGCTAGAATGTCTTAGAGCTTAGTGGGTGTGAGTGGATGCCTAAGTAAATGGCCCACAGGAGAATCCAAAGTGGATGCTGATGGGGATTCTTCCCCTCTGGGGGACGGGGAGTACTGCTGACCAGAAAGCCCCCCAGATTTGGCTGAGGCAGGTGCTCCTTCACTGACTGACTGAGCAGTGGCCAAAAAAAACCCTGTGCCTCAGGCCCAGAGCTGCAGATCAGCCTGAAAACAACATGGACAAGAGGGAAAATGGAGTTCGTTGGAATGCGAGGGATTGAAGGGGCACTGTAGTGATTTAGTTCAACTGTTTCCTTTTTGTGGGTATAGGAGAAAAATATTTCTGAATTTGCCCTGACCTTTTAAACTTTAGTCTGCTGCCTGAGCTGGTTGAAGCCCAGTTCCTCTTCTAACCACAAAAGTCCTTTGCTTTCTCCCTGGAAATGTGGAGATTTGCCATTACCCACATCTGCCAGAAGAAACTCCCCTCTGTAAACCTTGCTTGAACCTTGGTCTACGTTTAACCAATCCTCTCCACGGACGGAGGCAGCCTCGTGAGCTGACGGCTTGGGGTGCAGTTAATAATCTTGTCATTTTTACCTTGTGGTCTTTTCTATCTACCTCACCCGTCCAGTTGAATTAAATCTCCATCAGTCTCTTGCCCGCCAGGGTGAAGATGAATGGATCTTCAGCTGTCCCCTTAGAACACAAACAATTGTCACGTCCCGAGGAGAAAGGCAGTGGCTGATAAATCATGGGCTGTCAGCGCAGAAGGTGGTGGGCAATTCTGAATCCCTCTTGAGTCACGGGGGTGGGTCATGGACAGGCGCCGTGTCTAGGCCTCTGCCTCCGCCAGAAGTTCTGGTGGTGCGAGGGAGGGAGTGTGGTCACGAGCTGTGTTTAACGTGGGGTCAGGGGAGGTTTGGAGGCCTCTTCTCAGAATGGACGACCTTCTAGGTGGTCTGTAGAGGGCAGGCGCTCATGGTGACCACTGCCGTCAACATCCGGGAAAACTGTTAAGCTCCTTTGAGGATTTGTCTTCTGGTTCCTCAGAAGGCTTATCCATGCCTGTTGAATGTGACTTTCTAGAACATTTGAATCCTTATATTTCAGAACCCTCAATTAGCACCAGTGGTCCCTGTGAAATCCCTTCACTCTCAGTCAGTTTGGCCTACCCTTTCGGCTGGCCGGTTGTTGGGAAAGCTTGCAAAGCCATCAGAGGACATAAACCCAACTTTATTTTAGCAGTGTGGATTCATGTTGTAGTGGTTCATTCCTCCATTGTCGGATTAAGTTCTAAAAAGACATAAAATGCCTTAAAATAGAAATCTTATTGATACCAAGTATCCTTTCTGATGTCCCGGGAAAATAAAACCAGGAGAACAGTTGGGAAAGCCATTCTCTGGCTTGGATCCGTGCTCCTGAACACTTTTCCTCATTTCCTCCCTTGATTGTTAAATCCCAGGCAAGGGCTGACCTTGCTGTTGTAGGGTCAGCCTTCCCTCCATCCTGGGAGTTCTTTTCTCTTCTGGGTCCCTCTGAAGAGGAAAATGGTTCCTCCTGGGAAGTGGGTCTCCCCAACCTGAAGAACCAGTAACTATTGTCTCATTCATTACTTGTCAATGTCAAAATAGCTTCATAATACTATAAAATTTTAATTTGAATACATATATATTTTTTGAAGAGCCCTATGAACCTGAGTAAGTCATTTCATTTTTTTTTTGCCCCTCAGATTCTTCATATGTGAAATGAAATTATAAGTGACCTGCCATTTTGCTTTATTTTCTGATTCGAAAAAAGATATGAAAATTGGGGCCTCCCTGGTGGTGCAAGGGGTTAAATCTCAGCCCTATGAAGCTATTGGAAGCCTCTGTAGCATGAGTTCGATGTCCAGCCAGGGAGCTGACCCACATGGTGCGGCAGACCTCTCCTGGCTCGCCTGCTGCTCCCCTCAGCAGTGTATTTCAGTAGATTTGCCTGTTCTGCTCCACACTCTGTCTCTGGTGAATCCTCTCACTCCTGAAACCTCTGGCCTATACTCCAGCTCTTGTATGCATGAAAAATAAAATAAATCTTAAAAAAGTTATTAAAATCTAGCTAGCTCAGTCCTGTGGTGCACGGGAGCTCTCTATGGACCATCTCAGAGGGTGGGGGGTGTTGGTAGAGCATGTTACATTATGCAGGGTGCTCAATATGCATCGGTAATGCTAGTTCCAAGCTACATATTTGTTGTAGGTATGATTATTTCACCCCTTCACAGAGGATAGCAACGAGAACTAACATGTATTTTTTTTAAGAAGTGGGGTACAGGCCAGAGTCGTGGAGGGTGAGAAGATTCACTAGAGAGAGTGGGGAGCAGAATAGGAAGACTGATGAAATACACTGCTGAGGAGAGCAGCAGGTGAGATAGGAGAGGTCTGCTGCACCATGTGGGTTGCTCCCCAACCATCTGGGGATCAAACTCATGCCACAAAGGCCGCAGACAGCCTCACAGCTTTGTGCTCAACCCCCTGTGCCACCAGGGAGGCCCTAACATGTATAGTTTTCTTCATGCAAGCGTAATTTTAAGTCATCTATATGCTTCTACTTATTTATTTTCAAATTAACCTTGTGAGGTTCAGGTGCTGTTATTATTCCATTTCACAGAGTGTGATATCAAGGTGCAGAAAGGTTAAGTATCTTGCCCCAGACGATGTCGTGTGCAAGAGTAGAGCTGGTAATTTCTTACTTGCAAGATGCTGAATTACATAATTAGGGCAACCCAGCCAGTGAAGGTCTCAGATCCTATCTCAGACCCCAAGCTTTTTCTCTCCCCATGCTACCTCTGTTTACCTGATATCTGGGGCATTTATACATAGTTTAAAAAAAATCGTTATGAAAACTGTATGTCCATATGGTACATAAACACCCACTTATCTCTGTATATTTAGACAGTGTGCCTCAAATATGTTTGTACTAAGAATCCAGCAGACGCTTCCCATTCTGATTAGAATGAGAGAAAAGTGATAAAGGACCTCCAACTGGAGACTTCTCCATCTTGACATCACCGTTTACGCTGAATGTGCACTGCTTTCAGCAAGAAGTATGATCCCCGTTTTCAAAGGTCAAATAAATCACCTTTAAAGTCGTGAAAAGGTAAACAGACTGATTTCTGGACAGCTTTCCTGAGTTTATGAGGTCTTCTGGCAAGAAGGATATACAGAAAACCCATCAATCACCTCCCCCAACCCCCAGTGCCAAAGCATCTACTCCTGGGGGGAAGTCACTATAGTCTTGGGGGTGATTTCTCCTGAAATGATTATTAGGAAATATTAAATCTCATGAAAATAGAAATCCCCTGAGTAAACACACCTCAACAGAAAAGCATTTTCCCTCTAGCCAAATTTGAAAAAGGTAGCTGAGACTTAAGAGACTAGGAAGATGGCAAGGTGGCGGGAGTACTAGGGTGGGTAGGAGGCAGGTGAGGAGACATGCAAGGGAAAATCAGTGGGCAGGCGCAGGAGAGAGCCAGTGTGATCCAGCATGAGCATGGTCGCCAGTGAAATAACTTCAGGGCACACCTCGCCACATGTTTCACTGCCCACCAGTCTCCACTTTGCAGATATCCTCTTTTAAGGTGCCAGGGAGGGTTCTGGTCACCTCCTCTCTGCACATTCTTAGATGTACATATATAAAAAAAAAGGTGGGTGTAAATTTGTAAGTCATCCTGGAGATGACTATAACCTACAAGGAAATGCATGTCCTTTAAAGACTTTTTCATCCGAGCACTTGAATTCTGTGCTGTTATTTCCCATTGAGTAATGAGAACTTGCCTGGGTATGAAAAAACCTCAAAGAAGTGATTACAGTCACACTTTGCAGAGCTGCCCAAAGGAACCTTGATCCTCCAGCTATAATGATGTTCAGGCCAAGACCCCAAGGTGATTTAGTCTCTGCTCTGGACTGTCTGCTAGGTGTAGGAAGCCCAAAGCAGGTGCTGTCTCTGGGAGAGTCTTCCCCAGACTTAAATGTCCCTGGGGACTTCCCACCTCTGGGTATCTTGGGACCTTTGGAGAGGACACATGCTGAATGCTTTAGAACTTGGCAACAATATGATTTCTGAATTTCATTGATTTGTTTATTGGGGGGTGTGAAGAAGTATAAGGAAAAGAGGGTCAGGAGGGAAGAGGACATCTCAATTTCTTTGAACGTTTGCTCCTTATGCAATCAAATGGTGTTCAGTGAAATCAATCTCATTTAAATTTGATTTCTGATCTCCCCTCCTTTTTTTTTTTTTTTTTGCAAGTGAACTTAGCCTGGGGTTTGTCCAAACTGAACTGGAGAGACCACCAAGTGTTCTCATCAACCAGAGACCTAATTGTGGTCATTTGTTATAGTCACTTATCTGATAGTGGCTTCATTATCTGTGATGGTTTTACAGGGACAAAATCCACCAGGCAACCAATAGCGTATATAAACATGTTACCTTGTGACAGGGTGTCTGTTACTCACTGTCAGCACTAACGGGCCTTCACCACATATCTGCAGCTTATATGAAGTAACGATGAGTTTAATAAGCTCCAGTGAAAGCTGTAATGTAAACATGACATCAGGAGTGTTTGCCTTGTCAGGCCTCTTAAACAAATAAAGGTGATGGAGAAGTACAAACAGAGCTGGACTGGAGCCTGATGCGATGGCCAATGGGCCGAGGTAAATTCCATTTCTGCTTCCCTGCAGGCTACATTATCTTTAGGGTCTGGGCATCTGTATTTACAGCACATTAGGAGGGACAGGGCCCAGAGAACCTCTTCCATTGAAGCTCACCCTAAAGTCTGGAGATCTTGGGGGAATTTGGCATCCATTTGGGGACAAATAGGTGCTGAAAATCGGCACCGATGTCTCAGTGTTATTATCGTCAGAAAATATCTAGCAAACCACCTGGTTCTGCAAGGCACCGTGGAGGGCTTTCTGTAGCTAGTGTTACGCGGCTATGTCCCTTTGGTTAGGAGGATTTCATGTATGATGGGCTGTAGGTTTAAACTCGGCCCCATTGGAATAAAACCACAAGCTAAGCTATTAATAGATGGCAAAATATGTGGGCTGTACAAATCAGAATATCCGGAGTTATTTTTATGTAACCCCATGTCATTGCCGTGTCTCCATGTAAATATGTGGCTATTTGCATATTCTTACAACCTTGGGTTGGAGGAGGATGGGATTTTCCCTTGCTCACACAGGCTAAGCTTTCATTGCACTCATGGGAGAGGCAGAATGTGATCTGAAAGAAATAAAGAAAGATCAGTCTTCCTAAATTCCCTCTCTCTTAGCTTTCTGCAAATCTTCCATGATTTCTGCTAGTAAGGATTTGTTACATTCTTCTGGGATTAAAGTCTGTTTTTCCTTTAACTTGAAAAAGTAAACAGCTTTGGAAAGGGGAGATGTTAACCCCTTATTGACTATCATTAATGAAATGATGAGAAGACCTGGGTTCAGGTTCCAGCTGGACACCTACTGGGTGAGACCAAAGGAAGTTCCTTCTCTTCCTTGTATCTCTGTTTCTTCATGTGTAAATGGGGGATGACTCCGCCTGTCCCCACACTATTCAGGGGAGTAGGAACTAGAAGCAAATATTGCTGTTATTCTTAGCTCAACCTGTCATTATTAGCCCAATGATCAGTATATAGAATGAGAAAAGCTGTTGGAGGGTTCAATGGAGAACAAGCAGATCAGAGGGGAATAAACATCATCTGTGGCAGAGTTTCTCAAAGTGTATTCTTTTTTTTTTTTGAAGACTTATTTATTTATGCATACAAGAACTGGGGTACAGGCCAGAGATGGGAGGGGTAAAGGATTCACCAGAGACAGAGTGGGGAACAGAACAGGCAGATTGATTGAAATACACTGCTGAGTGGAGCAGTGGGCGAGTCAGGAGAGGTTTGCTGCGCCATGAGGGTAGTTCCCTTGCTGGGGATTGAATTCATGCTGCAGTGGCTGTGGACAGCTTCATAGGTTGCGTCTTAACCCTTAGTGCCACTAGGGAGGCCCTCAAAGTGTATTCTATGGGATGATGCTTCCTTCTGCAAGAGTTAGGTGTGATTACCAAAGGAGGCTGCGGTCAAATGCACTTGGGACAGTCAAGTTAGATCCACTTCTCTAATATAGTAGTTCTTAGACCCTCTAATGAGGTCATGTGTCTTGTGAATATGCAAATTTATTTGGCTATGAGCCTTCTCTTTTTCTTTAATGATTTTTTTGAGGATAAGAATTCCTTAGTTTCCCATTGGAAATTCTGGCCTTGGGCTTCAAGTTTTGTTGGAAATCCAAGGATCTGTGGTTCTATGTAGTTGGAGGCCATGAAGAAGTTTCTAGATCTAAGGGTGCAGGGTAGAGTGGGGGTAGTGTTGATACATGGTTGAGGCCAAATTCAAGAAGTATCTGGAAAGGCGAGATGAGAGGGACTTGAAGACAAACACTGTCATCTTTAGAGTTGTAATTTAAACAGCTTAGTGACTTGGCTCAAATCTTTGGAAACTGATCAGCATCTCCCAGAAGCCACCCACAAGACTGTGCACAGTTTCAGGAGGGAAGCGCATCTGGGAAATAATGAGTTAAATAAGTTTGTTGACTGTGAGATTTCTCACTGATGTGCTTTGTTAATCTCCAAGAAAGGTATGCAAACCTTTTAAGCCACAGTAAGTGCAGGTGAAAGAGCACAAGGAAAATGCAAGGTTTAGTTTGTGATGATGGGGAGCCTTGTGGGCTCTTCATTTTTTTTAAAGATTTATTTATTTATGCATACAAGAGCTGGGGTATAGGACAGAGGTGTGGGGATGAGAGGATTCACCAGAGACAGAATGGGGAGCAGAACAGGTGGATTGATTGAAGTACACTGCTGAGGGGAGCAGCGGGCAATCCAGGAGAGGTCTGCTGCGCCATGTGGGTAGCTCTCTGGCTGGCCAGGGATCAAACTTGTGCTGCAATGGCTGCGGAGAGCTTCATAGTGCTGTGCTTAACCCCTTGTGCCACCAGGGAAACCCTGTGGGCTCTTTAGAGGGAGACACCATTACTGCTATCTCTTCTGACTGACTTCTCTGAATGTGAGTGCAGAGAAGGAAGAGCCGTGGCAGATCATCAGCTCTTTCCAATCTAGGCTGATTGTGTCAGTGCCTAGAATAACCTGTAGTAGCTGTTGAGTAAATATTAAATTGCAAAGACATGTAGAATCTGAAGGAGTGACAGCACCTTGGCTTCTCTTTCTTTGTGTCCCTGGAGCACCATTTTTCTTTCAATGAGGGAAATGGAGCCATGTGAAACAACACTAAGAATAACAGCAGCAATGCTGTTACTTAGCTTTAGTAACAAAACCATTCTGGAAATACTGGGCAACAACTCAGAACCCATCTATCATTGTCCTGTTACATGATCTTAATCCCTCCTATTCTTCATTTCTTTTTTTTTTTAAAGATTTATTTATTTATGCATATAAGAGCTAGGGTATAGGCCAGAGTTGTGGGGGTTGAGAGGTTTCACCAGAGACAGAGTGGGGAACAGAACAGGCAGATTGACTGAAATACACTGCTGAGGGGAACAGCAGGGGAGACAGGAGAGGTCTGCCTCACCATGTGGGTTGCTCCCTGGTAGGCCGGGGATCAAACTCATGCTGCAGAGGCTGTGGACTGCTTCATACTGCAGTGCTTAACCCCTTGTACCACCAGGGAGGACTCTGTTCTTCATTTCTAATAACTTTCCAATGGGCAGGAATCCCAAGCCCTTCCCACCCAGCTACTTCTATGTTTCTTAACAATTTAAAAAAAAATGTGTTATTAGAGGAATGAAATAACAGTTCTTTTAAAATATAAATTTCAATATTGAGAAAGGACTTTTCAGCATCAGGCATGTCTATGACCATGAGGAGGTGGGGACAGAATCTGAGTTGAGCACTTCTGGTGGGTAGAGCCCCCTGGGCCACTGTGTCTTGAAACATGCAATATGTGCCTGAGGGGCCTTCAGGAAGAGAGAGTTCTTTAGCAGCATGATGGATGTAATTGTGTCCCCTAAAATTCCTATATTGAAGCCCTAACTCCCGAATGAGTCTGTATTTGAAGATAGAACCTATGAGGAGTAATTAAAGTTGTGTGAGGTTATAAGGGTGGTACCCTGTCCCAGTAGGATTAGTGTCCTTATAAGAAGAGATCCTAGAATGTCCTTTCTTTCTCTCTCTGTCTCTGTCTCTGTCTTTCTCTGTCTCTCTCTCTCTCTCTTCCTGCCATATGAGAACACATGGACAAGGCAGCCATAAATCAAGCCAGGAAGAGAACCCACATTAGGAACTGAATGTCCGGCATCTTGATCTTGGACTTCCAGCTTCCAGAACTGTGAGGAAATCAATTCCTGTTTAACTTATATCATCTGTGTTTTTTGTTATGGCCACTTGAGCTGGCTAATAACAAACAGCAAGGGTGTAGTTTGCTCCTGAAGTTTGTCATGAAAGTGTCAGTTCTGAAGAATTGACAATGCTGGTCTTGAGGGACAATAAATACAACTGGGCTCCTTTTGGCTTCACCTTTGCGCAGAGTCTTTGCCCTGCTTTTCTAATTTAAGAAGACACAGCTCTGTCAACATACATGTTGGTGCTGTAAAGGGGCCCCTTTCTCTCTCCATCTGTTTCCCCCCTAACCCTACCTTATTTCTATATTACTTTCAATTACCTTCCACCACCATCTATTAAGCACAGAGGAGAGGATGTACAGGGTCACGCTGATGCTTTGATGCAGGGGTAACATGCCCTGCTTTTAGAATGGCAATGAAAATATATGTGCTAAGGCTCGTCCCCTCAAATGGCAGGCTACCCAGACTTCCTAGCAGGAAGCGCCGGCCGATGCCGTGGTTTAAAGCTCAGGAAGGACATCTGTGATGACAGAGCTCAAAAAAGCAGATGGCTTTTGAGTTGCTGGGGAAGAAACTGAGTTGATTATTTATTTGGAAAAAAAATTGAGCATATGTTTATATATGTAGAAATATTCAGCTTTTAAAGTTCTATTAATTCATAGCAAGGAGTACATGCTGCGTGCTGCTGCTTGGCTCAGTAATTGACTTTGACATTTTCCTGAGACTCCTGGTCTCTTCTCAGGCCCTCCACTTCCCTTATGTTTGGTCAGGGCAGGGAAGAGCCAGGGAGGCACTGTCAGAGAACTAACTTGGGAGAGAAATGTCAAAATCCCAATAGGTTTTTATTTTTTTAAATTTTTATGGTAGTGGGCATAAAGAAATTAAAGAGACACCAAGTGCCTTCTGGTTCCTTATAAATGTCAGGTCTGGGTCCAACGACTTATTTTTAACAGCACAAACTGCTGACCTGTCTCTAGAGATTCAGAGTTTTCATCAGAATTCTCAGGAGCAGAGCTGTGGGCAGTGGGAGGGAGGGAGGAAGACTTGATGTCCTTGGCTGCTGAGCTACCACACCAATTTAGATTCTGGAAGCCTTGGAACAATTAGCAGATCCCCATGCCATCTGCAGGCATTAATTGACTGGACAGGCCACCTGCTGCCCAGGGCTGGCTTTATTTGACAAGTGGCAAACAAGAGGAGAAGGTCAAAGAGCCATGGAGACTATTCCTAACCTCCCATTTACGGCGCCTCTGCGGTATGCCAGTCATTGTACCTGGATCTGGTTGCAACTCCCTACCAAGATTTAGCGTGATTATGATGGCACTATGCATAGCAATATGGGCTTTATTATTCTTTCCATTTTCAGATGAGAAAACTGAGACTCAGGAAGTGAGTTGTGCAAGGCCCTATGGCTTAGTAAGTCTCCAAGCTGGGGAATATCTCTGTCTTTTCCCACCCTGCCAAGTTGGCACGGTGAATAAGGCGAACAGCCTGTACTTGAAGGTGGCATGAAATGAATGGAAAGCCTGTCTGTCTTATTCTCTAGGTTGACACACCTGATGGAAACAAGATACACCTTTTTAAAGACAAGAATATTTAGTCATTAGGCATGATTGCCAAGTTGCAAGAGTGTAAGGACACAGGCCCTGCCGGAAGGTACACAGTGTTATATTAATAAAAATTCTGCAAACCTACGGCAATAGGTCAAATCTTGGAGACTAAGTGTCATGCAATCCCAACACTAGAATTATTATTATTTTTTAATCTTTAAAATTTTATTTTATTTTATTTTTTTGTTTAAATTTTATTTTTATATTCCCCATACAATTACAACCCCCTTATTTTGACCCCAAGCCCTCCTTTTCCCACCCCCCACCCCCCATAAGTGTCTCTGGTTCATAGTTGTTTGTTGATTTTGATATTTTCTTTCTTATAGTTATTATTTTTCCTGGTCCCTTATTTAAGTTTTCTAGATTCCTGCTAGGAGTGAGACCATCCGGTATTTTTCTTTTTCTTTCTGACTTATTTCGCTGAGCATGATCCCTTCCAGCGCCATCCATGTTGCTGCAAATTGCATGTGTTTATCTTTTTTGAATGCTGAGTAATATTCCATGGTGTATATGTACCACATCTTCTTGATCCAGTCATCTATTTTTGGGCATTTGGGTTGTTTCCAAAGCTTAGCTATTGTAAACAGTGCTGCTATAAACACAGGGGTGCAGGTGCTCTTTGGAATTGATGTTTCTGTGTCCTTTGGGTAAATACCTAGGAGTGGAATGGCTGGATCATATGGAAGCTCTGTGTTTAGTAGGTCAAGAAATCTCCACACAGCTCTCCATAGTGGTTGGACCAGTTTGCACTCCCACCAACAGTGCAGGAGACCAACACTAGAATTAAATTCTGTGAGGGCAGCGGCTTTATCCTGTTCATGACTGTAAAATGGTGCCATATTAATAAGTATGAATTTATATAGATCTCCGGCTGATTCTCCAATCCCTTCCTGTCATGTTAATTGCCCGAGTAGCATTAGCCACCAGGTTAATGCTGAATTAGTGCTCAGCTTTTCTATGTTTCTGATTCATTTTGAAAAACAGAATATTTTGTTGTATATTTGAAGGGATTAACTCATTTAAACCATTTAAAGCCATACTCAACAAGCTAGTAATAATTAACGTACAATTGCTATTGTAGTATAACAAAAACCCTTAATGTTTGTGTGAGCACCCATAGTTTCTGGACACTTCACTCACTTGTGGATGCTTTTGGTTATATAATTTTATAATGCAACTCCTCTCTCAACACAGAGGTTGAAGATGCCTGTTACTTGCTTTCCCAAACTCATTTTTAGGTAGGGCATGGACACATAATTCAACATTGGCAAATGGACTTGATGGATGTGACTTTAAAAAGAGAGACAGACTGACCCCTGGAAATTTTTTGTTGAACATTATCAAGACTTCCTGTGATGGCTGGAACTATGGCAGTCACTCTGCAGCTGTGAGGATAGATGCTCAAAGACTAAGTCAATAGTTAAGGCTTGAAGATTGGAAAGATGGAATGAGTCTGGATTTAATGTTGTATTTGAGCCACCAGAACAGGCTTTTAGGACCTTCCTCCCAACTTTTTGTTATGAAAGATAGGAAATGTTCCTTATTTATTTTAATTGGTTTTTATGTTATTAGCAGACTAAAGTATCCTAAGAACTCTTGCTGTTTGAATAGAACTACTTGTGGCAGTTTTTATAGTGTTTTCTTAGACACTTCTGAAATAAATCTCTTATATTTTCTATATATGTGATTTTTCTTTGATGCAAGTTTGGCATTGTTCCCTGTCCTATGTAATATTGCTTTCCACTCAACTCATCGATTTAGCTGAGGAACACAGCTGTTAAGAGTACTTACCCTTGATGTAGCAAAAATTCCTTTCAAACAGTGCTCACAATTTGGCAAGTTCTTGGATTATAACAGTGGGTCATGGCTGACTCTTGAGAAATATTACTTTAGTGAAAGGGCCTGTCTCTGTCTTCTTTCCCCTAGGTTGCATTTTCCTTGAAGACTGGAGGATCACTTATTGACAATTGCATCCCCAGGGACTACCCAAGTACCCTCTGTAATCATAATGACTAATATGTATTTGTGTTGGGTATGGATTTCATTAATTGGGATGAATTAAGTCAATTCACTTGAAAATATCCATAGGGATGGTGACTCAGAATGTGAGCCAGGCTGCATGGCTCAGCACTCGCTCTTTTTTTTTTTTTTTTAAAGATTTATTTATTTATGCACACAAGAGCTGGGGTACAGGCCAGAGATGTGTGTGGGGGGTGAGAGGATTCACCAGAGACAGAGTGGGGAACAGAACAGGCAGATCGACCAAAGTACACTGCTGAGGGGAGCAGCGGGCAAGACAAGAGAGGTCTGCTTTGCCATGTGGGTTTTTCCTTAGCTGCCTGGGGATCAAACTCATGCTTCAGAGTCTGTGATTGCTTCAGAGTCTGTGATTGCTTCAGAGTGCAGTGCTTAACCCCTTGCGCCACAAGGAAGGCCTCAGCACTCATTCATTTTTTTTTTTTTTAAGATTTATTTATTTATTTATACAAGCACTGGGTACAGTCAGAAGTGCGGGAGGGTGAGAGAATTCACCAGAGTCAGAGCGGGAAACAGAACAGGCAGAGTGATGAAGACACTGCTGAGGGTAGCAGTGGGCATGGCAGGAGAGGTCTGTGATCCATGTGGGACCCTTGCCGGGGGCCAGGGATTGAACCAGCGCTGCAGAGGCTGCGGACAGCTTTGCATTCTAGCGCTCAACCGCTGTGCCACCGGGGAGGCCCTCAGCACTCATTCTTGAGCCCATAATACTCCCCCTCTCACGAATAAGAGCTTCCAAGCAAATGTTGACTGAATTGAACAGAACTGAAATGGCTCCTTCACCTCATGCTCTCTGGGTAATAGGCTCCTGGTAAATATTTGCTGAGTGCCACCCAGCCCCTTCTCAATGACTCAAGAGGGACTGGGGAAGAACAGAGATGAGGTTTTGAGTTGGGGTCCAACAGAGACAGCTGCTCATGGGCACATTAGAGCCACTTCCTTTGGGGTCACCTGCTCAGGTTCAGCCCAGGCCCTGACTCTGCAGACCATGATGCCTGTGAGGCAGGCCGAAGGGAGTAAGTGGTGTCTTTGACCTAATGCTTACTGGAGAACAAACTCCTTAGGAAATCTAAATTCTCTATTCACAGTTGAGTTGAGGACAAGAACTAGATGATTCTCCCCATTGTGGAGGGTTAGGATTTGCCCAAAGTCAGCTGAAGTCTGCCCTCATCTTGCCTGCGCATAACTGAAGGCTGGCGGAGAGCTCTGGGTGAGGTGGAGGGGGCTAGCAGAGACTCTCTCCACATACACCCGACTCATGTCAAGGGGAAGGTGGGAGGGGTGATATGTTCAGGTCTGCCAACACCATGGTGCAAGTAAGGCAGGGGAAGTCTGAGGGGTTCATTCATTTAGGTCAAGGGATGATATTTTATGACATTTATATGTTGTCATGTAAAGATGTTGTCTTTTGGAGTTTATAATATGGGGCATATGACGACAGAAAGAGGGTGTATATCTAAAAACAGCTCTAGGGCCTCCCCGGTAGCGCAGCGGTTGAGCGCTGGGCTGCGAAGCTGCTCGCAGCCTCTGCAGCACTGGTTCAATCTCTGGCCTGCAGGCGAGGGTCCCACATGGCACACAGACCTCTCCTGCTGCGCCTGCTGCTCCCCTAAGCAGTGTACTTCAGTCCTTCTGCCTGTTCTGCTCCCCGCTCTGGCTCTGGTGAATTCTCTCACCCTCCCGTGCTTCTGACTGTTCCCAGTGCTTGTATAAATGAATAAATAAATCTTTAAAAAATAAATAAAAACATCTCTAGGAAAGAGAAGCATATGTTTAGTTGAGAAATATTTGTTAGAAATGGGGGTGTAACACCACAAGTTAGAAAAGGTGGTTGGCTGAACTGGAGAAAACCTGCAGTTTATCTAATAATGAGATTCATTACCATCTACTCCTCTGATGTCCCCCAACCCAGGCCAGGTCTGAAAAATAGAAGTTGTCTTGTCAATCTCATTTTCCCTTGGAAGGTGGGGTATACCAGTTGTCCTACTGGATAAGACACTAGGATGCCTTGTTCATGGTTTGAATATGGGCATGAGGATGCCCTCAAGGCTTCACTCCTTCACTCCTTTCACTCCTTTGTTACGACCTTCTTAGTCCTAAGCAGCTGTTATGGGTTTTCCATTTTATACATTGCTGGCATCACTGAACACCTCTGAGGTCTGTGACAGTGGATTTAGCTATGGGCTGCCACTTCCCAAGTTAGTAAGTGACTATATTCACAGCAGCAAGGGGCTGGAGCTGTTTTCCCAGGACTTGTTTCTATTTCCAATACTCAGCCAGGTCCACCTGTGCCCACCATGGTGTGGGCACAGGTGATTCCAGGTGCTGCCCAGCAGCCCCCTGGTGGCCTTGCCTGTTGGGCTATTGTTTCCCCGCCATGTGACCACAGCCTCTTGCTGTCTAGAGCTGATAAAAGGGCTATAAATCTGCCTTCTGGCTGCAACTTGACACCTGAAACCTCAGCTGGGCTTGATGTGAGAAAACAAGATAAGACATCCTGACTGGGTGTTTTCACTTTACCCAGGGAGCTACAGGGACATGTTGGTGGATTACAGACTGTCATGGCACTTCTTGAGGCCTTGTCACCCTGCCAAGGAAACCTCCATGTGGGATGTGAATGGTGTTACCTGTTGATAACATTTACCTGCTGGCTCTGCACCAGATTTCTGACCTTGTCAGCAGCTCTGTGGATGCTTCTCTCTGAAACAATAAAATGGGATCAGGCAAATCATAGAGAACAGATTGGGGCTGAGCCATCCTACAGAGAGCTGGGAGGTGATGATGGCCCATCCCACAAGATGCCAATTGATCTGGCCTCCAAGTCTCTCCACAATCTCAGCTTTTCCTACCACATCTAAGGGAACAATTTCCAGTGGAGAGGGGTCTCCTTATTGATTTATCTCTTACCTATTTTTTGATCTGATTTTTACATTTATTAATAGAGTTTTATTGGATTACCAAACTGGATGCATTTAGGGACACATGTGCTGCTTATGTGAGCAAAGACCCCTTTATCGCCCATTACCATGTTTCTGGTGCCCTTTGTCTAATCAGGTTGACAACACTACCTTCCCCTCCCCCTCCATAATCACTATATTTTTCATAGATTCTAAGAGTTACTTTTTGCTGTGATTGTTATTTCATTTGTTTACGTTGTTTATGGTCTACCTGTGAGAGAAACCATCTGATGATTTCATTTTCTGACTTATTTTGCTTAACAGAATGACCTCAAGTACCATCCATGTTGTCACAAAAGGCAAGATTTCTTCTTTTTAAATAGCTGAGTAGTATTCTGAGGGTTCTCCTTAAATGGTGTTTGTTGTCTCCAATGGATGAGCTGTTAAGTAGTGGTTAGCAGGTTACTTTACAGGGTACCATTGGGAATTCATGTATCAGAAGGGGCTTAACCCCAACTTGTAGATGGCTTTTCTATTATGAGATTCTATGACTTAATCCAACACCCGTACAAATCTTGACATCATAAGCCCTTCTCAACTGGGGTTCAGGGAGAGAATGGGCCCCCTAATGTACAAGGCTCTCGTAGTACGTAATAACTTAACTTCTTTCGTAGGCATATGGAACAGGCTGATTATGCTCTATCGTTGGAAGAGAGAAAAGAGTCACTTAAACCACTCTCTGTGTTCTGTGGTTTAGAGGAGGCACATGGCTGAGGTCTTTCAGGGAAAAGTCAAAATTTTCTCTAAAAGAGGGGATGCTTATCAGGATAGATTGCTTGGAAGGGGCCAGATGTGTGGGGTGTGTGGTGAGAGAGGGAGAGAATAAACCATTCTAGGCTGCAGAGTATCTCATTCTCTGAAACACAAACACGTACCTGCAGACTTATTGAGCATGGTAGAGTCTGGTGATCTTGTTCAATGACAGACTAAGGCCAATAGGCTGGACTCTCTATGCACTTGGCAGCTGGTGCAGCTGGTCAGATACAGATGTGGCCAGCAAAGCTTGCTCCATCTTCTCATGCTAAGACTTACTCATTATTCCTTCTTCCCCGCTGTTGGCCTAGCTCGTAATGACAAGTGGTATGATAACCTACACAGAGGGAAGCCACATCCTACCTTCCTCAGAACCATACCTTGAAGTTATTTTGATGTCTTCATCTCAATGAGGTTCAGCCCCCCAAAATGGTGTCAAAGGGGAGCACCAGAATGCGCTAGGAAATGGTGATAAACATTCCCGATGCTTTGCAGCTGGGCCATCATCTGTGCATTTCACAATAAAATTTTATGATGCATCCAGACACCCAGCTGCTCATGTTCACGGGACAGCGTTTCCTCTGCTACACCATTCAGATCTGCCCCACCTGGGACTTGTTTTCCTCGTCCACCAACCTTTTTCAAATGACAGTGAAACTTCATTATCACACAGCTCCTGGGATAGAATTTGAGGAATGTCATAGCCAGGAAAAAGTTCTATAGAGGCAACTTTATTTTATGGGACACAGAGATAATTCTATGGTACCCCACAAGCCATTGGGCTGATTTGAACTCTGAAAGTATTTGAGAAAAGGCCACTCACATCTTTGTTAAGTACAAAGAGCCCCGATTCACTTCGGGTGGACAGAGCCCCCTTATTTTTCGAGCTCTCCAGCAGAATTGGTTAAGAGGGTCGACTTTGAAGTGAGACTGAACCTGGCTTCATATATCAGCTAATCACTGATTCTGAACTTGGGTTCCTCACTTGTAGGTTAGGAATAACTAAGCAGAACTGCAGGGTTAGGATCTTGACCTAGAGGCTGCACATGAAGCTCTACTGGTAGCACACATGGGCTGATCACACTGCCTTCTAGGAATTAAACACTAAAGGTGAGTGAGTCCAACTCTCTACCTACTACATAGCATCCCTTCCTGGGAAAGAAACCGCAAAGCAAAGGGCTGATACCTTTGCAGTGTTAACATCCACAGTGGGCTAATGAAACCATGCCCTCCTTCCCACTTTAAGGGACGATGCTGCCCTTGACCATCACATCAATTCCGAGTTACTCATTCCTGAAAGTTCCGTTAATAGTTTTCCTTCCCTGGCAGAGGCAAAGTGAGGAAATTTTTTTCTTTTTCCCCCCTTCTACATGAAATCTTTAATTTTGAAATATGTGCATGAATATTAACTCTTTGTGGGAGCTAAAATATTGCACATAATATGATAATCTCTCCTGAACAATAAACAACCCCCAGTTCTTCTCTCTTCCCTTCTTCTCTGCCCTCAACCCAAGGGAACTACTGTTCACAGAGTCGTGTGTGCTTTTCTGCACACTTGCCAGTTGATTTACATGCCTACTGCTGTGTTGATGCAAAATATTTAGGTTTTGTGTGAGTATGTGCGTGCTTTTTCCTACCCTAAAGCATTGTAGAAGGTGGACCTTGAGTGGGAAGAACATCTTTGCTTTCTGGCTTAGGTAATTTCTACCTATGCTTCAGAGTTAATCCCACACATCACCCAATCTAAGAAGCATATATCCTCAGCCTTTACTTATTCTTTCCCAGTGAATACCTCCCCCAGAGTTTACACACCTAGAAGTAGCCATTATATTCAGATTGTGTAACTTTATAGAACTTTATCAATGCATTTACACGTAACATAGGAAACACATAGCTTTAGAAATCATAATTGATGTAACACCCAATCGATTATTCTGCAATCAAATATTTGCATAGTCTCTAATTCACTGACCACATGATTCAGCTCAAAAATGACCTCTCCTGCATTTGGGGATGTGATTTAAGAATGATTTGCCTGGAAGAACTATAGGGAACACAGATTCTAGTTGTGTTGGTATTTTTTTTTAGATTTATTTAATTTTATTTATGCATACAAGAGCTGGGGTGTAGGCCAGAGGTGCAGGGGGTGTGGGGGGTAAGAGGATTCACCAGAGACAGAGCGGGAAACAGAACAGGCAGATATACTGAAATGCACTGCTAAAGGGAGCAGTGGGCGAGACAGGGGAAGTCTGCTGTGCCATGTGGGTTAGCTCCTTGCCTGGGGATCGAACTCATGCCACAGTGGCTGGTGACAGCTTGATAGTGCTGAAATTTAACCCCTGAGCCACCAGGGAGGCTCCCTGTGTTGCTAATTTTAAATTCAATTCTGGTTCTTGGCCCCAAATGCCTTTCTAGTCTCCTTATTAATTGTCTGGCTTTTTGAAGATATAGAACATGCTAACAAACATGCCATGAGGAAAAGTGAATCACCAGGGCCCGCTCAATGAACCTGTGTCTGCCTCAGGGAGAGATGTTCCAGAACCAAAGAAGGGGTGGACTCAAGAGTCCTGCAGCCAGACCCGGCCCATGCTGTGTGGTTGGAGAAGCTGCCTCCTGAGCCGCACTCTCCTCTTGGTCTGACCACGGGCCCTGAGCACCAGAACCATCCCCTCCTACCTGTTCTGCCTGACTGATGTTCACACAGCTCCAAAAGTAGTCTCTGCCTCTGAGAGTTTCTCTTAAGATAAAAACAGATGCTCAGAAACAAAGGTTCATTTTTTTCCCTTCTATTTTATATCAGTATAGTTAAAGACAAACTGCTTTGGGCATTAAGATACTGCTATCTACATCTGTTTGCATCATTTAATTTCCTGCCAAAAATTTGTACGCTAACATGATTTTAATGGGTAAAACTAAAGCTACAGTCTCTCTCATGCAAGGCGGGCCAGTGTGATATTCACTTTCCGCTGCCCCTTCTCCCTGCCTCTGTCACATGAGCCCCATCTAATGGTTCTCTCTTACACTCTGGGGGGAAAGCTTTATTTATTTATTTTTTTTTAAATAGAAGACTGGAGTTTAAGGGAGACCAACTTCCCTAAGAGCTCTGGTTTGATTTTCTTCTTGAGCTTACTTTCCTATTTTGAAGATTCCCCTGAAACAACTTCAGAGATATGGGAGCCTAAAAGTATGGTTGAATCTCTTTTCTGACTTCCTGAAATAGTTGAGATGATAAGAGTCTAGAAGAAGCATCCCTCCTGGGGGCTTATTTCATTCCTGTCTAATTATGAAGGTTTAATCTTAGATAGTAACATCTCCAGGAACCATAAAGCGCCAAGGAGTTCTAGAAGAACCCCACGGTTTGTCTGTGGCTGTGCTGAAATAGAATATATTCACTGAAATCGTTAATCACCAACTCTTAAACTGCTGCTAGCTTTCAACCACCCTTGGAGCACTGGAGGATGTGTGTCCCCCTACAAGCTTTCCCTGGAGAACCTCAACCTCAATTGATTCCATATGTCATGGCTCCAGGGGAAGCAGACTCAGGTATGCAAGGATCTAATCCCTGCATCTAAAGACCCTCCAGAGGAAGCTGCAACTAGAAAGGGGGTTGTGAAAGGGGGAGCCTCACTCAGCTGAAGAAGCCGAGGCTAGCAAGCACAAGAGAAGAAGTTCCAAGTGGAGGGTACTGCTAGGTCACCAAGCATAGGAATGATTTGAGCCCATTGCTCATGGTGTTGTCAGGGCAAGTTAGCACCACAGTTGTTTGTCTTCAGCTTCTGGAACTAACTTCTGGATACTGGAATGATGACAACAAAAGTTCTGCCCTTTTGGGTGATTGTACATTCATGTAGGAGCTCAGCAGACCCTGGGGACATGTATTTTGCAGGAGATACAGGAAGCAGGATGCATGAAACTTCTAGGGCAGGCTATCAGGATGGCTCAGGAGTCTGGTGGTGATGGGGGGAAGAGGACCCAGTCACTTTACCGATAGGAAAGCTGGGTTTATGAAAGCACTCTGTAAAGGGGCTGTCCAAGAGCAGAAATGAAGGAATGCTTATTAAAATATTGGGTTTATTTTAAGAAGTAGTTTTTCCAATGCAAAATTAAAGTCAAAACATAATCAGAGTGTACAGCTTGGGAAAAAACTCATAGAAAATCTTAAAGAGGAAATCCCTGTCATCCAATTACCTAGAAATAAATATTGGTCACAACTGGTATGTCCCTCTTTTTCTCAGTCATTTAAAGATTGGTGGGCCTCCCTGGTGGTGCAGGGGTTAAAGTCTCAGCATTATCAAGCTATCACCAGACAATGTGGCATGAGTTCTATCCCCAGGCCTGTGACCTGACCCACATGGCGCAGCAGACCTCTCCTGTCTCGCCCGCTGTCTCAGCAGTGTATTTCAGTAGACTTGCCTGTTCTGCTCCCCACTCTCTCTCTGGTGAATCTGCTCATCCCTTGCACCATTGGCTGCATCCCAGTTCTTGTATGCATAAATAAATAAAAAATTATGAAAAAAATCAAAGATTGGTATAATATATATGCACCATATATAGTATAGTATAATCTATACTTAAGGCCTTTTTTATAATATGAAGTCCATCTTATTAGTTGCTAAGCTATTTTTGCATACAACTTTATACTCATTGTTATTCTTTAGAACGTATTTCTTGAAGTGTTATCTTTCTGGATCAAAGGGAAGATTTGCCATACAGAACTGTTAGATGATTGACACCTGTGAAAGCAGCTTCCTCTTTGTCACTGACAGGGCTTTCCTGAGTCACCCAGCAGCTGCTGTGTACTCAAGTGAATTATAGAACGACAGCTCCCCTTCTTTAGTGCTGTGCTCCCCCTGTGTAGTGAAGACATAAATTCTCACTTCATGGAATTAATTTCCAGGTTCTCTTTTCCTCTTATGTGGTGGCTTCATATAAACAGCATGAATGGTGGAGAGCAAATATTGCAAATATCATACATATGATAATATGAAAGTGGATATTCAGGAATGAATCCCCTCTGTCAACAAGACTGAGGGGATGGGAGGCTGCATGAACCCACCTCCCTCATAAGTCGGTGCCTACCTGGGCTGAAGGGGTGACAGCATTTGCAGAGATGGCCCCTTATCCAGCCCTGCTCATGCTGCTGCTGTTGCTCGGACTGAGGCTCCAGGATGGCTGCTCAGCTTCTCATACTGCCAGCAAAATGCATGGTACAATCTGGTCACTGAATCAGTTTCTCCCAGTGCATTGGGTCAAAGGATGAGCTATTTCAGATCTTCCCTCTTGGTGCAGCTGAGTTACTGCTAAAAAGTGCTTGGAAGGACTTAGATGAAAATTTGTACAAGAAACCAGTAGAAACCTGGGTGAAAGGGGACCATCCACCCAGCTAATTTATTTCAAATCACACCCAGGGAATGCAGTTTATCTAAAAAAAAAAAAAAATCCTGGGTGAGGAGTTAGGGCTGAGTAGAGAGCAACCAGGAATAGCCACCAAGCACTAAATATTGCAGAGTTGGATGAAATAGGATCGGGAGATCCAAGGCTGTTTAAATTATTATAGGGTGTAAACTCATCAAATGACATCTAACCTGGCCATATTTCCCTCAATTATTTCACCCCAGCAGGGTTTACTTTCCCATCAGTGCTGGATCACAGAGCTGTCAGCTGGTGTTTATGAAAGGTGATTTATTGCTCTAATGATGATACTGAAATCTGTTTTATGGTTGTCTGTCTCAGACAGTTTTCTTGCAAGACCGAGTTCTTCTCTTGGGATTATATTTGGGCAGCTCTCTTCCATTCCCCAAACAGAACAATTGTCAGGACTTTATCAAGGGTAAATATTCTGTCCCTGTTATTTTATGACCTACAAATGTGTCCTGGTTCTCTAGCCAACTATGCTAATAATAATACCTTATACATTGAAGATGCTTTGAATTACTGGAACATTCTTATGCATTATTTTATGTGCTAACTCTATATGGTACAGGGGGTTTATGATAATTTCCCAAAGTTATTTTACTGATTTATACTCCCAGGAGTATAAGATGGTCTGTCAGTTGCCAGATCAACTAGGTGATGATCATGATGATGAGGGAGATTATCAGTCAATAGACCAGGAAACCTGAATTTGGAGTTATATAACATTTAATATAATTATGATTAATATGTGCAAAAAAGGATACATAATTAAAAATTTTAGGAAAGGGGCCTCCCCTGGTGGCACAGTGGTTGAGCGCTGGGCTGCAAAGCTGCATGCAGCCTTTGCAGCGCCGGTTCAATTCCCAGCCACCGGCGAGGGTCCTATGTGGTGCGCAGACCTCTCCTGCCATGCCCGCTGCTCCCCTCAGCAATGTATTTCTTCAGTCTGCCTGTTCTGTTCCCCGCTCTGACTCTGGTGAATTCTCTCACCCTCCCACGCTTCTGACTGTACCCAGTGCTTGTATAAATAAATAAATAAATATTAAAAAAAAATTTAGGAATGAGCTATAATCTACAAGAAAGAGAAACATAAATTTGAGAACTAAGACTATAACATCTGAAGTTAAGATCCAAATTAACCATCTTAATAGATAACAGATTAAGAAAAGCATTAATGGACTAGAGGATAAATCAGTAGATAACAGCTAAAGTGTAGAATAGAAAAAAGGATAGTATCTACAGAAGACAATATGATAAATATTGGACTTATTGAAAAAAATCAATGTATTCTAAACCTTAGAAGAGAGAGTGAATTAGAAGTTTGATGCAGCACGAATGTTTGAAGAGATAAAAAGCCACGATTTCCCCAAACTACCAAAAGACAGCAAGTTACAGATTCAAGAATCATTAAAAATCTCAAAATGACTAAAAGAAATCCACTCCTAAGCATATCATCATAAAACTTAAGGAAGCCGAGGATAAAGGGAAACTTGAAAGCAGCTAGAGAAACATTGATAGAGATCATCAAAAGAATGATGATTTCAAGCTGATTTCTCAAGAAAAACAATCAGACAAAAGACAATGGTACAATACATTTAGTTTTTAAAGGAAATAACCATCAATTTAGAATTCTATACCCAGAGAAAATATTTAAAATGAAGGCAAAATTTAGTCACATTCATGTAAAAACAGAAACACTATGTCATCAGCATACTTACACTAAAAAAATACGATGGTGAATTTTTTTCAGGTAGAAGTAAAATTGTCCCAGAAGGAAAAAAAATGTATGAAGGAACAGAAACAATATAATGGATGTATGTGAATAAATATAAGCAACTATTATCTTCATAAAACAATAATGATAATATCTTGTGGGATTTAAAATATATGTATAATTAAATACATGACAGCAAAGCTCAAAAAGAGGTAGGAAGATAAATGAAGTTTAAATGTTTTCAATTTCTGTTTCATACTTGGAAATAAACACTCTAAATTGTGTCAATCTTAACAATGACAGGCATAGATGTTGTAATCTTTAGCATAACCATTAGAAAGAAACCAAAAAAGAATGTGTAACTAACAAGCTAATGAGAGAGAAGCTATATT
The DNA here is from genome assembly GCF_964194135.1 of Talpa europaea. Classification (NCBI taxonomy): domain Eukaryota; kingdom Metazoa; phylum Chordata; class Mammalia; order Eulipotyphla; family Talpidae; genus Talpa; species Talpa europaea. Next base: position 88,190,968 of record NC_140077.1, on the reverse strand, counting down.
AAAATCTATATTAAGCTGTATTAAAATCTATATTAATACTTTCAAAATAAAGGAAGAAAGGAGAGTAAAAAGAAAATATAGCAAGTGAGACAAATAGTGGGATGGTAGTTTTAAATACAAATATATGTCAGTAGATAAGTATAAATGGACTAAACAAAAAGACTAAGAAAACAGATGGAATTAAGAAACAAAACCAACTACCTGATATTGGTAAGGAATAGGTTTCAAATATGAAGAAATTTTGAAAATAAAATAATGGGAAAAGGTATGGTATACTCCTAACTTAAAGTAAATTAGTAACTATATATTAATACCAGATAAAGTAGACAAAAGGACCAGAAGAAATAGTACTGGTGCAAAAGAGGAGCAGTTGGTAATGATAAAATGTCAATCCATTAGGCGTATAAAGCAACTCTAACATTGTATATAAGTTCTAGCATTGCCTCAAAATATATAAAACAAAATTTGACCAATTAAAGGGAAAAGTAAACAAATCCATAATTCTAAAATACTCAAAATTCTCAGGATATAGTTCTTGAGAATGAAGCATCAACAATATTTTTCTCATATGTAGTAGTAAAAAGGCTTTTACTATGCATGAAACATTTTTCTTTTGAATAATCTCTTGAGTAAGGAAGAAGTAGGAAGGTATAATTTTTTAACTTTGATATCAATATACACAGTATTTTCCCAGAGAGCTCTATCTATGTGCAGTGAATGAGTGTCTTTGTTTTTTTTTTTCCTTGTTTTTTTCTTTCCACTAGAACTCAGGTACAGAGAACTGACTTATTTATATTCCTTAATTCGGAGCACATTGTCATCATCTGTACAAAGCCTCTTTCTTGTTTAAATTTATTTTATTTTCTCCTCTTCCCAATCTCTTACTCCCACTCAGTTTCAAAGTTCCACCTTTTTGTCTGCTCTCCCCAAGTATCCTGGGAACTACAATTTTTGAAATTTCCTGACAGTAAGCTTCTACTTTACATTTTGCCAATGAGAAGCACTTACAGAAGATTTTGGTGACAGAATAGATGCCGATGTCATTAATTTCCTTCCATCAGTGGCATGTAGACGTCAGGGCTTAGACAGATGAGTTTTTACAGCATTTTACTGCATCAGCTGCAAACTTCAACAGTGATTTCTTGCAATTTTTGACCTGGTTGACAGGAACCTCCTAATTCTCTGAGAGGTAGAAACATTCTTGACCTTTATGCCTCCATCAACTCCATCAATTTTTAAGTACTTAATTCCTTGTATTAAATCCTTGAAATATTGTGTTAATGTTTTCCTGATTAAATCTTGACTGATAAAATGGTGTCAGTAGTGGTCATAGGAAATATATCTTTGTATATAGAAAGCTGGGTTTTGTTATTTGACCAAGTTATATTTGAAAACAGTGGTGACATAATTGCCAGTGACAGGGATATAAATAACCTTGGGCATGCAATAGTAAAAACATTACTTAAATTATCACCTGTTGTTGCAACAAATTTTCTATTGAAGACAAGACTTTGATCAAGTGCTGTGTAGTAAAGTTTAATTGTGGGAAAAGTGACTCCTGGGACTATGGGGGAGGGGACAATGCCTTAAGACTACTGTAGAGAGTTTAAAGTATGTGATTAAAACACAATCAGGGAGCCAGAGACTTTAGATGACTGAGCCAAAAGAGTCTCTTAGATACTGTAGCTGTGGGGCTAATGTATAAAAGAAGTCAGACCTACAATTTGATCCTATGTATTATAGAAGTACATTGCAGGTTGAATTCAGCCTTGGTTTGCCATATTGTGAGAATTATGGCATTCCTTTGCAAAGGGAGAGATCAGAAAATTGAACTTGGGAATGTGTGGGAGAAGTTGAGTAAATCTGAGCAACTTAAGACTTTACATATAACTGACACTCTTGCTGGGCACCTCCTTCCTTATCTGAGCAACTCGCTTTCTCTCGCTGGACAAGATGACTGTCCGGGCCAGCCGGGCAGATCAACGGGGTACCCGGGGGAGGAAGCAGGGGCTTGGTATGGGACAGGGGTACATGAGGAGTGGAGACAAAGCCAGGATCATCGCCAGTCTCATTTATTCAGGAATGTGTACAAGGTTATATAGGGTTCAGAGTGGGAGGTCTCTCCTTATCTCGAACAAGGAGAGACCACCAATGCAAACAAGCCACAAGGAGCAAGCAGGGGGAAGGGGTCAGTCGTCACAATAGGAAACTTGAAACCTTCACTGGAGCTAACATTCAGTACCTGCTTCAGGCAAGAATCCAGATGTTCAGGTCTGGGCCCCAGGTCTGGGCCCCAACAGATGCCAATGACCTTACCTAGAGCAGTTGTAAGTAGATCCTAGTTTCTCTGAAGGCCTTCTCCTACCAGTCCTCATTACCTATTGAAATGATTATTATAAAAAAAAATGAGAAACAAAGAGTGTTGTGAGGATATGGAGAAAAAGGAACACTTATGCGTTGTGGGTGGGACTGTAACTTGGTGCAGTCACTAAGGAAGACAGCATGAAAATTCCTCAAAAAATTAAGACTGGAAATAACATACAATCCAGTATCCAACTGCTATGTGTTGATCTGAAGAAAATACTAATTTCAAATAAATACATGCACTCCCACATTCATTGCAGCATTATTTGCAATAGCCAAGAGTTGTAAACAACCTGTCTCTTGACAGATAAGTGGATAAAGAAGACATGATATGTATACACAATGGAATACTACTCAGTTATAAACAAAAAGAGAATCCTGCTATTTGCAACAACATGGATGGATCCAGGGGGTATTATGCTAAGTGAAGTAAATAAGATGGAGAATGACAAAGACTGTATGACTTCATTCATGCATAGTAGATAAAGAAGCGACAACAAATGAAAGAACAGAACAAAATGCTTAGACTACAAGAACAAAATCATGATTACCAGAAGGGAAGGGGGAGGGGGATGTGAGTAAAGTGGTTAAAAAGGGTCAATTGTGCGGTGATGAAAAAGAGATTATGACTTCATTGTGTCCATTACAGCAGCTGGGGATGATGCTAAAGCTTTCTTTCTTGGTTGACTCTGGTAATTTGTTTGTAATATTTACTTAAGAACTCTTTCTGCTTCTATATTTCCACCCCTCTGAAATGGGGCTTTGCCACTTCTTCTATCAGGGGACTTCACTATTTTTCCATTCCTTGAACCTGGCCTTGATAATGTAACTGGCTTTGGTCAATGAGACATTAGCAAATATGATCCAAGAAAAGGCATGAAAAATGATTGTGTATTGGGGTTTATGTCATGTTTCTTGTGGGAACCATTCCATGACCATTTGAACCAGCTCAGACTAGCTCCTAAGTGATGAATGATCATTTGGAGAGAAGTCGAATATTTCAGGTAGATCTTAGATCTGGTGGCAAGTTGATTATATTGGACCACTTACATCAAGAAGAGTCTAGCATTTTGTCTTTATGGGGATAGATATTTATTCCAGATATGGATTTCCTTTTCCTACATGCAATGCTTTTGCTAGCTTGGCCATCTGTGCATTTGGCAACTGCTGTGTTCACCATATGGCATTCCATACAATATTGTTTCTGACCAAGGAACTAATTTTACAACAAAAAAGTGTGGTAGTGCTTTCATGCCCATAAGATTCACTGGTCTTATTTTATACTCATCTGGTTTTATAGAGTGGTAGCATGGCTTAGTGAAGACTCAATTATTGTGCCAGTAGGAAGAACAAAGCTTATGTGGGTGGAGAACTGTCCTACAAAATACATTATACTCTTTGAACTATGCTGCATGTTCCCCCATAGCTAGAAGATACTTCCAAAGAAGGGAAGAAAAGTGATGCTTTTTCCATTATTACTCCTAGTAACCATTGTTCCTCATGGAGGACTTGCAAAAACTTGCTTTGCATGCTTGCATCTTTGGGGGCTGTTGGTTTAATGATCTTAGTTGCCAAATGAGATGAGCTTTTTTGGGAGGCATTGCAATGAAATGAAAGTTCTCTATTTCATTTTCCTCACGTCACTGAACCAAGAGAGGTATAAGAGTGTTACTATGTTCATCTAATGTGGACAATCCTCAGATGGGGTTGCTGTACTATAACGGTCAGAAAGCAGAGAGTTGGAAGCTGGGATATTTCATGCCAGTGAAAATGCCCTACCAACACAGGTAGGGCACTCATGGCACAGACCATTTAAGAATCAAGTTTGGGGGTCACTGCAATAGATCCAGAATTATGGCCCCAAAGAGACAGCAGCAGGACAAAGAGAACATAAAATAGGTGGTGGCAAGAAAGTCACAAATGCTAAATAGGCTCTTGGGATCAGTTGTAGAAATGATGACTGTGGCAGCTATTTCTACTTTCATGTCTCAGGCATACGCACATAGGTGTTTATTTGTCTGTATTAAGCAATACAGAATTTCATTTCCTCTGTCTTTTTCTACTTTACAGAAAGCTGTGCTGTTGGCAGTTAGGTGCATAGTCTTCAGATGGATCACATACACTGTCGGGAGATTGTAACTGAGCTAAATGGTGGTTAAAATGATGATGTTATATTTGGGGACATTTTTGTGTAGAGGGTGAACGCCTCTAATTTGTGGAGGGATAATTGTACTTGTTAGTCATAAACTGCCGATACTACTGCTGTTTGGAAGATCAATAGAGAACTGTGTATTTGGGTCCTGAGCTGCCAGAGATAGTTACTACTTATCATCACCCCTGTTCCCTTTCATATTCTCCCTGAATCCCGAAGCTGCAAGTGGACATTCCCCGATTCTGTATCAGAGGGGTTCCACCTTGTATTTTGCTGATGGGAGATGCCCACACTAGAGCTGGAGGGTCGCTGTTCTCTGCAGTGCTAGGCATGTGTGTGGGCTGTGAGATGCAGCAGCAACTTCAACTTCTCTCATAATCCGCTCTGTGCAATGCAGGTGTGAGCATCGCTGGCCTTTCCTTAGTCCTGGTGAGTGACAGTATCAGCTTCCTGTTTTTTATGAAATGTGATTAGTGACCTGTTCTTCATGGCTCTAGTTCTTCTCAGTTTCCAAAGCACCGCAATGCCTGCATTGAATCCTTTCCATTTGCAGATTTCTGTTTTCTCGACTGAATCCTCACTATTAGACACTTGCTAGAAATCCATTTTAGTATATCCTAAAACTTACACTCTTGTGAAATATGTGACTTTGTGCATGCCTTTGACATCTTTTTCCCCCCTCATTTACTTTAATGGAAATGTATTATAACTCTTGTTTATTACTTGATATTGATCTGTTTTTCAGCTTTATCTTTGCTTTTTAGTTTAGTACTGCATAACTTGCCACAGTGTGCATTTCTGTACAGAACTTACTAGTTCTCCTTAGTGACCAAAAGTGAGTTTGCCTCCAGCTGCCTGCCCCTATAGACAATGTCATAGGAAACTTTTCTGCACAGGCACTCACAGACCGGTGGGAGACCGTCTCAGGGATTTACGCCCAGGAGGCATTCACTGTGTCAGAAAAAACATTCAGTTTTCTAAAGCTGGCAGATTCTTTCTAGAATGGCAGTTGCAATTTACACTGTTGCCAGCTGTTTTCACTTTCTGATGACACCCTGTATTTCATTGTTGTTTAATTTGATTTCTCTGATTGTTTTTGAGCATTTCTTCAAATGCTTATTCGATTTTTGTGCAACTTTTTTGAGAATCGATGCTTTGTATCTGTCAAAGTCCTATACATGTCCACATGGGAACTGATTTTCCAGACCCATCTACTAAATCATCTGTCCTCTCCTGTGGCTTTGTGTTGCAATCTTTATCTTGTGTCAAGTATATATCCGCCCACCCACATATCCACACACATAAAGGTATCCCGCCTCCTCCCAGACCCCTAGGTATGCTAATTTCTGAATTCTCTATTCTGTCCCATTGCTCTATTTATTTGTTCCTGCTGCAGAAGCTTCTGCCTTGATTAATAAGAATTTATAATATGCCTTAATATATCACTGCTACATTAACTGGCATTTATATTTTTACTCATAAAAGAAACCATATTTCCAAATTGTATTTATTAGTTACACCTTCTTTTATGTGAATTATCTACTCACACTCTAAAAATTTTTCTTTTGATGGTGCATTTTTTTCTTATTTAAATCAACTTTTGTATCTTACAGAAAAGTACCCTTCGTCTGTCATATAAATGCAACAATCCTTTTGCTTTTCATTTCAAACTGACACAACTATTGTGACAGCTGATAATAGTGCAACTTACTATGGAGTGACTGTGTGTGTGTGTGATTTATATAAAAATGTGCTGAGATACAAGGAGAGTTACGGAATCACAGATGATTAGACTAGAGGGCCCACTAGTCTGGTCCTTTTCAAATGAAGACTGCAGAAAACTTCGATACTTTGTCAAAGTTCCCATAGCTCTTCCTTGGCAGACTCAACCTGGACCCTGGTGCCCTGACTCTGGCCCGGCCAAGGTGCTGTTGGCATACCCTCTGGCCTCTCCTTCAAGGGGTTCACTGACCACCCCCTCCACAGTGGAGGGAGGGGGATGCTGAGGGAACATGCGTTGGGGGAGGAGAGTGGTATATGGAGACCTGATGGGGAGACTGCGGGCTCTAAATAGAAACTGGCTCCTCACAGATTTCAGCTGCAATACTTCATTTGTGGCTTCACATTTTTTCTTTATGTGTCTGTTTCATGGCAGCTGGGTCCCCCACAGCTTTGACTGCTAATAACGCAGCCCAGAGTTATGCAGTAAGTAATAGCAGACCAAGACAGAACCTCCAGGAGAGAGCAGCTCTATACTAGGCACCCCTGCTCCCACCTGCTGAAGGGCTGCTGGGGTTGGACAGGCCAAGTTCCAGGTCCTTGGGTAAAAGGCCTGCCCATTCTACAGAATGTTCCAGAAAACAGGGGGATTCCTAAAGAAAAGGTCATTTCACGGAATGATTGCTCAACACATTGCAGGCATAGGGACCGAGGGGACACTGGAGGGGGCTAGAGCCTCTTCTCTGGAGGCTTGTAGATTATTAGCACCTGCTTAAGTGACAGGAGACAGGAAGCTCGTTAGGGGGTAACCTGAGGGTCCCTCTCTGGGGTGTCTGGTGGCGGGGGGGCTTGGTGGTGATGTCAGAAGGGATGTCCCCTCTACCAACTGCCACCTTTTCCACCATTGAGTGAGAACTGGTGTGTTCCAGGTCCTGGGGTACATGCTCCTACAGGCATGGCCCCACTTAATGCTGGCATATTCTGTAGGGTGAGGGGAACCACTCAAGTCACTCAATAGGGACAGGAAGGGACTCAACCTGCTGGGTCCCTCTGGGTTTGACTGATCCGCCACGATCCTTCTCGTACCAGCACACGACAGCCCGCATGAGGTGATGCCCTCCCCGCGATCCTTTACCAAGTGATGTTTTGCTTATTTGGTGCAAAACCATAAACAAAACAGGCTCCTGTGTATGATTGCATGGTTCTTCCTCTTGCAGACTATAAGCTTCTGGAAGGTTTGCTCATCTTTGTATGTCGTCCTCTCTCCCCTCACACCAAACACACCACAGCGCCTGACACCAGAGACATTCCCTAGTCTTAGTTTATATTTTGAAATGATATAAAAGACAGTGTACAGGGGAAAAATGTGCAGGAGACCTGCAGTCCCAACACCTGAACTTGACTCCAACCCACTCAGCTACTGTTTTTGAAAACTCAGGCCTCTACGTCTTGTATATAAATCAGGCATCATAATAAAACCACCTCACCTGTTTGCTAGGAAGATGAGTGGAATTGTTGTAAACAGCCTTTTTAAACTAACGCATGATGCACAGATATTGCTATGGCTATATATTTAGGTTAAGACATCCTAAGACAAAGGTCATCCTCAGCCTGGTGTAGCTCCTTCTCACCACCCTGCCTCCCTATCACGTGGCCCTTGGATTCCTCTATTATAGTATCCCACACATGGCTGTGTCAGGAATGGTGTAAATGAAATGCAGGAATCCTATTGCAAGCATCTGTTATCTACGTAGCATTCGGTAGATGGTAGATGCTCCGTAGGTCACCAGTAAGCCAGTGAAAAGAGGAAATGCCTATTTGTCTGAATGTTTGTTTGAATTTTCCGAAGAGTATGATGGGGTTAGGAAGGCAGGGAAAAGGAAGCTCAAAAGTTTAGATCAAAGGAAAATGTTTTTTTTTTTTTTCCCTAGCCTGGATGCTCATTTACTAACCTAAAGACCAGGAACTGCAGTAAGTCACCTCTCAAGTTCTGTTCCTGTGCTAGAGTTTTATTTCCTGAAGTGTGTTAAGTAGCCATGCCACATAAAATGTAAGAAGTTCAACTCAAACTCTAACACCCCCCTTTTTGATTTTACTAAAAGCTGGAACTATTTCTCCCTAGTTATTCATGTTTTATGTATTTTTAAAAGATAAAACGGGGACAAAAACAAGTAGCAGCATCTGTTCCCCACATTTCCCTCCCTCTGACGTCCTCAGGATATTTTCTTCTCTGTTATTTTTTTTCAGATCACACACATCTGAAAATTAAAGGGTAAATGCTTCATTTACTGCTAAACAGCTTTCTGGGCTGCCTGTGAATAAAGCATAGTGGGAGGGAGGAGGGAAGGCGCCCTTGGCTCCCAGCCTGCGCGGTCCAGGTGGGGCAAGGCAGGGAGCCTGTAGGCAGGAGCCCTGAGCTGCTGCCAGGATGAAGGCTTGAGTCTCAGCACTGCCACAGTCCCTGACATGTGTGTGTGTGTGCATGTGTGTGTGTGTAAGACTCGTTCTTGAATCAATCTAAGAAGACGACTCAGGACAACAAAGTGCTGAACCCCATGGCAATTGCCCAAATGAAATAAGAGCTGGGGTGTAGACCAGGCTTAGAAAACCCAGCAGATTTGTAACAGAAACTCACTTTGATGACGTCTGCTATACTCTGTCCTGGGTGTCATTGAGTGTGTGCTATTGCAGGTCCGCGATCATGTCCAGGCCAGGATTGTGGTCTTTGGAGATGAGGACACTGTCTAACTTCTACCCTGACCAGGAAGTGGTTATCATGGAAAGTCTTCCAGGCCGAGCGGGGAAGCTGAATCCTGAAGATTGCTGACAGCTAGGGAGTGAGGGGAGGCTGGTTTCTGAGTGTGTTTTGTCAATTCCACTCTGCCATCTCCCCACCGGCCTCATGCTTTCTACTCTTCAGAACTTGGCTTTTGCTATTCCCTCCTGGGATATTCTTCACAATATTTCTACCTATTCAAATCCTGCTCATTTGTTGGTCTGAAGCTCCAATGCCACTCCCTCTGGAGCTTTGTTGGAGCTTCCAGCTGGAAGTCATCTTTCTTCTGAACTTGCCCCGCACCCACTATGTCTACTGTCCAGTTGGCCTCATAGATCCACAGATGGGTGTCATTGGCATTTCTTTGCTAGCTTTTCCTTTCCCCAGTGGCTCTAAGCCCCAGAGGTCAGACATTCTTACTTAATACACCTCTCGACTAGCCTGGTCTTCTTCTCTTCCATTACTGGCTGAGTCCCATTCTTCATCATGTCTCTGTTGGACAACTACCGAATAGCCTCCCCCTCCCCTTGCGCCTACCTCCAGTCTCCCTGCTCCTTCAATCCATACCCCATATTGCCCCCTAGCCATCTCCCTGAGGCAAATCTGTTAAAATTTCTCCCATGGTAAGGTGCTTCGATAGATTCCTGATGCATTTTGATAAAAATCACTGCATACCAAACTCCCCATCATTTGGTTTCTTCCGGTACCTCTTGTCCCAGATCTCCCCCTTCCTGTAAATGTTCTATCATCTAAGTTTGGTGAACCACTTTCTTTTCCTGGAAAAATCCATGAGTATTTCTAGCTCTTTGATACCAATCCCACTGCCTGGAATGTTCTTCCCACATTTGATGACCAAGAAAACTCTTTCACTATATTTGAAAATAGAGTTTAAATATTGCTTCCCTTGGGGGCCTCTTCCTCCTCTTGCTAATGATTAGTTTTGTGGTGCTCAGGAACATCCTATAATCCTGTCTTGGGTGATGACTGAACTTTCAGTCTATTTCTAGTGTGATCTGGTTCCTCAGTTCCAGTGAAATTCTTGTTTCCTCTTATGATTAGCCTTATAACTTCTCCTTGCTCCCATTTTAAAAGACAGGGCACTACCAAGCAATTTAGATTTCAATTTCCTTTAGAGAAGGAATGACTCTCCTTTTGCACCTTGGCAGAGCTGGACATGTAAGTATGTTCCAGTAAGAACTGGTCAAATGATTGATTGAGCTAGTTGGACTGAGTTTAAATAGATATTAAAGTCTTTATATGTGGAGCTGTTTCTTCTTGCAGTGTCTCCTATAGAGAATTTAGCTTAGATTTGGGCAGCAATAAGCACTGCTCCTGACCCCTGTGAGTAGCATTAGTTTAGCATTGTACAAAGAAATTTCATGTTCATTTGCTTAATTGAGCTGCTCATAAACCCTGAGAAGTAGTTATTATAATTACTGCCACTTTAGAGAGAAAGAAACTGATGCTTAAGGAAGTGAAGGGACATTGGCCAAGGTCTTTACTCATATTAGTCACATTACTCACACAGTAAGTGGCAAAACTGAGACTCTAGCGTAATCTTAATTCTGTAGCCTCTCATTTAACACAGATACTGGCAGCCCCCCCAGTCACTGGTGTGTGTTTAGCTGTCAGGAGCTTTGAAAAGTAGGAAAAAATGAAAATGATTCTCATTGGCGGGGAGCAAAAATGAAAGTTTGGGTTCCAATTTCTTCCATTGAATCAAATGCCTGGAGGCTGGTGTTCTTCACTGAAGGATGTTCATAGAGCTGAAGACCCGATACAGAGACCATGATAAAATGTGATGTGTTATAAATTGAGTCTCTTTACCTTCCAGGAAACCAATTAAGAGTAAGAATCAGAAGAATAAGAAAGAGAGTAGATCAGGATCTCATTCAAATTCCCAGAGACTTCAATGCTTAGCAGATGAAGAAAAGAAACAAGCAACTAAAAAACCCCCCTCCCCCTCCTCAGCAATCCCATGAGTACTGAGTGTCCAAAGAACTCTGTGGACATTGCTCTCCAGGAACATTATAACATGTCTTTCAGGATTACAGGACAATCAAAGCAGATCCCAGACAAGGATTAACAAGATCCTTCCAAGAACATGAGGAGGCAAGGTCACTATCATGGTGCCCCTCTCACCTTGCCTGAGTAGATAGTGAGATGGTGTGGGGGCTCCCCAGGAGAGCCAGCAGAGCTTGTGGGCTTTACGAATGAACTACTTTGTCTGCCTCAGGCTTGTTTAGGCTCCTGATGGAGCAACAGCTCATTCACAGAGACAGGGTGGCTGATTGCTTCTCCTTTTGTTTTGAGCTCCATCAGCGGTGGTTGACAGGCATAAGCAACAAAGACTTGACTTAGCTAAAATTAGTGCCATATCATCATGACTTCATGTTGCCCAATATAATCCATCTTGTGAAGTGAGGGGATGATTTTTTTCAAACAATTTTTAGCAGCATCATCAACAAGGACTTCTAATCAACGCTCAATCATCTCTCCTGAGGGAGAAGAACCGAATGTGGATGACACAACCCCAGAATCTTTTGCATTTGGGTTTGATTAATGTTTGCATTTAATTGGAATGCAGGTGTTCCTAATGTTCTGGAAATGTAGGTTATTTCAAATCAATGCTGAAGGCACAAACAAAACTAGAATTATCTTGGAAAGGTTGAACAGTTCTCTCCAGAGAGAGTGGGCTGGAGTCTCCCCAGCTATGGCAAATCGAGTGACCACCCCATAAATGAAGGAGCTGACATCTCATCTGCTGAAAGGGATGGCTAAATGGCCTGCTTTAAGTGAACCTCTACCAGACCACAAGGGAATAATGTATGAAGATGTGGGAGTTGCTCTTATAGCATTGTTGAGGAAGCTAAGCAACTTTTGAGTCAGGTAACTTTGCTTTTGAATGGCTTCCTGCCTTCAAGATGTTTATGGCCATGTGGGAGACAAACACAGGGTAATCCTATGAAACAATTCCTTCGAATAACTTTAAATATAAAGAACAGTGACTGTCTGGACACAACAAAGACATACCACAAAGAAAAGGAGTTATTTTTTGGTAAGCCAAGGTCAAGAATAATGGAAGGGCGCAGAAACAGCACCTGAGTGGATTTGTTCATTCAGCACTCAATAGATGTTTACTAAGTAATTACTATGTGTCAGGTCTGTTGTAGATTCTGGAGACAGCAATGAATAAACAATAAGTAAGTAAAATGTCTAGTATGTAATATAGTATTAAAGGCAAGGGAGGAAAAGAAAGCTGGAAAGGGGGCAAAAGATTGCAGGTAAGATAGTGGAATATTAGAGGGTGAATTTTGATCATTAGGAAGAAATTCCTTTTCGAGAAACCATTTTGAGGAGCCAAAATGTCCTTATTAAAATGTGAAGTCTTTATTTTAGCCAGGTAATATATGCAAGAGATACTCTTGATTTTTACTCCAAGCCTAACTCTCAATCTATTTGTGGTAGACATTCTACTTAATTCATTTTTATAGTATTTGAATTTTTACAATTATGTATTCTTATTATATTCAGAAAAACAAAAAAAATTAAACTCTACGTTGGTCTTTAAGGGACATACCATTTGTTATTCCCTAAATCATTATTAGAAAGGAAGTTAAATATGTTAAATATAATATTTCATATCAGAACAGGACTTAGCAAACAGTACTCAGTTGAGAACTTCCTCTGTTTTGTGATATAAGAATAAGGATCATATATTGACTTGACTATCTTCCCACAAATACCTAATGTTTTATTCAATCAAATCAGACTTCTCTCAAAAAAAAGGGGTGTCATCAAATGGAAAAGTAGATATGTCAAACAAAACAAGCATATTTAGTTTTTTAAAGTATGGCCATTGCAAATTTGAGGTAGAAATTAGAGAAACAAGTGAGTTCTCAAGAATGAAAAGATTCTTTGTAGAGAAGTTTCTGAGCTAAGCCCTTGAAAGCATGACTTTCCATGACATCTAGTTTTGTGGAACACCCAGCCCGTTCTTCATCTAAATCCCCAATTCCTTGAAATAATGGCATGGAAATGGACCTGGTGCCACCCTCCCCTTTATATTCTACCAGTGGAGAGAAAAAATGGGGTCTCCTTTCTGTGTCTTCATAACTCAGAAGTGAAAGCATGGTTTTTTTTTTTTTTAAGATTTTATTTATTTATACAAGCACTGGGATATAGGCCAGAGGCTCAGGAGGGTGAGAGGATTCACCAGAGACAGAGCAGGGAGCAGAACAGGCAGAAGGACTGAAGTACACTGCTGAGGGGAGAAGAGGACAAGGCAGGAGAGGTCTGTCTCCCTGGTGGGCCAAGAATCGAACCGGCGTTGCAGAGGCTGCAGACAGCTTCACAGCCCTGCGCTCTACCTGCTGTGCCACCGGGGAGGCCCGAAAGCATGGTTCTGGAACACACTTTTTAGAAAGCTTGTGTCTGAATCAGAAATACCTGTGAATCTCATCCAAAATGCAGATTCCAGGGCCCCACCTCATTCCTTCAGTTTCCATCCTGTGTTGACACTTCCTTGAATAACTACAAATATTGATGCCTGTGATATCACTTCTAATGCTGAGATTTACAGTGCTAGCTCCCAACAGGAATAATTCAATTATACATTCATATATTGTGCGAGTAATTTGGGGGCAGAGAGGAATACAGCCTTTAAGTGGAAAAGACTTTGGCTCTGGAATTCCCAAAGATTGCTGTGTTCAAGCGGAGTGCTATCTGTAGATTCTCAGCAAAGCTATGCTTAATTATCCACGTTGCTGGGTCTCTGGAAGCCCTTCTATGGCACCTGGGGGCTGGGACGAGTCTGAACCCCAAAGCCACTTCATGTGGGGTGAAATTTTGGATTTTGTCAGTTGCTCATTTCCCTCCCCCGTCACCTCTGCTGGTGTCAAAGGGCTTATCTCCCCCTGGAGTGGCAGCCCCACGGCAGGTTGCAGGTCACCAGCTTATCGCTACTTTACATGGCTTCTCCAAGCAAATGGTGAGCCCTCCTTGACTGGGGCGAGAGCTGGCTTAATGATTAACTTCAGACAGACATCTGCTTTTCATTACCCGGGTAGCCGACCAGAGCGGGGTGCTGTCGGGGCTGGTGTGGTCACTTCACAGCCATCAGGACGAGCTATAAAGCAAATTTAACATATCCTGTAATTACAGTCTGTTCAGCGCCGAGGGGCTGAGGAATCTGCAGATCTGATTTCAGGCCTGGAGAAAATGTTTATTGTATCTGCTCTGCCTGTTGATTTACTCAGAGGTCGGGAGGCCGGCTGGAGGCTGGAATTGGGCCACCCGGCACTGGAGGGGCTGCAGGGGTGCAGCGCCCTCTCGTTTAGGTCGTGATGCTCTTGGGAGGCTCCCACCGCTGGTCCCTTAATGCTTTTACAGGCTTTGGAATTCAGGCTAGTGGAAATGGATGGGTGGATCTGGTCTGGAATAAACAATCTTCACCCTCCACAATGTGGGTGCTCAGGCAGGGAGGCGGCCTCCATGGTCTTGCTCTCTGGCTGGGCCATTGAGTTAGTGACTTAAGAGTGACTATGGTTCATCCACCTGTGCCAGGCACGTGCTGGGTGTTTTGATCAGTTTCTCTTTGGCTCCCACAATGCACTCTGTGAGAGTGAGACATGATGATACCCATTGAGAAAGGGAGAAACTGAGGCAGGGCTTTGTTTTTGAATGCAGCTATAGTGCCTCCTTGGGATCTGTAGACTTTTGGACAGAATGAATAATGTACCTTGGGTTGGAGAATAGTTTAAAGAGGTCAGAAGTCCTGGGGTGGGAGTTATAAACATCAAGTCATCTGGACACCCCTGCCTTCAGTGTGCTGAATTTTACAGCTGAAGTTTCTCTGATTTCACTGAATATCATTTTTGAATCTTTTGACTTAACATAATAAACTGTATTTTTTAGAATGATAACAAAAGAAGCAGGTTGAACTGTTTCCTGAAGATTCGGTTATTTAATAAGCATTTATGGAGAACCCTGCTGTGTGGCAGATGACTCAATACAATATGCTAATTGAATAAAGAAAAAACCCTGAACTATTTGTGGTGAAACAGGGATAAGCCAGAAACTAAGATATTATAAAACATGGGCGTGAGGATGGGCCTCAGGCAGAATTTAGTGGCAGGTTGATGGCCAAAGAGGGCAGGTGTGAGGGGGGTGGGGGCTATATAGGCTCCAACAGGGCGATGCATGGGAGAAGGAACAGTCTCTTGGCTTATGATTTCCCTTCTCTCAATCCCAAATCCCTGTAACTATCTCTTCTCTCCCCTACAAAATGTAGCCTTTAGGGAAGCATTAGATTGAGTTCATTCAAACAAAAGTTTAAATGGCTGATGTCAAGGAATTTATTTCAGAAGAGGAAATCACATGCAGTAGCAGGTTGTTTAGGGAAGTTTGGGGGTAGACGGTATCCTAATGCCTGGACAGGTTAACCGAGGAGAGGCTGCCCAGGAGGAACTAAGATTTGGAAGCTGACCGGTGGATGAGTGGGCAGGCACTGGGGAGGCTGCCCTGTGGCTTCTCAGGAGACTTCCCTGATCACACTCCCTAGATTGGGATGTGATGCAGGCCCCCAGGTAGAGAGTCCGACTCAGTTACCAGCGTTGTGTGACTCCTTTTCTTACCTTTGGGGCAGGGAGGGTGAGGCAAGTTGCAGGAAGACTTGCCTGAGGCTGGACTGGGATTTCTGAAGTGATTCCTGGTCAAAGACCAGCCATAAGGAGGAGGCCAACCAGCCACAGGCAAGGGCTCGGAGCTGGACAGGGCCCCATGTCTGTTGCATCTGGATCACTTTGCCTTCCCTCTCTGGCCATTTCAAAGAGGGTGATGCTGGGGAATTGAAGGATTCTGAGGAAATGGACATTTTATGGGCATATGAATGATGTAGGAGCTCTGTGAGAATGGTTTTACTTTGGTGCAGTAAAGGGTTTTCTCAGTTTTAGTTTAGAGGAGGGTTCTTCCAGTTTGTCTCTTTCACACGAGTTGCCATGAAAATCCCAGAATCCTGGACATTTTTATATAGCTAAGCAGAGAAAACCTATGTGTCCACCAGAGGTGCTGAAGGAAAATTCATGATGATGTTCTTAAATGCTTTAAGATTCTTTACATTTGGAAAACTGAGGAAACAACAAATGGAAATTTTGAGCCAATACGTGTCTATAAGATTTTGGTTAAAGATGATTCTTTTTTCCTCTCAGAAAAACCATTACAGGGCCTCCCCTGGTGGCCCAGTGGTTGAGCGCTGGGCTGCAAAGCTGCCCGCAGCCTCCACAGCACCGGTTCAGTCCCCGGCCTCGGGCGAGTGTCCCACATGGCGCGCAGACCTCTCCTGCTGTGTCCACTGCTCCCCTCAGCAGTGTATTTCGTCTGTCTGCCTGTTCTGTTACCCGCTCTGCCTCTGGTGAATTCTCTTACCATCCCGTGCTTCTGACTGTACCCAGTGCTTATATAAATAAATAAATAAATCTTAAAAAAAAAAAATACCACTACAGTGGTAAAAGGAATAGAAAAGGCAAAAACCTATCAGGAAAGGGGAAAGAAAAAAATTGGAAGCAGGAAAGTGAATAGACCTGAGTAAATGATTCTGTATTTTTTATTTTATTTTTATTTTTTTATTTTAATTTTTAAAAAATATTTTTTATGGAGTCTTTTTTTTTTTTAAAGATCTATTTATTTATTTATACAAGCACTGGGTACAGTCAGAAGTTCAGGAGGGTGAGAGAATTCACCAGAGCCAGAGCGGGGGGCAGAGCAGGCAGAAAGACCGAAGTACACTGCTGAGGGGAGCAGCGGGCGGCAGGAGAGGTCTGCGCGCCATGTGGGACCCTCCTCCAGTGGCCGGGGAGCAGCAGGGGATCGAACTGGCGCTGTAGAGGCCACGGGCAGCTTCGCAATTCAGCGCTCAACCGCTGCGCCACCGGGAGGCCCTGATTTTGTATTTTAGGGAATGTTGGAAAATCAAACACCTGTAGGCAGGAAGGATCATTAAAAAACAAGTTGCAGAACCTTGGAATGAATCCCAAATTAAAGGCACACGAATGGATAGAGTCTGATGATCAGGCTCCTGCGTCTTCCCTGATAAGTAGTCCACAAAGTTCACTCTCAGGAGAGGAAGAAGAGAGACAACCTGGGTTCAGATATATTGGGCACAGCAGAGGAGGGGGCATCATATAGAAAAACAGGAGGGTTAAGTGGAGGTTCACATACAGCCCAGTTTTCTTTTCTGCTCTTGGAAAGTGGATAGTTCTCCTCCTGGCAGGAGATTGGCTGCTTTGTCCTTGGGGAAGCTTGATGAAGAAATGAGATCTAAAGATACTGAAAGAAGTTTAGTTTCCCAAGGAAATGACCAGGTCTCCATCTTCAATAAAGCTTAACCTGAGAAGATTCATGCAAAAACTATTCTAAGTAATATTAATGTTTACTTTCACATAAGGATGGATAATTAAAGATCACCAAACATTTGAGGAAAGATTTTAAGGTGAAAATAGAATTAAATTAGAACAACAAGAACAGCATAACAGAATTAAATTGAATTAAACAAAAATGACACGGAAAAATGGAACTCAGAGGAAGTTGACAATGCAAGTGACAGAAGCAAATTTGAAAATAAATCTTTCCCCAATTAGTTAATATCTTTAGAAATATGTAAATACACTATAGAAGAACAAATAATATTTTACTTAAAAAAGGGACATTTAGAGAACAGAAGACCCTTTGCAAGTAAAAAAGTAAAACAGAGTAGCCAATATAGGACTGAAAAATAAGCCTGATGAAATAAAAAATAAAGAACACAAAGTAAATGACTGGAAAGTATGAAAGAAAAGATAAGAAAATTAAATGACTAGACCAGGAACTAATAGGCATTCCAAGAAGGAACAGAGAAAGGGGAAAGGAGGAAATTATCCCTCTAATTGGAATTTCAAAAAGAAGAAACAGAGAAAATGGAAAGAAGGAAATTATCTAAGAAATATTACAACTAAAGGATATGAGTTTCCAAATTAAAAAGGTCTATTGAGTACACGTTAAAAAGACACATACCAAGAATGTTATTGTGAAATTTCAGAGCACTCAGCAGTCTGAGAAGTTCTTAAAAACTTTGGCAGAGAAGATTAAAAAGGAGGAGGAGAAAATCAGGCCATGCCCAGAGGACTGGCAGTCATTATGGCCAAGGCCTCTCAAAAGCAGACTAGGAGCCACGGCCCAATGAAGCAACATTACACACAATTCTAGGCCCAGCCAAACTACCAGCTCAGTGTGAATGTAAAGACACAAAATGTTTCCAAAAAATTTTGCTGCCACATTTTCTTTATCTGCTGTCCATCCATGGACATTTAGGTTGTTTCCAGATCTTGGTTATTATGAATAATTCTGCACTGAACATGGGGATACAAATCTCTTCCAGATTCTGACCTCAATCCTTTTGGACAAATACTCATAAGCAGCATTACTATATCATAAAATATTTCTAATTTTGATTTTTTAAGGAAACGCCATACTGTTTTCCATAGCTGCTGTACATTTTATATTTCTACCAGTTATGCACAAGGGTTCCAATTTCTCCATGATTTTTGCTAAAGCTTCTTTTTTTTTTTTTTGTTAACCAATTTCTATGGGCTAAATGTTTGCGATCTCCTCCTTCCAATTTATATGTTCCAATTTATATGTTCAATCTTAAATTCTTAATATTGTAGTATTTTGAGGTGGAGGCCTTTGAGAGATGATTAGGTCATGAATACAATTAGTCCCTTTATAAAAAGAGGAGACATGGAATTTCTCTCTCTTTCTGTTCTCCACTGTGTGGATATGATAAAAAGATGGCCATTTGCAAATCAGGAAGCAGACTCTTGTCAGATAGCATATCTGTCAGCACCTTGATCTTGAATTTCTGAACTTCCAGATCTGTGAGAACTAATTTATGTTATTTATAAGTATCTCAATCTATGGCAATTTTTTTTATTTTAACCTGAACTAAGACACCATCCTAACAGGTGTGAGGTGATATCTCATAATGGATTTTGTTTGCATTTCCTTGTGTGATATATGTATAATGGAATATTGTCATTAAAAAGAAGGAAATCCTATCATATGATACAACATGGATGAATTTTGAGAAGATTCTGATAAGTGAAATAAGTCAGCCACCAATGGACAAATACTGCATAATTCCACTTACACGAGATATCTAAGGTAATCAAACATAGAAGCAGAGCATGAAAAGGTAGTTGTCAGGGACTGGGGACAGGGAGGTGATGGTTAAAGAGAGCTGAAATCTCTTACTACATTGTAGAACAGTAGGTGATACCTGAAGTGGAAAAAGATAACCCTGTCCGTGTGCTATTCAAAATATAGAGTCAATTATTTAAAGAAATATTTAAGAAATAAAAAATGGTTGCCTATGGGGAATGGGCTTCAGGGATGGAGCAGAAAGCCTCCATCTTTTCTAAAATACCACGAGCTTTGCTATGTGTCCTTGAATCATGGCACCATCCATGATGCCTGCAGGAGGGTGCTGGGGCTCCTCCTCTGCTTTCATAGCCCTTAGTGTTGTGGTTTTTGGAGTCAGTGGGCTTGGAGTGCGGGGTCCTTGGGTGCATTCTGGGAAAAGTTTCACCAGAGTTCCCATTTCAGCAATATGCAGCGAGTTTCCCAGGCGAGTTTCTCCACTAGACAGAGATGTTAATTACATTTAAAGAGCAGGTTTATCACATGCAATTTGCAGCAACATGGATGGCGCTGGAAGGGATCATGCTCAGCGAAATAAGCCAGAAAGAAAAAGAAAAATACCGGATGGTCTCACTCATAGCAGGAATCTAGAAAACTTAAATAAGGGACCAGGAAAAAGAATAACTACAAGAAAGTAAAAATTGGGGCCTCCCTGGTGGTGCAAGGGGTTAAGCATCGCACTATGAAGCAATCCTCAACTTCTGCAGCATGAGTTTGATTCCCCTGGCCGGCCAGGGAGCAACCCACATGGCGAAACGGACCTCTCCTGTCTCGCCCGCTGCTCCCCTCAGCAGTGTATTTCAGTTTGTCTACCTGTTCTGTTCCCTACTCTGTCTCTGGTGAATCCTCTCATCCCCCTGCATATCTGGTCTGTACCCCAGCTCTTGTATGCATAAATAAATAAATCTTTAAAAAAAAAAAAGAGAAAGTAAAAATCAAAATCAACAAACTATGAACCAGAGACACTCTATGGGGGGTGGGAGGGCGGGGACGGGAGGGATTGGGGTCAAAATAAGGGGGTCGCAATTGTATGGGGAATATAAAAATAAAAAAAAAATTATATTAAAAAAATAAAGAGCAGGTTTATTAGGGAAAGGGATGGAAGAATAAAGAAAATTGTATAGACACAAGCAGGCAGAAAGAGCTGCCCAGAAAGGGACAGGTTTGCTAAGAGGTGCGTGGTCTCAGGCAGGTAGACTTGAGGATAGCTGCCCTGCTGAGGGAGGTCGGTGAAGAGAAGTCCCTGCATGATACAGGTCATGGGTGGGCAGAAAGCTGCTGCCCTGAAGAGGGAGAGAGTGGGTGAAAAGAGGCACCTGCATAGTCACAGGTGGGCAGTGGGATTGCTGCCCCGAGCCTATGCAGACACTGAACTGATACAGTCTTCTTCTATTTGGGAGGGGCTCACTCCTTGTAAGCCAATTGGTTGTTAATTTTGGATAACTTTGAAAAGGGCCAGTGATTCTACAATGGGCTCAATCTCCATATCTTTACCTTTGGATGCGCCCTCATACCTGCTTGGATGTTATGCTTTGTAATCTAGGCGTCTGCATCTGCGTGTAAGGATACTAGTTTCCATAACTGTGTCCTCTGCCCTAAGGATCTTGGTTTTCATAGCTGTGTAATGGCTATGCTAATCTCCTTTACCCCCACTTCCTTGTGTGAGCCAGGTTTCTGGTCTTGTGGTACACCTCCTTTTCAGTTTTTTTTTCTATTCTTGTCCTCCATTATTAGCATCAACCTCCAGGACCATGGACCCCATCCTGCCTTCTAACTGTTCGTTTCCCTAGCTCTCCAATAGATCATGAACACTTGCAGGTTGGGGACATGGGTGTTCCATCATTGTGTCTCCTGGGGCCTGATACGGTGCCTGCACATAAGGGTCACTCAGTCATCATTCTGAGTGGAACAGGGCCTTATCAAGACTTGGCGCATAGAGCAATTTTGTCCTTATTTGGTGGATGAAATCCAAACCAAAATTTAAAAAGTGAGTGACTTCTGGTGAAGAATAAAGATAAGTGGAAGTCACTTCCCTCTTGCTTGGTTCTAGACAGGCGGGCAGTTGGGGAACCACTTCCTCTCACCAATCCTGAGAATTGTCACCCAACCCTCACCAACTTTTTCCTCCTCTGCATCTTGCCTGTCTTCGGTTTTTGAGGAGGAGATTAGGGAAGATGAATCAGAGGAGAGAGAGAGAAGATCTGAGCTATCTGGAGGATGCTTCTACTAGTCAGAGTGGGGAGTGAGAGATGTACTTCTGAGCAGAGCCAAAGGGTTCTCCTAGTTCCTGGCCTTGAGCCCAGCCAGGTCTTCATTATGTGTGTATCTTAAAACAGTTCCCGGGGTGAGCATGGCCTGGAACCGGGTACCTACTTTGTAGGACCCAGTGGGAAATGAATAGGTGGGTCCCTTGTAAATTTACCAAGAATTTTAAAACAATGACAGCAGAACATTAAGGAAAGTTGTTTTCCTGAATTGGGGGAACTCTGTGCCTGGGCAGGCTGCCTACCCCTGGAGGCAGGCCTGGGGCGCCTCCATGGAGGCCTCAACTCTTTGTGAAAGTTAATATATTTTCTAGAAATTCTTAAGAATTTCTAGAGGGGAGAGCAGAATGAACTTTAGTGGAAGAATATGGGTGCTTTGCTGGTGGAAGAACTCTGGTGACCACAACTGAGGGGAGAAATTCTATACTGTCAAAATATTAACAAGGATGTAAAACAATGGTACTTCATTAAGTTGACTGACTGACTAACCAATTAACATTAGTTAAATAGAAAAGGAGAGTAAATAGAAAAAAAAAGAGGATAAAGAAAAACAAAAGGGGATAAGAAACAAGGTCAAAGACATTTGAGACACAGTGTACCCACACTCTCCACCAATATTCTGTTGAATCCCAGGAATTACTCCCATACCTGTCTCTACTTTTACTCTATGTTCTCAATAAGGATGAATTTTATTTATTTATTGTTTATGAATTTTATTTATTTTTTTCACTTTGCAATAATTTTTTTTATTACTAGTTTCCCAATTATCCTTATTGAGGTTAAGTCAGTTTACATCATTGTATTTGTGTTAGGGGTTGTAGGTGCAAATTTCTACAAATAAATGTTTTCATACCGTGCCCATCATCCAAGTCCTAATAATCTGCCATGCTTCCTTGACCTGGACCCCCCCCTCCCCTCCCCCCCCCACCCCGCAACCCTCCCCTTCTGGAACCTTTGATGTCAGATGTCAAGGGTTTGTTACTGGTTTGGTTTTGTCTGACCCTTTGATTTGTTTCTCTATATTCCATATATACATGAAGCCAGCCGGTAATTTGCCTTTGTCCTTTGGATTTCTCTTGGTGTTATCCTCTGGTTCCAAAGAATGAGTTTTAAATTGTTGCCAGAGAGTATTTCCCAAGGCAACAGAGAGCAGGCCTGAACCCCCTTACACCCAGGAATAATGAACTCCAACTCATTGTGCAATGGGCACCTGGCTGGAGACTTTGCATTTTTATTCAGTTTATATTTTTCTGTTTCACCTATCTCCTGGCCTTGGTCAACATTGCAGACAACATTTCCTTTTCTGCCCAGTGCCTCCTCCCATTTGGGTTGTTTTTTAAAAGATTTATTTATTTATGCATACAAGAGCTGGGGTACAGGCCCAGGATGCAGGGGGTGAGAGGATTCACCAGAGACAGAATAGGGTACAGAATAGGCAGACTGACTGAAATACACTGCTGAGGGGAGCAACAGGCGAGACAGGAGAGGTCTGTCTCGCTGTATGGGTTGCTTTCTGGCAGGCCCGGGATCAAACTCGTGCTGTGTAGTGTGGTGCTTAACCCCTTGCACCACCAGGGAGGCCTTCCCATTTGGTTTTACTTACACTTGCTTCTTTTGAAATGCAAAGCATGTGGGGTGGGGGGACTTGCAGGCTCTGGACCCCTTTCTGCCTCCTGCTCGATGTTCTGGGTCCTGTGCTGCCCAGGCCTCTGGTCAGCTTAGTGGTTGCTTTTGAATGTTTTTAAGTTCCAAGGAATCATGACTCCAGGGAGGCAGAATCTGTTGGAATGAAAAAAGAGATGTATTTAAAAACTAGAAGGAAATGGATTCAGAGATGAATATTTGGCAAAAGTCACATTTGTGAATTTTAAAGAGGGCCCGTGGTGGGGAGAGAAAGCTGTACTCAGCCCCCAGCTCCGCACAGGGCTTCGCACAGCCAGAAAGCAGAGGATTTTGCCAAAAAATGAGGGAGTGAGCCAAGAGAGTGGGGACTAGGAATCTGCAATTGGCCCACTCGATTATAATATTAAAAAATTAATAGTTTGCATATTCCTCCCTGCCTTCCAACATTGAAATCCCCTTAAGCTTGGCACAGCTGGATAGTAGGCCGCAGATGACTATCAGAACTGTCCGACCTTAGCAATAAATAGTCCACACAGACAGTGGCCCCAGCGGTGGGTCTGTGTTTTAGGACTTATCTACATGGCAGCAGGAGCATTTGGGTTAGGACGAGGAATCCAGGGATGGATTTGGGCAGGCCTTTGATCTGAACTGACTGAAATAAAAGAAACCAAGGCATCCCTGATTGCCCGACCAGATTCCCTACCCAGCTCCTTGCAAGCTCAGACGATTAATAGGGTCACAAAATGCCAACCTTAGCGACCCGGATTCCTAGCACTGGAAGTGATTGCAAATTTGACTCATGAGCTGCTCCCCAAATTGCTCTGGCCTCTTTATTGTTTGAAACAGATGAAGATAAAAGTTAACACGGCCCTCGTGAGTCATGTCAGGCTTCACATTACAGAACCAGCCATCCTGGGAGGAGAATTGAGGACAAAGCCTTTGAGAGTGGGCACAAATGAGCGCAGAGAACAAGGCTGCTTGAAAATCCAGTGTCTGGTTCCCAGGAACTTAGCACCAGATAGCTGTTCCCTGGTAAGAGCGCTTCTCATTAGTCATTTCCATTAATAAACACACGCGATTGCCATATGGAAATATGATCTGCAGCCCCGATTCCTCCGAAAATAGAGCGTTCCCAATTGCAGCTATTTAACTTCCCTTACAAATACTCTTCTGACTCTTCCTTCAGAAAGACTTTTCTCAAACATTCGGGGGAGGAGAAAGTAATGGGACAGGCAACAGGGAGGACTGACCTGAAAATGGCCCCAGGATCTTCCACAGGTGAGTATACACCACTGGTCTCCTCAGAACCAAGGAAAATTAGGAGCCCATCATAGGCAGTAAGTCAAGTTTCCTTTGTGCCCAGAATCCAGTGATCAACTATGACATTCATCACAATGGCACCATGTTGCAGGGGAAAGCACAGGGAACTTGAATTTATATCTTGATCAGAATATGCTTAGCTGAGTGACTCTGGGCAAGATGTTGAGCCCCTCTGGGCCTCAGTTTTCTCACTGAGATAGTGAAGATACTCAGCCTAGAGAAATATGGTCACTTGCTTTACGAGGGGAACAAAGTCTTAGTAAATAATTCTGTGCCTAGGAAGGGCTTGAGGTATACTCTGGGTACAGATGGCAGGAAAGATGATCTTGTGCTTGTGGAGGGGCCTCTGCTGAGCAATGCCAGTCATGTCTCCTTGTTCTCCTTTTACATGTTCTCTGGGAAGGAGGGCAATTTGTGAGAGGTCAGTTCCGATGATCCTTATGCTGAAATTGTTGCCATTTTCAAACTGGGAGCTTTACTTCTTTTAATGCTTGATTTGGTCTCCTTCAATTTTCCTTCCTATGCCTGGAATCCCAAACTACATTCTCTCAGAATCTATAAGGTTTAGAAACAAAATGTCTTAACTCCTACCCTAAAATTAGCTCAATTGCTAAAGAAAGTAAAGATATAGTGTAGGGAATATCATATGAAATTTTAAAATAATAAAAAGAGTTTAACATGTTTATTTGCAATAGCAACAAATTGGAAGTAATCTAGATGTCCCACAGTAGAGACAAAGGAATACTATGCAGCCCTTAAAATGTAGTTGTTGAAGAAAATGTAATGAATGCTTTTGGAAATGTTAAGTGAAAAAAATAAAATTTAACTACAAATCAAAATATTAACAGATATATACATATATGATGAGTTATGGAGGTTTTGTTACTTATTAATTGCCTAAAAAGCACACAACATAAAATTAACCATCTTAGATTTTTTTAAGTGTACCGTTCAGTAGAATTAGATATGTTCATACTACTGTATGAATATAAAAAATCACTATCTCCATGAATTCCATTAGTCTAGGTGCCTCATATAAGTAGAATCATAAAGTATTTATCCTTTTGTGGTTGGCTTATTTCACTTAACTTAGTGTCTCATTGTGTGACATGAATCATATTCCATTGTATATCTATGTCTTATTTTATTTTCATTCATTTTGGTTGCTTCTATTACCTGTTGGCATTTATGAAATATGCTGCTGTGAACATGGGTGTGCAAATACCTCTTTGAGTTCCTACTTTAAAAATTTTTTGGATATATTCCCAGAAGTGATATTGCTGGATCATGATAATCCTATTTTTAATTTTTTTGAGAAACTTGCCCAGAGAAACTGCACAATTTTATATTCCCACCAATAGTACACAAGGGTTCCTTTTCCTCTTGCCAACACTTGTTCTTGCCAACACTTGTTATTCTCCGTTCTTTTTTTTTAATAGTAGTTATTTTCATTTTATGCTTTGGTATATCTCCCCATTTGTTTTTCATTACAACCAGCACTTCTTATGTAATCAGAAAACCCACAATAAATCTCATGTAAAAGATAGAGTGGAGGAACTGATATTTTCTTTCTTTTTATTTTAAAATTTATTTATTTATATTCTTATATTGTTGTTAATTTTGGGGGCTGATATATTCTGTGTCTTATTAACAAGTCTTGGGTATTCCTAGATGCTGTTCACTCCCAGACCTTACCTATTCCATTGCCTTGAATCTGTCTAATTAAGTGTTAGAGATTATGTCTATCAGGGTAACCTGAGAAAAATATTAGAGTAGTGTTGGCATTCTTGTTTGCAGAGTAAGAAACAAAAGATTTAGGTTGTTTCTATGCTCCCACAAAGGAACTAATTGAATTTAGAAAATTAAAAGTATTTTAATGTAAAAGATCAGTTAAACCAAATATTTTAGATTTTTATGAAATAATGGACTCATTATTTGAAGTTGAAGAAAATAATTAGCTTGTTATGTGGCTTCATATGGTGCAGTCTTTAATATTTTGCCGACAATTAGCTTCAGAAGGTGGATCCTCATCATGTCTTATTAATAGACCTTGCAATTCAGTGCAGTCCCACCACACAGCCATTTGTTGAAGACCCTACTAAGAGATAGGTGCTTTGACTAATCCTGTCCTTAATGCAGATTATTTTATTTTATAGATGAGTTACTAGGGCATGAATGTATTTACCAATTCACCATGCACAGAAATGTGAAGTGTTGACTGAGGTTGACTATGAGACAAATGGCAAATGTGGAAGTGGACTCGGAGCTGGGGGAAGCTTTTAAAATGTAAAAAAATGTGTATGTTATTTCAATGGTGGCCTTAGGGAAGAAACTGCCCTAAGTTCTTTTCTTCTTAAGCTCTTGATTTAAAGTCTACTGTGTTGGGAAGTTAATTGATTTTTCAGTTTAGTTCAAGAGCTTTTAAAAGTAGCAGCTGGGGGATCATTGATGGAGGGTTGATCTATTCCAAGAGTTTTGAGAAGGCTATTTTGCGGTGCATGGCTTTCTTTCGTCTTCTCAGTATTTCTTCATCAGAGAATAAAGACTCGCCTACAGCACTCTGTGTACCCAGGCCATGAAATGAATCATTCCAGGCTACTTAAGTAAATCAAGTCAGAAACTTCTGCCATTCCAGCTCCCTCCTTCTCTGCTTTCTTATGAAAGGATCTGAATATTCTTCAATCATGAGATTAAAGTGTTAGTGTTGAATGAGACTGGCAGTAAAAACAAACAAACGAAGAAAGAGACAATATGTATTGTGTCCTGGTACATGCAGTAGCTGGTGAGGATTAAGAGGGAGGACTATGCAAGGAACAAGCACATTTTTAATCTACTGGAAGCATCAGGATGGCACAGACATTACTTTTTACTGTTGAACGGAAATAAGTAAGAACACATCATGTGACAGGGTACATTGGCCCGAGATGCTGACTTGGGTATCAAGAGAATTGTGATGAATTACTTAATCGTCTTTCACCCCCACCCTACCTATTTCTGGGTATTATTAATATTATCTCCATCTTGCTCTTGAGTGAACTCTGGCACAGAGAAGGGATTAGCTTAAGCTCACACAGCCAAGAAGGGCCAGAAGTGGTGAATCTTAGTCTGAAAAATCCAGAACCTGTATTTACAACCAGGTCGTTTTTCTGTCTCAGACAGAAAATGAGATGAAATGAGAAGTGAGATGAAATGAGCTTGTGCAGCTCCAAGTCAGCAGATGGGATGAAAAGAAAAGGGACCTCGAATGTGAGGTTCACTGTTAATATCAGACTAGATTCCAAGTGGATCTTTGTCCAGGAGTTTGTGAGGTCAGAGACCCTGTGGTCCTGCCCCCAACCGGCAAGCTCCCTCTACTCACCGGGCTGGCAACTCTCTCTTCTCTTTGTCCCCAGTGGGGGAACGTTGGGGTGGGGGCGGGCAAACAAATAGGGACGGTGATGGCTTTAGGTTGTCAGGTGAGCCAGCCAGTGCAGTCCCAGGGCAGAGGAAGCAGAGTCTAAGGGAAAGGTTAGTTAAAGCAGTAATGCTTTATGGCTTACTAATGAATTCCATTTTATAGTCCAACTCCCTTAAGTTGTCTCTTCCTGTGATTAATTCCTCTTCTCCCAGCCCCCTTTAAGCAGACATTGTTGATAGGGAGTGTTCAGTGTTGAATGAGTAAAACATACTAATGCATGTTCTCTTCAGCCAGAGATAACCTTGCTTTAACCATGATGAATGCAACTTTTACAAGGGAAGACACCATCAGGAAAGGGGCTTTTGGCTTATGCATTAGACACTCAGGTAAAGCACGTTGCTTAGCAGTGTTTCAATCTCTTTCTCTCAAACATTTTTTTTGAATACCTTGATCTGTCTTTCAGTGTCTCTAAAATGAAGTGATTCACGGATGTAAATACCCCAACTGACAGCTTTGTTCTGGATTGAATCAGCTCTCTGGCCTTCCCTGCCCCCCAAATACTCCACAACTTTTTCTTCCTTAGTTAGCTAGGAGACAAAGAAGCAGATTTTTGGGAAACTCATAGAGCTTAAAAGTCATTAAATTACACAGGATTAGAAGTGACTCCTTTTGGGGATCAGGGAATTTTAATTCTCCTTATGTGTGTTTGTGTGCATGGACTTGGAGGCAGAACAGAGAGGATTTGCTGGTTAGGATTATGCACTTTTTGTTTCAGCCCAGACTTCTTCATTTTGGCCCAGGCCACCAAAATATACAGAATAAAACCACCTGTCACTAGTGATGGTTATTTATCAGGATGTGTCCGGTATTGAGAAAGCTCTAGAAAAAGGGGAGGCATGAGCTGGGACTCAAGTGGGCAGCAGATCAGAGCAGATGCCCACAGGATGGACGAGCCCATGTGAAAACAGAAGAGAAAAGCAAGCAAAGCTATCTTTGTGTGAACAAGTTATTTACATATCTACTTTCTTCCAGCCCTTACAAAGGATCTCTTCCATGTTGGCAGGAGAAGACTTTAAAGAGGAAAAAAAACAATCTCTCTCCCAGAACTGATAACCAAATAAAATACTGTTATATTTTCTGTCTAATAAGCACAAGAAGTTCCATAACTCCCTTGATTAAGCATATTATCCTTTTTCAGAAAGTCAGCTTGATTTATGCAAAAAGTGATTTGGACATACTTTCTCCGGCCATGGAGATTTCATAATTCCTAGTGTATGTCTGGAAAATCTCCTCTGGTCGTGAGTCCAAACCAAATTAATGTCTTCCAGAGTGACCTGAGGGATTAATGAGGTTTCTGCTGTCAGTTCTACCCATCCAGGGTCAAGTAAATCATTTGCTGGCTCTCTGACTCCACGTTGGATGATAACAACACTGCAGATGCCTTTGAAATACAGCATCACTGACACTCTCCGTCCATCTGCTGGGACATATTTTAGGCTCTGCTTCTCTTTCTGCTGTAAACTCGGCCTTTAATGGAGTCAGTAATTGCTGATAAATGGGGTATCAATGAAGTCAGCGTACTGGAGGTTTCCCCACTCTTTTCTGCTGATGTGTACTATTTAAATCTCTTCTGACATTGGCCTGGAATTATTGTTTGCCCAGCTCTTTAATTCCCTGACTGGTGTTCTTAGTTGAGTTCTTTATCTTCCTTCTTTTTGGACAAACATGAGCTGGAGGGCAAGAGGCTTCCTGGGTCCTGTGTTCTTCCTACCAGAAGGAGTTATACAACCTGCTGTCAGATCACATCTGCAGAACTAGTTGGAGTTTAAAGATTTTCTACCCTAATTATGCTGCTACCCAAGTGCTAGGACCCACTCCTTTGTGGGCTTAAACTATGAAATAATGGGAAGGTTTTGAAAGCTTTGAAAGAAATGTCTCTTGGATTTCTATACTCTAAGAATGGAGTTTTAGCATTTGTCACTAAACATCACTATTTTCTTCTTTGTTCCTCTGCTTATAAATGGGGATTAAAGGTAAAAGCACTGGTACATTCTATGGAATACTATTCAGGCATAAGGAAAGATGAAATGCAGACATTTTCAGCAAAATGAGGGCATTTGAGAGAATTACATGTGTCAAAGTAAGCCAGAACAATAACAACAAACACTGGACATTTTAATAGAGGGAATTTGACAACGTAAAATACTTACAAAAGTGAGCATACATGAATAGAACAGCATGCAGGCTCTGAGGTTAAAGGGGAAGCGAGGGACAAGGAGCATGTAAGGGATGCTGGTGGGGTAAAAAAAAAATAGCACAAGAACGGGATTTTAAAAAATAGATGTTCCATAAAATGACACACTGACCAATGGAACAGAATTGCGAGCCTAGAAATAAATTCACACTTATGAAAAAGAAGCCAAAAGTATAAAATGGAGAAAGGGGGGTCATTTTAACAAATGATGCTGGGAAAACTGGACAGCCACATGCAAAAGAATGAAACCAGACCCCCTCTTTCACATCATATACAAAAATTAACTCAAAGTGCATTGAAATCATGGAAGTAAGACCTGAACTCATAAAATACGGAGAATGAAACACAGGCAAGACACTCCATGCCACTGGCTTCAGTGATGTCTTTGGGGAGTTGACTCCAGCAGCAAAGGAAACAAAAGCAAATATAAACAAATGGGGCTACATTAAACTTAACAGCTTCTGCACAAAAGAAACTCTCCAAAAAAATAAAAATGAAAAGATATCCTACAGAGTGGGAGGAAATATTTGCACACCATATGTCGGACAAGCAGCTGATATCCGGGATCAGCAAAACACTCACACGACTCAACAAAAAGAAAATAAATAGCTCAATCAAAAAACGGGCAGAAGAGCTAAACAGACACTTTTCCAAAGAAGACATACAGATGGCCAATAGGCACATGAAAAGATGCTCTTCTCTGCTTACCAGTTAGGGCTGCAGGTGTGGTTGGCCCTTCCCGGTCTCAGTTTTCTCAACTGTAAAATGGGCCTGGCTGGACCTGCCCTTCTTATCGCGGGACTTGGGAATGTGTTTGTCCCTGCTTCAGACACATTTTTTTTTTTTAAGATTTATTTATTTATTTATACAAGTACAGTCAGAAGTGCGGGAGGGTGAGAGAATTCACCAGAGCCAGAGCGGAGAAGAGAACAGGCCTACTGATGAACGACACTGCTGAGGGGAGCGGCGGGTGGCAGGAGTGGTCTGCGCGCCATGTGGGACCCTCACCCGGCGGCTGGGGATCGACCCGGTGCTGCAGAGGCTGTGGGCAGTTTTGCAACCCAGCGCTCAAACGCTGCGCCACTGGGGAGGCCCTGCAGACACATTTTTGAGCACTTATGTGCTAAGTACAGAAACAAGTACCTTTCCTATACTATCTCATCCTCACAAAAGTTCTATGAGACCAGTGCTCTTCCAGATCACCATTTTACTACTAAGGAAATGGAGACATCATTAAAGTAAAACAAAGAAAGGAGGGAAGGAGGGATGGAAAGGAGAAGGGAGCGGAGCAAAGAGGGAAGAAAGATATCAATAAAATTATGGGTATTAAAAAATAGTTTGGGGCCTCCACAGTGGTGCAGCGGGTTGAGCGCAGCACTGTGAAGCTGCCCTCAGCCACTGCTGCATGAGTTCGATTCCCAGCCAGGGGGCTACCCACATGGTGCGGCAGACCTCTCCTGGCTCACCCACTGCTCCCATCAGCAGTGTATTTCAGTAGATCTGCCTGTTCTGTTCCCTGCTCTGTCTCTGGTGGCTCCTCTTACCCCCTGCACCTCTGGTCTATATCCTGGCTCTTGTATAAATAAATAAATCTTTAAAAAATAATAAAAAATAGTTTGTAGCTCTTCCTATATACTTTTCAAACACTTTAAATATTATTTTATCTTTCCTTCTCACAAACTGTTAGGTATTTATTGATATGCCCCTTTCACTAGAATTTAGAGAGAGAATGAGAGTCTTCCCTCAGTTCTCACAAGTCAGGAAGGGCAGGGCTGCTGCTTGGTAGAGATACACTCTTTGTAAACATGCTTCAAGGAAAGAAAGAACCATGTTAATAGTATCATGAGATGCCCGACTGCCTTGGGGAAACGTGACCCACGAACACAAACTGGAAAATGGCCTGCCCCACGCATATTTTAGATTAGACCGTAAAACAAACAAACAATAAACCAAATCACTAGGGGCAAGCAAGTTGTGACCAAGGAATGATTGGCAGGGCTGGAGAAGATGTAGAAAAAGAGAGCAACCTCTGAGAGGAATATTAGGGAATTTGGTTTAAAGTGGTTCTGAGGCTGAGAGGAAACCCTGCTGAATAATCTTGATAAAACATTGAAAATGCCAGGCAAGCTAAATCTCTCTGAGGCTTTGCATCCATTTTTGATTTTGTTCAGCTGGGGAATACCTCAGAAGTTTTTCTTCAGCTGTGTGTTTCCCACGAGTTGGAAACCAATGTGTGGTAGATGGAGTTATTTCCATTTCAAGTGAAACAAAAGTAAAAGAAAGATTAGATTTAACTTTCTGAGACAGAAAAGATTTGCTTTTTTTTTCCCCTAGATCCTTAGCATTGAATATCCAACTTGAACTTAAGTTCTAGAAACTTCCCTATTGTAACAGCCGACTGGAAAGTGTGTGTGGTCTGTGGGTGTGGTGGGGAGAAGGTAGATTTTATTTCTCTAAAAGAGAGTGAGATTATTTGGCCAGCAACAAATGTAGGTTAGGGCGTGCCATTTCCAGGAAGCTTAGAAGCAGTGCCTATAGCCCCTTTGCCTTGGTGCACTCGGGAACATGGCCTCCATCAACTACTTTGTGGGAACAGCTGATTTGAAACACTCTTCACTGTTCGCTACTTGTACAAAACCCTTAGCAGGTGGATGGATACTTGAGCCTCATTTTTGTTTTTCACCTGCAAATTGGTGACAATGGTGGTGGAGGTGGGTTAGCTCACAGTGCGTTGGTGAATATGAAATGGGGTAAAGTACATGACCCCTTCTGCAAATTTCGTCATTAGCAACAATTGTATATTCATTATTAGGGAGCCCCTCCCCAAAATTTTATATGTGAAATCAAGTGAAAATTAAAATCGAGGATCTCCTAGAAGCCACAAGTAGGCCAGGAGGAGCGTGGTAGACGCGGGGTTGGTGGTGGTGGTGGTGGTAGTAGGTGTGGGGGTCTGGTCTGAACACTTGCATGTTTGGTTTGGAGGTTGGCAAAGCCTTCTCACTTTGTTTCTATCTTCTCTCCATCTTCTCTCTTGCACCAGTACCCAGATATTAGCACACAAGACCTGAAAATGTGGTATAATGAATGATTTATATCCCCCAAATTCAGTGCCAAAATGCTTTACCTTCAGGTTCTTAGAGCTATTTAGCAAAAAGCAAAATATAGTTTAGTTTTCCTTAATTTCTAAAAAAACTCTTCAGTCTGTCGTACCACATGGGTGAAGTGAAATGAGTGGAATATCAGAAATTTCTAACACACCACCCACAGGCTGCTGCCTGTCATCTGTCCTCCTTCAGTCTGCTTCTGGAGAATTCTCTCATGGAGGCTGCTATCGACTTCCTGCTTGGAAAGGTCTCAGTTTTCAAATCACCCAGGTGCTGAATGTTCTGGGCAGTCAGATAACATGTCCCACCTTTGGGCATAGCCTGTTGGTCCTGATTCATGAGGACTGAGTGACCAGCAGTTCCAAGGGGTGGGGTCTCCTACCTGTCTGCTCCCATCAATTAGTCTTTGGTTTGTGGAGCTGGTATGGGCAAGAAGACATTCCCATACAGCATGAAGAAGAGGCCATGTGTTTTGAAAGTAAACTTTTAAGAGTAGATATTCATGCACCCCCATTCCTGCGATCTCATCTTAGGGGGCTGTGAGGTGTTTGAGAAGCCTTCTGCTCCTACTGGACAGGAGCAATGACCATCGCACTGCAATGCTGTGATACTGTACTCTTGAAGTCAAAAGAGCCAAGTCCACGTCACTGAATGTGAGCCCATGAGAGTCACCTGATTTTGCGCATCATCTGGCTCAGTCTCTAGTGGTGCCCAATAAATGCATACTTAACGAGTAATAAATAAGTGAATGTGTGGTGTGCAGGCCTCTCTGGTCAGTGACCTGAGAGGAGATATGCCCCTCGATGGAATACAGACGCTATGGAAGAGGCTGAGCACTGGGAAGGGGACTCTGTATCCCTCTGGTTCCAGCTGGGACGGGCGATGGTCTTTTGACTTATAGAATGTGCCTGGGGAGGGAATGGAGGTCGTGTGGTCTCAGCACAGGGGTTTGGGCAGGGGCCAGCAAGCAAAGACTGTCACAGAGGGTCTGATGCCAGGCTAAGCAGGGTGAGTTTTATCCCGAGACAAGAAGAAAAGACAGGATTTTTTTTTTCTTTCTTTTTGTTTGTTTGTTTGTTTGTTTATTTATTTATACAAGCACTGGGTACAGTCAGAAGCACAGGAGGGTGAGAGAATTCACCAGAGCCAGAGCAGGGAGCAGAGCAGGCAGAAGGACCAAAGTACACTGCTGAGGGGAGCAGCGGGCCGCAGGAGAGGTCTGCGCGCCATGTGGGACCCTCCTCCGGTGGCCGGGGAGCAGCCGGGGATCAAACCTGGTGCTGTAGAGGCCGCGGGCAGCTTGGCAACCCAGCGCTCAACCGCTGCGCCACCTGGGAGGCCCCAAGACAGGAATATTTTTCAGTCAAAATGTGGTATGAATGCAGATCTGTCTCTGTCTGTCTCTCTTATATAACTATCTATCTTTCTGGAAAAGTGGAAACTCAGAAAGAGGGAAGGAGGGAGGAGGGAAGAAAAGAGAAAGGGGAGGGGAAGGAGTTGGGGGAGAGAGAGAGAGAGAGAGGGAGAGAGAGAGAGAGAGGAGCAGTCATTTCTGCAGGCTCCATCAAGATCTGCCAGGTATGGCACTCTGGGCTGTGGAAGGAAACCTGGGAGCAGAAGGGAGATGGGCATAGAGAGAGCGTTTTCCAGAGAAAGGCAGGTGACTCCAGTGCTCAAGTCTTGGCTTTGGATCACTACGTCATCGAGGATGAGTGGAGAGGAGGAGAGGAGACTGACCTTATGACTTGAAATTGGCAGGGGCTAGCAGGAGAGAACTTTCTCAGATGGGGTACTGTGTAGTGGGGCTGAATCCAGGCTGGGGTGGGTGGAGGCAGCCATTGTGGGCCCTGTGCAGACCTTGGGGTGTGACTGGGCTGTGTAGGGTGCCCCATACACAATGGCAATGCACCTGCATTTTCTCTTCACCCTATTGAAGCCTCAGTAAACTGTGGAGCAGCAAATACACAAGAGGTTTACAAATTTTGTGGGGAATGTTTGGCAAGAACAGTGAGCTGTTGTGACATTGCTCGCGTGTGTGTGTATGTGTATGTGTGTGTTTATTTCACATCATGGTGTAATCTGAGTTTGCAGCTGTCTTGCCAGTTGGAGTTTAGAAAGGCAGAATTTAAATGTTACTGTGTAGCTCATGAGATGATTGCCTACAAGCAGTATTTAATGAAGTGTAATTTTAGGCTGGTAAAAGCACAATGCCTCGCTGATAGGTGTTTAAAATACCCAGTACCCACTCCCACACCTCTATGCCCAAATACTTAATGTTCTTCTTCTCCTTCCACTGTCCCCAAGAATGACATAATCTTCCTCTCTGGCTGTCAGTCTCACGTGGTGGACCCCACATGATTGGGTGACTAAAAGTCTCTGTCTTGAAATAATGCTTCATAATACCAGACTCCTTCCAGGAAAGTTTCAAAATAAGAGAATTTGACGAGAAAAGCAATTGCCACATATTTATGGCCTTGGATATGCATGTCATCATGTCATGTCTTTTATGCATTTCCCCTTTCCTTTCCCCCAATTGTCATTGCAATTTTTCTCCATTTATTGAGAAAATCATTTTGAGGAACCAACAGCCTCATTAAGACACAATTAGGCCTGCCCTGGTTAACTCCACCAGGAGGGGTCAGGGCATGGGCTGGGAGGGAGATGACAGGAGGAAATTGAGTCCAACAGGCAGGACAGGTAGTAAACTGAGGGGCCAGGCATTGAAGGCCCAGAGTTAACAGAGAGGCTCGTCAAGCAGCACGGCAGGCCATGGGGATCCAGGCCTGGGTGACAACCCAGAGTTAGCATTTATTGAGGCTTCCTATGTGCTAGAGAGTTAGATGACTTCCTTATCATTATCTCTGACTCTGACATAAACCTGGTACTCTAGATACTCTAACATAAATTATTTATTGATTTGTTTATTTATTAATATTTATTTATTTATACAAGCACTGGGGTACAGTCAGAAGCGCAGGAGGGTGAGAGAATTCACCAGAGCCAGAGCAGGATGCAGAGCAGGCAGAAGGACCGAAGTACACTGCTGAGGGGAGCAGCGGGTGGCAGGGGAGGTCTGTGCGCCATGTGGGACCCTCCTCTGGAGGCTGGGGAGCAACCGGGGATCGAACCAGCGCTGCAGAGGCTGCGGGCAGCTTCGCAACCCAGCGCTCAACCGCTGCACCACCGGGGAGGCCCTAATCTAACATAATTTAATGCATCATTTAATATCAATGTTTCAGGGGGTAAAGATTGCATACACACGAGAGAGAGAGAGAGAGAGAGAGAGACAGAGAGACAGAGAGACAGAGAGACAGAGAGACAGAGAGACAGAGATTGACATAGTGAGACTATGTCCAGAGAAAAGAATTTTATCCACCCAAGTAGCAAGCCAGCTTTCAACTCTCTCCCTGGGGGCTTGGAGGGTGAAGTCAGATCTTGCATTATTAGAAGCTCAGGTGACTCAACCATGTGGAACAATCAAGATCCCCTTCTCTAAATGTCTTGTACACAGAAGTTGGGATGAGGAAGGGAGAGAACAGCACGTGACTCAGACACATAAACATGACAATTTAGGGAAATAGAAGAGAAAGAAATATAAATAAAGAAAAGAAGGACTGGAAGACAGACATGGGGGTAGAGAGCAGGAGGGAGGAGAAGACAAGAAGTTGTGAGA
This sequence comes from Talpa europaea, assembly GCF_964194135.1. NCBI lineage: Eukaryota > Metazoa > Chordata > Mammalia > Eulipotyphla > Talpidae > Talpa > Talpa europaea. Next base: position 88,154,089 of record NC_140077.1, on the reverse strand, counting down.
ACAATGGGCTAATATAAGTCAGAGGAGCAGCAGCTTGGACTTGTCTCCCAGAAGTCCCAGGATCCTAAGAGTTTCATGCATTTTTTGTTCAAATGGGTTATAAATTCAATTCTCTGGCTTGAAAGGTATACAGTAGTATGTCTGTTCTGTTTTTTTTTTTAAACTATATATTTTTTGTTATTGTGTTGAGGCAGTAGTTTGTTTAAGCTAAAGGAAGAATTGAATTTTCTATTAATGGGAAAGTCATATTAGCTGTTTCTATTTGTGTGATCATTACCCAAATGGCATTTCAGTGATTATTTCTGTTGTCCTTAAAAGTTACCTCTCTCTGAGTCCTTGTCTTGCCTGAGAATCACTTCCTACATCTTGAAATCACTTCCTACATCTTCTCCTTTGGTCTCTATGATTCACATGCCGGGCTTTGCACTTTGATTCTCTGTGGTAATCTTTCAAAGTCCTATTCATCATCCATCCTTTAAGAGTGGTGCCCACCCCACCAGTTTTATCATTGCTGCATAACAAGCCACCCCAAATATAGTGACTTTAGACATTGAGATCATGAGTCTGTGGGTCAGCCGAGCATTTCTGCTGATCTGAGCCTGGCTTGGCTGATCTTGCGGGGCTCCTCATCTAGTTGCTGTCTCCTCCAGGTCAGTTGGGGCTGTCTGTCTAGAGTGTATTGGCCATTAAGCACAAGGCTTTTCTTAGGTTGTTCTACTAAGAACCTAATTTAGAATTATAAAAATCATGGAAAGCTATTTCTGGTTAGGACTTGGAGATACTTAATAATATTTTCTGATTTCTGACTTAGAACACAGGGCTGGATACATCACCTCTGAGAGGTAGTAGTGGTGTGCTTAATGCAAAATAATCAAAGTCTTTTTCCCACCAGACCACCCATTCCTCCTCCTACCCCTCGGCTTGGACCCTGATGGGGCCAGTGCCATTGATCTGGGCTGCCCTAGCTTTCACATTTTCTCTCCCTGTTAAACTTCTTCAAGACTCAGCTCAAAGGCCTCCTTGCATGAGTAATATTCTACTCCTCCTTACCAAAAAGAATTACTGTCTCTCGTCCATGTTGACACAGCAGCCCAATGTGGCTGTTCTGACACTGATAAGCCACACTTTTATGTATGTGATCTTGCGCTACAGTGTCAATGGCTTTCAGGGATGCTTGCTGCTCTGAACTGGACTCCACATCTTTATTTTAACAGTGAGGAAACAGACAAGTGTCTTGCACCATCCCTTTTGCAAAAATTCCCTTTTCCTAATGATCGATCAATCTATAGTCAGTACTATGGGAAGTGACATCTTTTGCTGTATTATTTCTTAAAATTCTTTTAGCGCAAAACCCAGTAATTCCTCATGTGTAAGTTACAAGAGCCTGCACTCAGGACTTAAGTAAGCAGGCTGGGAGCAAATAGTTTGCAGTGTTGAAGGATGTACAAACCATTCTGTTTCTGCTAAGTCCAGCTGACAGAGCTACAGGAGGCCCCTCTATAGGTTGTCTGGGATTTTCCTGTGTGGGGTGAATTAGCTCTGCAGAACATCTTATCCTGGGAAACAAAGGCTGACAGTGGTATGAATAGACTGCTACATGTTGATCAGTGTTCCTATAGACAGGCCCATTGTCTCACTGTGTCCAGAAACCCCAAATTTATAGATTTCTCCCTTTGCAATGTTCTCCCCCCACCTCAGTTTATTTCCACAAATTTGACCTTTGGCGCTGAGACTTTTTCCTGATTGGCGCTCCCAGAGTCCATTTTTTTTTTTTTTCAGATGGCCATGTTGGCAATCTCCTTAATAGCCTAAGGAAAGAACTAGAAGCTTACATATGGAGACCCCATCCCCGGTTGCCTAATGGATTCAAAAGACATCCTGAATATTCATCATTTCTCCTTTATGAGCACCTTGGCAATTCCCTCCAAAGGTGAAGGCTGCAGTAAATTCAGAAGTGCCATTTAGCAAAGACCAATTTATTCTCAATTCAAGTCTAGTTTCCCCGCCCCTGTTCCTCAGCCCAGCATTTGCGCTCCTGAGAGCTCAGTGAATGCAGGGCATTGTCTGGGCTTGGAGGAGGCAGGATTGTTTGTGCAAATCCAAAGCTGAAGAAGTAGTTGCAGGCCACAGCTCCCTGCACTTTCTCGGTGTTCTCTCTCTTTTTTTTTTTTAATATACAATAAACTTAGCAAAACTTTTATTTTACCTGTGTGTTTTTCATTGTTTTGACCCATTTTACTCAGTGCTTTTTATAATGAGGGTGATGTTAGAACCATGCTGAAACACTTGGCTTTGTGGCAGAACTTTCAATTACGAGTTGTAAATTAGCAAATATTATTTTTCAGCTCCATGTGCAACTTTCCCCATGGAGTGCAGAGCTGTCCGCAAACTGCAGCTCCCAGGATGATGGTGAGGATAATTGTTCAGTGGAGAAAGATTCAGCTGGAGACACAGGCGCTCATTGTTTCCATTTAAATAGCTGAATTTGTCAACCCTGAGTCGTGCCTAGGGAAGGGCACGGGGTGGTGGGCTGTGATGTTGTCTCCCCTGGGGTCCGCTCTGTTCCTCTCTGGGATCTGTCCTGATGACCAGTCAGACCCACGCAAACTGATGACTCCTAACTTCAGTTTTTGGAAGTGGCTCATGATTTCAGCTTCTACTTCTTATTCAGAGTCATGGTTTGGTCCCTCTTGGCTTTTGATTTTAAGTGGCCCACTTGTAATCCGCTCAGGCTGAGACAGAGCTGAGAAGTCGGAAGTATTTTATGTTGGAGCCCCCGGGCCTTATGAGGTGATGACAGAGTTCGGCAGGGATGTCTGCTCTGCTTTTCCAATTGAAATCAGCGGAGGGCCTGGAGCCAAGTGCTTCACGGGGCAGAGAGCACAAGAAATCACCATTGAGATAAAACTGTGATGTGGCTGGGACTTCCAACACCATGTGGAACTGCCATGGTGACAGGGATGTCCTTATCTTGTTCCTGATCTTAGGGCAAACGTGTTCAGTTTTTTACCAATGAGGATGATATTTGCTGTGGGCTTCTTGTAGATGATGATGCTAAGTGAAATAAGTCAGCAAGTGAAAGACGTTTACTGGATGGTCTCACTCATTTGAAAATATAAAAACCAATGGGAAAAAGAAGGAGCAAAAACCAAGAGTAATTCCTGAATCCTCTGAAGAGTATACTGACTACCAGAGGGGATAGGACTTTCATTTGGAAATATCATCCAGCCCTGTGTGTTTATATTAGATAAAAAAATACATAAAAATGCCTTTTTCATGGAAAAAAGCATCTTGGGGGTCAAGTAAGCTTGGGTAACTCTGAGTAATAGTTCTTACCAGATTTCTTTAGTGGGACTTCTCAGATTCTTTATGAACTAATCTGCACTGAACATCTTTGATTGCAGAATTTGCCAAATATTTCTGATCACATGATGTTTATTTGAAAAGAAAAAAGTGTCTTGAAGCATTTTCTGTGAATCTAGAATTCTCTGAAATCCATGCTGGTAAGAAGTATAGTGGCCCCACATTCCTATTGTACAGACAGGAAACTCGGACCCAGGATTCAGTGACTGAAGGGCCCAGACAACCTGTGGCTGTTAGGACTAGAACCAAAATCTTTCGTCAAGTGGGGCAGTGTTCTTTCTATGATGGTATGTGATTTTAAAAAAATGTTGCAGTAACATCAGTTTATATCATTCTGTGGGTTTGAACATCTGTATAAGCTATATTAAGCTCCCTACCAAATGTCTACTTTCCCTTTATCACCCTACAACTCTCCTCCTCACCTTGTTTGCCCTCCCTTTTCCCCTCTGGTGACCACCATTTTGTTCTCAAAATTGAAGAATTTTTTTTGTTTAGTCTGTTCATATTTTTTTAAGTTACAGGTGTGCAGCTTCATATTTCAGCTTCTGCATATACTACATCCTGATCACCTCTAAAAACTATGCTAGGCGTTTGTATTCCTCTTGTTTTCATCCCTTTCCCGCATCTCTGTAACTGTCCTCCAGTAGCCCATAATGAACTGCAAGGCCTTGAGGGCTTTTTGCAATGGTAGGAGTCAGACCTTTCAGTTCTTGGGTTCCATGGGGCCTTTTCCACCCAAACCTCTGGTGTTTCTGCGAGCTCCAGGCGGGCCTCTGCTCCCGCACACTTGACCTTTCCTGGGACAGGCCTTGAGCTTTGCTGCAAAAGGAACCCCTTGTTACTCCTTCAGCTACTTGTTCTGGTTTCCGCCTTAGCTCTGCTGGACAAGCTGTACTAATTTGCAGTCACTATTATATCATTTGTTTATATTTTGGGGTTGGTGATGTTTGTGTTTACTCTGAGTTCTACTTTCCTCTGCAGAGTTGATCTGGCTTCAAGCAAGGGCCTTCTCTTGTCTTCCTTGACCTCACACGCCCCCAATTCCATTAGGATCTACACCAGTGTTTTAAACTCTTCTGGCAGACACAGCATATCATTTAAATAATATCTGATCAATAACACATCATGGTAAATAACTGTCTGTGACAGTTAATAGATACAAGAAAAGAAAGTTGATAAAATTTTGTTAAAACTTGGGATCCCTATTTTACTCACTTTCTATTGTCTTAATTAAAAATATTAAGGTACTTGACTGAGATATGAAATAGATGAGTGACAGTCTTTTTTTCCCCACTTTCTTTTGGTTTTGTATTTACCTGATGGATTGTTTTTGTGATATGTTATAAGAAAAACATATCGAATGAATTAATTTATTAATTTGTATTTGTTTACTGGTCTTTCTTCCCTTAATGATTTTGAGACTATCCCCTCCAATACCTAGTTTTCACATGTTTAGGGTAAAAAGACTACTATATGAATTATTTCAATTTGCTTAACAAGTGAAACTAAATTTAACTACAGGGTGAGATGAAATTCATCCTTCAGTGTTTCTGCTACAGATATTGTCTGATGAAGAAAAATGACGCTGGCTTCTCAGAAGGTGTTGCCTTCCCACCCCAGGCAAGAATAAAAATTATACTTTTAGTTCCAAGAAATGGATAAAGAAATTAAAAAAATGATTTCCCCATCACCTTGCTCTTTATGTAATCCTTTCCTTCCCTTTGCAGGAAGTTTCTATTGGTTGGCTGTTCCCAGCAAGAGGCATATTTAATTATTCTTTGTTGTTGCATTTTTTTTAGTGTTATATTTATGATTACAAAAGCTTTTTAAAGGCATTATGGCTAAAAAATGTAGTCAAATGTACCGGTGCTCTTAAGGCACTTTAATAGGCTATCAAAAAACAGTAAAGATTTATTCAATGTCTCCTTTCAGGAGGATATATTGTTGGTTCAGCTGCAACTTCTTAACTTCATCATATTTTATATACTTTGGCCTCATAGATTGCCACAAGGCCGGTTTGCACGGTGTGATTTAAAATGTGTTCTGATTAAGTATACAGAAGTGATCCTGTTCCCCAATGGAGGAAGGAGAGGGACATCATAAATATACATTGTTTAAGTGTAAATTCTACTTCGCACTCACAGGTTATGTTGTACTTGCATGTTTTATGCTCTGTTGGTATTTTAAAAAAGCAATTTCATTTGGGGGCATTTCCAGGGATCGACTCAAGAACTAGGCAGCAGGGACCTCCTTACAATTCCCTCCCTAGAATTTGTAATGGAGGCAGAGTAAGGCAACTAGAGGGAGTACGTCTCCTGAAGAAAATTCTCCCATCTACTTACATGGAATGGGTAGACAGCTCAATCTACTTACTCAAATGGGCAAAGATATTCACTATTTTATTCCTTACACCAAGCTCCCAGACTGTCTGACTGGTAGAAATTCCATCTAGGGCATTTTCTGGACTCTTTCCTTTTTTTTTTTAAAGATTTATTTATTTATTTATGCATACAAGAGCTGGGGTACATGCCAGAGATTTGGGGGATGAGAGGATTCACCAGAGACAGAGCAGGGAACAGAACAGGCAGACTGACTGATATTCACTGCTGAGGGGAGCAGCAGGCGAATCAAGAGAGGTCTGCAGCGCCATGTGGGTTGCTCCCTGGCCGGGGATCAAACTCGTGCTGCAGTGGCTGAAGACAGCTTCATAGGTTGCATCTTAACCCCTTGTGCTACCAGGGAGGCCCCTGGACTCTTTCCTTTTTTTAGGGAGGTGCTCCAAATCTGGGAAGCTATGTGAGGACAAGAAAATGAGTAAAAGGCTTCTCATCTCTGGCTTCCCAGGTTAACATTAACATCCTTAAGGTCAAATCACTGCAGGTCCTTGATTTCTTGTTGCTCTTTGTTTCCATGCTGAGCACGGGATGCAGGAATTTGGTTTGAATCTGGGATCCTGAGTGTTCAGGACCCTGCCCCAGAAGTCCTGCTCAGTCATGCCCTAGCTGTAGGGTGGCCCAGAGGGTGGGTGGGAGGGTCCATGTTGCTTCAAGCCCTGCAGACATTTCTCTTCCTAGGCCCTAAGGCTCAGGATGCTTCTGCTTTCAGTTCCACTACTTCGGCTAAGATCAGTGAACTAAAGAAGCCCGAAGGTGTGTCTCGTGTTTGAAATGGGCGCTAGTAGTGTCAGGAGCAAAAATACAAGGAGAACTATAAAGTATTTCCTGATCCCTAAATTGTCTTTTTACCTGCGCTTTGCACTGTGTTAGGGCCACAAGGAAATTACACCAAAAGTGACCTGAATTGGGAAATTGAGATAAGTATGTTTGCATTCCATGTGGACTAGAGAACTGCGTGTGCTTGGAAGAACCGTTCATGTGACGTAAGGAATAAAATAAACAAAGGCTGAGCAATACATGAAAGAGGTCCAGTCCTCTAATGAAGAACATGTAAATGGTGGGTGACATGAAGACCCATTATTTTGGGGGGTGGCATATTTGCTTAATAAGTGCCATGTCTAGCAGGGTCTTTCACTAGTGAACCCAAAGCTTCACTGGGCTCCTGCAAAATAGTATCCACATCCTGAGCCCTAATTCTGAAGTCCCGGGGGTCAAAGACCCTTAGATTTTTTCAGTTATTACAAAGATAATGTGGTACTTAAATCTTATACTATATAATACCCTCTGTGTGACCAGGGGCAGTACTTTTTAATGCATACATTTCTTTTTTTAAAAAAGATTTTATTTATTTATTTATACAAGAACTGGGGTACAGGCCAGATGCATGGGAGGGTGAGAGGATTCACCAGAGACAGAACAGGGAACAGAACAGGCAGACTGATGAAATATACTGCTAAGGGGAGCAGTGGGCGTGGCAGGAGAGGTCTGTCACACCATGTGGGACCCTTGCCGGCTGGGATCGAACCTGCGCTGTATAGGCTGCGGACAACTTTACAGCGTGGCACTCAACTGCCTGCGTCACCAGGGGAGGCTCTTAATGCATACATTTCTTAAACAAAATGTGCGATACTTTGACTTGAGATAAAGACTAAAGTATCACGTCCTGTCAGGCTGAGTATAGTCATTTTCAATGAATCAGGTCAGGTTTTGTGGCCAAACAGGAAAAACTTTCAGTGTTGAAGCTTCTTTTGAGTTTTGGAATTGCAAACAAGGGATTTGGGATCTTAAGTGAGAACCAGAAAGTTATTCCTGACTGGTCAGTGAGAGGGAATCAGTCTCAGTGCACAGCCTGTCCACGCCTCCTTGGTTATGTGGCATGAACGTTGCCTTTCTGTTTCATGTATTGGTTGTAACAGAAAAAGCATGTATTTTTGGTATTATGCCATATCATCATTAAATTACATTAAAAGTCTTGAAAGCAGGCTGGAGGCCTTAATGTTCTCATTTTATTCACTCAACATGAAAAAAGATTTACAGTGTCAAGAACCACAAAATCCAGGAAGATCGTTTGTGTCCCCACCCAGTCCCCATGTGGTGGGAGAGTGCTGACAGTACGTGGCTATTGACTGGCAGAGTGGCAAGGGCTAAATTAGAGCACAGGATGCTAAGGGAACAGAAAAAGGGTAACCATCTGGGACAGAGGTGGGGGTGAGAAAGGTGGGTGTTTTTTTTTTTTTTTTTGGTGAATGAAGGAGGAGATGGCCCTGAGCTGAGACTTGAGTGATACATAGGAATTATAGGTGAATGGAAGCAAAAAAGATAGATGTGGGATGATGCTGGGGAATATTCCAGACAGATGGAGCCACATTTGCAATGACAGCATTAGACAATGTCAGCTTGGGAGAGGGGAACCAGTGATGATGGAAGAGAGGGGTCCAGTGCCAGATGATGAAGGATGCTTTGTCTGATAATTCAACTATCTACATCAGTGGGTCACCAATAAAAAGCTTGCCCCAGTGCAAACAGAGTGATGAGAACATCTGTTCATGAGCCGCCAGTGAGAGCTCATCTGGTTTGATTAAAGATCTGTTATTCATGCCCGAAACAAGAGATTAGGCACTGCTCCCTTGTACGCGCAGAGAAAGATAAAGAATCCTGGAACACAGATGTGAGAAGTAGTTGGAGGATACCACTGGGAGAAGCAGCTGCTGGAGGCAGCCCAGCAACTGCCACCAATCATTTTCCAGGGAAAAGAGAAGGTATTAGGATACCTCACCTGGTGGGCCAGGTTCCCATCTATAAAAAGATCTTGTTGCTTGTCAAAAGCAAAAATAGATGAATGACATGACACTAAGTTTCAAAGCTTTTGCTCATTAAGGGAAATGATTCACCAAATGAAAAGGCAGCCTATGGACTGGGAGAAAATATTTGCAAATCATGTTTGATAAGGGGGCATATGTAGAATATGTAAGGAACTACGACAACAACAACAGTAGCAAAAACAACAACGGGCAAAGAACTTGAACAATTTTCCAAAGAAAATGTACAAGTGACCAACAAGCATGAGAAAAGATGCTCAACACCACTCATCATGAGAGAAATGTAAATCAAATCCATCGTGAGATATCAGCTCACACTGTGGATCACCACTATCAAAAGAACAGAAAATAGTGTTTAATAAATGTGGCTCGGAAGTAGAGACAGGAGAACTTTGCTCACTGTTGGTGGGGAAGTTAAGTGCTGCAGCCTTTATGGGAAGCAGTCTGGAGAGTTCTCAATAAAATCAAAAGCAGTTGCACTTTTGGCTATTATAGCAAATAGAATTCTTGCAGAGATGTCTGCGCACTCATTTTTATTGTAGCATTACTCACAATAGCCAATGGTGGAAGCAACCCAGATGTCCATCGTTGGAGGAAAGGTTAAAGAAAATGGGCATATATTGTACATACTATGGAATATTACATAGCTCTAATAAAGGAGGAAATCCAGTTGCAAGATAGAACATGGATAGATTTGTAAGACATTATGCTAAGTGTCATGAGTCAGTGATAAAAGGACAAATACTATATAATTCAATATACATGAATTATCACAGAAATAGAAAGTAGAAAGGTGATGACCAAGGGTTTTAGGGAGGAGAAAGAGGGAACAAAGTGTTCAAGGAAGACAGTATATGTCTTATAAGATGAAAATATTCTAGAGATTTGTTGCCTGGTGATGTGTATTTACTTAACTCTGCTGAACTGTACACTGAAAAATGGCTGAGATGATAAACTTGATATTAAGTCTTTTACCACAATAAAAAAATAATCTAAAAACGTCTCTTTGGGTGACAAAGTTCAAATGGTTGTGGCGGCTCCTCATGGCCAGGAGAGGGGGGATGGTCAATGCCATGCAGGCTTCGGGGCACAGATGTGTGGATGGCACATGGAATAGGCAAAGGGAGCTGGATGCAGAGCAAGTTGTGGGCAGTTTTTAACTTGGTTGCTTCCCCTTGTCCACTCCTTCCCCCTTTCTTTGAGCCCTGGCCATGTTACTTCTGGCTCTTGGAGCTGGTGAATTATGGAATTATGGATGGTGCTTGTTTTCCAAGCATGGTCATTTTCCCTTAATTAAGTTGGTTCACAATATCACATTGCATGCTGGCTGGGGGGCATTTGGCACTGGGGCAGGTATAAATCCCTTGGTGAACCGCCTCCCTCCAGCCATGCACACCTTCCTCAGATGTCACATAATTTGCCACCACCCAGAGAAACCATTGTCTGCTATACGACTACCTCCTCTCCTCTCCAGGCACTCACCCTGAGGACTCAGCCTTGGTGATGCGTTTTTCTCAGTCTCACTGACAGTTTTATGTTTCAGAAGGCAGTGAAAAATAATCTCACCTTCATTTCCCCTAGGCAGCCAGGTTGAGAAGAAAGGAATATTAAGTCCTTTTTATGCACTTAAATGTGTGTTCAGGGGTTTCCTAAAACAACTAATGACCCAGTTATCACCTCTAACTGGTATTGTAGTTGGAAACGGGCAGAAAATGTCACATGGAAGTTGGAGAAATGGTGGCTTTGGTCAGGCAACATTTTTTGTTCAGAATCTCTTTTTCGTAATCTGGTCTGGGAAGAACTGGGCATTGATAGAAAGTGTTTCTCTCCAACCTCTTCTCTGTCCCTTTGGAAGATCTATCTCTTGATATCCAGGCTGGTTGAGCTGTGCGATGACTGTCTAAAGCTCTTCACTTTTGTGCTTACCCTAACCCTTCACTGCTTTCTCTATTAACATTGGCTTGTAGTAGAGAGAAATGCTGCAAAGGATTTTTTGTCTAAAGATAGCTTTAAAGTTTTATAATCAAAACAAGTGAATATGAACAGGGATCCCTAGGGCCCACGGCAGGTTAGTAAGAGAAATTATCAGAAGGCAATGGTCACAGAACACATTGGCTCCCCTGTGCTCCGTCTTCTTCCTCTCACGGGAAGTGAGCTCTCTAAGCTTCTCCCAAGCCAGGGTGTCCACTCACGCTGGGCTCCTCATGCACAATCAAGATGATGGTCTTACAATTCTCTCTCTACCATATCATCATTTCTTCTCTTCCAGGCCACCAGTCTATTAACATATTATTACTACTTTTATTTACAAACATCCTCCTTTTGTCTCTCTACTCCACCCCACTCCCCAGCAATCTTGTTTCTTTGCTATCCTTAGCAGGTAAGCTTCTATAAAGTCTTGTATCTCCCTGATCCTTCCAATTTTATTGTCCCATGTTCTCTTAAATCCATTGCAATGAGACCTTTTTCTTCTCACTCCACCTAACCTGCTTTTGTTAAGGTCATCAATGACTTTCATTTTGCTAAATCCAAATGTCTTATCTGCACAGTTTCTCTAGGAACATTTTCTCCTCTCTGAATGCCACTCTCTTGGTTTTGTTCCAAACTCATGGGCCATACCTTCTACCCTTCTCAGTTTTCTTTGACTATCTGGATGTGGGTGCCCAGGACCAATTCTTGGATCCCCTTTCTTTTTGATCTACAACTGTTACTTGGTGGACTCATCCAGGCTCATGAATTTAAATGCCACCCATTCTTAAGACCAGCAGCTTATATGTTCAGTTGATTCTTCCTCCTGAATCTCCAGACTATCCTGTCCAAATACCTACTCCATATCTCCACTTGGATGTCAAATACTATCTTGAATTTATGTGCCCAAAGTTGAGCTTCGAAATTTCCCCTCAAACCCTCCAATAATCTTCATCAACTGATTCCCCTCAAGTCCTCAAATTCCCCCCTATCTGTATGGGGCATCTCCATTTCCTCTTTCAGTTTTCAGGCCAAAATCATTGGCATCCAGTCTTCACTTCTCTTTGTTACAACACTCAGTTTCCATCAGGAAATCTCAAAGATTCTATCTCCAAGTAGTAGCCAGGATCCAATCACTTGTCACCATCTCTACTGTTGCTCTTTGGTTCAAGCATGTCATCTCTTCTCTTGATTATTCTGGTGAATTTGTAGCTGGTCTTTCTGCTTCCCCTCCTGCTTCTTCATGGTCTTTTCTCAGCAGCAAAGGCAGAGTGACTGTCATACAATACAAAGATAGATTTTGTCAATGTTTTATGCAAAAGCCTCCAAAGAGTTCCTTATCTTCCTCAGCTTGAAAGTCAAAGTCCTTACACTGGTAAGGGACCCAGAAGGTCTGTATTTTTCCTGCCTTGTTCCCTCAGGGTTTCCTCTTCTCCTGTCACCCCGGCCCCCACTTCCTGCTCTGATTCTTCTTCAGTTTCATTGGCCCCTTGCGGTTCTCAGCATGACAGACACGCTCCCATCTCTGGACCTATCTTCTGGGCCTGGGAAACTCCTCCTTGAGCTTCCCACCTGACTAACTTCACTTTTCTCCTATCTTTGCTAAAATGTCACTTTTTTCTTCACCAATGTTCAGGTTTTAATTTTTTTTTTTTTTTTTTTTAGCTAGGAATGCTTATTTATATTGAGGAAAGATGGGTTTACAACATTGTGTATGATTCAAAGATATAGAGTCATGCCCTTCAGGTATATGTTGCCACACCTACTACCAAGGCCCCCATAGGCCTCCCCCATGGTTTATTGTGCTCCCACTCCACCCTCTTCTTTCTGCACTCCCTACTCCTCTGGGGAACCCAATTCTATGGTCAGATTTCTGGGATTTGTTATTGGTTTGGTATATCTGACCCTTTGTTTTATTTCTCTATATTTCACATGTAAATTAACATTGTATAAGTTATCTACTCCTCCTGATTTATTTTACTAAGCAGTATCCTCTCTAGCTCCATTCATGCTTTCACAAAAGCTCAGATGTCACCTTTTGATGAGGACTGCCTTGACCTCCTGTTACCTCATGTCACTGGGTCCTATAACATTTATTGCTTTGTAACCTACAATTCACTTCTCTATTGTGCTAATATTATCATATGTCCAATACTACCCTTAGCCCCACCCAAGAATGAATGTTTTATAGGGTAGTTATTATTTTAAAAAATGTTTGTTTACTGGTACAGTCTAAACACTATGGTAATGCCTGGTGTTGAGTGGGTTCTTAGTAAATATTAGTTGAATAGATGAATAAAACATTAGCATAATATTAGAATAATATTTTGCAAAGTATAACCATAACATTAACATATTTTATAAATTGTGATCACATTATCCCCTTGATTTTTTTAAAAAGACATTTCTTTTTTCTAAGATTTATTTATTTATACATACAAGAGCTGGGATGCAGGCCAGAGATGTGGGGGATGAGAGGATTCACCACAGACAGAGTGGGGAGCAGAACAGGCGCATCGACTGAAATACACTGATGAGGGGAGCAGTGGGCAAGACAAGCGAGGTCTGCTTTGCCATGTGGGTCACCTCCCTGGCAGGATGGAACTTGTGCTGCAGTGGCTGTGGATAGCTTCATCGTGCTGCTTCTTAACTTCTTGCATCACCAGGGAGGCCCCCTTTAAACCTCACAACAATACTGTTGTGAATATATTATTAATTATTATTAGTTATGGAAAGGTTAAACAAGTCAAATTAGCCAGTAGGTAACTGATGACTTTTTATGTGCAACTGGCCACTTAAGAATAAGTCTGTCCCAGTTTTTTGTCAGATTTGCTGTGAACAACCTTCTAGGCATTAAATATATCTGCACTCTCATGATCTTATGAATATTTGCAGATACCCTGACCTGTGCTTTTGGAAGTTTCTACTCTGGTGACAAGCTCTGAGGCCTGGGGTCTCATTAAGCATTGGTGTGGCTGGTCAGACATGAAATTGGGAAATGACCATGATTCCATTCATTTCTCATGGAAAGTGTTTCTTGAAATTGTTACCAAACGTCCTCGTGATGAAATTCCCAAGAATGTTCTTATAGACTTTTCATTTCCTTGAACACTATACATGCTTCCCTGAGAATAAGGGACTTTCCCTGGAGGGTCTCACAAGTCGACTTTCTCTATATATTGGCTCTTGGTCCTCTGTAGATGAGTCTGCTGGGAATGCCTGTGCTTCCTTTTGAAACAGGAAATGCTCTTTTCTAGAGGTAATAAATCTGCATATGATATTAAAATTAGTTTCTTTGGGACAAGCTGGGGGAGGGGTGACTCAGGTACCTTTTAGCTGAGTGCTTGGGTTACTCTGAGAAGTCTCTGGGACAAGGTGGTTGCAAAGTGTCAAAGGACTCTGTGTATAGAGAAGTGGAGTCCAGGGGGAGCTCACTCAGTAGTGAGTCACTGCTTGGACCAGGCCAGGGAGGCTCACCACCTCCCTCCTGGTCTTGGGTTTCAGGGCCTGCTGGACCATGTCCCAGGAACTGCCCTCAGATCCTACAGAGCCTGACTGTGTGTCAAGTAGAGAATAGAGAGACCGGGTACTTCCTTTGATTTCTTGGGAAAAAAAATAATTTTGCACTGAACAGTGACTGATTGGGGAGAGATCGAAAATCCAGTGAGGAAAAAATCACAGAGATAAACTTACATGAAATGAGCAACTTTTAGGGCCTCCCCAGTGGCACAGCAGGTTGAGTGCCATGATGTGAAGCTCTGCAGCACAGGTTTGATTCCTGGCCTGCCAGGGAGAAACCCACATGGTGCAGCAGACCTCTCCTGCCTCACCCACTGCTCCCCTCAGCAGTGTCTTCAGTTTGTCTGCCTGTTCTGCTCTCCACTCTGTCTCTGGTGAATTCTCTCACCCTCCTGTGCCTCTGACTATACTACAGTTCTTGTATAAGTAAATAAATCTTAAAAAAAAAGAAAGAAATGAGCAACTTTAGTAAAGATGGTTTTAGACACTTAGAGACTCTGACCTTCTGAGAGGAATAGGGAGTTAACAGAGACTGGAGACACCAAAGAGGCTTGATTGTCTGTTCTTTGTGGAGGCTTATGGGGTAGGGAATCTCTATTTGTAGGAAAGTTTGGCCCTTGGGGCAGAGGAATTGCTTAAAGGAACAATCAGAAAACCTGGACAAAGCTTGCCTATCCTCTTTTTTTTTTTAAAGATTTATTTATTTATTTATGCATATAATAAGTGGGGTACAGGCCAGAGGTGCGGGGGCTGAGAGGATTCACCAGAGACAGAGTGGGAAGCAGAACAGGCAGATCTACTGAAATACACTGCTGAGGGGAGCAGCAGGTGAGTCAGGAGAGGTCTGCTGCTCCCTGTGGGTAGCTCCCTGGCTGGGGATCAAACTTGTGCTTCAGTGGCTGCAGACAGCTTCATAGGTTGCATCTTAATCCCTTGCGCCATCAGGGAGGCCCATTATCCTCTTTATTTTTAAAGTGTGCTTTCTCATACTCTGTATGCCTCTTCTACAGATTTGAGACTTTCTTATCTCAATGATATAGAATTATTTTAGTGCTGAACTTGTCTTGAACATCATCTAATCTGATCTTCTTCCTTGACAAAGGGGGAAAAAGTCAGCGTGACAGTGTGACAGTTAAGTGTGATGAGGCCGTTGGTCACAACGCTAACAGTGTCATCTTTCCACGGTGACATGGTAGGTGTGATGGCATCCACAGGCGAGTTTGCACTCTTTCCCTCTGCTCCTCTTGTTATTTTTAGAATGAGTAAGATGCACGAAAAGTCCATTCGATCTGAGAGATGGAGGCTGCAGCACTGGCCCATGAACTTGCCTGGGTAGACCAGCAATCTGCACTCCAGTCTGAAATTTCAACAATACCAAAGATAGCATATTCAACCTCTCTGGCTAGACATTGCCACCTGCAAAAAGGGGAATGATGCTGGTGAGACCTACCTCCTAGGATTGTCAGCAATGAAGTCTTGCTGTGCAGGAGTTGGAACTAAGCTTCAAGGGCTCTAAAGTATAAGCTACAGGTGTCAGACCATGGCATGAGGTGGGATTTTTAGAGCCAGTGGTCCTGCAGGGACCAGGGTGCTCACTCCTTCCCCACATTTTCTCTTGTGCCTGCCTGCCGCACAAGCACATGTCCACATGCTCTTTGATTTCTCCTTTTCCCAAATTATTGTTGTTCCCAGTGTTAATTGCAGGTGAACAAATATATGTGTGTTTGCAGAAGACATACTTTCGATTCAGATGCCCCCTCCTTCCCCACATTTTCTCTTGTGCCTGCCTGCTGCACAAGCACATGTCCATATGCTCTTTGATTTCTCCTTTTCCCAAATTATTGTTGTTCCCAGTGTTAATTGCAGGTGAACAAATATATGTGTGTTTGCAGAAGACATGCTTTCGATTCAGATGCCCCCTTGCCCGGTGTAAACCACTTCCAGTTTACTCACCTGACCTCTGCACCTCTGGTCTGGTCAGAGCCCCTTCTCTGTGTGTGAGGTGTGAGGCTATGGAATGAGGAGCTAGGTATCCATCTTCTGGATGCAAATGGTGATTCATCAGCTTGATGTAAAATATTCTTTTTTTTAATTTTATGTAATTCTTACATCATTTTTCATTTTAACACAATGTATGCATTTTCATTTTGGTTATATTCCCCATACAATTCCCACAACCCTTATTTTGACCCTAATCCCTCCGCTCCTTGCCCCCCCCCCCACCATTGTAAAATATTCTTAAAGCTACTTTCTGGATGAGTGAAGAAACCTTTTCCTTTTTAGGGGAGGTTTGTTGAATTTTGATTGAAGGTAATTTTATAAATTTGCACTTGCTCTTTATGCTCTCACTTGGGATTTCAGAAACAGCTGGAATTTCCTTGGCAATTGCAGGGGACAAAACCGGTCGCCATTATAACAGTCGATCCCATCATGAACAGGACCTAAGAAGCAACACTAAGGTTATTTAATTTTGCACAAGATAGATATGGAAAAAATTAAGTAATTATAATAAAGTAAAAATCAAAATCAACAGGCAGTTATAAACTAGAGATGTTCTGCAGGGGGAGAGAAGGGAGTAGGATCAAAACAGGGGTGGGGGGTCTCTGCGGTGGCACAGCGATTGAGCAGTGGGCTGTGAAGCTGCCCACAGCCTCTGCAGCGCTGGTTTGATCCCCGGCCACCGGCGAGAGTCCCACATGGCATGCAGACCTCTCCTGCTGTGCCCACTGCTCCCCTCAGCAGTGTACTTCGTCAGTCTGCCTGTTCTGCTCCCCGCTCTGGCTCTGGTGAATTCTCTCACCCTCCCGTGCTTCTGACTGTACCCAGTGCTTGTATAAACAAACAAACAAACAAATAAATAAATCTTTAAAACAAAACAAGACAAGACAAAAAAACACAGTGGTGGGAAGAGCACAAGGGACCATGGTGATGGTGCACAGGTGAATGGGTAGTGAGAATTTCACGAGGACTATAACTGAGATGAGAAAACATACATTGCACAAAAATGAACAATGATGTAAAAAATATATAAAATAATAAAATAAAAAAAGATAGATTTGGAAAGGAAGATGGTAGATTTAAGGAACACAACTAAGCATGTGGAGAATGGACTCTACCCTGTGCCTAAGTGTAAAAGAAAGAGCATGCTCTTAACTTGGGTCCATCATGTGCCGTGAAAGAAGTATGGAGCCCTTCTAACCCCTGAAATGAAGAAATAGTGTGTTGTTAAAGGCCTGTGGCTGGGTGTCTGGGTGTAGACATGCGCGGACCTCATCAGCTCTCTCTTGCTTCTACACAAGTTGTATGTGTTTGTTGGCATGAGCCCAGCTCTGCCACTTAACCTGTCCTTGCCCCACAGACCGGGTAGTCGTGCTTGGGAACATGCACCCTCTGCTTCGCTTCAGTATCTTGTATCCTCTCAGGGAAAGTCGTGTGGTGGGCTAGTGGTGAAGTGAGAGGGAAATATGTACACACAAGACCCAGCTGAAAATGACTTTAGCACAGAGTTTATTTAATACATCCTCCAAATTGTATTTTGAAGCCTCTGTTAACAAGAAAGCACTCTCTTTCTGAGCAGCGGGAGTGTTTTATAAATGGAATTTGCAGACCAGCAATGCTCCCCATTAATTTTCCCTGTCTACAGTGACTATCATTACATTCTTAAAGCACTTTTAAAATAAACTACACCATGATGTAATGCGCACACTCTGAGCTGCGGCCATGGGACCAGGGGCAGCAGCATCTGGATTTCGGACTGCTATCTTTTAGGGAACATCTTGATGGCTATAATTACTGTCATGTTATGGGAACTTGAAAAAAAAAGGCGCCAGTGTTCCAAATAAAACATAAAATGGCTTTGATATAATAAATGTTACTATCATTGTTTAAAAATGTTGTGACCCGTCTGCTAGTTTCTGAGAAAGATATTTTCCAGCACTTGATCTTCTCCCCACCCCACCTCTCATATTCTATGACTGCAGATAAGGATAAAGAAAATCCTTAGGACAGACTTGCTTTAAATCAATGTAACACAATGCCAGCATTGTCTCTCTTCAAGATGAACTTTTAAATTAAATTTGGCATGAGTTTTTCCAGAACTCTAAAGAGTTTTGCTCCAGAGACCCTTTATCCAGCCTGTTAGGGAGCATTAATAATTCAAATGTTATGGTTTTGGTTAATTGCCCTCATTAGGGTAAGGCAGTGGCTGAAGCATTTTCCTATCTATTGCACCCGTATCCAAGGCATCCAGAACACTCTAGACTCACTCCAGAGGAATCAGACTACACAAGATGCCCATATGATATAAATGTTGTCATCCCAGGGGAATTTGTTTGGGAAGAACCCATGATGAATTTGGACTCAAGTACTAGACCTATTTTTGTATAAAGTTATGAAGAATCACTTATTATTATTGTGGGTACTGATCCATGATGGCATTCAATTCAGTTTCCCAATAAGGTTTTACTATGTGAAATTCATTCAGTCTTGCCAAATCTGAGTTATTATTTTATAATGAGTATTAGCAACTTTAAAGAAGCCAGCACTGCTTATGGAGGCAATTTGACTGACTTTGACAATGGCACCCTGTCAGAACCTGTGAGGAGTCATCTGTCCTGTTGGTCGTTTGTCTCTACTGCTCACTGATAATGTCTTTCAGTTTGCTGATGTAAGTGTTGGGATGAAACTAGCATGAATTGCTCTGGATTTTGTCATACTCCATGAATTTGTAATTTTTTTTTTACGTGTCACAAGGATTGACTGTCTCTACACATTCTCTTGGATAGTGATTTTTATTTCATTTACTATCATACTCCCCCACTTCTTAAAGTTTTGTCCATTTGCCTTCTCTGTGGCTAATTAGCAGTAAATAGACCACAGAGTTGAGGGGACCACAAGTGTAGTCTCCAGGTATAAATTTCTTCATCTTCACATGACTTGTGGGGGCAAGTATCTTTAACAGTTAGCACTGACCAACAACTTGGGGAAATCATGGTGATCACCCCAACCTAAACCAGCTGGGAAGTGTGGTTGGCCTTGGTAGGCTAACCTACTTATAGAAAAACCAATCCAAACCAAGATTTTACTGAAAACAGATAGTAGGGCTTTCTTTGAGTACAGACCACAGTGCATTGTTAACGTCTGTGTTTCTAAGCCAGTTGTTCAGAGAATCTTCTATTCTCTAGACACTTTCCAAAGTCTGTTCTTTCTCCGAAGTTGGACTTAGTTATCACACTCCACACTAAAGTTAGGTTGGACAAAAATTGTGGATTTGTTTGCAAGGGATGGGAAGCCAATTGATGGAGAGCCATTTGCACACTGCCCTAACGTCTGAGTCAGATTTTTATTTTACTCTAGTGATGCAGCTCACACAATGCTCGATTCTTTATCTCATAAGTATGCTTCTGTCCTTTGAAAAATAGCATCATGTTTGCACAGTTCATTCCACTGTTTTCAGCATGACTCTTAAGTCCTGGATACTCAATAAGGACTAATTGATGGTTGTAATATCCTAAATAATATTTGTGTAAGTGGTCTTTCTAGAAAACAAACGAAACCTTCCCATGGAAACAATATTATGCCATTTCAGCATTAAGTAATACTTCATAAAAAGACTTCAGCAACACTAACTGGACATTCAATCTACTTTCTGTTCATGGAAGTGTTTATGGCTCCTACTCAAGACAAGAGAAATAACAAGGAAAGGAATGACTCTGAATATAGAACATTTTATTACACAAATAAAAAAATGAGAGAGTATCTGTTAGCTCCTGCCAACTTTTGAAATATGGATTCCATTTGTCTTTATTACAACCTATTCCCATGGTGCCTTTTCCCTATTTATTAATTTCTGTACGTTGCTATTAAGCAGAGATATGTGCCTACTGGAAATAGTCAAAGCTATTTCAAGAAACATGAAAAATGAGAAAAATACACCAACTCATCTTTGTACTATTTTGTCAATAAGCTAAAAGGCATGCAATTATGGAGGTTATAATCCCTTAGAAAAAGCCACACACATTATCATGGTAAAATGTTTCGTTAAATCTATAATAATCATGATGACTCATAGATATGTGATTCCCTTTATTCAGAAAAAAAGGACAGGAAATCCAATATAAATGAGCTGTTTTCCTCGGTAGTGTAATAAAACTTGGATACTGGTATATGAGTTTTTGATTATATCATCCACTGATAATCTCTGGGTTCATTTCCTCCGAGTGAAGAATCAATCTCCTTCCTCCCCCCACCAAGCCCCTTTGGCCACTAACATTTTAGCAATCTTATTCCCTCCTCTGGGGAGGCAGCCTCCCAGTCACAGCCACCACAGTATAGTATATTTTAAGGGCTGTAAATTTTCACCTTCAGATTTGAGCCAGGGGTGTTAAGCTCCAGAAGATACACATCTGCTTCCTACTCAAATGGCCTTTTGTTGTGCTTCTCGGTAGAGGGAAAGTTGTAATGCCACAAGAATAAATCCCAAGGGGAGAGGGGTAAATTATGACATTTCAAAGAAAAACGCTCATGACTACAAATATAACTGGTCTTAATTCTGTTCTTAAATTCTACATTTCTTTTCAGAGTTACATGATAATTTTTTATTGCTGTTTAATGAACAGAGTGAGTCACTATTAAATTTTTAAAGTTAAAAATGACTTTGTGACCTGAGTCATAACCCCTAAATGTATCCGGTTTCTAAGTTTGGATTTCCAAATGTCAGGTTTTCCTAAATAGGATCACATGAATATGGGGCCAGAAAACAAAAGAAATTTCTAAGCAACTAACTGGAAAGGGTGCTTGTGGTCCATGCTAATGTATCCATGCTGGATACATTACTAAATACCTATAAAGGTATTTACTAAATACCTATAAAGTTTACTAAATACCTATAAAGGAAATCAAAGAATGTGTAGTGTTCTCTCTGTTCTGATACCTCACCAGCCAAGAGGGGAAAGTTAATAGACCAGCTTCATAGCTAGCAGCAATGGGGAGTGATATCATCAATCTTCAGTGTATCTGTGGGTTTTGTTCTAAACTCTGTAAGTAAGTATTTTTTTCAGAACTGCCAATGCATTTCCTCATAGAAATAAATTACAAATGATATTTGGGTTCCACAGTCAGCCCACAGATGAGTTAACACACATGCACTTGAACACTAGTATGAAAGAACTTGATGGCCAAGTTTCTGGTATATATGCAATTTTTTATTCATTCAAAAATGTGTCAAGTAGTTAATTGGTGGTAATATAGAGATGACCTGGGGCCCTGCCAGTGAGGAATCAGGCAGTAATAACTGCCCCATTCTTGATCTAATTGTCCATGTAGAAGATAGAATAGTGTGTGCAGCTAATACATGACACAGTAAGCTGAGATGCAGGGGCTCTGGGGAATATTCTCAGAGGATGTCTGAGCTCATTTTGTTTTACTGCAAAGGAGGATGGAGTCGGGAAAGAGTGAAGTGGGGAGTTTCTTTGAGTGTGGGAAAGGACATCAGCATTAAAAGATCTTAGCTAATTAAGGATGGATGGGGAAGGTGATTATCATGTACACAAAGGTTAGCCAATATGACATTTGGGGATGAGACTTCAAATAGGGGGATGACACATTGTATTTGCATTTTAAAACTTCCCTTGGTCACTGTGTTAATAGTGGATGGGAGAAGCCACCAGCACAGTTTAGGCAGAAGGGGCTGGGAGGCTGTTGGAGATATATCAGCATATTGAAGAGGCACAAGGGTAGGGTAGATGAGGAAAGAGAAGAAGAGATGGATTTGGGATATGAAGAAGTAAATTTGATAAAAATTGAAGACAGATTGGATGTGGTGATAAGGTAACATCAGAGATGAATAGAAAGAGGTGATGATACACAATTCAGAAAAAATTAAAAAGAAAGACAAAGAGAGGAAATTGAGGAGAGGTACAAACCTGGGGGTAGGAGGAAGGAAGTGCTCAGGAGCAGTGTACTGAGGAGGTATAGTGGGTGAGAAGGGTCTAGAAGGGGCATTCAGAGATGTTAGGCCATAGTCAGAAGAAAGCAGTACCCAGGATTCAAAGCGGAAAATTTCAGAGAAGACAAAACAAGAGAGTTAGAGGCTTAGGTTTCAAGCTGAGAAAAAAAGCTTTGGACTTAGCAAGAAGGAGGGTATTGGTGCTCTAAGTGCCAATTGGGGAAACCAGGAACATACTCTCTTTGTTCTGCTGGAGGTGCTGCCACAGACAAAGAAAATGTACTGCAGTATGGAGAGGGGAGCTGCTGGCCTTTCCAGGAGCACAGTAACCACTGGGTTGGAGCAGTGAAAGAGGAGGGATGCATTCCTGAGTGGACAGGTATATGCTGAGTGAGTATGAGGGAGGGGAAGGACATGAAAAACACTATTTCTGTGAGGGAGAGGCCTATGGGCGCGGCCTTCGGGTGAATATCTATGGCGGATAGGCAGTGCTGCAGAGATAGGTTATCAATTCTTTTTTTTTTAAAGATATTTTTATGCATACAACATCTGGGGTACAGGCCAGAGATACAGGGGGGTGAGAGGATTCACCAGAGACAGAGTGGGGAACAGGACAGGTAGATTGACCAAAGTATCCTACTGAGGGGAGCAGTGGCGAGTTAGGAGAGGTCTGCTGTACCATGTGAGTAGCTCCTTGGCTGGGGATCGAACTCATGCTGCAGTGGCTGCGGCCAGGCTCATAGATTGCGTCTCAACCCCCTTCACCCCTAGGGAGGCCCAGTTATCAATTCTTATCAGTCACTGTTATTACCAAAAAGACAATGTCTTCAGGAAGCATGAGAAGAACCTTTAACTCCTTCGATGTGTATACCAAGCTTATCATTAAGTTGATTCTCATTGGCCACATCTTCTGCCTCTGTCCGGCCATATTGTTTCCCACCCCCTTCTCATACCCATCCACAAGCTCTTTCACTCCCCCATACCCTTCCAGTGTGGTTTCAACTGCCACACTTGTTCTGTGCCCCTGTTCTTGGCAAACCACTCAGCCCCATTGTCATTTTTCAGTCAAGCCTCTGGTCATACCCTCCAACTGAATATCTTCTCCAGTCTGTTTCCTTAGTGCTTTGCTCAAATCTTTATTATTTATTTATTTATTTATTTATTTTTAAAGATTTATTTATTTATTTATTTATTTATTTATTTATTTATACAAGCACTGGGTACAGTCAGAGCGCGGGAGGGTGAGAGAATTCACCAGAGCCAGAGCGGGGAACAGAACAGGCAGACTGACGAAGTACACTGCTGAGGGGAGCAGCGGGAGCCACAGTTGAGGTCTACGCGCCATGTGGGACCCTCGCCGGTGGCCCAGGACTGAACCAGCGCTGCAGAGGCTGTGGGCAGCTTCGCAGCCCAGTGCTCAACCACTGCGACACCAGGGAGGCCCTCAAATCTTTATTAAATTAAACAATGCAACTTAAAAATAGCATCCCCTACCCCATGCCCCCCAACTCTCACCCCACCCACACCTGACTGTGAGTTTCAAGGACACAGTGCTCGTTGGTTTAGACTCCCCAGAGCTTAGCACAGTGAGCGCGGGATGGTTGCCCATCCAGAGCACTCAGGGTTGTTTTGTGACAAACCCTGGTCTAGCTCAAAGGTGAGTTGTGGAAACGATTGGTCAGGAAAGCTTAGTGCCATGTTCCTGACCTGGGGCTGCTGTGATGGTGATGAAGAACGTCACCCAGATTCTCTGGCTAGGCATATTAAAGGGGACTGTCCATACACTGCGAAAAGTTGTATGTCAAGAAATTATAGGAATTCCTAGAGCTGTGTTCTCAGTGATGTTGGACAACCAGGATGACTCAGCCCCTCAGTTTAAGCATCCAGCAAAGCCAATTTTATTTTGGGAAAACTGCATCCGCTTTGCTGAAAAAAGAATGGCATCTGAGGCCTTGGCAAGAGGATATATTTTGTAAATCTGTAAAATAAATGAAGTTCTTTGGGGATACGAACTCTTCCATAGCCTCTCTTGATGAGTTTGGAAAGTATTTATTATAAGAAGGAGCCAATTCCAATGTGGATTCCAGAAAATTTTTCTTGAACTCCTGGAATGCAGCTATGGCTAGTGATACTCATTTATGATGGTGACTCAGAGACAGGAAGTGACACTGACTGTGTCTTGAATCTGAGCAGCAGTTGTGGGGAAGGAGGAGCCCAGAGGACTGAAATCCAGTGTGTTTTTTTTAAAGATTTATTTTTTTATTTATGCATACAAGAACTCGAGTATAGGCCAGTGGTGTGGGGGGTGAGAGGATTCACCAGAGACAGAGTGGGGAGCAGAACAGGTGGATCTACTGAAATACACTGCTGAGGGGAGCAGCCAGTGAGATAGGAGAGGTCTGCTGTGCCATGTGGGTAGCTCCCTGGTCTGGATCGAACTCATGCCTCAGTGGCTGGCAGTAGCTTGATAGATGAGACTTTAACCCCTGCACCACCAGGGAGGCCACATGAAATCCGGTGTGGTTTTCTCGGTGTCTTTCTGTGATGACTACCTTGACACCTTCTGAGTCTAGTCTAGATACGGTCAGTGAATTGCAAGATCTGAGACAGATCATTTGGATTTTTGACATGAGAGATGCTTCATTTTGGTTTATATTGAGCTCAGTGAAATGGCAGTAACAGTATTGCCAAAGTTTTGCTTTTAGATAGTGAATTAGGGAATCATAACAGAAAGAGTACTGCCTATGACATTTAGAAGACTGGGTTCTAGTTTCAAATTTTTTGATTTTATCTGTATGACTTCCAGTAAGTGGCTTATCTTTCTCAAGCCTGATGACCTTATGAGTAAATGGGATGGTACTCACTGATAATAATGTCACTCCAGAATTTACTCTGTGCTTCCCGTGTGCTGGACACTACTTTACACGGGTCAGTACATCTTGCTCTTCTTGAGGAAGGCGTGATTGTTAGCCATTGTATAGATTGGGTCCTTGAGGTTTATAGAGATTGTATGCCATCCCTGGGGGGGGGGCAAATCAGTTATATTTTTAATTTTTTGATGAAACGTCTTACTGTTTTCCATAGTAGCTACACCAGTTTACATTCCCACTAATAGTGCACAAGTGTTCTCTTGTCTCTACACCCTCACCAGCAGGTGAGGCTTGTCATCTTAATGAGAGCCATTCTAACAGGTATGGGGTGATGTCTTGTTATGCATTTGATTTTCATTTCCCTCATGGTTTATGATACTGAACATCTTTTCATGTACCGATTGGCTATTCATATATCTTCTTTGGAAAAATGTCTATTTAGTTCCTTTGTCCATTTAAAAAATTGGGTTATTTATTTATTTTCACCATTGAGTTGTGTGAGCTCCTTATATGTTTTGGATATTAACTCCTTATTAGTTTTATTTGAATCTAACATAATTGCAATTATGATTGCAAGTTTTTTTCCATTACCAAGTTTGTCATTTCATTTTGTTGATAAATTATTTTTGCTGTATAGAAGCTTTTTAGCTTATTGTAGTCCTATTGTTTGTTCTTGATTTTGTTGCATGTGCTTAAGGTGTCATAGCAAAAAAGTCATGTCAAGGAGAGTTTCTCCTATGTTTTATGGTTTCTGGTTTTACTTTTTGGTGCATTCTAAGTCAATTTTTGTGTGTGTTGTAAGAGCGGGGTCTAGTTTCATTCTTTTACATGTGACGATCTGATTTTCCCAGCACCATGTAGTATTAAAGAGACTGTCTTTTTTTCCCATTGAACATTCTTGGCTCTCTCACTTGTCAAATGTGAATTTTGATAAATATTGTCAGAATTAATATCCAAAAAGGTTGTGGAAATTCACACTCCTCCTCCACATCCAGTAAGCTCATTTCCCTGCATCCTCATTTATACTAGTTATTTTATTTTTTGTCAATATAATGCTTGTGAGAATGGTATTTCATCTTAATTCATATTTCTTTAACCATCCCTGAAGCTGAATATATTTTTGTTGATTTCTTGACCTCTTAAATGTTCATTTCTTTGAATTTCTCATTCATGTTTTTTACCCATTTTTTTGTTGTATCTTTTCCAATTAATTTTTAAGTCTTCCATGTATATTAGGAATGATGTTACTTTGTTTCTAGCTGAAATTATTTTTCTCCTACTCCATTATTTGGCTTTTGACTTTGCTTATGGTATTTCTTATTATTACATTTTAAAATGTTATGTATTCAAATACATATTTTTAAATGCTTTTGGAGAAATACATCTTCCTGCTAAAATTCAAATGGTACAAAGAAGGCATAGAATAAAAAGTAAAAGTCCTCTTTCTCATTTTTGCACTTCTCAAGCTAATTTCTTTTTTATTTTAATTTTCTATTTTACATTAACCTTTTACAATACATAATTTTTATAAATTTTTGAACAATATTTGCTTCCCCCCAACCCCTCAGGTTGCAGCCCCATAGAATTTCCTTCCCCAAGGCACCCGTGCACCATCACCACAGTCCCCTGTGCTCCTGCCTCCCTCCCTCTGATCCCTCTCCCTCCTCCTCCCCTGCAGGATGTCTCTGTCAAGCCAATTTCTTATTGCTAGTTGTTGTAAGTAATATCTTCCTTACCAACTTTGAATTTTCTCTGTGTATAAGCATTTCTTTCTCTAACATTGCTATTTACTGAGCACGCGATATATGCTAAACTGTTCCAAGCAAAATTTCTGCCTATGGCACTTATATTTCGATGGCACAAAAATTAATAAAAAATAAACCATAGCTTAAATAACTTCAGATAATGATAAATTCTATAAAGAAAATAGTGTTAGGACACAGAAAGTAGTAGGAAGAGGACGTTATTTTAGATAGGGTGGTTGAGGAAGGAGTCTCTAAGGAGATGAAATTTGATTAAGAAATCTGATGGGTATGAATAAAATATAGTATACTTCTATTACTGTGCACTATTTTCACTTAGTAGTAAAATAGGACATATTTACATAGCAGTACATATACACATACCTGTATATGGAGACTTTATATTTCATTAGCATATAATAGCTTCAGTTTCATATGAATAGACTGCGTGTAAGCCTGTCTATCTTCCTGCCTAGGTCTCAAAACGATGGTACACATGTCAGTTGCTACCTGGAGGGGGATTTTACACATTTTCAAATTTCTCCATTAACCAAAAGAGATGTGCAGAGGTGATTTGGAAAGGGGTTTCACCAAAGAAGGGAGGAAGTGTCTCTCCTGTTAGTGCTTTTACTATAAGGTCCAATTTGAAGGACTGGCTCATGTGATGTCGAGGCGCTCTATGGCTCTTATTTTCCAGTTGATTTCTAGCCACCATGATCATGTATTTCTAGGAGGGAACTATCACAAGGCTGAAGCAGGCAGCTAAACATGTCTTCTTTTCTCTCAGGTATGACCATTTTGAAAATACAGAACTCCTGTGGCGATAAAGGGGGTCACTTTGCTAAATGGGCATCTCTTTGTTGTGGCTTGGAGATCTGAGGCTGGCTTCTGGGAAACTAGGCAATGTGGAAGTGAAAGAGATTCTGTGCCCCACATGTTTAGCCACCACTGAGCTGCCAAACACCAATGAAGCACATTGCCTATTTAAAGGAGAAAGGAGAAGTGTAAGACCGAAGTCAAGTTTGGCAGTTATCTTGGGATTCCTGTTGTCCGTTCAGCTCCTGATCCATTCTTCAGAAAGAATGGTTTGCTGATCCAAATAGGCAGATGCACAAATGATTTATGGGAAGCTAGTGAGTCATGTTTTGTCTCATTGCTCACTCTCTTTCTGTTCTGAGAAAACTCAAATTTATCCTTTTGGTAGGAAGTGCTCACAGGGGCACAGGCAGAGTGGCCACTCTGTGGAAGTGTGTTACTAGAAGAGCCTTCTGTGCTCTGGCAACTCAGATGGACCCATGGATGCTCTGGGCGGCCAAGCTTCTCACTTACTTTCTTAATTATTGTAATATGGTGAGCAAAATGGCAACCATTGAGGTTTTGGGGGCAATGCTTTACAAATGTATTTGACTACCCCTTTGGCTAATAAAACATATTCAAATTGTAAGAAAATCCTGACTCAGGTGAATGAGGAATTGCCATCACATTGTCAACCAACCCCCGGAGAAGCCTCATTTGTTTCACATTGTGCTTACGTCTTGGCACAGGTGAAACCACTCAACAAAGAACGTTAATGGGGCTTCTACTAAATAGGTGGGTCATAGATTCTGAGGTTTCAGGGCTGGGGATTTGCAAGGGATGATTGTGGGAGTGTGTCGGGAAAATAACGAAACTGCAAGGCATCAGAGAAACAGAGGACATGGATCTTGTCCTTTAAGGAAAATTGGACAACTAGGAAATGAACTGAAGAAATTTTTGAGGGAATCTAAGTAGAAGTACCTCCAGTGCATGCTGCATGCATACACATTGGAAAGAGTGGTTTGCTGTATAACTGGGTCATCTGCACAAATCAGGGCTGGATTGAGAGACATGGCAAGAGGTGAGGCAGTAGAAGAAGGTATCCCCCTTCTCTGGTGGGTGATGTAGACAGGCCAGAATGTGTAAAAAGTGATAACTAGACTTTGGTGAGGACACAAGGGTGAGGAAGACAGGGAAATTGTCCAGCGAGGTTGATTCTATATGGTGTTACTTTCCACTTCTGGTTCATACTTGCAAACCATTGTTACCTCAAAAAAAAAAAAAAAAAAAAAAAAGAGAGAGAGAGGGCCTCCCCGGTGGCGCAGCGGTTGAGCACTGGGTTGAGAAGCTGCCCGCAGCCTCTGCAGCACCAGTTCTATCCCCAGCCACCGGGCGAGGGTCCCACATGGCGTGCAGACCTCTCCTGCCACACCCGCTGCTCCCGTCAGCAGTGTATTTCGTTGGTCTGCCTGTTCTGTTCCCCAATCTGGCTCTGGTGAATTCTCTCACCCTCCTATGCTTCTGACTGTGCTCAGTGCTTGTATAAATAAATAAATATATCTTTAAAAAAATAAAAAAAGAGAGATTCCATTTGGAAATGTTTCTAAGGAAGAAAAGAGGACTATAATGAACTGGCTCTCAGTTATTGCTTGGAAGTGAGACATGGCACCTCTGTTGACATTTCATTGGCAGTAGCTGACTTCACAGAGAGTAGGGAAGGTGACTCAGTATGGGACAAGGCGGAGGGACGAAGAGTAGTAGCTCTAATAACCAAATACAGGTATTCTGAGGCATGACGGGGAGGAGTCTTGCCTAAGTTTTCACAGCTAGTGTGGGCCCAGAGCCCTCTCCTCTGCAGACCTTACTTTTTAAAAATTTGAGGTGACATTGATTTAACATGATATATAATCTAGGGTGCAGGCTCTTCAGAGGTATATTACCATACTACCTCCCATCACTGAAGACCCATCATTTTCCACCTTAGCCTACCTGCAGAACTTAACATTTTGCCACAGGCACACTGAGAGGTGTCAAAGGGGGTGGTTGGAGGGAAGACTGGAATTAATGCCTAGATTGTCTTCTTAATGACTTCTGCTGCTTCTAGATTGCAGTGACCAGAAAAGATTCTTTGAAAATAGCATTTCATAGTAGATCTCTGGCAAATGGGAAAAAAGAAGGGGAAAGAAACGAAAATTGAAAAACACTCAACCTGGATTCAGAGGCTCTAGTTGTCAAAAATGTGGTGGATTGTTGTTCTCTGGGGGAGGGTTGTGGGTGTGGAAATCAGCCATTTAAAATAACAGCTGGATTTTGTCACAGTGGGTCTCCCTTGATTCTTAAGAGGGTTGAAATATCAGGAAGACTCTTTTGCTGCTTGCTTATGTTGGTCAACTTGATGCCAGAATTAGAGTTACTTTGGAGGGAGTCAATTAACTGCAGGATCTTGAATAGAGGAAACTATTTATGGGAGAGAAGAGAGGGCCAGTGAGAGAGGGTGTGAGGGGAATGGTGGGAGAGCAAGGCCTGCAGAGAGAATCAAATGCTTGGAGAAAAATAATGGAGAGTGTGAAACAAGTTGAGGGGTAGGAAGGGGGTGGAGTGAGAGAGAAAGAAAGAGAAAGAGTTGAAATATGGAGGCCCACCCACATAAATATTTTCTATTCCAAGCAACTCAAATTTCTGGGATATAGGATCAAAAATGAAAACATCCTCTGTAAAGAGGCTGTGAAATCAGCTGACCCAGCCAAAAATCTGAGCACGTTGTGATCTTCCGCCTTGCTGGGGTTGGCAGATCCTGTTTCTGGAACTCATGGCCTTCGGCTTGCTTCTGCTGAGTGACTGAGCTCAGGACCTGGCGGAGCCCATCGGAGTTGCTATGAGGGAGGCACACGGGCCCGCCTGGTTTCCATGGGTGGAGGCCCCTGGACCTCTGGTGGCCAGCATAGCCCCAGACATAGTATCTGCTTTACAACTGGCAAGAGTGATGAACGATTGTCTGATCCAAGAATTGAGAATTTGCTATAATTGGGAATTTGGAGTTGGGTGCCTTTCAAATATG
Source organism: Talpa europaea (assembly GCF_964194135.1). NCBI lineage: Eukaryota > Metazoa > Chordata > Mammalia > Eulipotyphla > Talpidae > Talpa > Talpa europaea. The sequence goes on along the minus strand of NC_140077.1, from coordinate 88,123,614 downwards.
ATATTAAAACCTAAATGTTAAGGCTAAATATATACTGCCTGTGTACTACTGCTAAATTTGGTGAGCAAAAGCAAGAAAATTAAATGAAAATAAAAAACTGGCTAATTGATATATGTTCAGATTTTATACATTTAATTATTTTATTTCATGATATATAGTCAGAATGGTCATAGTCTCACACATTTGAACTTTAGGTTTAAAAATAAAATTTCAAGTGCAGACTTTTCTTGACTTACCATGGGTGAGCATCCCACTAAACCCATCATGAGTTGAAAATAGCAAAAGTCAAAAATCCATTTAATGTTTCTAATCTACAGAACATCACAATCTCACCTACCCCACCTTATTTGTGCTCAGGAGACTTACCATAGCTTACAGTTGGGCAAAATCATCTTATGCTTTTAAAACCTATGTTATACTAAAGTGTTGAATATCTCATATCATTTACTGAACACTGTACTGAAAATGAAAAACCACTTGGAGATTGTCAGTTGTTTCCCTTTTGGGACTGTGTGGCTGACCAGTCCCTGTGCTCCCTGCTGCTGCCTGACTTCATGAGAGAGTATTGTACCCCATTTTCACTAGATCTGGAAAAGATCAGAACTCAAAACTCGATGTAGAGTTTCTACTGAATGTGTATTGTTTTCAAACCATCATAAAACCAAAGAATTATAATATTAATCATCATAAATTTGTGACCATCTCTACTAAATTTAAGTGAGTTCAATTAATTGAAATTGAAATTGAAATAATTATACTTTTTGCAACAAATAATACAGGTGAACATGAAATTAAAAGCAAAAATTGACTTTCTATCCACCTAGTCACAGTTCTCAGAGAATCATTTTCCCACCAGTTTTGCAGAGAAGCCCGGGAGTGCTGGGACCACAGGACCAGCATGGCTGGAGCTGGCCAGGTGCTGGGTAAACAGGGGGTCTGGGTTTATGAGAGTCGCCATAGATCTAGGACCACAGAGCCACCTGGGGGTAATCACTTTTAATACATTGCTGTGTTGTTCTGGCCCTTTCTTTCCTATAAAATAGATACAATGTTTAAAAGTTATATATTTACTTATTTATGTTGTCATCAATGCACTATTGTGTTATGGGTCAGACACCAGTGTCATGGAAACTGTGGTGACTAGAAGAAAGAGAGCCTATATATTCTGAGAGCCGGAGCCAGCAGTTTGCTGTTTAGCTAATGCCTAATGCTGGATTGATTTGATTTAATTTTATTTATTTATTTTTTAAAGATTTATTTATTTATTTAAGATACAAGCACCGGGTACAGTCAGAAGCGTGGGAGGGTGAGAGAATTCACCAGAGCCAGAGCAGAGAGCAGAGCAGGCAGACTGATGAAGTACACTGCTGAGGGGAGCAGCGGGTGGCAGGAGAGGTCTGTGTGCTATGTGGGACCCTCCCCAGTGCCCGGGGATCGAACCGGCACTGCAGAGGCTGCGAGCAGCTTCGCAATCCAGCGCTCAACCGCTGCACCACTGGGGAGGCCCCTGGACTGATTTTAGACTAAGGGTAGTCTAAAATGTAGTCCCTTTGGCTACATCTACCTTGGAGTATGGAGTATGGGAAATTGGAGACAGTGACAAGCTGAACTGCAAATCAGGCAAAGGGTGTCACATCTCTCCAGAGAAGATGGTCATGTTGACTGGGGGGCGCTGGAAGGATTTCTTTCTAACACCAGGGATGAATTTGGGATGGATTTGGGATCAGGAAGGAGACAAGGACACTGTGACTTTTTGTGAGGTCAGAGAGCTAAGGGAGATGGCTAATCTGGAAGGTGCTGAGGGGGCACAGCAGCAGTCAGCAGTCACATTCATCTGAGCCTGCAGACCAGCTGTGGCCTAAGTGATTGTGGCAAGAAAGAGCATCATTCTGTGCCTCCATTTGCAAGTTCATATGAGATTAATAATAGTGCTCACCTGCTGGGGACTACATGACTGCCCAACTTCATGACAAAATATTGTACCCCATTTTCACTAGATCTGGAAAAGATCTCCCTATGCGTACATCCTCTATTTCTTCTTTCCTCCCTCCCTCTCTTTATTTTTCCTCTTATTCTCTCTCTTTTGTGCTTAGAACAATACATATAAAAGTAATTAGTGCCATTAATAACCATTATTATTTTTTACTTTATAATTACCTTCTCTTATTCTCATGCCTTAAAATGGACCAAGATCTCTTTTGAGGGTTATTAATATAGAGATTAATGCAATTTGGAGGCCAAGTTAGTCTATAGGAGACTTTGATGGAGGGGGTATGAGGTGGTCAGAGACAACCAGGCAGGACTCATGGAACCTAGAAGCATCCCCTGAGGTTCCTGAAAAATACTTGTGGAGGGGAATCTGATAGAAGGCCTAGACATCCTCAAACATGCAGAAAATGGTTATTTGGACATTAAAGGAAAATTTTAAATGTAAAAGAAATGCTATTTAGAAGGCGAATACGAGAAAGAAAGGACATGGTCAGCAAAAATGTGGATACATTTTTTTTTTTACAGTAGGTACAACTAAATTCCTTTCTCCTCTTAAATTTGATAATAAAAATATATACCAGAAACCAAGAAACCCAAAACACCTAACACAAATAATGTTTTGAGGCAAGAGTCTTATATAAACAAATGTGGAGAGCCTTTTTTCCATTAAAAATGTATAGTTCAAGAAATGTGTGCTTACTGTGTTACTCAGAATGAGAATTTGATCCTAAGATTAACAATTTGAAAGAAAATTCATCCTAAATGAAAATGGCCTTTTCTGAAAATTTTAAGTTTTTTTTTTTTATTTCTAGTTTTCTTATTGGCATAATAATGTGTGGGGAGGGGATTGGATTAGATTGTCTGAAAAGCTTATTCAGTTCTTGAATTCTGTTAGTCAAGTTTCTGGGAGAGTCAAGTATATGTACAAGACTGGTTCTACTTGTTGAAAAGAAATTCACAAAAATCCTAATCTAGCAAAAATATTATATAAGATAACCTACATTAAATCAAAATAACCTACATAAAATCTTTGATGAATGCAGTGATTTTGAAGGAATTTTAAAGATTTTAAAGAATCATGTTTATTGCCATTTCTGTGATGATTTCTCTGCCTCTTCCTCTCAGATGTTGATAATGAAAGGATGTATGTATTGAATAAATTAGTAGACATTATAAAAATACTTCTTTTCTTCTTCTTCCCTCCCTCCTTATCCTTTCAGAAACATTTGAGAGTAAGTTGAAATCACTATTATTCTTCTACCTAAATACTCCTGTTTATTTATATAGACTTATATAGGTATAAATCTTCTCAAAACAAGACTATTCTTCTAAATAATCACACATAATGATTAGATTTAGAAAATTTGATGCTGGAGCAATTCTGTTATTTAAAATACTGTCCAAATTAAAAAAAGAAAATAACTGACACTTTAAAAAATTTTACAGAGTAGGGTAATCAGAAAGGAAGTCTTCTGGAACTTGGAGTACCCTTCTTTCTCTTAGATAATTTTTTCTCAGAGACTGGTACCCACATTGTCTTCCATCTTCTCTAGTTAATGCTGTTCATTGTCAACAATCTAAATCTTCTTGTGTTCCTTCAGGACTTCCTAGGGACTAACATCCAGGTTTTCTAGCCTGATCCTCAATGTTGACGATAATGGCTTACCTTGATCCCAGTTCCCAGAGGCCATTAGCAGTTCTTTCATCAATCTTCAAAAAATGTGGGTACATCATAACAAGCTCCTAGAGACATAATGTTTTGAAGGAGAACAATTTTGGCAAGGGAAATAAACACAAAAATAAGCAACTGGGATTACCTCAAATTAAAGAGCTTTTACACAGTGGAAGAAAATACATGACAATTAAAAAGACACCTTAATGAATGGGAAAAATATTCACATAATATTTAACTGATAAGGGATTATTTTCCAATATATGTAATTAGCCAATATATATAACTCAGCAATAAAAACAACTCAATTAATAAATGGGTAACAGTTATGAATAGACTGTTCACCAAAGTGGATATCTAGAAGGCTAATATGCAGGAAAATATTCATCATTACTTCCATTTGGAGAGATACAGGTTAAAAACACAGTGAGAAACCATGTGACACCTGCAAGGATGGGATGTATTAAAAAATTTCTCCAATAAGTGCTGGAGCTGATGTGGATAAAGAGGAACCCTCTTACATTGTTGATGGGAATAGATTCCCATTGGTACAACCATTATTGAAAGCAATCTGGATTTACCTTAAAAAACAGTAATGGAAATAACCATGTGACCCAGCAATCCAATTCTTAGGCATCTATTCAAAAAATATAAACCATCCATATGAAAAACTTTATGTTCCACAATATTCATAGCAGCATTTCTAACATGGAAACAAGCTAAGAGATGGAAACAGCCTAGATGTCTATTAATAGACAATTGGCTAAAAAAGATGTGGTATATGCATACTATGGAATATAGAAATGAGGATAGAAGAAATGCAGCTACATTCAATCAAAATGATGGGAATTTGTAGAAGTATGTGTAGTAAAGCAAGCCAGAAGGGTAAAAAACAAATAGCAGACATTTAAATAGTAGATGTTCAATAAAGTAAAATACTTAAAAAATTAGTGGACATTAAAAAACATCATGAGGACTTAGAAGTTAAGAGGCAGTGGGGGAGGAAAAGGGCAAGGGTATATAAGGGATGGTGGTGTGGAAAAAATAGCAATTATTTTAGAAATAAAAAATATAACATTGCAATTGGTTAAAACAGCATATCAAAAAAAAGAAAGAACTAAGCTTTATTGATACTAAAAGCAAGAAAGACATACCTTTTGTTGTACAATAGCTTTTTAATTCTATGTAGTCTCATTTGTTTATTTTTGTCTATTTCCCTTGCCATTCAAGTTGGGGCTCCAAATACAGTTCTGAGGTTGATGTCCAGGAGTGTTTTGCCTATGTTTTCTTCTATGCATTTTATGGCTTCAGGTCTTATAGCCAAGTCTTTAATTCATTTTGAATTAATTTTTGTGTGTGGAACTAAATAGTGATCTAGTTTCCTTCCCTTCCCTTCCCTTCCCTTCCCTTCCCTTCCCTTCCCTTCCCTTCCCTTCCCTTCCCTTCCCTTCCCTTCCCTTCCCTTCCCTTCCCTTCCCTTCCCTTTCCATTTCTGGCATGGAGCTGTCCAAGTTCTCCAACCCATTTATTGAAGAGACTTTCCTTTCTCCATTGTATAATCTTGACTTCTTTGTCACAGATTAGCTGTTAATTATTGTGTGGGTCTGTTTCTGGGTTCTCAAAATTTTTGGCTTCTGTTCTACTCCATTAGTCTTGTTTCTTCAGTTTTTTTTGTGTTCAAATGCCATACTGTTTTGATTACTATCACTTGGTAGTATAGTTTAAGGACAAGAAGTGTGATATCCCCAATATTTCCTCTTTTCTTTCATGATTGCTTATGTTATGTTTGTTCTTTTGTGGTCCCATACACATTATAGAATTGTTTTATTTCCTTGAAAAATATTATTAGGATTTTGATAGATACTGCACTGAATCTGTAACTTGCTTTAGGTAATATGGTCATTTAAAAATATTTATTATTCCAATCCATGAAGATAGGGATATTTATCCATTTCTTTTTGTCTTATTTCTGGAGCAACTCTTTGGCATTCTTCAATGTAAGGACATATTTTGCTGTTTTGTGGAAAGAAGCAGATTTGGAAGGAAGTAAAATTTCATTTTGCAGAAATAAAACTTGAAAAGGCTGTTTTCAAGAAGGGAAACAGCTTTCTCCTAGGAAAGGCATCAGCTTGTGCTCCTGGGTTTTGTCTTGTTGCCCTCCAGTGTCCTTTATGTTTGGTGATTTCTGGACTTGATGTACTCACCTTTGGGCAGCATGCCCTTTCCTCTTAAGATGTTCTGATGCCAGGTGGGTCTAATGGTACCACCCTAAACTGTTAAAATGCAAAATATTCAAATAGTCATACTTTTTGTTTTTATCACAGCACTGACTTCAGCAAATCACTTTCACTTACCCACCAAGCTGCTTGAGTTTCCTGGTCTCATGTAGGATTTATGAAAATCACAGCTCTGACCCAAAGAAGTCCGTCATCATTTGGCTTCCACTGGCCTCCAAGTGGTCCCAGTTTCTGTGTCCAGTCTTGGAAATATCTGACTAAGATGGAAAGCACAGTCCTATTAAATGAAAATAATTTCTGTCCTCTTCTCCTCATCCTAAATGGTGTTGTCCTTCTATTCCTAATTGAAACAATTTGTTGAAGTCAACTTATCAGCAGACCTAATACAAAGGAGGGGAACACGTAGCCATTTCAGAGTCTCAGGACAGACAGGCATCCAGAGCAAGGAGTGAGTCATACTTGAATTCCACAATCCCACATCCTTCTTCCCTGCCCACCCCCCGCCCCGGGAGTAGCTCCCCAGAATCTCAGACAACACACTTCAGTGAAAGGGAAAGTGTAAACCTCCCTGCTGCTTTTTATCTCCTGTGGGCTCCTCACACATTCTCAGATGTATTCCTTTGTCCCAACGGAGGTGAAATGGTATGGGACTCAATGGAAGGAACTTGGGCCATGCCAGCAGACAGTTTGGGGCCACGGATATAACTAGGGTAAGAGTGAATGCCCTCTGGACTTGGAAACTCCAACCACCCTGAGCCTCAGTGAAGGCTGGTTCAACAGTGTCTCCTATTAACCTAACATCCCATGTGGGACCCCAGTACCTTTCTGGTTGGAGCCTTGTAATCGCCCGTGAACCTTGCTTGGATGAGGCACTGTGCCAGCAAGAGGGTGGCATTGACCAGGCTTGGCCCCAGTAGGTGCCATGTGTGGGGCTTAAAATAAACCTCAACTTCATTTTTTTCCTACCACAACTTTGATAGATTTCAGAAAATTCCATTCCCCTTTTCCTACTCCTGTCCCGTCTAACCCCCCACAAAAGAATGAAATAATCATTATAATAGGAATGGGAAAATGATACTGTAATGATCAGACATTAAAGTGAAATGTAGTGAAAACAACTTTGCCTTATGTACTTTTAATATGTTTCATATACCACACAGCAATTTACTGGGACATGGGTTTTAACACACTCCACTAATGGCGAGATAAGAATGACTGAGTTGAATGTGGGTTCACTGAATATGCTGAAACCCTTTAATCGTGTCAACTCTGAGCAGCAGGACTAACACCCTCTTTATGGGTGTGTGGAGAGAAGTTGGACTTTTATTGTATGTGGTTGTTATGTTTCAAGGGACATGATTTCACTGGTAGACTTGCCAACTTTTTGCAATAACGAGATTCTACTGTATTTCTACATCAGCACCACAATCTTGTGCATTGATTTATTTTTCATTTTTATATCCAAAAGGGCAGGTTTATTATAGGAAGGGAGAGAAGAATAAAGGAAATTTGCATGGACACAAGTGTGCAGAGGGAGCTGGCCCAAAAGGGACAGGTTTGTTAAAAGAGGGGCCTGTATAGTCGCAGGAAGGCAGCCTTGGGGGCTACTTTGCAAAGGGAAAAGGTTGGTGAAAAGAAACACCTGCATAGTCACCAGGTAGGCAGAAGGACTGCTGCCTCAAGCATTGATGTTTACTTGGAAAAAAAAAATGAATTTCAGCCAATTTCAGGTTACCAGGGTTTAAATTACATCTGGCAGGGAGATTATTCCAGTACCTGGATTGGAATAATATACTGTTTCTCATCTTAGGTGCACCTTATCACTTTGTTGCACAGTCATCAAGAGGAGTCAGGGGAGTGAGGGAGGGGCGGGGGACTTAAAAAAAAAAGAAAAAAAAAAGAAAATACATCTAGATTTTTCTATATTGGGGTGTGTGGATGTGTGTGTGTGGTGTGATAATTGGAGGTATTGATAATATTTTCAGATACCTATGCAATTGAATTGCCTGAACCTCATGGACATTATTTATTTAGAACATTTCTATATTTATTTATTTATTTATTAAAACATTATTATTAAGACATTATTTATTAAAACATTTCTATATTTTATACATTCTGGGATTTTCAAAGTTAAAATATCAAGGACAGGATAACCTATCTATATACTGTGAATAATATAACATATGTGAAGGACATGCAAATATCTGACATAATTGTAGGATTGAAGCAGCCTACAGAGAGAACTTAGTCTTTAGGAAGATCTACAAGCCTCCTGGAAAGTTGAATAAAATGGGATCAATTCCATTTTCAGAAGGGAAATCTTGTGAGAGTGTAGTGATTTTGGGGAGCCAAATCCTGAACTATCCAGAGGTTCTCATCTTTTTCTTGGATGATTTTGGGACTGCTTAACTAAACAGGAAAAAAAAAAAACAAGTTGAAGAAGAAAGAATCTGATTCATACCTTAAGCTAGTCATCTATTTTATGACAGTTATCAGTGTATTTGATTGAATTCTTCCTTTTTCTTTGGATTACTTACGTGCAGAGAAGTTTTTATTAACTAGAAGAGAAGCCTTTTGGTTTATACAAAAAGTTTAACATTAAACTTTGGTGTTCATCTCACCATACAACCCCAGTTTCTTCTTTGCAAGACGTTGCACTGGATGTTGGGTGGGTCATACGGACTCTGTGTTCGTGATGTCACAGAGGGGGATATGCACCAGGGACTCCAATTTGGAGTCCATGGACCATAATGAGGGCTGATTGAGCCAGTGCCTCCCATGGGGGAGCCAGCAATCTGTCTTCTCAGTCCATACCGAGGAGACCAAACTGCCAGTCAGGATTTGTTCTCACTTTCCAGTTGGCTGCTTCTGTGCAGCTGGTCATCTGAGTATCAAGTAATGAACAAACTCCCTTATCAAGCTCCTCCCTTTGTACCTCCCTATTGAGACCTTGGCTTTGTCTCATAGGAATGGTTCCTTTGAACCCAATAGAGAGGGAAGTGGATTGATAGCTGTTTAAAAAAAAAGTGTATATTTTAATGGAAAAATGAGGTATTTTCCATTGTGGTAAAGTGTCTTTTTTCAATCATAAAATTGCTCAGAAGAGGAAGCAAAAAGAGGAACATGTATTCATTTGCTTTAACTTGAGTTTGTACAATGAGTTCTTGAGAAAGCTAGTGGCCTTCTATTTCGAAGAATGATGACTTCTTTTGAATATCCAAATATTGTATCATTTCTAGAGTATAATTATCTCCCATAATGATTTGCATTTGTAACTACGGGTCAAAAAGTAGTGGAGGTTCAATTTGACAGTGTATGATATATAAAACCTTTCCTTTTGGGACCAGCTAGCTAGAGGGCATTGTTCTAGCAGGTAAGTGTCTCTGAGATATTTTCAGACATGCTGTTTATTAATAACCCCTGTAGTCCAGAGTTGTGATGGATATTCATATGAGCTTCCACGCAGCAATGTGGAGTCAGGCTCATTATTGAGAGAACACTCCCTAACTGGAGAAGCACTTAAACTACAGATTATAAATGACAACTGTTTTGTGCAGAGGAGAGAGCTAAGCTTGGGGTTACAAAATGCTGGATACCATCGCATAGAAGCAACCCACAACATCTGACTGCCAGATCGCCACTAGAAGTGGTAGAGAAAGTGGAAAGGATGTGGACATCATTGATGCCTAGTTGGAAATGATGGTACAAACAAGACTTCAATAAAGTAAGTGGGAGGGTTGTTGGTGTCTGCTGTGCCCCCTGAAGTTCTGTTCTGAGCTCTTCCAGACCTGGCTGGAGACTACTTTGCCTTCTGTGTTAACTAACTCTTCCATGTGACATAGGTGATGGCCTTGTCAACAATGGCACTTTGGCCACCATTTGGGAAGCAAACACCTTCCTTTGCCACCTGGAACTTTCTGCTTTGTAGCATCCATCCTCGTGTTCTTTGCCCCATCAGATTATTCTCTGATTTGGTTTCTCAGAGTAAGGAAGCAGAGTGTGAGCGAGCACTCCATTGAGAAACTGGGAATGACTAAATGGCAGGAGGAATCCTCTCCCGAGTGAGTTGTCCTGCACAGTCATTCTCCTCTTCGTGTGTAGGAAATGCTGAGAGAGGGGCCCCTTGTCAGATACACTGAAGCTCAGCCGACCCTAAAAATTGATTTGTCACATGTATGTGACCTAGGTTGAGCCCTTTCTGTGTTATTATTTCTATTGTCAAGGTTGGAGGTCAGACAGATGCCAGGTTGTCTTTCAGCTGCTTCTCTTTATGGAGACATCAGGGTCATTACCAGATGCAGAGGCAATGGCCTCCTACAGACCTCTTCACTGGCTCCTACAATCTGACTGTCTAACCCTTGCAATAACCCTTTCTTCACAACACATGTGGTGGTTCTACTTCCCCAGCACACCTGTGCCATCCATCACCTTCACCTGCACTCTTGAGAGGGGCATTGAGCCCTTGAGGGGCTCAACTGGTTTGGCTAGGATTTGAATCCCCTGACTCTGGGAAACCAGGACTTTGTCCACCAGAGATCAAAGGTGTCAGTCGGACTTGATGCAAAACAGACAATTCAGCAGCATTTCATCATTTCCATTTAACTTAACTGATCACACAACTACTTATGTCATAAACTAGGGAAAAATATCCGAGTGGCGATGTGTGAACAATATTAAAATCTGATCAGAGCTTCTCAGTATCTTAGCCAGAGGCTGCATTTACACCCTAAACATCTATGGAAGGCAAAACCACTTTTCTCTCATTTGGTGTCAAAGAAGTTCATGTATCAGCACATGGCTCTTTCCCCTTAATTTTAAGCATTATTTTATTTTTTGGTGTGCTTTTTCTGGAAAACAATTTTGCAAGGTGCAAGTTATTCAGACGAGGTGCTGAAATCCAGGTTGCAGGAAGAGCTAAGCAGGGCCAACCAATGCTCACTGCCCACTCCCCCGCTGCGACACTGCTGAAGGTCACGCACTGCATGTAGCACGTTCCTGTGTGTCTCCTTGCACACTACGGTCCCCGGGACTTTCCTGGGTTTCTCTACCTTCTGCTTTTGGGGTAATATTGGTTTAACCACCAGAAAAACAACATTAGAAAGATTCAATTTTCTTATATGGAAGCAAGTGAGGCTTGATACAACTCACTGCTCCACTCAGTATCTAGAGCTTTCTCTCCCTGCTTAAAAAATCCATCCAGCCCTAGACTTCCCACATGCCTGCCCTGTCTCCTTTCAATACATAGATTGTCTAGAGTGAGAAAATTAATCCAGAGATCGGCTCTTCCTTGTTCTATGTTCATTAGGACTATCAAGTCAAATCCAGGAGGCATAGTTCTATTTGAATTTTATCTAAGCAGCAAGTAATTGTTAGTATAAGAATATGCTAAAATGTTGCATGGGCCACACTTACACTAAGGGGAAAAAAATTGGTAGATAGCTGAGGTTTACATTTAGCTAGGCAGCCTGCATTTTATTTGTTAAATCTGGAAACCTTAGAGTGGATGCCCCCTGCAGCCACATCACCTAGGGCTCCACTTTCTAAAGCCTGGATATCCACGGGACCTGGAACCCTCAACAGTGCTCTGGAGAGCTCACCAGATTCTCCTTGAGTAGTGTCCTTGTCTTGAATGGTGTATTTGTGTTTGGATGGGTTTCTTAGTTCTGCTACAGAAATGAAGCAGAAGGAGTATTTGATATAAACAGTATTTTCCTAAGTGCTTTGGCTAAAGCGCTAAAGAAATTGAAGTCTCACCTGTAAGCAGCAGTCACCTTTCTGAAATTCAGGGCTTGCTCAGAAATGTAACAGGCTGCTTGAACTCTGTCTGGGTGACAGTTTTTCCTCTATTTCCTTCCTCTTCTCTTTAAAGTTGCTAGTCTTCTTTTCTTGCAAAAGTGAGGGCCCTCTTGCTTCAACTCTGAACTGCACTGAACATCTGTACTTCTAGATTTTGTGGCTCAGAAACAGCTGTGTGACCAGTCCATGGATACCTGGATTGGAAGTAGATTCTTATTACCTGGGTCAAATAATATAGACACACAGAGGTTCCCAGTAATGAAAATCCTGATGCAGGGTAAGGTATGGAATAAGGTTTATAAAAGCTTTTTGAAATTACCCTGAAAATAACATTTATTCTAAAACTAACACATTCTCATTGTAGAAAAAAATGTAAACTTAAGGACAAAGAATGAAATAAAAAAATTGCTCATAAGTTTGACACCAGGTATAACTATTCTTAATACTTTTAGTGTGTTTTTCTGATTTTTTCTAAAATAATACATTACTGGAAAAAGGTAAAATGACACACAAAGGTCCTCTAACTTTTTTGAGTTATCATTTAACAATAGGTTGTGAACATATTTTCAGAGTCAAATTTACTTGTATGTCAATAATTCTCATTGAGTAATGAAAGTTTTGCTTGTCCTCTTCTAGGAATTCAACTTAAGTACTTGAGGATTTTGGATAAGATTTCACTATTACAAGGCACATGCTGATCCTCTAGATAAAGAGTCCAGGTCCTAAAGTGTCACAATTGATTTTAATTAGTACCGACACAGGGGGCATTCTGAGGCTGCCAGGAAGAATTTATTTCCTATAAGCTAATGGGGCAAGTAAGACCTTTGTTACTTGGGGATGTCAGGGACGGAATGTTTTGCTTTTGTTTTTGTTTTCTTAGAATCTAGTTGAAGGTTTGGTAAAGAGGAACCTTTAGCAAATTTGCAGATTACCCTTCTGTTTACAAGCCAGTTCTGAAGATTGTTGAGCTGATGGGTCTTCCCTTGGTTGCGAGCCAGCAGCTGTCATGAGCATGAAGCCTTATTTGGATTTCACAAGAACTTTGTCACAAGTCTTGCATTTCCTGTAGGAAAGCTGAATTTGCCGGCATACCCACTGAGTAAGACTATCACTCTGCTCTCAGCAGAGGACTTTTGCTGAAGATGAAAATGAATTCTCAGTGGAAATATAATGAATTCATCTACCCATCCCTGAATGCTATAGACATGTCCTAACTCTGTCTCTTTCGTATGTAACTTCCAGTCTATTTTTATAGTTAGAAAGTAGGGACGGCTACTCAGCGAAATGACAGGAAGGTGCAGTACCCTCAACCATGATCACTTGGACTTACTGCCCGGCTTCAGGTCTGCCTCTGAACAGGAAAATGTGGGGCAATGTGGGACAATCCCCAATCCTGTGGGATGCAGGAACAGGCTGCAAAGATTTTATCATTACTATAATTACTGACTGCAGTGATGATAGGTGCTATTCATTGGTGCATATATTTATATTTACAGGTCACTATGTGATGAGCCTGGCTATTGGGCTAGATGCTTTACCTAAGTCACTTTAAATTCTCACCACTTTGAAAGTTGGTATTGGTCTTACAGGAAGCAGGGGATGCAGCTGAGTGGTTAAGAGCACAGACTGGCTCTTCCAAGTTTAACTAAAACTTACAGCTATTGCAAGGGCCCAAAAGTCAAATATTTGTTCTGTTTGTTCTTAGTAGGTAAAAACATCTTTTTCAAACAGAAAGGCAGCCAAGTAGGATGGGAACAAGTTGAAATAGGTTGTAAAAGGACAAGGTTTTGAGTCCTGGCTCAGCTACTAATTAGCTATGTGACCTTTGCCAAGTGGCCTAATCTTTCTGAACCTCTGTTTCCTCTTCTGTAGAAAGGGGGTGATGTTTGTCTGCCCATCTGGCAGGGAAGTTGGGGATAGTAAGTGAAATAAAGTAGGTGAAGTTGCTCATCCAGATAGCAATGATTATGCTTTTTATTGTGGCTCTTTTATCTTGGCAGAGAAGGAATATTTATTAGGATTGACTCTGTGCCAGGCCCTGTGCTAAGTTTGGCATGAATATCAGTTTGTGCAACCCTCCTAGCCCTGGGTCTAGGTAGGCTCGGCCCTCTGCCACAGGCACATGGTTAGTCATGGAGCTGGGATTGCAAGGCATGCACGGTGTCCTGTTGTGTATTTACCAGCAGCTCGCAACTGCATCAGTTCTGAAAAATCCATATTTTCATATTTCTGTAGATTGGGGTTTATCTAAGAACTGATATGAATAAGTTTTAAGAATAACTTAGCATTTAAAAAAAATTATTTTCCTATGTCATCAGTTTTTGGGCAGTATTTGATTTCTCCTCTCAGGTTAGTCCCCATATTTCTCACTTCATTAGTCAGCGATAAAAAAGTTAAACTCATGCCATTTGCGGTAACATGGATGGAGCTGGAACGGATTAAGCTAAGCAGCTTATTTTGCATAATTTTTCATTTCCCATATATATGCAAAGTTAATGTGACAAAAAGCCCCTATCAAGTAAGTCTAAAAGAACAATTTTAATGACTATAAAATAAAAATTGTAAGTGATAAGAAAACCACATGACATAATTTAATTGGTGGTATGTTCTCCTTTCTCTTGGATGGTATGTGAGATTACATGACATAATGATTACTATTTATTTAGTAAATGCCTAATAGTAGATGCTGTACAAACACAATCGCTAATCTACTAGATGAAGTAGATGATTGTATAAGTGTAAGTGAAAGAAGAGGAAGCTGCCATTGAGAAATGCTAAAGGTCATTGCCTGGAATCCAACAGGCTCTTTTCATGATGGCGCGTTTGCTCCCAGAGGAAATAGAAATTTGGTGAAAGTAGCCAGATGTGCTGACTTATTAATATCCAGTCCCATATGAACCTGTGACCACATCAAAACCAAAAATTGGTATTTGATACCTGATATCTGTGATCTGTTTGGACAACCAGGCAGAACATTTGAATAGGGATCCAACATCTACAGTTGGTCCTCGGTTTCTTCACATATCCTCCCCTCAAATGGGCATGGAAAGCCTTGGTATTTTGTTGCAGGAGTCATGGAGGCTGTGCTGCTGGGGGTCAGCAGAAACGTGTGGCCCCAAAGTCATGAATAGAAGTGGACCTCCAGCTCTTTTCTTCATGTCTGACGTCACTGTTAGTATCAGTCCCCCAGACTTCATGGGGCTCCAAAGGGCAGAAGCCTTTCACATGATCAGAGCCCTCTGTTGACCCCGAGTTTACCACACAACTATTGGTACAGGTGGGAGGTTTCCTAAGCATGTGGTGACAGTCACCACTGCAGTGTCCAGTAGTGGAGTTGTTGGTGTGTGTTGAAGAGCTCTGGGAAGGTGACTGCAGGCATGTTCATTCTCTAGTTATTGAAAGTCAACTCTGCATGGGCACGGGGCATCTAAAAGACAAGTCTTGCCCTCAAAAAGTCCACATGTATTGGGGCACAGAAAGCCAATTCAAGTACTGGGTTACTGGATAACGCGGCTTGGGAGGGACTGGATAGAGGAGGGAATAATCCTCATTTAGGGGCATCCTAAAGTCAGTTTTTGAGCAAGGCTAGATTTGGGGTGGACATACAAGTGCTGAGTTTCGATAAAATGCATTTCTCTAGCACTCAGAATCATATTGCAATTTTTTTTTAATAGAGGCATGTTTTATTTATTTGTTTGTTTGTTTGTTTATACATGCACTGGGTACAGTCAGAAGCGTGGGAGGGTGAGAGAATTCACCAGAGCCAGAGCGGGGAGCAGAGCAGGCAGAAGGGCCGAAGTACACTGCTGAGGGGAGCAGCGGGTGGCAGGAGAGGTCTGCGCACCATGTGGGACCCTCCTCCAGTGGCCGGGGAGCAGCCGGGGATCGAACCGGCGCCACAGAGAACGCGGGCAGCTTCGCAACCCAGCGCTCAACCACTGCACCACCGGGGAGGCCCATATTGCAATTTTTTTTAATTTAAATTTTATTTTTATATTCCCCACACAATTACAACCCCCTTATTTTGACCCCAATCTCTCCTTTCCCCACCATATTGCAATTAACAGTACTTTTTCACCTACACATATTCATTGAAGAGAAATATGCATAAGAAATCATTCCTGGCATCAAGAAACTGCAGTCTAGTAGGTTTTTTGTTATAATTCTGCAAATAGGTGTTGAGAGGTAGTAGATAGACCAGGAAAGTGCCTTCTGAGTCAGGCCTCATAAAGTGTAAAGGTATCTTCGATTCTGCCCTCTAGTGCCTCTCCCCCTTTTAATCAGTAGTACCCCCTTTGCTTACCCCTCTGGCTCTGTCTCCCTCTTCCCTTATTTTCTCACAACTTTCTATTTCCAACTCCGAGATTGCCAAGCCTGTGTCCCCCAGTGTGAGGGACATTATGAGCGACAGGTTAGCGAGAGGTGTCTAGGACCCGAAAGCTTAGGGAAGTGAGGAGCAATCTTCTCACAGGAGGATGTCTGGATCTGGGACAGGAGCCTGAGGAAGATATCTGGTGGCAAGTTCTTGCTGAAGGGCTCCCCAAACACACATATAGGAAGTGGCTACCTGCACTCTCTGAAATTTGGTCAGACTTGGATTTAAGTCTGGAAGAAAATCATGCTTCACAGCCTTTTGTTTAAAATCTACTACCTTTTGGCAGTGTTTGGACTAACTGGTAATATTTGGGCCTGGCAATGGGCAAGACAGGCTCAACTCTGCCTGCATGAGCCTGTAGCCCACCCTGAAGATTGGGGACTGTTCCTTCCCCTCCCTTCATGAAGGAGGTTGGAGGAGAATAAGGATGTACAGTAATTATAACCATCTGGTGGTTGCTTTATGATTTGCTCATGTTAGAGTTCTTGGGAAGCTTTCCATCAGTCTCAGTTAATATCTTTCAAATTATGTTTGCCTTGACCTTTGCTCTAGCTTCTCATCATGCCTTCTGGAGTTATTCCATACATCCGGGGCTTGTTGAGAACTTCCCCCAGAGGCTGGATAACTGCGGCTGCTTCTCTGTCCCAAGGAAAGGCAGCCAATAGCTCCAAAGGACTAGGTGGCTGCTCAAATGTGAAGAAGAAAGAGAACATGGGCATTATTTTGCCATGACTTAATTTTGTTTGAGAGCTCCGTGAATATGTCAGGAGGTCTTCGTGGCCCAGAGGACCTCTCAAGTGAATTAGAGACACATCTGACCATTGAACTAGGAACGGACATCTTGTTGGTGAGAAAGAATCATTTGATGACTGAGTAGGATCCCTCATGTATGTAAACTGCATCTTCTTAATTCATTCACCTATCCCTGGGCACTTAAGTTGTCTCACTTATATATGGACTAACAGACAAATGAAACAAACGGTCAGTCAATACCCTACTAGGCTGTTGGTAAAATTAAAGCCACCAGAGGAAGAGAAAGGGTGGGGAGCCAACTGTGGAGGGTCCAAGGGATGGTGGTGGAGGACTATGAGGACCTTGTTGGTGGGAGTGGTGAAATCCTAGGCCTCCAAGTCACATAGAGTGCTGCAAAACAACAGTGTCTCAATAAAATAAATTAAAAAAAATAATTGTTTGATCCCTGACACAATTAGGCTGCCTGCAATAATCTGCCCAGGGCCTTGAAAGACTAGACCTGAAATGAGGGAGAAGTGTATGAACCAAGAACACTGACTTTGCTTTCACTACAGGAGGAGTTTGAATTTGTTGTGCCTGTGTGGTCACTGTCCAGCAGTGTGGGCAGAGCTCTAGATGACAATGTCTCCTTTTTCAAAAACCGCATGGTTTTGTGGGAGGTTGGTGCTTGATGAAGACTTTCTGTACCATGATAGGAGTGTAGAAAATGAAACAGCCCCTAAATAATTTCCAAAGATGTCTCCTGAGCAAATCATTTCAGTTTTGTTAGGTGTCACACTGAAAAGGGGCAGGCCTGGTTTTGAATCTATTTTTGACTTTGTGTTGTTATGTATTTTCCAGTGAAAAATTATTGAAAAATTTCAATAATTAGCCAATGTTAATATGATTTAAAACTAGGCAAAATTTTTAAATACTTTTTTCTTATTTATTTACATTAAAATTTATATATATTTTATATTGTTCTTATTTTAGTACAATGCATGGTTTCTCCTCTCAAGTGTAGTCCCCATATAATTCCCACCAGCAATTCAGCCATGAACCATCACTACAATTCCTGTGGTCTTCCCTCCCTGTTTTGATCCCTCTGCCTGCCCCTCCTTTGCAGAACATCTCTGATTTATAGTTGCCTGTTAATTTTGTATTTTATATTTATTATAATTATTTTTTTCCTGATCCTTAATTTGATTCCCCTATATTCCTCCAAAGCATATAGTCTTATAGGCAGTGGTGCATTTAGTGCAAAAATGGCTCTTTCCAGTGGATTCCAGGAGGACTAGGGGGAGATAACTCTTGCAATAGTTCTGGAACAGGTTCTTAAAGGAAGAACAGATGAGAGTCACTGGTGGAAAGAGGGGATATGAGGACTAAATATGGAAGGACAAAGATAGGGTGGAGGTTCAAGTGCTGGCCTCAAATGACCAGCAGCAGCCCTCGGCTTTTTAAAAATGGTTGTACTCCAAACAAGGGTCCTTTTGAAAGGTGAGAAGTGGGAGAAAGAGAATCCTGAGGTTAGAGGATAAACAAACCCACATTCTTGTGGGGAAAAAAAGAATACAAAAAACTCACTTTCCTGGAAGGAGAGATTTTTTGAGATTAACTCTTGGCCACAGTGAGGTCAGTCTTGTGAAAGTGGACCTGCTCTGGAAGCAGGGCTGACCTCTGAGGAATGATGGAAGATATGAAGGGTTGCCATGGCTAGCTCCTGTGCCCCTCTCTCCACTTGGGGCTCATCAGTCTGGATGATGAGCATCAAGGTTTTTGGGGTTTGTATAATAATTTTTCCTTCCAGAATTTGGTGCATGGTGTATAGCAATGGAAAGAGGTCAGATGTCTTTTTCAGAGGTTGATGTTAATATGCCAGGTGCATTAGTCAGAGCTCTCCAGAGAAATAGCATCGAAAGGAGATACACATGTACACACATATACATACATGACTCTATGTATATAAGTAACATGAATTATGTGCATGCAATATAGTCATGTGTGTATATAATTAACATGTGTTATAATGTATTTAAGTACAATTAATAATAATAAATATGCATATGGAGAGGAATTTTATTTGAAAAGAACTGGTAGCTCCTGTAATTTGGGGGGCTGTCAAGTCAGAAATCTGCAGGGCGGGCTGTCAGGTGGGGACCCAGAGGAGCGTGGGTGTTGCTGTGTTGGTCGGAAGATTGCCTGGAGGCAGAATCCCTTCCTTTTTCAGGACCTCAGTCTTTTAATTCCTTCAATTTATTACTGCTTACGTATAAGCAGGTTTGTATAAGTGTGAGAGAGCGAGTGACCACTTTTGCATTTTAATTTTCATGTTGCTAGTGATAGAGGTCATTTTGTTAATCAGCCTTCAGAAAATGATGGAATTGGGCTTCCCTTCTCATCGTTGACCAGGAATTTCCTGGTTCCATTTGTTTTTCAAAAACAATTTCTCTTAAGTTGGATTCTGATCTACTATTATATTTTTCTGTTTGTTTTATTAACTAAAGAATCATTTCCACTTCTTGTAGATTACCAGTTTCCTTCAACAGGCCTTTGTGGGGGGATGTCCCACAAGGCTGTTGCAGGGGGTGCTGCTGAGCACGCGGCCGCCTCTTGACTCGAGGGGTCTCGGGGTGCCTCTTGGCTTGTCCTTTTCTGAGGCTTCTGTGCACTTCAGTAAACCACTGCGTGTCTTGGCACAGTGTCTTTGCTTGTCAGGAGCAGCCCCTCGAATATACTCTGTAGGTTAGGAATGAGGTGTGAGGATGCTTTCATAGGGTCTATGTCAATTTTTCAGAAAAGAGCTTATGAGATTCCATTTTCTTTTATTTTATGAACTCTTCATTGAAATAGGACATACTGCCTCATCTTGGAATAAAGATTCCAGAATTAAATGGTATGTATTTTGGACTGTATCTAAAATGCATGAAACTTATTAAGTTAAAAGAACATCTTTAGTACTTTTCAGTTAATAGAATCAATTTTGTGTTTTTGTGGTGTATGTCTGTTTGCATTGTGATCTGACCTGGGTCCCTTGGGTGAAGCTCCCAGGCGCTCACACTCCCACCCACACAGACACACACTCACACACAGACACACACACATACACAGACACACACAGTGGGATAAAGGAACATACCAGAGTTTATGAGCATTGGGATTTAATTCTGGGAAGCCTTGTCCTTTGGCATCTGCCAATACACCCTCTGGAATTTATTATGTGCCCACAATATCACTCCAACCAGCCCTTTTCCCTCCATCCACAATCACTAACTTAATTTTAGCTCTGTCATCCACACCTGTATTATAAAAACAGCGTACCTCGTCCCTTGTCTCGTTGGCTCCACTGTTCCTCAGTTTCAACTCCCAGTTTTGACTGATGGGTAAGACTTTAAAGCCATTGCTATTACCATGTCACTTCCTTCTCCACCTCTGTTAAAAATCTCTGTTACTTATTCACTCAAAAGTAGTTGCTTTTCAAGCATCATTTAGGCAGGACTTTGGGAGAGGGAGTTGGAAGGAGGATGGTGACCCAAGAATTTCTGATTATTAGAAACACCTGGAGAGATATTAAGAAGTGCAGACTCCTGGCTCCTTTCTATTGATGAGACTTGGGAAACCAGCTTTCAAAAATATTCTATTGGAGTAGGATGCACATGCAGAATTGTATACACATCCTGAATATTTGCACCTTGAATATTCTCATGAACTCAGCACCCATGTCAAGAAATAGAAAGTTAACATCAGAAACAGGAGTAAGTCATTTTCTTGATGCCTGAAAGCAATCTAATTCTATTTTTTTTAAAGATTTATTTATTTATACAAGAACTGGGGTATAGGCCAGATGTGCGGGAGGGTGAGAGGATTCACCAGAGACAGAGCGGGGAATAGAACAGGCAGACTGAGTGAAATATACTGCTGAGGTGAGCAATGGGCAAGACAGGAGAGGTCTGCCGCGCCATGTGGGATTCTCGCCGGCCGGCCGGGATGGAACCTGCGCTGCAGAGGCTGCAGACAGCTTCACAGTGCGGCGCTCAACTGCCTGCGCCACCAGGAAGGCCCTCAAATTCTATTTTTTAAAGCTTCTATGGTTATCAGCAAAGTTTGGGGGGACAACTATTTTATGAGTTAGTAAGAAGTAGCTTGTAATCTTGTAGATATTTTCAGAATCCTTAGTACATATTTACCTGAACATATATGTTTTTGTCCAGTTACAGTAACCGTTAAAGATCAAAAATTCTTCTTTCATTTATTGTATCCGCATTCCAGTACTCCTGACTGTGATAAACCATTTTCAAGTGTTCTTCTTTTTGTTGATTTATTTAAGACTCCCCTGTTGTGATTGTTGTGGATTGCTTCTAAATATAGTATTTATACTTTTATTTTCTTGCAGAGTAGATACTTGAGTCATATTCAACACATTGAATTATTTTGTCTTTCCCCCCCATCCTAGTAAATGGATGAAGCACAGGAAAGAAGGTGATTTGCTGTGAGTTCGAGGCGGACAGTCTCATTTTAGGGACCCCTACATTCAAGGCTACCCACCTGGCATGCGAATCTACTCCCCACATTTTGAGGTTCTGTTCGTATTCCTTGAAAAAGTTTTAAAAAATAGATGAAAATTGACATTTAACACAGTTCTGAACACATGACATACAACCAATACAAATGAGTGCATGGGACATTTGAGAGAATGGATTTCAGTGTTGGCAGTACTTTATCTCTAACCATTATGTTACTTGATACACTTTCCTGTGTAAGGTTTTATTAACTGGGAAGTGTGACCTGATCATATCAGTGTTTCAAATGATAACTGCCCTTTTCCACTTAACTGATCTACCAAATCTAGTTATTTTTATTGTGCATTCAAGTGAGGAGATTGGTTTGTGTCAAGAAGTCTGTTCTCTGCGGTGTTAGTAAGCAGGTTCTGTCTTCTCTGAGACATATAACTTTGTCATCAGGAGCTGTGCATGAAGTGGTAAGTGGTGGCCAAAAAAAATGGCCACTGTGTTTACCTCTCTGTGTCATGTAGGCACAAATAACAACACTGTTCTAAAAACCTTGTGGCGGGCATCTTTTATATAGTACAGAGAGCCTTGTTGATGTCCAAGTGCTTAAGAGAGTTAAGTGCAGGATATGGTCCCATTAGGAAGGAACTTAAGCCTTGATGAGGCCATGTAAGATGAATGATGAGTGACATGTCACCCTCAGGAAGCCAGAGACTGGAAAGATCATCTCAGGTTGGAGAGGGCAGGGCAGCCCCAGTGGAAGATGATACTTGAAATGGATCTTGAGGGATGTTGAAGGATTTGACAGGTGGTAATTGGGGCAGAAACAAAGACAAGGATGTGGGAAAAGGCAGGACAATTTTGGTAGACACTCTGGCTAGACCCCCAAGATCAATTTGATGAGGTAGTTGAGTTGCAGATGCAAAAGGCATGGAAAGCTGGGCCAAAACCCAAGGGTGAAATGAGAAGGATCTGAAGTAAGAGGTAGCTGTAAGAATAAAAATAAATTTGTTTGTTTTAGAGGTACCGATTTAGAAAAATAGTAGTAAGCTGGGGATTGTGACTTAGTTGACAAGGGAGATGAAGTTTCAAAGCTGAGAAGGTTTTGAGTGTGGGTGACTCACAGATCAAGATGCTGTGAACTAAACCCTTCCGTTCTTTCTTCCGCAGCCACACTTCTTAGATCGCTAGTCAGTATCCGTGGTCCCTGCTTTCATCTCAGTCCATCTGCTGGCATCCGTGCTCTACCCCTTCAACTCCTCTCAAACCACCTATGGCTTCCAGTCCCCCAGATGTAATAGAAACATCTCTGTTTTTCAGCATTCTCATTTTTGCTATATTTTCCTCATTTACCATTTCCTTTGGGATGCTCTCTGCCCTACTGGTTTTATGATTCCTTTTCCAGCATGAAAAACATAAATTAAAAAAAAAAACAATAAAATCCAGACCAGAGAATTTGCACAGGACTCCAAGGTCTTTAGCATGATGACAGAACCAAACCCAGTGCCTAATACACACAGTGTGACTGGTTTCTCTCGAATGCATTACTGCAAAGAAGCCTTTGCTCTTTTGTATGAAAGAGCAAAAAGAGGATGGCGAATATAGCTCTGATTTTGCAGATATTACAATGTCTAATTAATGAATTGCCCTAAAGAGAGATCAGAATATATGAGGTGCTAAATTATATTGTGCAAGCAGAGATTAAATTTGACCAAGTGATTTATTAGAGCAGTCTAAAAGTGATATCATCGACTCAGGGGAGAAGAATTGGATTGGTTTATAAGATCACTTGAACTTTGAGAGATTGAGTTCTGGATATTTGTTGTTGTTTTAACTGCTGGGACCCAGCGTCGCTTTTCGATTTGCAAACTTAGGAATGTGACATTTATTAGGCCTGCAACTCCATCCAAAGTGATTGAAGCTATTAAACTTTGGTGGTTAAAAGGAGTGAAAGTAAATAGACATGACCCTCTGTTGGTTTTTATTGAGCTGCCTTTTTGTAAACAAATTGGATGCTCAGGCACAGCTCTTGTTTATTGTTTCCCTTAATGATTGTTATATTACATTTTCTCATTTTGCAAATTAAAACACAGCTTTCCCCAGGGCAGCCACACTGAACTCCACATGGGACTGCAACTCCAACTGCAGTCTTTCTTTTCTCTGTTGTCATGTAAAGCAATAAAGATTCTGTAGTCAAGTTAGGGAAGAAACAGTTAGAATGGTCTAAAATAGTGGAAAAGCCTCTTCTGTCTCCCATCTTCTCTAGCTCTTCTCTGTCTCTTTATCTCTATCTCTATCTCCAAATAAAGCGAGGCATGGTGGTCAGAGGAGACAAGCTTGTATTTGTTGTTCTAATAAGTAAGTATATCACCAGGAGCCACTCAACAGAGTCTGCCAAGGAGACAATGTTAGGAACTGTTTGAGAAATTTGTTTCCTCTTAGAAATAATTTGTTGTTGTCTGCAGCTTGGATTTAGAACTCTGATTTTGGTCTATAAGGGTCCCCCTCCCCCTGTAATTCTAAGGGGGTTCTTATAATTGCCTCAGGATGAAATGTATTTACAAATTACCCAATTTTCAAATCAATCTAAGTCTTATGCATGATTTGCTGTGAAAAGCAGTCAAATAAAGTGCACCAAAATTCAGTACTAGGGGTCGGGGGTGTTGGCACTTAACTGGGAATTGGCGCATGATGGTGCTAGAGGAAATTCAGGCCGAGGGTCAGGCTTTTCAGCTTTTTCTTTCATTTCAGCTAAGTTTTAGTTCACCTGTGGTTCCCAACTTGATTGTTGTTTTGACTGAGTACAACACTACAATCTCAATACCTATCATTTGTTCCATTTCACCATATTGATCTTGTGGGGTTGTTACAGGATTAGTCAAATTATAAATTCAATTTATTAATACAACTTAAAATTGTGCATGGTGCTCAATTTCCCCCAGGTCTGTGAAGGCTTAATTGACAAAAACTGCATATATTCAAGGTGTACAATGTGATATTTTTATCTATGTTATGTGTTGTGAAATGATTACCACCATCATGCTAGTTTACATATACAATATCTCATAGAAGTTTTTTTGAGGAGGAATAATAATAAAAATCTACTCTTAGCAGCTCTCAAGCCTGCGATATAGTATTATTAGCTGGTCATCATGCTTAATGTTAGATGTCCAGAATTTATTCAGCCTGCATAACTGAAACTCATTATTTCTCCATTTCTTTACCCCCAAGTCATTAGTAATTACCATTCTACTCTGCATTCAAATTTTTGAGATTCCACCTATAAGTGAGATCATGCAGTGTTTGCTTTTTTTTGTATGCCTTATTTCACTTAGCATAATGTCCTTCAGGTTTATCTATGTTGTTGCAAAGGCCGGGGTTTTCTCCTTTTTAAAAGCTGAGTAATATTCCATTCCCCCATCACATTTTCTTTTGTTATTCATTTGTCAATGGCCACAAGTTTGTTTCTGTAAGCAATGCTACAGTGGACACAGGATTGCAGGTATCTCTTTAAGATGTTGAATTCACTGCCTTTGGAATTATATTTAGAAGTGAGGATCATATATGGTGGTCCTATTTTTATTTATTTATTTATTTATTCATTTATTTATGAAACTACAATCTGTTTTCCATAATGACTTTGTTACTTTACTTTCCCATCTAGGTTTCCTTTTCTTCACATCCTCATCAACACTTGCTATCTTTTTGATGACAGCATTTTAATAGGTGTGAGGTGATATTGAACAACTTTTCCTGTCATGTTGACTGTTTATATGTTTTATAAAAAATGTTTATTCATATTCTTTGCCCATTTTTTTAATTATGTTTTTTTCTTGATATTCAGTTCTCATTATATTTTGGATATTAACCTCTTATCAGATATGTGGTTTGAAAAGATATCCTCCCTTTCTGTAGATTGTCTCTTTACTCTGTTGATTATTTCTCTTGCTGTGTAGAAGCTTTTAAGTTTGATACAGTCCCATTTGTCTATCTCTGCTTTGTTGTTTGTACATTTGTGGTAATATAAAAAAAAATTTGCAAAGACCAATGCCAAGAAGCTTTTTCCTTATGTTTTCTTCTAGCAGTTTTACTACTAGAAGTTTACTACTACTTTAGTAGTTTTACCTCTTGTAGTTTCAGGGCTGATATTTAAGTCTTTAGCCCATTTAATTTGATCTTTGTATTTGTTGTGAGAAAAAGAGTCAATTTCATTCTTCTGCATGTGGAGATCCAGTTTCCCCAGCACCATTTATTAATGTGACTATCCCTTCACCAGTGTGTGTGTGTTCTTTGCAAGAAGTTGCTTAGTTTATGGTAGCTTTTGTCTGCTCTTTTCAATTTTTCTCAAAGTACCATCTCTAACATGTAGACTTTTAGGAGAGGAAGTAGTTCCAATACAAAGATACCACAATTAAAAAAATAGAACTCACTACTGTGCTGGGCAACATGAGCCTCATGGGCTCAAATTATTTATCCTTCTGCTTGCAAATCCATTTGATTAGAGTTAAGTGCTCTCATGAAAAAGCAGACCAATTTAGAAACCACCCTGGGATTGAATGAGCACTCCATAAATGTTTATTAAACACATAATAGACCTTACTGGGTATTGGGTTCAGCAATAAAGTTTATCATTTGGTTGTGTTTGAGATCAGAAAGAAGAAAGATTTTGTGACATACTTTTTTTTTTACTCAAGTAATATATTAACTAGTGACACACTGATTGAGTAGAATAGAGAAAACAATTGACTGTTTAGTTTAGTTACATAGCAAATATCCAGTCTTTTTTTGTGTGTCTAATTTGCAAGTATTGCTCTACGGTTGAAAACCATTATGGTCCAACTAATAATTTTAAAAGTGATTTCCCAATGCTGGTCTCATTCATTCCTTTCAGTGACCCTATGAATTACAAACTGTAATTTCTGACTGTAGAGTCAGGCAGTACTTGGGAGGAATTGGAACTTCAGAGATGATTGATTATAGGACCTGGCACAGATGATTTCATGTCCCTGAACTTTAGTTATCTTCATATATAAATTAAGATTATATTTAGGGCCACTAAAGAAATTGTCTATGACAAATGTTTAGCATTATTTTGGGTACATTGCAAGAGTTTAATTTATTGGGAACAATTATTTCTGTTATTTTTCTTGACTCCAATAGAAGAGGGGTCGATGATTCCAAGTTTATAGAATCCAAGACCCAAAGAGTTTATTTTATTTTATTTTTTTAAAGATTTATTTATTTATGCATACAAGAGCCGGGGTACAAGCCAGAGATGCGGGGGTGGGGGATGAGAGGATTCACCAGAGACAAAGCGGGGAACAGAACAGGCAGACTGACTGAAATACACTGCTGAGGGGAACAGCGGGTGAGATAGGAGAGGTCTGCTTCACCATGTGGGTTGCTCCCTGGCTGGCCAGGGATTGACCTTGTGCTGCAGAGGCTGCAGTTTGCTTCATAGTGCGGTGCTTAACCCCTTGCGCCACCAGGGAGGCCTGACTTACCAATGATCTCATCGGGCTAAGATGCAGGGTCCGGATCAGGGCTCTGAGCTCATCAGCTCTCTGTCTATATGATGTGGTCCAGGGGTCACTAGCTGCAGAATGAGGAAGCTGGGTCCAGTCACAGCTATTGGCCAATTGGATCAGGGCTCTAAGCTCATCAGCTCTCTGTCTATATGATGTGGTCCAGGGGTCACTAGCTGCAGAATGAGGAAGCTGGGTCCAGTCACAGCCATTGGCCAGTTGGATGGTGGCACTATTGACTTCTTTTATGTATACTGTCTTGTTGTGATGCTAACACCTTAAAAGTGCTTGAGCTTGATAACTTTTATTTTGCACCCAGAAATGTCACAAAATCACTTGGTATGATCATATTGATATTTTTTTTGCTATTTCTGAGACAACATAAAAAAAACCTCAGTAACATTATTAGATAATGATTAATAATGTTTGACTTATAATTAATAATATTCAAAAAACTGCTGTATGGTTATGATTGCCAAAATCTCATCATACTGTAGAGATTGAAGCTTGTTAGATATTGTCCTGGGATTTAGCATCGAATCATCTGGAAACTCAGTAACTATCATGTGGCAGCAATTTTTATTTTTTAATGCAAAAATAACTATGTTATTCTAGCATTCTCTAAGATCAAATTTTAGGACTCCTGAGGACCCAGAAAAAGGGATAAATATCTGTGGTGTTTGTCTTTTTCTCCATGAGGAGAAAACTTTATACAATTATAGATAGCCATGAGAAGTAGTACATTTTTTCCATCATATAAACCATTATTTTGGCTCCATAAACATTTTAGGCTTGCTTTCCCAGATACCTACATTCAAAAGGAACATGGTTTTTATCCACTAAGTTAGATGAAAAATTAAGAAATTAGATTCTAATAGTTGCTGAATTTTGCGTTTGAGAACTTAAATTTTTACTTTAGAGCAGATGCTGGAAATTCCAGTAAAAGGGATAGTCTTTCTCTGATGTTTGCCCTTTTCCTTAGGGAGCTATCAATATTATGAATGACGTGGGTGTTCAGCCTGGGTCACCTGGGGGTTTGTATAAGATATAAATCCTTAGATTAATATATAATAAATTAACCTAAAATCAATTGTAAAACACTATTTCCACTTGCCATTCAATTTGTGACATTCCCATTTTCATATACTTAATATTTATAGTACACTCTGTTAATGAAACTTTGATTTAGCTTCATGTGACTGTGTAGTCTTGTCAATACCATTCTTATTTAATCATTAGACATGATATTTATATAATATTTTAATCACTTTCTAGTTTTCCCTATAACCACTTTTGTGCTGGGTTTTCTAACTCTTTAATTTTTTCTAACTCTTTAATTTTTTCCAAATTACTTTAAAAATACTTTCAGTGGGAATTTTGATTATCAATATGGATAAACTTATGTGTTAATTTGGGAGAATTGTCATAGTAGCATCGCTTTAATGTAAATGACAGTAAAACTATTTACAAGTCAATACAAGATGAAATCAAAAGTCAGGTATGGAGGAAGGGACCTTAGAAGGACATCAGCAGTTGTACTTACTGGCATTCATTCGCTGTGAAGTCTTGTGCCAGTCCCTTAAGATTTTTAAATCATCCTCTGATCTGCAAAATGGGGACAATACCCTCCTTGCTTACTGCAGAGGACTGCTGTGAGGATCAAAGAAGAGGATTA
Source organism: Talpa europaea (assembly GCF_964194135.1). Classification (NCBI taxonomy): domain Eukaryota; kingdom Metazoa; phylum Chordata; class Mammalia; order Eulipotyphla; family Talpidae; genus Talpa; species Talpa europaea. Next base: position 88,095,102 of record NC_140077.1, on the reverse strand, counting down.
GCAATTCCTTTTAGAACATTAAAATGTGCACTTTTCAGTGCTTGATTGTTTTGACCAAAGTTCCCTCATCTGAATATGCTGGGACCCGAATTTGAAAACTACATCGTATTTTCATTTCCTTCAACTAGGAAATTTATAAACTATGCTCACTATCTAACCAGACCTTTTAAAAATCAAAATGTTTCCAGTTTTTTCCTTTCCAGATACAGCTCACTTACAAGACCAAAACTTTTTAATATTGAAAAGAATGCCTCTGTATTTTATAAGCAGGAGGCCTGTCAGGCAAATTGCTCCTGGCAGGACAGCAGATCATATATCCTGAGCTTATCTACCTCTGTTAGGCGGCTTTCAGCCCGGGTCACCCTGGGGTTTGTGCTCAGAGCTTATTGTACTGTCTGGAAGGGGGTGCCCTGCCCATGGGGTTGGAAGGGGTACTCCCTCTCCCCAGACTGTGGTTCAGCTTCTTCCCCTCAAGCAATGAGTTTCTGTTGTCATTTTCAAATTACCTACCACTGTTTATTTGGAATCTAAACATCTGGGAGACTTAAAAGACCAAATTTGAGGAGGGTGCAGATTTCACTCTAATTTTATGTGCATGAGACACTTGACAAGTAAACATGTTGATAGCAGGATTTATTAAAATGTAACTTCTGTAATACAATCTGGGGCCAAGAAGATTTAGTTCAATCTTCTATGGCACCATTTAGGGTGGAATTTTGGATCTGTAAAGGACAAAATGCTTACTAGCTTAACCCTTTCATCCTGAAAAGAACACGTTCATTCAAAGAGACTGCAACATTTCCATGCAATGTGGCCAGTCAATGGCACAGCCTGGAACAGAAAAGAATCTAGCTTTCCAGAGTTCCTCCACAGGGCTCTGACACTGCACCTTTCTGAATGCAACACCAGCACAGTACAAAGTGTTAAAACAGTGTGCTTGAACATCTGGGAAAAGTAGAGTTGGTGACTGAATAAACTAAAAATACCTTGCTCACAAGATCTTCAGAGACAGACCTGTAAGTGTCTGAAAGAAGTCAAAGCATTTATTGAGAGCATCTTTGTACCATGAAGAGTCTTTCCTTGGGTCTTGGATATCTTCCTTATTTAATGGAAGAATTAATAGAAGTAAACGTTACTTCTAATTAATAGAAGTAAATGTTTTCTTTCTTTTTTTTTATAAGCTTATGTTTATAGTGGAAATACTGGATCTTATTACAACCCATGGGATTGGTCATCTCCTCAGCAAACTTGTTATTAATATTGGCAAAAAGAAGAAGTATCTGTCAAAAATGCCTTTGATGGACTTTCTGAACTCTTCTCAGTCTGTCACCACTCTGACTTTGCAATTGCAATGTCCACAGATACAGCTCAGTTTTATTTATTTATTTATTTATTTATTTATTTATTTATTTATTTATTATTTATTTAAAAAGATTTATTTATTTATTTATACAATAACAGGGTACAGGCCAGATGCGCAGGAGGGTGAGAGGATTCACCAGAGACAGAGCGGGGAACAGAACAGGCAGACTGACGAAATACACTGCTGAGGGGAGCAGCTGTTGAGACAGGAGAGGTCCGCCCCGCCACGTGGGATTCTCGCTGGCCAGCCGGGATCGAACTGGCGCTGCAGAGGCTGCGAACAGCTTCGCAACTCTGTGCTCAACCGCCTGTGCTGCCAGGAGAGGCCCTGGAGGTCTGCTTTTAATAGAATTAATTGCAACTTTTAAATGTCTTCTGAACTTTGCTAATTTTGATGACCTGTAGGTCTTTTTGTTTTTGCTCCTTTCTTTGTAATATCCAATTGCTTCTCACAACTCTTAGTCAGCTGTGAACTTTGCTGGTTATGAACTTCTAGGGTCCTCATGTCCATATCACATTGATTCTTATTCCTGCTGGCCTTGTCTCCCCAACTAAGTTTGAGGCCTGGAAGGAAAGGAAATGCAAACTTTCTCATGAATGTCCCTAAGACCAGTAGGCTATTGTGGGAAAGGAAAAAAAGAATAAGACAGTTGAATGTGGAGAAGGGAGAAAAATCCAGTGGAGAAGCTCCTGCTATTTCTCATCACAGTCAAGACTAACAGGCTCTTTCTCTGTTGAGTCTTGAATTCTTATCACCACAGGTGAGATGACAGCCATTTGGGTGTTCTCATTGTTTAGATTTCTCTGTCTTCATTTCATGCTCTCTTTCCTCTCAATGACCTTGCTTCTCTTTGAGTCATGGCAACAATTATTTCCTTTATATATTAAGTAAATATATATATTGCCTCCCGCCCCCCATAATCATTTCAGGTGTTTAAAACTCTCAAGATGTATGAGGACCAGTGTAACAAATATGGCGGACAAGCTGTATCTTGAGTAAAAAGTGTGCCAGAGGCAAACTAGAAATGTCTCTTCACTAAGCTTATAATTCCTGATGACACATGTCTGTCATGACCAGTCATCTCTAGTGATCATGATCCATGTCTGTGTTTCATTTTCCCATTAGTCTGTGAACTTAGTTTTATTATTTTTTTAAGATTTATTTATTTATTTATACAAGAAACGGGGTACAGGCCAGATGCGCGGGAGGGTGAGAGGATACACCAGAGACAGAGGGGGGAACAGAACAGGCAGACTGATGAAATACTCTGCTGAGGGAAGCTGTGGGTGAGACAGGAGAGGTCTGCCACGCCATGTGGGATCCTCGCCGGCTGGCCGGGATTGAACCTGCATTGCAGAGGCTGCGGACAGCTTAACAGCATGGTGCTCAACTACCTGCACCACCAGGGGAGGCCCAATTTTATTAATTTTTATACACACGGGGTTTGGTGTGTCCAGTAAGCCCACAATAAGTGTGTGCAAAGTATTAAAGAAACCTTCAATTTCTTAAAAAAAAAAAGTTTTATAATCATCAAGAAAACCTTTTCTGTTGAATTTTTCTTTTGGTAACAGCAAAAATGATGCTTTGGATACTTCAGGCAATAAAATGACTTCCCTTTTCTTACCTCACAACCTCCTACTTTCCCTCAGATATAATCTCAACTTGTTATGTTTGCTTTGTACATGTGTGAGGCATTGTGAGCCTCTGTCTTTTCTATTTAAGGTTGTGTGTAACCATTTTCTTCTGTGGAAACAAAAAATAAAAGACCCATTCTTGCAGCAACGCTTTGCTGAAATGGCGAAATTGATTGGTTTTGTTGACAAATAGACTCAGTCTAAATTGCTGACATTTCTTTGCCCTCTCCTGGATTGCACAACCTTGTGCAACTTTATGTGGAAATAAATGAGTTTATTAGCGATGAGTTGTGTGTTTGTGGCTGTGTCCGTAAATGATAATAAACATCTTTTGTGGGTACTTACAGCAACAGTGACACTGCTCTTTCTCAGTTCACCCTTTACCATAAACTATGCCATTATTCATTTCAGTGGGAACATCTAACCTCAAAGAATGTTATGAGAGTAGCTTGTTGAAACAGAGTGATGGACAGTAGGCTCTGAGTAATCCTCTGCTGGCAGGGCCGTGTGATAGCTGAGCAGACGGCTTCTTCCATGTTGGTGGTCTGTACTATTTCCACTTCAAACTGTTCACATCAAACTAAGCTTTGCCACACTAGGCCCAGGAGTTTTCAGCGACTCAGAGCAGCACAGAGTTTTCTAGAGGCAGCCCTCATCACCTGTGGGGGAGCCTCTGGCCACACGGTATGCTTCTTGACACACTCAGCTCTTACAGAGCACACAGTCTAAAGTAATGGAGCAAACCACTAGAGGTGTTCACCCCTCAAATGGCAGGAGCCCAGAAACAAGGATATACTACAGTGGAACTGAGGAGCAATTGGGCGGGGGACTATAGGTAGAATCAGACAAGGTGAGCAGGGGGGAACTAAGAGAGCTGAGCGCTAGACTAGTGAATGGAAGAACTAAAGTTATAGCTGACAAAATGGAGTAGAGAGAATGTTCTTGTTTGCCTGGGGGCAAGTTAAGGAAGAAGGGGAAGTTAAGGAGGAAGGGACAATGACTTGTGGGAAAGGGAAGAGAAACGAAACCATTAGATAAGCAGTCCAACTGAAATTCCCACAGGAAACAGTTCTTACAGTCTGCCTGCATCACCAGTTTTAGGTGAGGTACTAAGACAGAAACCATCAGTATTTAGCTCAACAGACATTTATTCTGTGCTGGCTATGAGCAGGGTACTGAGTTGCATGTCAGAAGACAGCGGTGACTAGGCAGTGGTGCCTGGTGACTGAGCAATCTCTGTGGAGTTGGAGATCAATTGTAAATGGATTAATTCAATTCACTGTGATAAATGCTAGGTTGAAAGTGTGCCCAGGGCACTGTGGGAACTCAGAAGTGTGGGACCCAACCTGACCTTCAGAGGGGGAGTTTAGATGATTATTAAGGGGTCATCAGATTAATTCCAGTAAAGCTGTGTGTGTGTGTGTGTGTGTGTGTGTGTGTGTCTGTGTGTAGGAGGCAGAGAAAGTCCTTTTACATAGAGGGGCAGTTTGAGGAGAGACCTCATTCCTGGAATCATATGCTCTGTGCTGAAGCTGCTCAGTGTGTATGAACCAGTTTGAGTAGAGATGGCTGTGGGGTGGGAGACAAGTGAGACCACAGGGCAGGGCCATGTTCCCACCATGGGAGCCTGTCATGGGGGGAAGGAGAGACTGCCAGGGGTAAGGGGATGGGCAACAGCAGGGTGGGGAAGTGGCCCAAGGAAGCGAAAGGGAGGTAGTGGTGGCTGTTAACAGCTAAAGGACTGTCCAAGTGAGAAGACTTGACTGGGGAGATGGCAGAATGGGAAGGAATGATGGATGCTGAAAGCACTTTCCAGAAGAAATTCTGAGGATGCCGGAATGAGGATGTGGAGGTCTAGATAGAAGGAGCGTGGTAGAACCGTGAGTTTCAGGCTTGGATGGCTGACTTCCTCATGCTGCCTCCAACTCCCTTCAGCCCCTCGAGCTTGGCAAGGCTGACTTGGAGGGCCTTCTGAGCCTCCATCCTACAGGAGCCTGGAAGTGACTCCATTTCATTCGACCCACCTCTTGGCTTGATTGTGGCAGGTGTGGAGTCTCGCTCTGACCCCAGATGGAGGGCTGGGCTGAACCTTGGACCTCTGCTTCCTCATCTGGAGGGGGTGTAGGGTGCTGTGAGGACCATTGTACAGATGGGTCTGAAGCACCCTGGAGCACTGGTGGAGGGCAACTTTCCCCACTCGACTCTTCGCCCATTTTTTCCTCTCTTCAGCTCTTTTCTGGATGGTGGGACAATAGTGGGGATCAGTGTGAGAACCCCCTCACTCTGCATGCTAGCTGAGCAGAGGCTCCAGACAGCAGGGATGACTCAGCATTTCCCTGGGTGTGTGGTTTAACTTTGAGTCAACATTATTCTAACACCTTTTAGCTCACTTAACATTTACAGTGTCTGGTAGGTGGCAGACAGAGGCACCCAGCTGGGAGTGGCTCCAGCGCCAGCAGAGCCTTTAGTGCCACTCCAGAAAAGCTGTAGTGAAATGTGTGCCCCTCTTGGCAGTTTTTTCAAATAGTGAAAAAGTTTAAGCAGATTAAAGGGTTTTCTATTCTTTTTTTTTTTTTTTTTTTCTATTTAAAAAGGAGACCACCAAGGAAACTTCAGCACAGATCCTGGCTGCAGCTCTCTCTCTATGAATGTCCAAAAGAGACCTAAAAAGGATGTTCTGCCTACCCTCCTCCCCCCGATGTTTGCCTTAAGCCCCCATGGCTCATACTTCACAGATGGGGAAGAAATAGATACCTTAGAGGAAAGTTCCAGAAAGTGCCCTGTGACTGACATTGTTTCCTGTTGGCCACTGTCAAGAGCTGGAGCTGGCCTGGGCTGGTGCTGGTTCTTCCAGAAGAGTCAGAAGGTTTCACATGGATTTTTTAATATTGGAAAAATCAGTCAGGAGAAAAAAAATAAGTAAACTGCTTTCCCCCTTTCTTTTCATATCATTTTCAGTAGCACAATGCATTTAAAGTAAGGTATAGTTTCCTCAGAGTAATGGAGCCTCAGGACATGATTTAAATGGAAAATTTAAGTAAGATTAATGCAATTTATTATCCAACAGGATATCCCTACAAGCCACACTATTTGGCTGAATTTTAGATTCCCAATCTAATATTTCAGATGAGATTTCCAGATGGGTGTCCTATTCCTCTATTAGTTTAGTCAGGGTGATATAGAGTTTGTAAAACAGGAGAGGTTAAACTAGTTTTAACACTTTATTAATCATTGAAATTGCTTTGTTCCTGTTTGAATTCATTGGCTTTTGTTTATTAAGTAACTCCCTAAAACCTGAAGCCAACACAAACTAGAGGCACATTTCCAGCTTTGCTAATTTATTTGATGACTTCTTCAAAGGAAATTTTTAAAAAAATACTAAATTTATGGTTACATTGAAAGGCAGCTCAGTGCCTGCTCCTTGCCTTGTGAGAAAGTCAAGTGTAGGGTTAGAAGACCGAAGGACACACACACACACACACACACACACACACACACACACCCCTAATTCATAGTCTAATTTCCTGGAACATTTCTGGGCAGATAAATCTTTAAAATAAATTGGATAAATAATTATCAGAGCTTTTGCTACCTCCGTCAAGAAACAGACGAATTGAACAGAAGCTGCCCGAGGTGTCAAACCACACATATATTCTGCCATTTTATAAACCACTGGCAAGTCTATTAAAGGAGGCGGATTCCAGCGTACCCCTTGAGGCTGTTTTGAATGGAGGGATGAGCCGTGGGGACAGTGCCATTCGAGATGAAACACTCTCATAGCCGGCCTCAGGGCAGGGGGAGGGCTGGTTCAAAAAGTGGACAAAACTCCAAACCAGAACTTCTTTTTGGGATATGAACATTTCCTGTAGTCTGGGCTTGGTAAATTGATTACAATCTCTTTTCAGAGCCCTATCAGGACCAAACTAGTGAGTTGCAGACATAAATTTGAATTCCAGAGGCTGACTAACCCAACTCATAAATGAATTCCTAAATGCTGACTGAGCCAGAAAACCCAGCTTTGGAAAACCACTTGGCAGGAATCATTAGTTTCAAAATGAGATGAACTGCTCTATTTAGCCCTCATTCAAAACTTTACAGAAATGCCAGATTTCCATAAACACAGGTTTCCTTGAATTTCCAGGGCTTTGATTAACTGGTAGATGGGGGTGTCTCACAAATACAGATTTGTATGCAATATTCAGCTTGGACAAGATTGGGAGTTAGATCTTAACACAAAGTATTCCCTCTCCTTTCTAAGATGTTAACTCTTCCCTCCTTTTTCAGAATGCTCTTTTTGTTATGCAAAGTTTGGAGAATTAAAAATTAGTCTATGGTTTAAAAACGTGGCTATAGATCATATTCTTGTCATGTGTGTCATCATCCATTAAGCCTGGCATGCCTGATGGACAACCCACTGCTTTATAGTGTGGCTTTAATGCCCCAAAGGAAAAAGAGAATTAAAAAAAATACACTTCTGTCTCTGCTGAAAAAGTCATAAAGTTGCGGCTTTTGCTAAGTAAAGAGATTGCTTGCAAAGACTTTTTTTTTTCCTTTTAATGTGTTTTCACTTTTCCTCGTAGGGCTGTTTTTCTGCATTGATACTGGCACATCAGGCAGAGGACCTAAAATTGGTGCAGTAGATCCACAGAGGGTAAAAATTTGGTGCCATTTTTTGGGCTTCCATGTTCTAGTCAATAAAAACAAAATCAAATCAGAGGGTAAATAGCCAATTTTCTGTATTCTAAAAAGCTGTTTCCTTCCAAGGGAGTGAGTGGGGAGCCCAGGACTGACCTGTGATGTGGATTCATCGGCCTCTCTGAGTTTTTCCTATAGTTCTTTTATTGCCTGTCATTTCTCCATAGAATTTTGACAAAAGAGAGTATACAAGAAGGCAGTGTTAGCTAGTTAGACTGCCCTCAGCCAGCCTGAATCTTTTCTTTTTGGTGGAAGGACGACAAAGCCTACTAACACCAGCGTTGTTATTTGTAGGTTCAAACTTAACTTACAAATGGGGTGAAACCTTCAGTTTTTCGCAAGCTCAGCTTCTGTTTTAATCTATTTCTGGGTAGAAGAAAGTTGTATACTGTATCAATGGATTGAATCTTACCAGTTGGTTCTCAGAAAGCTCGCCTTTCAGTTGTAGAAGGCAGAGAAATAGACACCCCAACTTAGAGGGGGCTTTGGTCTACAGGACAGCAAGAGTGTTCTTAAAGCCAGAAAGGCATGGATCTGGCCAGAAGTGATTGCGACTTTTTCAAGCCCGGCCAGTTTCCAAACTTTTGTCTGAGATTTGTTATGATGCTACCTCCTCATCCTCAGGCTCCCTGAAGGGAGCCCACAGGCCTGGGTACAGCCTGGAGCTGCCCTCGGGGCCTGGGGTGGGTCGTTTGTAGATTGACACCTGTTGTTAGCACTCCACCTTCCACCCCTGCGCCTCAACCCCCACCCCATAATAATCATTACCATCATCATTATTGTCGTTGCTAACCTTTGGTGACTAACACAAATATTAATCAAGACAAAACACAAGGGGGCTAGTTGGCTATCTTCTTCCCTTTCTTTTCTTCCTTTTTCTTTCTCTTTCAAGGATCCCAAACCAGGAAGATTTCAGGAATAGTTACTACAGAATCCCACACAAATGTCCATGTGATGGGGCTTGCTCCTGTGGGATAAGCAGATGCAGAGCTAATCTGCAAGTGGCTCCTGATCTGGCTCCCCCATTGGACTTCTGGGGTTAACTCTTGGAAACTCCTCCAGTATGGTGCAAAGATTGTGAGACATTCCATTTCTTTGTTGTCAGAATGAGGTTCTCCAGAACTAAGGGTTTTGTGTAAGTACAAAAATAAATATTGGGGGCTCTGGGTAAAAAAGGGGTAAGAAGTGATAATGATAAGAAAACACAGAATCCACTCAATGTAAAGTCTGAATGGCATTTGACGCTATGGACAAGATTCATTTGACTTGGGTTCAGGGGCCTTAGCTAGCAGAGATGGTAGGGTGGGACTATTATTAGTGTTATTAGTATAGAGGGCAAGAGTTGCTGTACAGATGCACTTCCTTGACTTGGTAATTTTTCTGTGGGGTCTAGGATGCCTCTGATTGTTCAGTCCTCATCTCTCCCACTGAGACCCTTGACTCCTAGTTGATCTGTCAGCACCCCTATTCTGGCACCTTCCATGGAGGAATTGTGTTCTTACATTGTAGGTTACGCAGAGTGATTCTCTTCTATCTTTACTTATTCATTGAAAATTCATTTTTGTTGTAGCAGATTTTCTCTAAGCACTGGGTTGTCACCAGCAATACAATGGAATTTTTCATCTGCAGAGGAGACAGGCATTCTTCAAATCATCCTAAAAAAATATACTTTGCAAGGGAGGCAAAATGTGAAGTCAAACTGCAGGGCACACCAATTCAGTATGCCTTTAGTCTGCACTCCAGAAACATCTGGAGTGTAGGGAGATAGCTGAGCCTGGAATGTGTACAGGAATTAAGTAGATGCAGGGGGAGGGAAAAAAGTTCTGGTTAGAGATCCAGGTTGTGCAGAAGCACAGGCTCTCCAGCCCAAACCATACTGTGGTCTATGTGTGGAGGTGTGGTAGAGGTGGAAAGAGTTTCCCTTTCAGCACCTTGGAGTTGAAATTTGTCACCTGGAACTTGGAACCAGTTCTGCCACCTGTGATCCAAATGTCTATGGGCACTTTATCCTCTGGAAGGACTCCCTCAACCTGCTCCACTGTAGGAAAAGCCAGGACAAGGGGAGGAAAACATGACAAGCCAGCAGGCACGCCTTTGTCTTTCTTCCTCCATGTTCTGAGGGAATAAAGCTCTTTCCTTCTTTCAGACAAGCAACACACATCACCGCCATCACCACCGAAGGCTTTATCAGTATATTGTTTCAAGCCTCAGAGAGGTGGAATGTGGAATCGAGTTGGCCCAGTCGAGTTGGCCCAATCGAGTTGGCCTCTCCAACTTTAACTTGGAGGGGACTCCCTCCACTACAGACCTGACCAGAATCTACTTTCTTTGTTTTCATTCCTTGACTTTTAGATTTGACCTATTTTATTGTTTATTTCATTGCAGCTTCAGTTCCTCTAAAATTTTAACTTCCTACCCCAGAACACACCTCATGCTGCTTTAGTAACACCCCTCTTACTCTGATCCATTCCCATGACCTTTTTGTCCACAGAAGCTGTAGTGAAATCAACATGCCATGTGGTTGATCTTCAGTGAGACTTGGACACCCACCTCTCTGTAGGGTGATCCTCAAATCATATTGTGTGAAGAGCAGCTGTTTCATCAACTATTTTTTTTTTAAATGCTGCTGATGTGTTTCTTTTTCTTTTTTTTAAGATTTATTTATTTATGCATACAAGAGCTGGGGTGTAGACCAGAGATGTGGGAGTTGAGAGGATTCACCACAGACAGTGTGGGGAGCAGAACAGGCAGATCTACTGAAATATACTGCTGAGGGGAGCAGCAGGTGAGTCACGAGGGCGAGTCAGGAGAGGTCTGCTGCGCCATGTAGGTAGCTCCCGGGTGGGGGATCAAACTTGTGCTACAGTGGCTGTGGACAGCCTCATAGGTTGCGTCTTAACCCCTTGTGCCACCAGGGAGGCCCAAGAACATGTTCCTTTTGTATGGATATACCACAATAGATGTATTGATTCACTTGTTTCCAATTAGAAGCTAGTACACATATAACTACTAGGAATATGCATGTGCAAGTCTTTTATGAAGCATAGGCTTTCATTTTCTTAGATAAATGCCTAAGAGTAGAATGACTGGGTAGTGAACGCTTAACTAAGAAGCCAACACATATTTTCAAAAATGATTGTGTAATTTTACATTTTTGAAATTCCCATCAGCAGTGTATGAAAGTTTCAGTTCCTCCACATATTTGCTAATACTTGGTATGGTGGTTTAAAAAAGATTTTAAAATCATTTCAGTAGATGTGTGGTAGAAACCCATTGTGATTTTAATTTGCACTTTCATATGTTTATTAGGCATTGATTGTCTTTGGTGTTACATCTGTTCAAATCTGCCCATTAAAAAATTTTGGGTTGTTTGTACTTTTATTATTGACTTTTAAGATTTCTCCATATAGTCTAGACACCCATCCTTTATTTGACATAAAATTTACAAATCTTGCTCCTAGTCTATGACTTGCTGCATATTGTCTTGACAGTGTCTTGGAAGAACAATAGTTTTAGGAAGTCAAATTTGTTATATATGTTATAAATTATACATGTAATTTATAAATGATATCAATAGTATCTCTTATATAGATGATATAGTTTATACTTTTAAGAATCTTTGCCAAATTCAAGGTCACCCAGACTTTCTCATTTGTTTTTTTCCAGTAGCTTCATAGCTTGAACTTTTACCTTTAGTTCTATGACCCATTTTGAAAAAGATGTTTTATGAGTTTATGAGTTTTATGATGGTATGGCAATAGACCATTTTTATGTATGTATATATATTTTAGGCACTCTCTATTTGATCTATTAGTCTGTCAGTGCAAATATTATACTAACTCGATTAATGTGTATTTATACTATGCGAAGTCTTAAAGCAGTGTAAGTATTTCTAACTTGGCTCTTCTTATTTTGAAATAGTTTAGTTACAATAGGTCCTTTCAATTTCCATATGAATTTTAGAACCTCTTGTCAATAGTGACTTAATAGTTTGCTGGGATTTTGATTTTGACTGTGATTTTGTTGTATCTAGTCATCAGTTTGGAAGAATTTGTATGTTAAAATAATTTTCTTTCTTTTCTAAATATTTGCCAGGGAATATTCTTTTATTATCTTAGAGGATATGCAGTGATATACTTCTGTCTGATCTCTAATATTGGTAGTTTATTTTTTCTGACATTTTCTTAGATGTTCATCAAATTTGTTTATCATTTCAAAACACAAGTTTTTAATTCAATTATTTTTTGACTTTTTTGTTTTTATTTCATTGATTTCTCCTCCTCCTACTTCTATTATTATATTACTATCATCATCATTATTATTATCATCATTTTGTTTTGCTCTTATTTTCCTTAAAGTATAAATTATGGTCATTGATTTGACAGGTTTTTTTGTTTTCTAATATAAGCACTTTAAGCTATACATTTTCCTTTAAGTGTTATTGTTAACTGTACCCCACACATATTTTGAAATATTGTTTTCATTTTTCTCCCATACAACATACTTCCTCATTTTTTGAAACTCCTCATCCTTTGACCCGTGAGTTATTTAGAAGTCCATTTGTTAGTTTTCAAATATTAGGAGAATTTGCAAAGACATTTCTGTTTCTCATATTTAATTCCATTGAGAACATACTTTATATGATTTGAATACTGTTAAATTTACTGAGACTGTTCTCATGCTTTATGGTTGTCTTGACAAATGATCTGGTTATAGTGGGGAGGAATATGTATGCTGCTGTTGGGTAGAATATTCTAGTAATGTCAGTTAGGTCAAGTTGCTTGACAATGTTGTCTTCCATTTCCTTACTCATTTTTTTTTTTTGGTATATACTTGTTCTATCATTTATTGAAAGAGATATTAAAATATTTGACTGTATTTGTGGATTTAACTTTCTCCTTTCACTTCTTGATTTTTCTTCATATATTTTGAATATACTATTTTTAGCTATGTAGACATTCTGGATTGATATGCACTACTGAAAAACTGACTGCTTTCTTATGATGAAATAATCCTCTTTATATCTTATAATATACCTGATCAGAAATCTACTGTGTGATTTAATATAGCCAATTCCATTTTCTCTGATTAATATTAGAAAGATATGTCTTTTCTTATCCTTTTACTTTTAACCTATGTCTCTATATTTAAATTTTATTTCTCCTGGTGGGTCTATTTTTTTTTTTGTTTGTTTGTTTTGTGTTTGTTTCCTGACCTGGTAATGTCTTCCCTTCCCTTATCTTTAGATTATTTATATTTAATGTGATTTTTGATGTGAGTGATACTTGTTTTCTATTTGTCCCATCTGCTTTACCCCTCCTTTTCCTCTTTTTCTGCTTCATTTTGGATCAGATCATGTTTTTATGTCTCCATGTTATCTTTATTATTGGCTTATTAGTTTTACATCTTTTAAAATATTTTTAATGGCTGCTTTATGCTTTATTATATATATATATTTGATTTATTATAGTCTACCTTCACGTAGTTTTATATAAAATGTAAAACTTTACAAGAGAACTCTTTCATATTTCCTTATCTGAACTTAATATTATTATCGTTAGAACATTTTATGTCATGTGCTGTAAACTCAACAATGCGTTTAAAAATGAGTTTTGCTTTAAATAGTCAATTTTTAAAAAGATATTTAAAAATAACAAAATTATTTATATTTAATGATACATTTTGCCTTTCTGGCACTCTTTATTCCTTTATATGTATCAAATGTTTAGCCGCGATCCTTCTATTTCTGTCTGAAGGACTTACTTCATATTTCTTTATTGCAATATTCAATATTGCAATATTGAATTCTTATAGATTTTGGATGTCTGGAAAACATATTAATATTTTATTTTATTTTATTTTTAAAGATTTATTTATTTATTTATTATTTATATAAGCACTGGGTACAGTCAGAAGCGCGGGAGGGGAGAGAATTCACCAGAGCCAGAGCAGGGAGCAGAACAGGCAGAAGGATGGAAGTACACTGCTAAGGGGAGCAGCGGGCTGCAGGAGAGGTCTGCACGCCATGTGGGACCCTCCTCCAGTGGCCGGGGAGCAGCCGGGGATCAAACAGGCGCTGCACAGGCTGCAGGCAGCTTCGCAACCCAGGGCTCAACCGCTGCGCCACCGGGGAGGCCTAACATATTAATATTTTAAAAAGATAACTTTTATGGATACTGAAATTTAGGTTAAAGGAATCCCCACTCCCCAGTATTTTAAAGCTGTTGCTTTATTGTTTTTGTCTTGCATTGTGTCTGATATGAAGTCTTTAATTATCTTTTTTTTCTAGTATGTTATTTTCTATGATTAAGAAAATGTTTTCATACTACTGCCAATTTTAAATAATTTGTTTGTTTCACATATTGGTGTAATTGTCTTCATTTCTCTCCTGCTTAGTGTTTTCTGGATTCCTTGGGTCCTTGTATTTATAATTTCATCACATTTGGAAAAGTTTTAGTCATTATTTCTTCAAATATTTTTTCTTTATTCTTTTCTCTTTTTCCTGGGGCTTTGACTATACATATATTAGGTTGCTTTGTATTGTCCTACAGTTCATTGATTGTTAATTTTCTTCTGCAGTATATAATCTCTTGTTAATCCCATTCAGTATAGTTTTTGTCTTGGACATTGTATTTTTCCTCTTAGAATTTCAATTTGGTTTGCTTAAAATCTCTCTTAGTCTTCCATTATATCCATAAGTGTCTTATCAGTATCTCCTGTAACGATTCTTGCCACGCTCCTGCTTTTTTCCAACATCTTAAGCATATGGAGTTTATTTAGCTGTTTTTATCTAGTGACTTTATTATCTGTGTCTTTTCTGGATCTATTTCCATTGATTGATTTTGTGCCTTATTATGGATTTTATATTCCTGTTTATCTGCATGCTCAATATTTTCTTATGGAATGCCCATACTTTTAAATTTTACATTGTTGCCAGAATGACTTCTTATTTTTTGTGATTCTTTTAAGTATCTTCAAATTTTGTAATGTGATATACTTAAATTACTTAGAAATAATTTGTGGTTTGCTCTGATGCTTTACTAGATGGATCCAAAACAGGCTTCAGTTGATAGCTAAGTTGGGCTCAATGTTCTTTTGAGGAGCCCTCTAATTCTCCATGTGTGATGAGGGCTGTCATAACAAAATCCCACAGTCTGAGCATCCCAAAACCAGACATTTATTTTTTCAGAGTTCCAGAAGACCAAGATCAAGGTATCAGAGGGCTGGTTTCCTCTGAGACCTTTCTCCTCAATGGGCTGCTTTCTTACCATGCCCTCACATAGACTTTCTTCTGCATGAATGTCTCTAATGTCTGTTTGCTTGTGCAAATTTTCTCTTCTTATAAGGACATCAGTTGCACTATATTAGAGACTACACTAATGGCCTCATTGTTACTCACTTGCCCCTTCAATAGACTTATCTAAAATACAATCATATTCTGAGGTAATGGAGGTTAGGGTTTCAATATATGAATTTTGGGGGATGCAGTTTATCCTGTAACAATGTCTTTTCACTCTGGTTTGTGGGGCTACTATTCCTAAACTTGTATAAGCTCTGGAAATGGTTCTACCTGCTTTTTTCTGTCTTTTTCCCCTTGATCTTGATAGTTTCTTCCTAAATTTTTGTTCAGTTCTCAGCCAAAGATTCAAAGGACCCTACAGGGGCCTAGGACTCTCCTCTATGTGCAACCTTTGCTTTCTTTGGTACTTTCCTCTGAATTCTAGCCACCATGGACTCTGCTAATGGAAATCTGTCTCCTCCACTCGGGGCACCCACCAGACTCTGTCTTATCCTTCCCTGCACTACACCCAGGAAGCTCCTCATAGGCTGTACTGTGGGGCACCTGTTGGGCTCACCGGGCTTGTTTCGTCTCCCCCAGGGGTCAGCATCCTGTGCTGCCTATTGTCTGAAAGCAAGTGTTTGATGTATCATGCCATTTTTTAAAAAAAGATTTATTTATTTATGCATGTAAGAACTGGGGTACAGGCCTGAAGTGTGGGGGGGTGAGAGGATTCACCAGAGACAGAGTGGGGAACAGAACAGATGGATTGACTGAAGTACACTGTTGAGGGGAGCAGTGGGCAAGACAGGAGAGGTCTGCTGCGCCATGTGGGTTGCTCCCTGGCCGGCCGGGAATTGAACTCATGCTGCAGTGGCTGCGGACAGCTTCATAGGTTGCGTCTTAACGCCTTGTGCCACCAGGGAGGCCATATCATGCCATTTACTTCACTGTTTGAGTTGGAGGATCAAAGTAATTTGTTGCTTTTTCCATGCCAGAGGTGGAAGTCACTGGAAGTAATGCTATTTTTATTATTATACTATTAGTGTCCGTATACCTGTGATGAATAATATAACTGTTTATAATTTGTTCCTTCATTTATTTATTTTCCTACTTCTACTGAGATTACATTTTGCCCCAGACACAACACTACTACTCCCTGCAAACAGTTTATAAGACATTTTATGTGCCTGGAAGAGATTACCAGAGTAGTGATAAAGTGAGTTTATAGACAGGTAATTACAACACTCAGCTGGATAGATTTTTTAATCAGAGTGATGGTCACCAGTCCTCAGTCCAGTATGCATGCCTCTTCACACTGTGCCTTTGTCATTCCCCTTCACACTCTTCAATCTGAACTAGGCTTCTGATTTGGAAATGATGTTGCGTGAGCTTTGCAGCCTGAGGCTCAAGAGATGTTTCAGCTTCCACTTTTGTGCTCTTGGGATGCTGAGACCTCCATATAAGGACAGCAGGGTAGCCTGATGGAGGATTGAGGTCAAATAGAGGAGAACCGAGACCCTCCACAGTCAACAACCGTTAGAAGCTGCTAGCACAGTAGACTTTCCAGTTGAATGAAGCTTTAGGAGTGAGTCTAGAGGAGGCCCCCAGAAAGACATCCCACAGAATCATGAAATTACAGAACTTTTTTCTTATGCCACTTAATATTGGGCCAGTTTGCTATTCACCAAACCAATAATAAACTTATAACATCTGACTGCAAAAAGGAGGCACCAGGGGAGTGTGCTGGGTAGGAGTGGGGGGAGGGAAGGGGCACAAAGGAACATCATGGAGGATTATTGGGGTGCTGGTGGTGGGCAGGTATGAAAATATACATTTGTAGAGGCTTAAGTCTATAACCCCCCATTGTTGCTTTGATACAACAAACTAGGTAAACCTAGTTTACCTCAGTAAACATAATTTGGAGAAGAAAACAGTTTCATAGAGACAAAGTGAGGATACAGGTTCTGGAAAATTTCTACCATAGCTCTGTCTAGCGCGGCGTCTCCATCTGTGTTCTGTGAAGAATTTGATCTCAGGCCATTCGTTCGGTGCTCAGTGATATCATGATACAGGGCATGGACCCTACTCTTTTGTTGAGATTTTGATTGGCCCAGATGTTCTCTAAGAGCAGGGACTTTCCTTAATTGCATTTCCAGTGTTTTGACAGGGCTGATAGTTAGAACAATATTTGGTGATATTGATAAAATGTTTTTAAAAAATCACATTTCAATAAGTATATGAGTTATCCTTCACTCAAAAGATCTCATATGGGAGTGATGAAATATTTGGCACTGTACTTTCAGAAACACTATTGTTGTTATTAGTATAATTATTCTATCACTATTTAAGAGTGATCACAACAGCTTTGCGAGGTAGTATCCTCATTTTGCAGTGACAGTAAGTGAGTCTCAGAGATATGGGATCCTTGTTCTCGTATATGTGGTTCTTGAGGCCAGAGCTGAGTGGAAAGCTCAGGAACCTTAACTCCAAAACAGCCTTTGCAATAGCTATTCAAAAGGAGCCTGTATGATGATTGCCAGTGGGACTTCAGAGCTGTGCCTGGCTCTGAAGGAGGGGGGAGCGGTTGGACTGAGAGATCTGGGTCCTGTCCTTCAAGGGCCTTGATGGAAGCATGTTACAGGGCTGTGAATGAGCACGGGGCTTCTGAGGAGTAGAAGGGTGAGATCACACCATGTCCAGGCACAGGGCCCCATGACTCCCCATCTGCCTTCCCCAGAAGGGAAGTTGGGCTGACATTAACCTTGTTTCTGGCTATTTGACTTCTTTTCTTAGGAGCCCTGGGGCCAAGTCTCAGGCATAGTAGCGCGGGGTCATCCAGTGGAATGTTTTCCAGTCAGCTCAGCAGGATCACTTGGGGTAAAGAGGAAAGCTGGGTGGAAAACAGTGGCTATTTTTGATGCACTGTGTTGGGTGCTCCTGATGCAATTGCACTATGGATATGAAGCTTCTGGAATCTCCTGGGAAAAACACAGTTTTGATCTGACCCTTGAAGAAATGGCCGTGAAGAGGATATCACAGTAAAATTACAGAAAAATATGTGGTTTCCCTTATGCTTTTCCCTTTGGAGGAATCCAGGATCCTTTATGGTATAGCTGGAAGTAAGCGTCTAAGAGAAAAATTGGGGAAAATGGGGCAGGGGGAGTGATCAGTTTTCAAAAACATGAGAGATTTAACTGAGTGGATGCCGAAAAGCTTATTCATTCAATGATGATGGTGGCGATGGCGATGTTTATAACAACGAATGTGTATTTACAGCTAGCCTTGTCTCAGATTTACATGAAACCCTGTGCTTAATAGCAGCAAAACATCTGAGGAAGTGTGATCCTTTACCTCTGAATCATATATAGTGTTATGAGCCAATGATGCCTCAGTAAAAAATAAACTATTAGAACCCAAGTAAATGTGTCTTTGCTCATGGAATTTGCAACCTAGTGGAAGGAAACAGACTACGCAAATAAACACGTAATTGTAAATAATGATGAGAACTCTGAAGGAAGAACTCAGGCTGTGATAAAGAAAGTAATGGGGAGCAGATAAATTGGATTAGGGGTCAGGAAAGGCATGAGATTGATTAAAGTCTGGGAACCCAGAAAAAAAATGGATGCAGTGGAAACAGTCTGGGTTTTGTGGTGCGTTAAAGAGAAAATGATACAGAGTGGTAGGAGATAAAAGTTCTGATAAGGCTCAGCTGGGTTGGTGAATGTGCTCCCGGCTCTGGGAAGTAATTGCAAAACAGGAGGACATGGACTTTTGGGAAGTCAGCAGCTAGAAATGATGATTCCCCTTATCCGCTCAAGAGCTGGGGTCCTCAGCCCCGACTGACCTCTGTCCAGGCCAGTGGATATAGGGGTAGGTAAGAAGACCACAAAGACCCCCCTTAAGGCAGCCTCATGCAGACCATGCTGTGACTCCAACGGGAGTGTTCATGTTCCCTGAGACGTGAGCCTAAATTCTCAGACATTTGAAAATCTGTCCTCCAGGAACCACTTCATGAACCACTAAAGAGAACTAGACAGGCCTTGCTGACCAGCCCCATTAGCCGCAGCTCGGGCTGGTTCTGCAGTGAGTCACTAGCCTCCGGGGAAGGGGGTGGCTGATGGAAACAGCTCTCTGGCTGTCCGAGAACCCAGCCGGCTCTGCGAGTGTCACTGCTCTGTTTCTGGCCGAGTTTGTGCTCTCTGGCCCTGGAGTGGAGGATGGGGCCAGGGGAGGGAGGACCGGCGGGGGGCAGTCTGGAGTGACTGTCAGTGGGAACTGGCCGAGCATATAATTATATCATGAGTCAAGCTCTCTCCAGGGATGTAAGATGACCAGAGGAAAATGAAATAACATTATATCCCACATGAATAAAGGCACTGGTGGAGAAAGCTGACTCCTGAGAAAGAAGACACGGCTAAGAAGTTTCCCAGCACTTAAATATCTCATTACTTGTCCTGTGCCCTTCTCTCAAAAAATGAAGGGATCAGAGGGCGGGAGGGAGGAGCACAGGGGACTGAGGTGATGGTGCATGGGTGCATTGGGGAAGGAAACTCTATGGGGACTACATCTGAGGGGGTGGGGGAAGCAAATATTGTTAAAAAATGAACAATGATGTAAAAATTAAAAAAATTAGGGGCCTCCCTGGTGGCGCAGGTGGTTGAGCGCCGTACTATGAAGCTGTCTGCAGCCTCTGCAGCATGGGTTCGATCCTGGCCAGCGGGCAAGAATCCCACATGGCGCAGCAAACCTCTCCTGTATTGCCCGCTGCTCCCCTCAGCAGTGTATTTCAGTCAGTCTGCCTGTTCTATTCTCCGCTCTTTCTCTGGTGAATCCTCTTACCCTCC
The DNA here is from genome assembly GCF_964194135.1 of Talpa europaea. NCBI lineage: Eukaryota > Metazoa > Chordata > Mammalia > Eulipotyphla > Talpidae > Talpa > Talpa europaea. The sequence continues at coordinate 88,075,284 of NC_140077.1, read as the reverse complement.
TGCACATCTGGCCTGTACCTCGGTTCTTATACAAATAAATAAATAAATAAATAAATAAATAAATAAATAAATTAAAAAAAAAATAATCTTTGTCATGCATTAAAAAATAATGAAGAGATCAACTCGACACACTGTGTGCCTTTGCCTTAAACCTGAAGGAACTAGTGGCCAGAAAACAATACACATGGATGGACGACCTTGATAACAACCACAAATGTTATTTAGCTGGAAAAATTCTTGTATCATATCATTTAGCTGCAGCAGAGCCCTATAAATCCTGGAAGATGTGAGACTGAGAAATGTGGTGGTGGAGTTAAAAAATATTTTTTTCTTGCTAAACCACTTCCAAAGGTATATTTTTATGGATCCAGGAATAGCAGCTTGTTTGTCTTGCTTGTGCTGGTTCCCCTCTTGTTTCTTTTTGGTCAACATCCAAGGAATCAGCCTCATTGCATAGTAGTAGCTGAAGTCAAATTAGAATGAATGGCACCTCCCTGCACACCCCCATGCTTCTGCCAGCTTCCCAGATGATATAATTAGCAAGGGGACTTTTGATCAGCTCACCAAAGAAAAACAGTTAAGGGGCAGCCCCAGCATGGCTTATGTGGTTAGACACATCAAACATAAGAGTGACACCCTTTTAAGATAATTTCCCAAATGGGTTCTTTTAAACAGAAACTGCAGAAATAAGGAAATTCTCAAGTGGGAAGGCATAAATAGATTTTCTCATTTACATCCCTGTGCCATCAGCAATATTTCTGAAGGAAACAAGCAGGAAGGTGGAATTTGGGGCAGAATTTGGGATCTAAGGGTAAATGCCTCATGGAGAAATCACCAGGCGAGGCTGGGCATCAGACAGTCTTGGGGAAGTTGGTCATGAGAAGTATTGAGAGTGCAACTTCTATTTGTTCCATGTTTACTGACCATCAAAAATATTTTCTTGGTGGTGAAATATTGACGTGGAAAGAACAGAAGTATTTGAAGATGACTGAATTTTGGTTTTATATTCACTCTTGAGAGGTGATTGTACTCACAGAAAACTTTGTCAATTAAAAGTGGGTGTTATTGCAAGGAACCTGCCTACACATCCTCTTTCATGGAAATCAAGATGGAGGCATTGTCGTGTTCATTTTGCACTGTGGTAAGTTCTCAGAAATGATGTTACAGTGAGTCAACATTGATATTATGGAATTACCTCCCACCCAAGATAATTGTAAGACTGCGTTGTAAAAATTCAAAAGCAAAAGAGCCTTGTAGGAACCAGTTCTCAACCAACAGAATGATTGGTATAGAGTGTGCCATTTCTTCATGAAAGAATGCTGTAGGAGTGCAAGCTGCCACCTGCCTCATTCCTCAGCCCCTGTACAGGTGCCCTGAAAGTGTTGGGGATATTAGGAACATTTAGAATGTGCTGCCACCTGATTTAAATGAATCAGCAAGTGGAAGCCATCTCTCCACCCCTCATTCATGGACCATACTGGTTTCAATTTAGTTCCAATCATTGAACATTTAGTTCTTTGACTTGTGTAGGTATTTCTTAGTTTCTGTCATCTATTACCATGTTTACTCAATGACAATTTTTTCTCTTATATTTCTATTTATTTTATGGGGTGCATCTTGAAATACATACATAGAAATAGATACAGATGTACAGCTTAGAAGCATTTTTATTTCTCTGTATACCTGAAATTGATCAAATTGATTTCATATTGAGGAAGGTGAAAGATAAATATAACTCAGCGGAAAGGACTTTAACTTCTTTGGTGTTTTATGTTATGGGCTGAATTGTGTCCCTCGCCATCCAATTTATATGTTGAAATCCTAATCCCTCCTACCTCAGAATGTGACTGTGCTTGGAGACAGAGTTTTTAAAGAGAAAAAAAATGAAGTCATCAGGGTGAGCCCTAATCTGGAATGACTGGTATCCTGATAAAAAGAGATTGAATCTACCATGAGATACCATGTTACACCAGTGAGAATGTCACATATTAAAAAAACTAGCAACAACAAATGTTGGCGAGGATGCAGAGAAAAAGAAACTCTCCTGCACTGCTGGTGGGAGTGCAAACTGGTCCAACCACTATGGAGAGCTGTGTGGAGATTCCTCAACCTGCTAAAGATGGAGCTTCCATATGATCCAGCAATTCCACTCCTAGGTACTTATCCACAGGACACAGAATCATTAATTCAAAGGGGCACCTGCACCCCTATGTTTTTATAGCAGCACTATTTACAATAGCTAAGCTATGGACACAACCCAAATGCCCAAAAATAGATGACTGGATCAAGAAGATGTGGTACATGTACACCATGAAATATTATTCAGCAATCAAAAAAGATAAACTATGCAATTTGCAGCAACATGAATGGAGCTGGAAGGGATCATGCTTAGCAAAATAAGCCAGAAAGAAAAAGAAAAATACCGGATGGTCTCACTCATAGCAGGAATTTAGAAAACCTAAATCAGGGACCCAGAAAAAGAATAATTATAATGAAGTAAATATCAAAATCAACAAGCAACTATAAGCCAGAGACACACTACAGAGGGGTAGAGGAGGGATTAGGGTCAAAACAAGGGTGGTGGGAATTGTATGGGGACTATAACTAAGATGAAAATGCATACATTGTGCAAAAATGAAAAATGATGTAAAAATATATATAAAATTAAAAAAAGAGATTGGCACACAGACGCAAAGGGAAGACCATGTGAAGACAGAGAGAAAATGGGCATCCTCATCCAGAAGAGAGACCCTCAAGCCTGTTGACACCTTAATCTCAGCCTTCTAGCCCCCAGAACTGTGAGAAGATAAATTTTTGTTGTTTAAGCCATCCAATCTGTGATACTTTTTATGGCAGCCCTAGCAAACTAATGCAAGGTTTTATAAATTACATGCTAGAGTGAAGAAAGCGTGATGGACAGTGGGGAAAAGTCCACAGGGTCAGGAGGAGAGAGAAATGGCCATGGAGGAGAAATTTAGAAATTCTTTTTTCACATGCCAAAGAATGGCCATTTCCAGGTTTCTGTACAAAGAACCCCAGCTCCTCTCCAACATGATAAAATGGTATGAGATACATTATTTGGACAATAGTCTTAGTTTTGTCATCAAATATCCTTCAAGAGGCCTCCTCCAATTTCCAGAACTTTGTTCTGACTGTTTCTTTCCTTCTTCTTTCACCACATTGTGGCTGCTTCTACATGAAGTCAAAATAAAGGGTGAATTCTGTCAAGACAGTGAGGGGAAATAGATCTCTCAGATAGGTAGCCTTCAGGTGCAATTGTGGAAACTCTCCATCCCCCTTTCCAAACTTTTCCCCTGACTATCATCTTTAAATTCTGTCAAAGCTTTGTTTATAGGATCTCTGCAAAATAGCTTTAGATGTTCTTTGTAGAGGAGATGTGGTAGGGAATCAAATTAGATTGGGTCACAAGGGAAAGTGTCTGTAAGAAATATGAATAGGACCCAGGGGAAATGAAAATTGAAGAGAAACCAGACTTGAGCTGCAAATTCTCTTTTTTGCCAAGCTGGACTTGGATTATGTCATCATATGTAATTTCAAGGAATGGGCAAACCGTTTTGGATAAAAGAATAGCGATCTGACTTGTTTTCCAAAGCATGACTTGAACCAAAGAGAGAGAATTTTCTTGGATGCAAAAGTGAATATTCCTAATATCTTTTCCCCCTGTTATTCATTCTCATGAGTCTCAATGCTTTTTATTCTAAATAAGATAAAAAATTATGGAATTACATAAAGAGGAACATTTCCATGTTACATATAACTTCCTCATACTTGGTATTCACATGATTATATTCCATTCAACTGAAGGTGAAATTTTCCTTATTAATTGTTAATTAATTATTATATATAATATATATTAATTATATATCTTAATAATTAGATATATATTCTATATCTATATCTATATGTCTTGTCTTCCTTCCTATTATTGTATTTTAAGTTTCTTCAGTACTTCCTCAAGGGCATAACACAGTCCTGAATACTTTGTGTGTGTATAAGTTTATTATTGCCGTGTAATGAACCAACTCAAAACTTACTGTTTAAACTGACATTTATTTAGCTAATGATTCTGCAAATCAGTGATTTAGACTGGACCATTTTGATTGTACTGCTTATCTGGGAGAAGCTTAGCTGATAGCATATGCATTCATGTTTCTGCAGTCAACTGTTACAATTGTGGAGGGCTGCCTGATTGTTAACTGGGCTGTTTCAGCTCTCCAGCAGGATAACTTCTGGCAGGATAGCCTGGGTTTACACCCATGGCAGCGAGGTTCAAAAAGCAGCAAGCAGGTCAGCTTCAATGTACAAGTTTTATTTGTGATTCTTCTTGCTTCACATTTGCTAATTCCCTGTGGGCCAAGAGGAGTCACATGGTTAAGCCCAGAGTCACTGTAAGAGGGCATGCCAAGGGCAAAGACACAGAAATAAAAGACACAGAAAAAACATAGCTGTTACTGTGGTCAATCCACAAGGGTAGGTATTTATAAAGTTGGTTGCATATTGAGAGTCAAAAGCACCTAACTTTTCCACTTTCATAATTCACTATGCAGACAAATATAGTAACACTTACATTGCCAAGGGACATACATACCATCATTCAAAGTTATTTATTTTTCTTCTAAGAGCAAGAAATTATGAAAATTCTGTTATGGATTGAAGTTTTGTATCTCCCCAAGTTCATATACTTAATCTTTTTTTTTTTTTTTTTACATTGGGATTCAGGATAATATTCTCTTCTCAAAATCCTTACAGGAATCTTATCTGTTAAGTCTCTTTTGCCATATAAAGTAGCACATTCACAGGTTTCAAGTATCAGTACAAGGACTTCTCTGTGGGGTTGTTCTATGACTCTTAGTGAGGTTGTGTTTGGAGATTGGGTCTCTGAAGAAGTAATTAAGAAAGGGTGGGCGCTTTCCACCAGGATTAGCATCTTTAGAAGAAGAGGCATCAGAGATAATTCTTTCATTTCTCTTTCCCTCTCTTAATATCTCCCTCCCTCCTTCCACATATCCATGAAAGGTTATGTGAGCACAGAGGGAAAAGGCAGCCACCTGTAAACCAGGAAGAGTGTTCTCTCTAGAATCCAAATTTTCTGGCACTTTGATCATGAATTTCTAGTCTCCAGAATGGCGAGAAAATAAATTCCATTGTTTAAGCCACCCAGTCTGTGGTATTTTATTATGGCAGCGCTAACCTACTAAAGCAAAATCATAGAGAAAAAAAACTCACTCTCCTTAAATATTGGACTAGACATTACATAATTGAGAACTTTTTAATTTCTTGGGATGATCAACCTACCAACCCATCAAGCCACCTCCAAACAATCATTCTGAAGGCCTCTGTTCTATTTTAAAAAGTAGCAATTACTTTAAACCTGCTGGTATTATGTGTCAATTATGTCTCAATAAAGTTGGGAATAAAGTAGCAGTTAACATATATTAAATGATTAACCATTTACCTGATACCTTAGACACATTAAAATCTTTAATCTTTGGACAAGCTGGAGATAATTTTTATTCTTACTATTTCATAAATGAGGAAGGGGAGGCTTATAAAAGTTAGTTATTTGTCCCCAATAACACAGTAAGTGGCAGAGCAGGCACTCTACACTCAATGTTCAGCAGCCCCCTTGCACATTGTTGCCCCTAGAGCTCTGTCTGGGGAGGCAACATCATAGACTGTCTGGGAAAGGACATTTCTCCTTGAGTGCTTCCTGCTCTCCCTACCTGATCCCCTTCATTATGTGATTGACTCTAGGCCTGTGGCCTGGTTGAGTTGGCAAAGAAACTGTACAGAGTATTTGGCCAGGTAGGACATTAAATACTCTTTTTTTATCACGGCTAAACTTGACCTTTGTCAACTAATCCAGTAGAAAATGTGAGGCAATACTAAGATGCTCCTCCCACATCTGGAGTTTCTTGTCAACTACTGAAGGTGTTTTAAAGGGTCAATGCAGTGGGAGGAACTGTTGAATCAAGATTTATATGGTAAGCCAAGTAATGTTTCTGAGAGTAGGTGTATAATTAGTTGACAAAGGACATTAATTTTAAAGATAGGGGATTGATAGTATTATAAGTATCTTAACTATGGTATTATCAGTCACCTGAGATATTTCCACTAGGTCTTATACTAATTTGAGGAGAGTTTGGACTGAGAGGCTGTGGGAAATGGAAAAGGACACATCATTGTTTACTCAGAGTCCAGAGCGATTACAAAAGCCACCAGGACCATTAGGGCCCCTGAGGGAAGTCTGGTAACATTGGCCTTAGTAGAAGTGATTGGAAAAAATGAGTCCTCCATGGTTAGTCCAGGAAATCCCAGATCATTTGCCTTTGGACACCTCATACCCATACACCAGTAATGGTGCCTCAGGGTCTGTATGTGGCCGCAGTCTGTGTCACTGTGCTCTCCGTGGTCTAGTGTGGCCTGGGAACTGTATTATGTTTGTGATTTAGGAAGAGTGTCTCTGGGATCAAACACCAGCTTGAAAGTATGTGGCAAGGAAAGAGAAGGTTAACTTGACTTTGGCATTGCAAATCTTGAGTCAGCCTTACTGGGACTCTGGGTTAGTGAGCTTTGGAGAGTTCCAGGCTAGTCAATTTGGTGGAACTTGTTAAAGTCCTGTTAATCCAAGGCATGCCATGCCACTGGGCAAGAGTGCAACTTGGTCAGCACAAACTGGCAGGTTGGCTCAAGACAATGCCAGGAAAGGTGGACACATACTCAGAAGAGGATTGAAATCAAAGGGAATTAAGACTTTAAAAAATGTATTCGTTATAATCAGTTAGGGTACTTCAAGGTCATACTTTCTTCCTCACTAGATAATCTTTCCCATGAATAGCTTAGATAATTACCTCCTTTGACTGAATTTTTTTTCTCTAACTACAGTCTTTTGGCTGTGTCTAAAGGTCTTCAGTCAACTAAAGAACCAGGGAATTAATTTATCACCCAAATTTGTTTCTCAGTCTATAGTATCCATTAAGTGCAAATACAAAATGATTTGCTATATTATTTGTTTTCCCACATTGCTGTTTTTATTGCTGTTTTACTAGGTTTTATTGTTAACAGTTTTAGATTAAAGAAAAATTGTGAAAATAGTACAGAGACCTACCATATTCTCCTATTATTGACATCTCACATGAGTATGGTTCATTTTGTTACAGTGAATGAACATTGAGTAATGAATATTGACAGATTATGATCATGTAAAACCCACAGTTTATTCAGGTTTACTTTGTTTGTACCTACTGTTCTCTTTCTGCTCTAAGATCCTATAGAGAACACCATGCTGTGTTTAGTTGTCATGATTCTTTATGTGTCTCTTAGCTCAGTAATTTCTCAGATTTCCTGTATTTCAAATGAGCTTGGCAGTTTGAGGAGTGCATGTCATTTTACTTTATTTTATTTTTTAAAAGACTTACTTATTTATGCATACAAGAGCTGAGGTACAGGCCAGAGGTGTGGGGGGTGAGAGGATTCACCAGAGAGAGTGGAGAACAGAACAGGCAGATTTACTGAAATACACTGCTGAGGGGAGCAGCGGGCAAGTCAGGAGAGGTCTACATCATGTGGGTAGCTCCTTGGCCAGGGATCAAACTCCTGTTGCAATGGCTGTGAATAGATTCAGAGTGCTATGTCTTAACTCCCTGTGCCACCAGGGAGGCCCTGTGTGTCAATTTATAGACCCTCCCTCTATCAGAACTTGTCTGCTAGCTTCTCTTGTGATTAGGATGGGGACTGATTACTATTGCCACTGATCTTGATTATGTTTGTCAGGATTTCCCTTTGTGAAGCCATTTTCCAACTTTTACTACTTTGGAAGGAAGTCATCATGCCCAGTCTGCAGTTGAAGAAAAGCTATTTATACTCTTCTTCTTAGGGTAGATTATCTATGTCAATTGCTTGGACTTCTTCATTGGAGATTTGTTTCTTTATCCCCATTTATTTTTTCTATCATTTGTTTATATCAGTATGGACTCACGTTTCTTTTTAAATTGTTGACATTATCTTGTCTATGAACTGTGCTTTCAAAGTCTATGGGTTTTGACAAATGATAACCTCATGCTTCACCATTAGAGTATGACACAGAACAGTTTCACTGCCCTAAGAAAAAAAAAAAACCCTGAATTTCATCACTTCAACCCTCCCCCATCTCCAACCCCTGGCAATCACTGTTATTTTTGCCGTATATAACTTTTCCTTTTCCAAAATGTTATATAATTGGAATCATACAGTACACAGTTTTGATATTGGCTTTTCACTTTTGGCTTCTTTCATATTGGCTTTTCATATTGGCTTCTTTCACTTAGCAATAGCAAGTAAGATTCATTCACTCATGTCTTTCTGCAACTTGATAGTGCATATCTTTTCTTTTTTTTAATCACAGAATAACATTCCATTTTATGTACATACCAATTTGTTTATTCATTCATCTATTGGAGAACATCATGGTTGTTTCTAATTTTGAGTGATTATGAATAAGGCTTCTATAAACATTCATGCACTGGTTGTTGTGTGGACATAATTTTGCAAATTGATTGGGCAAATACCTCAGAACTGGATCATATGCTAAGACTCTGTGTTTAATTTTTATAGCAAATTCCAAATTGTCTTCGAGAGCGGCTGTATCCTTCTAGCAAAGAATGAGCATCCCCGATGTTCTTGATCCTGCCAGCAAATGATATTGTCAGTATTTTAGATTTTACCCCTCTTATATGCACAGTGACATATGCTGATTGAGCTTACATTTCTCTAATGATAAATGATGTTTAACACTTTTTGTATGTTTTTTTGCCATCTATATATCTTCTTTTGTGTTGTTTCAGAACTTTTGCCCATTTTTATTTTTTTTTAGTCTTAAGAGTGCTTTTTTGGGGTATATTTTAGATACAAGTCATATCAGACATGTGTGTTAACAAGTATTTTCTTCAATCTGTAACTTGTCTTTTTAAAATCTTGAAGGTTTGCAATTTTGAATTTTACAGTTAGATTTCTATCTGTCTTCAGTTAAATTTCTGTAAAACTGTTAGGGTCTGTGTCTAGATAAATTTTTGTTTGCATTGATATCTATCTATTCAACACCCTTTTTAGAAAGATGATCCTTTCCCTGTTGAATTGAATTACCTTTGCCTTATTTATTGTCAAAGATCAGTTGGCTATGTTTGCTAAGTATATTTCCTGACTCTGTCCTGTTTCATTGTTCTCTTTATCTATTCTTTTATTGCTACCATTCTGTCTTGATTACTATGGCTTTAAAGTTTGTTTTTCTTCATCAATATTTTGTTGCTTTTTGGTTCTTTTGCCTTTCCATATAAACTTTAGGATCTGTTTGCTAATATCTGCTAATAGTTTCTGTCATTTTGATTAAAATTGTGTGAGCTAATAGATCAAGTTGGAAAAAATAGACATTTTAAGAATAATGAAATTTTGCAATCTATAACCATGGAATTTCTCTAGTTTTTTTGATTTCTTCCATCAGCATTTTATAGTTTTCTGTAGCTTTTGTACATTTTGTTAGAATTATATCTAAGAATTTCGTATTTTGGTTTCATTGTAAATGATATTATATCTTGAATTCTAAGTTCAATTTTTTTTATTACTGATTCATAGGAAAGCAACTACATTTTTTGTATTAACTTTGTATACTGTGACCTCAATATAATTGCTTACTAGTTCCAAAAATATTTTTATCAATTCTTAGGGGATTTCTGCAAAGTCTTGTTATCTGTGAATAAAGGCAGCTTTATTTTTTCCTTCCCAACCTGTAACTTTTATTTTCTTTTCTCATCTTCTCACACTTACTTGAACTTTCATTACATTATTGAATAGAAGTGGTAAGAGAGGCCATCCTTGCCTTCCCAAGTTTAGAGGAAAAACATCCAGTTTTTCACCATTATGTATAATGTTGTTGGTATAGTATATTTTTTGGTATTGGCATTTTTTGGTATATTCTTTATCACATCTGGGAAGTTTCTTTTTATTTCTGGTTTGCTGGAAGTGTTTATCAAGTAGGTGAATGAAGCAGGAATGCCACAAGAGTGGTTTGGTAAATGTCTTCTGCTTCTTCTGCTCATGCAGGATAAAGTTTTGATCAATTATTTTTGCACTGGAGAGTAAACCTTGTTATGAAGAATGTTTTTCACTTTGGGTGTATTTTCAAACGGTCGCTTCCCTACTCTCCCATTTTAGCAATATAATGTCTACTTAATTGGAACTCAATTAAACATAGCTCATTTATTGCTGTCCAGGCCAGAGGATGATGGTCAGGAGTAGGGTTTCAGGTAGAGTAACCAGACATGTTTTCCTTTCCCCATGCCTGTTCTGAGTTCCCCCTTTTTTGATTTCTGTAGCTTTTGTACATTTTGTTAGAATTATATCTAAGAATTTCATATTTTGGTGTTATTGTAAATGATATTGTATCTTTAATTCTAAATTCAAATTTTTTCTATTACTGATTCATAGGAAAGCAACTAAATTCCCCCTTTCTTGTTGCATTGACTCTCAGGTTGAAAAGAGATCATGTGAGGGCCTCCCCGGTGGCGCAGCGGTTGAGCGCTGGGTTGCAAAGCTGCCCGCGGCCTCTGCGGCGCCGGTTCGATCCCCGGCTGCTCCCCGGCCACCGGAGGAGGGTCCCACATGGTGTGCAGACCTCTCCTGCCGCCCGCTGCTCCCCTCAGCAGTGTACTTCAGTCCTTCTGCCTGCTCTGCTCCCCACTCTGGCTCTGGTGAATTCTCTCACCCTCCTGCGCTTCTGACTGTGCCCAGTGCATGTAGAAACAAAACAAACAAACAAATAAAATAAATAAATAAAACATGCCTCTATAAAATAAAAAAATAAAAAAAAAAAAAAAGAAAAGAGATCATGTGAGCCAAAAGGGAGGAGGAAAGGAAAGACTTTTAAGAGGTGTTTTTCTTTTCTACTCTCAACCTAGAGGTTAAAAGTAACTTAGAGAAACTTCTACTTTTGAATTCACTTCGTGATGTTTTGGGGTTGCCTTGCCCTTCACTTGGCTGTGAAACACTTTCTTGCTTCCTGCAATCCCTACATTACAGCCATCTCTGGTGTTAGACCGCCTGAGTTTAATCCTGGCTCCCCCACCTATACATTGTGTGACTTTGAGCATGTTACTAGAACTTTCTGTGTCTCAATATCCCTCAAATGTTCTTGTATAGATCAGATAAATAAATCTACATTTATGTAACTCTATCTGTTGAAATGGTGCTTGGTGTTTAAGAGATGATCACTGCATGGTGACAGTCTTTGTAACTCATCCTCCATTTCATACGCATCAGCTCTATCTGTTTGTGACGATATCCCGTAGTTTTCATTTTTACCATTTCTCCTGAGTATAGATATATGAAGTCACAAGCTAGGGGAGAAGGATGATTTTTTTTTTTTTTGGCCAGCTTTATATCCCATTTTAAACTGCTGGCATTTAAGTTTAAAACCAGCCTCAGACTCTCAAGGGTTTTGCTCATTTACTGAGTCCAGCAAGTAACTTCTTGTGCTTAGTGCCTGCAGGGTGTGGTACAAGATGTACCTTTTTGGTTTGGCATTGGTACTCCTGCTAAGTCCTTGCACTCTGGACCCACCCACCCTTCTCTTCTATGCAATTATATTCTTTGACTATTGATTTCATGTAATTGTAACATTTAGTTTTGAACTTGTGCCCAGAGGCCTGTGGGCCTTGGGCATGTTTAAGAAATCTAATAAATGAAGGAAAATAAATGTAGAGAGTGAAAAATAAATGGTCCAATACTATTTGGAGAGAAACCCCAAAGTGACTGCCTGCTTGCTGGAACAGGAATAATTTTAGAACAAGTCAGTAATGTAAACAAGGGTAATGAAAACATTTTGCTTATAAATACACCAGATTTGTGCTTCCTACCTTTTCCTGGTTGTTTGCTTCATGAGCAGAATCTTAGGACCCTCTTCTGGTGAATAAAGTGGCTTGACCAGAAGCCAAGGTAGGTTAACCTTTTGCCCCATTCAGTACTCAGGAGAGCTATGGAGGTTGTGGACTAAATTAATTTTCCTTTACTAAGTCCACTGAGGAAAGCAACACAGGCATTGCTTGTGCACAAATGGAGGAGCTCTGAATCTGCTTGCTAACCCTTCCTGCATTGTGCTGACATTGACCCTGGCTGTGCTCTGGGGGCTCTGCTGCTGTCCCACTCCAGGCTCGATGTAATTAGGTGACTCCTAGAAAGCCACTCTCGAGGCTATAGTGTCACCTATGTGGGCACACCGAGACCAGAAGCATTCACACTTCTGTCCTTCATGCATTTTACTAGTTAATTTTAAAAATCTCTCTGTCACCTTCTCTACACACACACACACACACACACACACAGAACTTTTACTTCTGGACTTTTGTGTTTGTTGGTCTGATCTTTCTTGAGGAATAACTGGGCCTTGAATTCTCAGAGTACTGTGCACAGAGAACAGAACACTGTATATGATGTATATGATGGTAGAAAGGCCCGGAATTGGCAATTCTGTCCAGATCTTGCCTTTGTAGCCACTAGTTCTGTAACATGAAGTACAACACTCATCCCCTCTGAGCCTCAGGTCTCCAGGTGTTAAAGTGGAGGCCGGCATGGCGTGTACGCAGAGTGCACTTGCAGGAGCATGCACAGAATGTGTTACAAAGTACCTGTGAACATATTTTGTGAACTATAAGGTGGTATATAAATATTAGCTGTGATTAATCTTTACATATAAAGATTAATATATAAAACATTGTTCATTTTTGCACAGTGATTGATCTCTCATCTCAGGCATAATCCCCATAAAATTCCCACCACCAGGTCACCGTTGAGCCATCACCATAGTCTCTGGTGCTCTCCCCTCCTGTTTTGATCCCCCACCCTCCCCGCCCCCTACTGAATGTCTCCAATTAATAGTTTGCCAGCTAGTTTTGTCTTTTTTTTTCCTGACACCTTGTATGGTTTATCTATGTTTCTCTTATAAGTGAAACCATCTGATATTTTTCTTTTTCTGACTTATTTCACTGAGCATAATCCCTTCCAGCTCCATCCATGTTGCTACATAAGTTCATCTTTTTTGATTGCTGAGTAATTTTCCATTGTGTATATATGCCACAGCTTCTTAATCCAGTCATCTGTTTTTGGGCATTTAGGTTGTTTCCACATTTTAGCTATTCTAAATAGTGCTGCAATGAACATAGGAGAGCAAGTTTTCTTTTGAATTAATATTTTTGTGTCCTTTGCATAGATTCCTAGAATGGTAGATGCATTTTTAGTAATTCGAGGGTGATCCAAACAGCTTTCCATAGTGATTGGACCAGTTTGCATTCCCACCAGCAATGTAAAAGGTTTCCTTTTTCTCCACATCCTCACCAGCATTTGTTGTTGTTAGTTTTTTTAATGTGGGCCATTCTTACTGATGTGAGGTGATATGGTATTGTGGTTTTGATTTGCATTTTCCTGATTATAAGTGATGTTGAATATTTTCTCATGTGCCTGTTGATCATCTGCATTTCCTCTTTGGAGAAGTGTCTTTTTAGCTCTTTGCCCACTTTTTTTTTTTTTTTAATAGAGGCATGTTTTTTTTTATTTATTTATTTGTTTATTTGTTTGTTTTGTTTACACATGCACTGGGTACAGTCAAAAGCGCGGGAGGGTGAGAGAATTCACCAGAGCCAGAGCGGGGAGCAGAACAGGCAGAAGGACCGAAGCACACTGCTGAGGGGAGCAGCGGGCGGCAGCAAAGGTCTGCGCGCCATGTGGGACCCTCCTCCGGTGGCCGGGGAGCAGCCGGGGATTGAACCGGCGCCGCAGAGGCTGCAGGCAGCTTTGCAACCCAGCGCTCAACCGCTGCGCCACCGGGGAGGCCCTTTGCCCACTTTTTGACTGGAGTCTTATTTTTTGTTTGTTTTTGTTGAATTGTGTAAGCTCTTTGTAGATCTTTGATATCAGTCCCCTATCAATTTTGTGGAGTGCAAGTATTTTCCCCCAATCTGTGGGGTGGGTGAGACATTTTTTTAAACTCAGTTCTACACAGTCTCTCAGAGAGGTCTAGACAGGCTTGGGGGTAGATTGAGTAACACTCCCTTCTCAGATCCAGTTCTCATTAGCTCATGGTGCTTTCTGGGGTCACCTCACCCTCATTGACACTGCCACCTTACATAAGCTCCTTGCATCAAAAGCCTCATCCCTAATATGATTTGGAGAGGACCCAAATTGGCTAGAGAGACCCTCAGGGATTTAGAGATTCATGCACTGTAACATAGTACTTGTGGAGCAATAGGGGTTAGCAATGCTGCTTAATATTTTAGCAATGCTGCTAAAATGTAGCCATCATGTTATAGGATTACACATAGGAACCCCCCAAAATAACTTCAGAGAGATTACTGAGGAAAAAAAAACATCATTTTTTTCTCCTTTACCTTTGATTTATGAAACATGTTTTGAAAAGATGGGGCAGAATTGCTGGTCTTTACTTGAATAGATAAATGTCCTATAGCCAATAATATTGAGTTTTAGTTTGTCTCATAATTGGAAATTATATTTTGCTAAACATTGTTTAAACACTGTTTTGCAAAAATGTAGTGATCACTACTATTTATTTTCATTTTTACAATGTATAAATTTCTTTGATATACCTTACTTCATCTAATGAAGGGTAGAGAATGCATTGAGATTTTAAAAGAATTCTGAAATCATAGAAATGAATTTTTTTTTTTTTTTGGTGGAACCCTCGCCAGTGGCCGGGGATCAAACTGGTGCTGCGGAGGCTATGGGCAGCCTCACAACCTAGCGCTCAACTGCTGCGCCACCAGGGGAGGCCCACCATAGAAATTAATTTTAAAACAATTATATTTTAGGAAGAATAACAATAAAAGAGTAACATATTTTTGTTTCTTTTTTTTCATATATTTTTTTTCACTTTCATTTGTTTTTCTTCAAGGAGAACAATCTTCACATGATAGAAGTTGGCTCATTTGCTTAAGATTATTCTGACGCTTAAGTTTGGAGAGGAACTACTAAGGGATCATTTAGGAACTCCCAATCCATTCCTGTCTCAGGCCTAGATCTCATTCAACTTTGTGTACTGGAAAAATAGGAGATAGGATAATAGAATCATTTCAGAAACTGTCAACTTATTATGAAAACTTGGACGTGTGCCCAAAGCTCTGACATGTAAATCCATAAAATAGAAACTATGCACAAATACATCTGAATTTGTCTTGTATTAAAAAAAAAAAAACCTTAAACAAGTTATGAGAAAGCAGTTATTTAATATTTAGAAAAAGGAACTGGCCAGGAAAGTTTTGCTGAAACAGATATTTATGGTTCACCTAGTTTTGAATTTGTGATTGTATTATCATTATCAGATGTAAATTAGAAGCTTGTTTTTATGTAGCGAATATTATGTGCAAGAGCATATGTTGATTTTCAGCTTTGTGTTGGTTGGCAGTTTTGGTTGTTGACTTGGTTATGAAATGAATAGATTCTGAGCTCCTTGAGCATGTCCTTAGGTCTACTGTTCAAAGCAGGACTGCTATTTTCGCTATCGGTTGGTTTTGGAAAAGTGAAATTGGTATGATTTTGGTGTCAAATCTGGGTTCACTGGCTCCAGCACTTTCTGAGTAAGTCATGAAATGCTTACTTCCCCCAGCTACAAAATAAGGAGAAAACAATAAGTCATTTCAAAATGTTCTTTTGATGATTACATGAAATAAAGAAGTTTATGGGTTATAAATCCTTAACTAAATAATAGTGTTACTGCAATTTAGCAAAACTGTTTAAATTTCCAATCATTATGAAACAATCTAAATCCAAAATTCATGTTAGATTATTTGTGTCAGAATAACAATATAAATTATTCTCTCTTTTTAGGGAGACTGTAATCCTTTGTTAAATAAAAACCCAACCCTGTTTTAGGTAAGGTGGACAATTATTTGACCTGGTTGTTTTGTACAAAGGCTGCTTAGACTAGGGGTCAGCAAACTACAACTCTGGGCTGTCTGTTTTCTAAATAAGATTTTGCTGGGGGCCATTCATTGATGTATTTTTTGTGGCTGCTTTGGATTTACATTCCTTGCATTGAGTAGTTGTGACTGAGATCTCATAGTTCACAAAGCCAAAAATATTCACTATCTGGCCTGTCTTAAAATAAGTTTGCCAACTTTTGGTCTACCCTAAAAAGTGTGTGCGTGATGTGATCTAGTCATATATAGTCATTCTTAGGAAGGAGAAGCAAAGATAAGGAAATTCTGGAGTTTACAAATTACAGTAATCAGCATGGGAGTCTAAATATTAAAGCCAACCTGCTCATTTTATCTATTCAAGTCACAAGAGAGTTATTAATTTTTGTAAGCTTGCAATTAGAAAGCATAGCACAAAGAAACATAGCTTTAGAACATGCATTTAAAAAGTCATTGGTGTTGGAATTCTGACGAGTCACTTGGGGAGAGAAACTAAAGAGAAACTGAGTGCTTTGGGAATACTCCGGCTGAGATTTTTCTGTTTGACTTTGATAGTGGGACTGGTCCTGTGTTAACACAAATCCAATCATTTATGAGACCTAGGAAATTCTCCCTGCAGGTTCTAGAAGCTACAAGCATTAGGCCACTAAAAATATATATATTACTTGCAATAATTATTGCTTTGTGCTAAAAGCCTTGGCAAACTGTAGTAGTTTGGCTCAGTCATACTTGAAACAGTCACTGCCTTTACTAAAATAAGAACCAACATCAACCTTTGCCCCAAATTGACACTGAACCTAAACTGTCTTTAAGAAGTTTCAAAAGAATTCAATGTGCTTCCAAGGGTACTGGCAGGCAAGCAAGCTACTCTGATTTCTGGTTCACTGGTCTAGATGAAGTGAAGACATTAAGAAATGTATCTCCTGCTATTGATACATGGAGGTTTCTGAAAATATTAAAAATCAATCTACTATAAGACCCAGCAATTTCACTCCTTGGTACCTACTCCAAAAATGCAAAAACATTTATTCTAGAGGGATACATGTACTCCTATGTTCATTGTAACACTTTATAATAGCCAAGTTATGGAAACAACCTATGTGACCAAGGACAAAAGAGTGGATTAAGAAGATGTGATATATATGCACAATGAAATACTACTCAGTTAGTAAAAAAAGATGAAATCTTGCCATCTGTGACAACATGAATAGAACTGGAGGGGATTAGCTCAGTGAAATCAGTCAGAAGGAAAGAGGCAAACACTGGATGCTTTCACTTGTATGTGGAATATGAAGACATAAAACAAAGGAACAGAGAGAACTAAACTAAAACAAACTGTTGAAATCTGACTGCAGAACTGAGGCTACCAAAAGGGGAGGGATTTGGGGAACAAAAGAGGAAGGTCAATGACTATGGAGGAGGATTATGGGTGCTTTAGTGGAGTAGTGGTGTGGTAGCATATATCTGAAGAGGTGTGAACCTATACTGCTAAATCATGTACAGAGCTATAAACCAACATTATCTCAATAAAAATAATTGTTTAAAAAAGAAACATATTTCCTAAGAATTCTGAACTGATCAGAGATGGTGGTCTGTATACAACTGGGTCCTTAGCCATTATGGCATTTTTAATGGTGGATTCTGCTTAAAAGTTAGAGTCAGCACTCTGCTAAATCGTGGTAATAAAAGCCTTGAATTTGTCATATATTTTAAGAGGTGGATAATGCTTGATCATTTATTTTAAGTATATGACTTTGTGCTGGTGAAGATGAATTATGCATAGTACTGCTCACTGACACTGCTTTTCAGTGAGTGAGAGACAACTTAAGGGAGTTTGCAGAAAGGTAGTGAACTCACTAGGTCTACAGAATTATGTGTGAGCTTCAGTTGAGTTTGGATAACCTTCGGCAAAATCATAGAATTTTAGTGTTTGGCACATGTGGAATGACTTATGCCAAACTTTTCCACAATTAACCCCATTTTGTCAGTGAAAAACTGAGGATGAAGAAGGAATTTTGCTATAGTCACACACCTAGTTTCTGGAAGAGCACAGATTAGAACCTGACCCTGAAGTTTATTACTGTTTCCTCTACACAGCATTCCAAAGCTAATTGAGAGGGAGTGTGCCTGTGAAGGAATTCAGTTAATGGGGTATGAACTGAGGGAACCATTTTGTGTTAAGTGAGCATGGCCAATTCTGAGGAAGCTTAAGCCTGAGCACTGAGGAAATGACAGTTTGAAATGGATCTGAGAAGCAGAATTGTTGTCATATCACAAACAGTGTGGACAACTTTATGCTAGTGATAAATTGTAACTAGAACATTTTTAAAGTCATGTCAGTTAGTGAATTCTTAACAGGCTAAAGGCAAAAGCAAATGTTTGACATCATAGAACCTGTCAAAATCCTGTCAAGAATGTGGCTGGTGGAGCTCCTGACAGGGAGCACTGAATGAATGACACAGGCTGGCAGTGTTCAGATGTGAAAGGACATGAACTTTCTCAGGACTGATTTGCAAGTGGAAGGAACGAGATGATAATAATGACAACTCCTGGGATCTGCATGTGGGCATTTGAGTAAACTATCAGTCTTACTATAGGAGAACATATAATTTCACATACATTCATAAGCTGTGGTAAGTCTGTGTCTAACCTGGCTAGGGAGATTTCCAGTCCTGCCAAGATAAGCCTTCTTCCCCCAATTTGCCCTGGACAAAATAATGTCAGTGAACAGAAAAGAATCATAAATGCCAAGGACGAATAGAACAAACCAACAAGCAGACTTTGAGAACCCTTGGGAAAATGGAAGATCATTTACACTGGGCAAGTTAGTTGTAGCCAGAAGAGGAAAGTGACTGAGGTGGTGACTGAAGCCTGAATTCTACTCATGTCTTTCTGATTCTTACCCCCTCACTACAGAGAGGACCCGGGCAAAGCAGGACAGCAGAAAAGCATGACCAGGGGAGGAGGTCATGGAAGCAGGTGTTGACTGACCAACTTACTCAACCTTCAGCCTACAGGGTTCAGGGAGTAATCCCTAGAGAGACTATCTCTTCCCTAATGGACTTGCCCTTGACTTTGAAGTAGAACCCTGATAAATGGAGTTGCCTGATATGTTGTTTATAACCAGAGCAGTACAGTGGTTTGGTGGTTTCTAAACTTTCTGCACGAGACTGGATCTTGATCTTTAATTCATTTAAACAGAGAAGAGTAAAAAGTTTGTGTTCTCAGGGAAATATGAGTTCCCAGGCCAAAATCACTAGACATCTGAGGATTGTAAGCATCCTCTGAAATAAAATATTACATGAGGTGGACTAAGAATTTTAAATGAATAAAATAAAGATACTTGAGTCAATAAGGAAATAAATATATTAGCTATGTCAGACAAAATAATAATAAAAGCAAAGTAGAAATATGAAGTTTGAATTTAAATGAAGAAAATATATGGCATGAGAAGGAGATATGTACAATTAAAAAATAATGAGTTGAAAGAGTATATGGAGAAACTTGTCCAGAAAGGCAGTGGACATATATATGGAAATAGAAAACAAGCCCATAAACAAATAATTAGGCAAATAGGTACGTCAGATTAAAGTACAGATCTAGTAATAGGATACCCAGGAGAAAAGTGAAAACATATGGAAGGAAATAATTTGAAGAACTATTGGAGATAATTTATTCATATTTCACAAAGAAGAAAGACCTCCCTTGGAAATGACTAATGTTGTGAAAGAAAGGAAAACTCCATAACTACAATATATTGTGACCATCAAGTGCAAAGACAATTCTACAAGCTTCCAGACAGAAGATGGAGATCGTCTAAAATAAATAAGAATCAGATGGATAGCTGACATTTCAATTTCAACACTGGATGCAAGAAGACAATGAAGTGAGACAGAAGGAAGAAAAATATGAGGATAGTTTTATGCCTTGCAAAACTATATTCAAATGTGAGAGTTAATAAAAATATTCCCTGAGAGGGCCAGCCTCAGAAAGTTTGCCTTAAGAAAGAACACATTGAAGGCAGTTTTTGGAAAGGCGCTCCATTTAGAAGAGAAATATGGATATGTCTGAGAAATACTGAAGTGAGATACGTTGAAAGTATGAGTGATATAACATCTTGGGTCTTCAGCAAAATTACCACGGTGTGGAGGTGTGGATGGTGGATATTAAGAACTACATGGACCTGCAGACCACTTTTATATCAAGGGAGAAGAGACAGATATTCACAGGCTGTTTCTATTCATTTTCTGGGGCTGACATAACAAAGCCCCACAGCTTAGGTGACATAGACAACAGAAATTAATTTCCTCACTATCCTGAAGGTGGATGTGCCAGATGTTACTGTCAGCAGGGTTGGTTCCTTTGAAGGCCTCTGTCCTTGGCTTGTCGGTGATCATCTTCTCCCTGGTCTTCCCTTGATGTCAAACATATCTGTGTCTCTTATAAGGAAACCTGTCAGATTGGATTAGGGTCTGTTCTAATCTCACTCTGACATATCTACCTTTTTAAAGACCCTATCTCCAAACACCGTCTCTTCTGACATTAGGGCATCAGCAGGTGATTTGTTCCTATGGGCTGGTGTCAGGGTCATTGCCAGTTGTTATATATTTTGAACATAACCTCTAGATATTGGAATGCAAAAAATAAGGGCAAATAATTCTGTGTATGAGTTAAGAACTATCACTACCACATAAGGACAAAAATAAAAGTGCATAGCTTTTAAACTAGAAGGAAAAATAAGTCAATTTAGATTTATTCAATGGAAAGCAGGAAGGAGACATACAGTCCCCAAAGTACAGTAAAGTAAAAAATATAAAATGCACGAACATATGTAAATTAAGAAGCCAATAATTACATCCAAAATAAATTAGATATATATTTATTGAGAATATTCGGTTGCATTTTGAAAAGATGCAAAAGTATGTCAATTTCAAAAGCTACATTAAAATAAAATGCATAGAAAGGTAAAAAATGAATTAAAATACATCTGGAAACTAAGGATTAAAACAAAATCTGGAATAAGCATCTTAATAACTGACAAAATAAAACTGATAAAGAAGGATGATGCTATATATAGTTAACAGAGCAATAGGAAAAAAGATGTAACTATTTAATCCATATGCACCTAATAACACAGCTGTAAATAATATTAAGCACCAACAAGCAGAATTTCAGGAAGAAACAGACAAATGATCAGGTGTGACTGGAGATTTCATACACAGTTCTCAAAAACTCATAGATCAAGCACATATGTGCACATGCACCCATAGAAACACACACACACACACACACAAATAGCAGAATCAAAAGCCTGAACAATACAATAAATAAGTTCATGCTCATATATAAAAATATGTACAATTTTCTACTGCCAATAGAGAGTACACATCATTTATAAGCACACATGGAACATCTTTACAAAAATAGACTGTCAGTCAATTTCATGGGCTAGTTCTCTGACCATAATTCTCGGAAATTTATACACTGGGGTCTTTCCTAGGACAAGGACTTGATAGTTTGGTCTTCTCAAAGTGCTTCAATATGTTCACATCAGGTTTTTCCCACCCATTCTAGTCACCACCCATTCTAGAAGCAGAGTGGTCTGCCATTTTGTTTCCTAACTTGGTGATTTTCTGGAAATTATGGAAACGTTGGAGAGACATCATAGATTTTGTGGAACAATGTCAGGTAACATACATTTTTTTCCTATCATGTGACTTACAGTCAGTAGCAGACCATAGCTTGGCTTGTGGCCTCTTCCACCTTCTCACAGCCAACAGTGCAGTTCTCATTCTCTCCCTGACCTCTGCTTCCATTTTCACTTAGCCATAGCTAAAATGTGACCCTCTGCTTCCCTCTTACTTGAACCCTTGGGATTGCTTTGGGTTTGCCTAGATAATGAAGGGCAATATCCCCATCCCCAGTACTTAATTAAATTAACAATGGTCTTTTGTTATGTAAAGTAACACTCATAGGTTTTAGGAATTAGGATGTGGGCATTTTTTGGGAGAGGAATTATTCTGTATACCACAAAATTATCTGTACCCATCACTAAGATGTTCACAGAGCTGTTGCACTCTTCATTATAGTAATTTGGGTGTCTGGATGAGTGCAAATGACAAATTTGAGTTGAGGATATGGTAGTAAACTTCCTTTTAGCAAATAGTCATATTAAAAATCGTAATCTCTGGTTTTAAATAATTGCCGTGGGGGCTTTGGGGGTGAGTGTGGTGTGATAACATCCATTTAAGTTGTGAACCTGAACCGCTAACACTGGTTGTAAATCAATGTTACCCCAATAAAAAAATGCAATTAAAATCTTGTAGAAAAAACTAAAATATTTAAAAAATTTAAAAACTTGTATTTTTAAGCTATTTATCTCAAACGTTTTAAATCTATATTATTCCATGCATAAAGTGATCATATAACCTTGTTTTCAGGACACAATACTGATTTTGATGATATATTATGTGATCACTCTATCCATATCTTATTCCATATTCCAAATTCCACAATGACGCTTTGAAAAGTTTCCCCTCATCATACATCTACCAAATTTAGCCATGTTAGGCACAATTATATTACCATTTTCTTTTTTCTTCCATCTCATTCCAGAGAGTCTAATGATCTTACTAAAAGTTTCACACAATTACCATGTCTCATGAAAAAAATGTAGAAATACACTGGAAGAAGAGTTTGGGCCCTGGTTGCTTTTATAAGGAGCATCAACAATTACCAAAGGGTCACTCATTATTATTATTATTTAAGATTTAATTATTTATGCAGAGAAAAACTGAGGTATATGGCCAGAGGTATGGGGTATGAGAGGATTCATCAGAGACAGATTTGGGAGCAGAGCAGATGGATCTACTGACATACACTGCTGAGGGGTGTAGCGGGTGAGACAGGAGAGGTCTGCTGCTGCACCATGTAGGTCAGCATCCTGGCCCGGACTGAACTCATGCTGCAGTGGCTGAGGATAGCTTGATAGGGCTGTGACTTTAACCTCTAGCCCAGCAGGGACTCTTATTATTAGAGTGTAGCAGGTGATGTTACTATACACAGCAGGCACACAACTCAACATTAGCATCTGTAAAACTGCAAGTCAGATATTTTTAAAATGCAAGATTTTCATTGTAAATTTGTAATGAACCCTTTATCTTTTGATTTTATCAGGCTTTCCATACACTAAGTAATGGATACAGTTTCCATTCATTCAAATATTTATTGAGTGCCTCTTCTGTTATAATTGTCCTCCTGGGCATTGAGAAAGAAAACCAGGATAGAAAGTTTTGCATGATGTAATACTTTAGCTTCTTCTGGGACATTATCAGTGTAACTGATAAAAATGCATCAACATTTCTGACTCTCTCAGCAGACCATTAAGAAGGAGCTAACTTGTCACATATTTATTTCAAATAAGCAGCTGATTAGGAGCTAACTAATCAGATAATTGTTTTCAACAAAAATGAGATATTTGTTGTTCTCTTAGTTATTTTTTGCCTATCTTTTATTTATTTTTCTCTATAAGAGGTTTATTTGAATTGGACTCTTAGGAAAATCTCTTTCCTTGTGGAAAATTTGGGAAAATTCTGATATATGCATGTAGTTAACTTGGAGAAGCTGTTTAGATAACACAAAGATGGCAGTTACAATCCTCAGGGAGTTCATGAACTAGTTGTAAGGGACAAATGTGTAAGCTGATGATTGAAGATCTGATTTTTATATCGGAGCAAGATATAAAAATTATGCTAGATGTCTATCCAGAGTGTCCTAGGAGAGTTTGGGGGTCTTTCTGGAGGTAGCAATGCTCTCTCAATGTCTGGGAAGATCTTCAGACCAGGGAAGAAAATGGGGGGGGGCATCGCCCAACTCACAAAAGAACATATATGTTAATTCAATGAAACAAGAAAGCATGCATTTAGTTCTATAAGACTGAAGAAAGGGTGTGGAGAGACAAGAGATGACACAAGGAGATTTGGAAGAAGCTTCTACAAGTAAGTAGGAATTTTACTTTCTATAAAGACTAGGGGAGAGGTTCATCAGAGCATTTTCAACAGGGAAGTGATTTTATCCCATTTTTAGTTTCAAAGATTGTCTCAAGAGCTCCATGAATACTAGATGCAGGGACAAGGGGCAGGGGATAGAATCATAGAGCTCTTTGAGAGTTTAGTTGAGGATTCTGGCTGCAAAATGAGGATACTCTGAACTGGGACAGTGGCAGCAGGGATAGAAAAACCCAGCAGGAGCTCATATTTGGGAAAAAATCTGATTTTTGTATAGTAGCCAATGGCTATTATTTATTTAAAAAGATCATTGCTAAAAATTATCTCTGGTTATAACTTTGGCATTAAATAATTTAAATATTTTTATGAGTACTTTGAAAGTAACCTTTCAAAGTAAAATAGCATTTGTCTTCTAATGTTGATCGTAAGCAGAATCTCTTTATGGTATGGGGGTAGGAAACTGGACTCTATATACCACGCTATGAGGAATATGATGGTGTTTATTAAATCTTGAATTTTTTTTATTTGTTTGAAACATTCCAATTTTACTGTGTTTGAGCAGTTCTCTGACTATGGCCATATGCTGAGCTTTGTTGTGACAAGGGAGATACGTTATCCCGGAAGCAGCGAGGCCAAGAAAGAGGAGACCCTCCTGGCAATCCTTCTGGATCCCTACTGAGACTAATCACAGATTTTTTTGAGGTTTGATCCTCCACAATTCAAAAAGGGATGTGGTTCCTGTCCTGGACATCACAGGGCTCTTAAGAGAGTAAAAATAAGCCAACAGATAAGAATGGACTCCGGGAATCAGCAGGTGCTGCATTGCAAAGCGTGTTGTCATGGGCTTTTGATTATGTAGATCTGGGTTCAAGTCCTAACTACAAATGACTTGGGCAAATTGCCTAACCTCTGATTTCTCATTTCCTCATCTCTATTAGGGGCTTACTAGCATCTATTTAAGGGCTGTAGTAATTTTGTATGATCAAATGTAAAAGAAGTTGAATTTATGTTATCAATCTCACCTTCTTTGGAAGAAAAAATGGCAGTTAAGAATTTTGCTCCTTTCTCCTGGTCTAGGAATCTAGCTGTTCTCCTAGCGAGGAGAGTCAGGAGGGAAGAGAATTGACTATTCTATTCTCACTGCTGCCCTTGGGTTCCACCAGGCTGAAGAAGACAGATAATCTGGGCTATTCCTGTGTCCGCTCTTGCAGGGTTTACTATCTGCTTTGGTCCTTGAGGGAAAACATCTGCTGCTATTGCATCAGCTTCTCCAGCGTCATTTGTCTTCAAACTTGCTTATGTCTATTTGAAATTTTCATGCATCATTTTTAGCAGCCTCCCATTTGACTTGTTATAACTCCTCCTCCATTTTGCTCTTCATTTCTCCTATTTTGTTTTCAAGTGTACATCATTTGTCTTCTAATCAGGTGTTTGGGTGTGTAGAGATGTTGACAAATGTCTTATCCATGGCTTCCACTTTGGATTTCCCAGCTTTGCACAGCAAAAACTCTTTGACAGCAAACATGGATTCCTTTTGTTTTATTTTTCTTTCCTTCATTTCATCACCCCCTTTTTCTGTCCCTGCACCCAAGTTTTTTCCTTCACTTCTGAAATGTCCTTTTCATTTTCCTTCTAGGACATTCCATCCTTTTTTTTTTTAGATTTATTTATTTATTTATACAACCACTGGGTACAGTCAGAAGCGCAGGAGGGTGAGATAATTCACCAGAGCCAGAGCGGGGAACAGAACAGGCAGACCGATGAAATACACTGCTGAGGGGAGCAGCGGGCGTTGCAGGAGAGGTCTGCGCACCATGTGGGACACTCACCAGGGGCTGGGGATCGAACCGGCGCTGCAGAGGCTGTGGGCATCTTCGCAGCCCAGCGCTCAACCACTGCGCCACCAGGGGAGGCCCGGATATTACATCTTTAGAATGTTCTTTTTGACTTTTTCTTTCTGAGCTGTCTGCTCTTGTTGCTTCTCCATCACCAACATTCCAGGGAGCAATATTCTCATTCCTAGCAGGCACTGCCTCCTACAACCATTGCAGGGCGCACTCTTTCTGGGGACTGTAGGTTGATAAAATAATGAAGATTTCTTAGGGAGTAGTGTTTTGGGAAGAGATGTACAGGATCTCATACATTCAAATGTGATCATATAGTGAGTACTCCACCTTAAATTAAGTGTTTAATAGTCAGTACTATTCAGTACTAGTGTATTATGTGATGGCATTTGGGAAGTTGGAATGGGACACTTGTAAATTGTGAAATTTAATAGTGTGCTGATCTAGTTACATGACATTTTAAGCTCAAATATAGGGACACAGATAGAAATATAACTTTGATGTAGAAAAAGGAATATTTGACCCATATGATTATCAATCACTTTGGGATAGAATCACCAGTTCATCTTTCAGATATCTTGGCTAAAAGTTTTATGGCAGTAAGCCCTCCTTTTCCCCTATAACTTTAACTAAAAGTATGCACAGATGTTCTATTGCCATTAAAAAAATTCATTGACAAGTTTGAACTTGATTTAAAACCTTTAGGTATACATGTATGTTTGCATGGTATTTCTTCCTTTTTCTGTTTGCTGGTGTAAATTTTTGCTTTTAGGATAGCACTTCTCATGGTCTGATTGGTATTATAGTTGCCTGTATATTTTCTGACCTTTCTGAGGGAATGTGGGTTTCTGGCAATCAAGAACTTTGTTTAGATCTTTGTATTTCTCTCATACAGAGGAGGGCATTCTTTAATATTAAAAAATTAAAATAAATACACTGTGCCAAGATTAAAGACCAAATGGCAATGTTCAAGGTAAGGAGATAACTTATAATTTAACAGATTGTAGGAATGTTGTTGACAAAAGCTACTTACTTGCTACAGTCAATTTGTATGGATTTGAAAGAGCAGATTATTAAATATTCAGGAATGTTTTGAGTCAGTTGTTAGACCATCGGCCACTTGAAATTGGCTTTACTGGGAATATTTACACCAGGGAAATCAGCAAAGACTGTAAACCAAAAGGAATTTTTTTCCTTTTGAGTCAGTTTGCCAACACTGCCTTGACAATAACCACATTGGTGAGCCCACATCCTTAATGAAAAAGCAAACCTGGAGGAACTGAAATAATTTCACTTAGTCCAGGTTTTTTTTTTTATTTTTTTAATTTATATATATCCTACATCATTGTTCATTTTTTTTTGCTGTGACTATATTTATTTCTAGCCACTTAAGCACTTATTATTATTATTTTTTAAGATTTTATTTATTTATACAAGCACTGGGTACTGTCAGAAGCGCGGGAGGGTGAGAGAATTCACCAGAGCCAGAGTGGGGAGCAGAACATGCAGAAGGGCTGAAGTACACTGCTGAGGGGAGCAGCCGGCAGCAGGAGAGGTCTGTTCACCATGTGGGACCCTCGCCCGGCAGCTGGGGATCGAACCGACACTGCAGAGGCTGCAGGGCAGCTTCGCAACCCAGCGCTCAACCGCTGCGCCACTGGGGAGGCCCCATCATTGTTCATTTTTAAACAATGTTTGCTTCCCCCTACCCCAGTGTAATCCCCATAGAATTTCCTTCACCATTTCTGACTCCAGGTTTTCTTAACAACCAAACTTTGCAATAGGAAATAGACTTGAAGTTCAGTCCCTGAATTGTCAGCAGAGCAATGTGAGAATTTTCTACATAATGGGGGGTGACAGAAAGTTTAGATAAAAGCACAGATAGTATGCTAATAGTGTCTTCATCAAGAACATTTCAGGTCTTTCTCAAAAACAAAACCAGACCACAGATGAAGAAAGCCAGGTTAAAAAAGCTTCTCACAGGCAATTTCCCCAAATAGCAAAGCTAGTTTAAGGTATTTGTGGGCATGAAGACCTCTATTTGACTTACTCCAGTGACTCTTAGTATTTAAAAATATTTTCTTTCCCTAGCGTATATATGATTAAACCTGTAGAGGTGTTAAGGAACACTTAAGAATACTGTGCCTAAGAAAATTTTAGAAGATACATTTAGAGTTATGCATGGCATATTTAGAACATACCAAAATCAAATGGGGGGACATTATAAGCACTTCTCACTTTCTAATTTTTAGCAGAGTTAATGATGCAGCATAGGAGTGATTCCTGTCATTCTTATCTACAAAGACTGTTTAAACATCCTTCTTGTCTTTGCACCTGTTGGCTTACTTACCACATTTTCACAGAACTTTGTATTCATGAGATTCTTCAAATACTGGTAACTTAGGGAAAGAAACGCCAGCCAAGTTCCTATACTCTCGTGATGCCATTCTCAAATATTAGATTACATTAGATTAGAAAGTGATTAGAAAGTGTTTTCAAGACATTTTGAAAACAAATCAAAATGTTCTTCCCAAGGGATCAGAGGTGTATAATCTGAATAAAGTAAAGGACTGTTGAACTTCATTTTATTTACAAAAAATGGTTAAGATTTGGGATTACAAAAAGTCACCCAAGGAAACTTAAAGATGTCCCATTAAGTGTAAATACAGTATTTTTGGCTAAAAGGCTTCTAGCACTTTCCAACTAGTTTTTGAGGAACACTAAAGAACAATGGAAGATGAGTTACTGAGTTGATTCAAGGTTGATTAGAAAGTGTTTTCAAGACATTTTGAAAACAAATCAAAATGTTCTTCCCAAGGGATCAGAGGTGTATAATCTGAATAAAGTAAAGGACTGTTGAACTTCATTTTATTTACAAAAAATGGTTAAGATTTGGGATTACAAAAAGTCACCCAAGGAAACTTAAAGATGTCCCATTAAGTGTAAATACAGTATTTTTGGCTAAAAGGCTTCTAGCACTTTCCAACTAGTTTTTGAGGAACACTAAAGAACAATGGAAGATGAGTTACTGAGTTGATTCAAGGTTGACATAGTGCTTCTGTAATCTTGACTATTGAAAAGTCCCAGGCAAGGACACTCCATCACACAGTGGTACCATCTCAGAAGATCTTTTCTCCTCCCCCACAAATGCTCCTTGCTTTTCAGCTGTCCATCTTGTGTGTAAAATTAACAACAGGTTACAATGGCTGAGTGGAGTCCCTTAAAATGATACTCCTTTTCACACTCTGCCACCTTCCAGTGAGAATTACTACTGGACCCACTTATTTGAACAGAAAGTGTGAGTCTACACACATGAACAAGCATGTCAGCAATAGATTAACCATCCTTCGTGACGTGTGAATAGACACTTGAGTGGCTTGCGGGCTGGGTGTGGTCTTGGAATACCATGTCACTAAAGGCTAAGGCCTGGCCAAAACATCTTTTGGGAGATTGAAAGCATTTCTGAGCAGCTCTACCCAGTGAGAGCTCCCTGATTGGCTTAGTTGTAATGGTGGACCTACCTTCATCAGCAGCTTTGGTGAGGATTTTGAGAACAAACCTCTGTGACTAGCCAATAGTGGAATCGGTTATCCCTATGGATTAGCTGTTTTAAATAAGGAAACACAGAGACATCCAAAGGAAAAGTTGAAGCTAGTTGAATTGCTAAGAAAATACCTAACAAAATCTGGAAGTGAGAATGAGATGATGGTGGTGGGTAGTAGTGGTGCAGACATTTTTAAAAGTTTTATAATGGCATTATAGCAAATCCGATAGCAAATCCTCCCCAAATCCTATTATTTTCTGCCCATTTTACTCGCATGGATACTGAGGCAAAATGGAGCAACATACCTGAGGCCACACAGATACTAACCAAAGAATCTGAATTTTGATACCACTGGTCTGGCTCCACAACCCATCTCTTCACTATTAACCTGAAATGCCCAATTGACCTTTCTCTATGATCACCCAGGAATGACAGTGACAGCATCTGTGACAATGTGTCTGTGTCCTCAAAAAGATGGACCTCACCCAGGATTGAATGTCTAATTTTTCCTTAACTTCTAAGTCTTACCAAATTTCACACAGGTAAGGCCAATCATATAAAGAAGATTTTTTATTTGCTTGATTTTTGCAATAAATTTAGCTTCCATACTTACTGAATAAAAACACAATTGCCTATATAAATTTGAATTTCAATTAAACAACGAATATGTTTTTGTAAAAAGCGTAAGCATATCCCAAATAATGTAGAGTAAAAAATTAAATGAAAAATTATTTGTTGTTCATCTGAAATTCTAAATTAGCTAGGCATTCTGCATGTTATCTGGTAGCCCTAAATAAGCTGAGCTTTATTTTTAAAGATTTATTTTATTTATACAAGAGCTGGGGTACAGGCCAGACGTGCAGGAGGGTGAGAGGATTCACCAGAGACAAAGCGGGGAACAGAATAGGCAGAATGACGAAATACACTGCCAAGGGGAGCAGTGGGCGAGACAGGAGAGGTCTGCTTGCCATGTGGGTTGCTCCGAGGCCAGCAGGGATCGAACCTGCACTGCAGAGGCTGCAGACAGCTTCACGGCGCTGCGCACAAGCGCCTGTACCACCAGGGAGGCCCGAGCTGAGCTTTATATGTGAATGCTAACACCATTAAACCCACTCTTTCATCTATTGGAGATGATAGGGAAAAATAACAATAACAACTGTGCCCTTAGGTTTGTCAGGTTAGAGAGGAAATGCTGGTCAACTTTGTCTTGGGTCTGAGTTAAACAGATGAAAGTGGCATTTCTATCAATCACCAATTCATGTTGAAAGTTTGGGGAGCTAAGTGTAGAGCAGGGGTTGTTATAGCTGCACAGCACTGGAAACCCATCCCTTAGATTAAAACAAAATCTCTAAATGTTTTTTTAATGAGGTGAGCCTTTTGTTGCAAACGCTCTTCTTTGTTGTGGCCTCTAAAATAAAGTAATTGACCCTGACACCATTCAGCTCGGGACACATAACTCATGACACGGTCCATTATCTCTTGGTGGATATTAACACAGTGGGAGCCATTGTCCATGTCAAGCCGGTGGACTGTGCAGGACCCACAAACTGCAAGGTGCCTCTGAGTGCCTCACCTGTGATTGAAGAAACAGGCCTCATTCATCTTTGCCTGCTCATAACTGAGCACTGTGCCTGGCACATTTATTTTACAATAAATGCTTCCTGCACACCTATGCTGCCTTACGTTCAGGTTCACAGGAGGCAACAACTTAGGTTCTTCCCCTTTTCTATGGAATTGACAGTCTGGAAAAGGTACTTAATAAATAAGTGATCCCATGCTTTTTACAGCTATCTAAGACATTTGAGAATGGGAGGATTGCTTGGTCACTTTGTGCATAAACAAGGAAACAGATGGCCCCAAAGATGGGCACCATATTGGAAATCAGAAGACTGGAGCTCAGAAACCAGCTTTATCATTTTGACTATGAGCAAGTCACTCAACTTCTCAGCCTTATTAATTTGTTAAGTGGAGATAATATTGCCACCTTGGTTACAAGGAGAAAATCAGATAATGGTCTAGAGCCTGGAAAGCATTATATAATCACAGAGTATAGAGTTCAAAGACATAGAGTTGAGGTTGCACAGCTAAAACCAGAGAGAGAAGTTAGTATAGTGGTTAAAAGCCAGGCTGCCTGGGGTCACACACCGTCTCTTCAATTTGTTGACTGTGTGACCTTTGACAAGTTATTTAACCTAACCATGCCTCAGTTTCCTCATATGTAAAATGAAAACAATTAGGATACATACTTCATAGAATCACTGAGAAGATTGTTAGTGCATACAAACATAATAATGTTACTTATAGTCAACAGCCATGGCTGGGTGCTGAGGGACAGGTGTATTATCTTTAGCCTACTACTAAGGCAAATGGCCTTTCTAATATTCATCCTTCTTTCTCAATAAAGACAGATTCATTTTTAAGAATATAGCAAAAGAGAAAAGAGATGTAAACTCCACTGTCTGCTTCTTAAATAATTCTCTGGTCAAGAGATGTTTTTATAATTATCTGCTTGGAACAGTTCCCACATCAAAATATCAGCAATGGAGACAGGGGAGAAATGGAAAACTGATTTATTCATTCCTAGTCAATCAAGTAAGCATGCAGTAGCTGGGTTGTAAATACCCCTGCAAAATGAGATTTACAAGACATAATAGTGGAAGACAGATTTATCCCAGTTGAAAGTGCACTGCCGTTGAAGTAAGTTCGGTGGAATTTTAAGAAGAGGCCCTTGAATCAGAGAACTAGGAGGCCTTGGGGAGGCAGACTCGTGAGGTTTCCGAGGCACAAGCTGGATTTGCATCTTCAAGGCCAGTCAAAGCGTTTTCTGAAAATATTGCAGGGAAAGGAGACAAACAACCAGGGCAGGGCCCTCAGCTTTGTTTAAAACTTCCTTTTACTCAAGACTGTTGGGTTTATAAATCAAAATTATGTGTCCAGTGAGGAAATAGGAAGTAAAACTGTTTCCAGAAGAAAAAAGAAAAGAAAGCAAGTGATTCATTTTGGCCTAAATAATTGAAAATGCAGAAATTCCGAGTGTTATGGCTGGTTGGCCATGAGTGTCGTGTTTGCAGAGGTGGAGCTGGTTCCCAGAGGCACTGGGAGGATGAGCATCGGTCTTGGTAAATCTTTAAACTATTTGGTGAAGTCGGTTGAAGCACAGTCATCGGCTACGTATAGGATTGTTAACTTCCTCTTTGCACAGGGTAAAATCCAAAGGAAATACGATTATAGCTATTTTGTATAAAAGAAAGAATGCAAGGAAAAGAGGGTGAAAGAAAGGAGGGAGAAAAGGAAATGAGAAAGGAAGAGATAACTAAGAAAAAAATGGGGCCAAAGGGTAACTTTTCTGGAGACACAAGGTCAGATTTCTGAGTCTCGCACTAGAATGTCTGGGGGCACTTGTTTCACTTCTGGGTGCAGATCCCTATGTGATGACAGTCACACCAGATGTACTACATGAGCTTGTTTCTGGCTCTGAAATAGTGCAGCTTTGAAAGTGCTGTCCAGATGGGCCACGATCAGAGTAAGACTTGCACGTTTTCGTGATGTCTAAGAACGTCAGCAAGAGCCCAGGGACAGGATTTCATAGTTTCTCAAGCTTTTCCTTCCAGGAAACCCAAGAACATTAAAAAATATCCACTCTTTTATAGAACACAGTGGCAAGAATTACATGACACAAGCTAGGGTAATTCAATGGGCAAAGAATGCAAAAAATGGAGATTGTTTTTTTCCCGGCTGGAGGGGTCGAGGAAGGATGCTGAACTGAGCTCTGGAATGTGGTCGTCAACAGAAGTTGGTTTGAGGTGCTTATGGAATGAAGAGAAATGAAAGGAGAAGGGTGCTTTGGGCCACGAAGAGCATTTATTTTTAAAAATGGATGGTGATTCTGTTAAGTTGCACAAGGGTAGTCATGATAATTATTTGCCTATGTATTTCTAACATGAATGGAAGTCAAAAGTCCCATGTGATATATAATCCCAGGTGATATATTACTATAGGGGATGGATCATTTGTACTTCGCGCCAAAGATGTAACTTTTAAAATTTATGAAGGGTAAACTCAGGGGAAGGGAGGTAAAGAGATTGTGTGATATAACCCATTGTTCCATGGATCAAGTAACCGAGTCCCCGAGAGATGGAGTGGCTGTTTAAATGGTCCCAAAGCTAGTTAGCAACAGAGCAGGAATTTGAACACGTACCTCCCAATCCCAAATTCAGGACTTGCCCCAATACCTACCTCTTCTCCGGGAGGATAGAGATTGCCAGATGAGTGTGTAGGAAGAGCCATTTATATGCTCACAACCAAATAAGGAAACTCCAAAGCAATGACAAGAGCAAGACTCAGTCACGCCTCTTCAGGGCTCACCAAAAATCAAAAACATTCAGGCTTCGACATACATGGCTCATCTTTGCATAAATGATCTCATCTGAGCACGGGTGAAAGAGAAATATATGGTAGAAAAGAAATGCTTTCTTTTGTTCTTAATTCCTGGGGGACCTCCTGAGACCAGGATAGTGATGAAATTTTGAAATTTTGTTTATTGATGTTCTTGTTCATTGTTAACTGGCCTCCATCAATTTACAGAATCTCAGTTTCCATTCAACCAAGAGGCAAGGAAAGCTGCCTTGCTTGAGAACTGATTTCTGATTGGATAAGTTCAGGTGTGTGAACCCTAGAGGGTGCACTCCAGAGCAGGGGGAGGTGTTCAGGTGATGATTTATCCATCTCTGTAACCCCAACAACTAGGAGAATGTGTCACAGGATGGCATTTAATTAAAGTTCATAAATGGATGAATATACTCCTGGACAATTTTACTTTGAGCTTCCAAGCCTCCTGCTTTCACAAGGGGCCTTATTAAAATG
This sequence comes from Talpa europaea, assembly GCF_964194135.1. Classification (NCBI taxonomy): domain Eukaryota; kingdom Metazoa; phylum Chordata; class Mammalia; order Eulipotyphla; family Talpidae; genus Talpa; species Talpa europaea. Next base: position 88,041,056 of record NC_140077.1, on the reverse strand, counting down.
ATGACCACCAAATCCCAAGCAGGGTGCTCTGTGCACGTGATGTGATTTCCTGCAACAGACCTTGTGGTGGCTGAGTCCCCCAGCTGGGCTCCGGGCCTCTCTGCAATAGAGATTAGATAGCATTCCTTTTTTAGAACCGGTTTAATCAAATGCAACTTCCCCTTTCCTAGTAAGGGACTAAACAAGTCAGAGCTTTGGCTTTCTAATTTATCAGCCAGTAAATTACAACAGCAAAGGTCTTGTGTAGGCCAGGGATTTTCCACACAGAGTGAGGGGATCCTGGGGGGCCAGGCTGAGCAGATGAGAGTTGTGACTCACCATGCGGGTAGCATTACATATGAACAGGAAAAGGTCAAGTGGGGAGAAGCTCTTTTCCCTGAAAATAAATTAAAATTTTAAAAGCTCTCCTTTACGACACTGGGATTTTGAAATCTATTATAAAATTAGTCATTGGAAGATAGATTCATTTGTACATGAAATGAGAGATAACTAAAGAAATTGGAAATGGGCAAATTTGAAAAGGACAATTAGAAAATAAATAAAGCAGAAGGAGTTAAAGAGACCTAATTTTCAGAGGCCTCACAGATACAGTGTCATTTTTCTGTCATATAATCTCTCTAGTTTATGTTGGCAGGTAACAATTCATTAAGTATTTTAATAGATTCTAGCAATAATCATACAAATATAATAATATAATATTAGCTGACATTATAATGTAATAGATAATACAATATAAATTATATTATTAAAATTAAATAAACTTACATATTATTCTGTAGCACATTATTCATGTGTATGTAAAATTGCATTTGTAGTTACACTCCATTCTGGATCAGAAGGTGGGTTGTGTTACCATGGGCCACTACACTGTGATTCAGAACACTGAATCAGCCCACTGACTCACAGGTGTGAATCAGTAGTGTTGAATTCAGGCATATTTTGAATATTACAGATTAGCATAAGTACATACAAGAGGCAACCGCAACGGAAGAATTCTTACTTACAATAAAAGGTGACTAAATGGTGTCTGGGGCTCCTTCCAATTCGAAGAGCCTAATGATGTGAAACAGCCTTGGGAACACAGACAGAAACAGAAGCACGATTCACACATTTCCTGATGCCTTTTTACTCTTCCAGATGCATTTTGGATACACACTGCATTCGTGCAGAGGTCATTCTTTGTTTTGATCCCTCCATCTGGGAGGCAGCCCCTCAGCACAGGGCCCCAGTCTTGCAGTGTGTTGGTAGGATGTGCACACAGTAGGCAGACAGGACTTTGGTGGAGCATTGAAAGGAGGCCCTGGATTGGACTGGAAGGCTCGCCAAACAGGCTGCCCCTTCCCTCTGGTGTCTGGAATGCTTCTCTAACAGGTCTTGCAGTTTGACCTCTGACCACGGACCCACACGAGGGAATGAGGCATAGCAGGTGTCTAAGAAACATGAAATGAAAGGGTGAAGGGATAAAGGGGCTGCAGGTTGCTCTGAGTTCAGAATGAGAAGGAGGAGGCTCTGAGCCTTTTTGGAGGAATTGGGATTTGAATTAATTTTTTTGTTTCCATGAAGCCCAAGTTCATTCTGATGAGAAGGGCATGTTCAAGGGTGTAGACACAATCCATTCTGGAGTGGTTCCTGCACCCAATGGAGGGGTGGCAGGCGTAATAGAAGCACCGGGCATGATTGTGGGAAGAACTAGCTATTCTGTGTAGTGTCTGCTTTTGCCCTATTTCCTCCCCTTACTTAGGAGAAAACAACAATGGAGACTTCTGGAAGATTCTACTGTGATCTCTTGATTTGTATCACAGAACATTAGTACTGCAAGATAGTGGAACTGAGGAAACTGAGGCCAGAGAGAAGTGACTCAACAAGTCTTAGCAAAACCCTGAGTCTCAGGTTTCTTCTATTCAGTATTCTTTTCTCCATATTGTTCTGAGGATGCTTTACTCACCCTTCATCTTTATCTTGTGTTCATTTAGTCTAGGAATTCTGGTGTTATTTTTGTTTTCTTCCCTAAACCATGGACTAAATACATATTGAATTTTTTTAAAGATTTATTATTTATTTATACATACAAGCACTGGATACAGTCAAAAGCGCGGGAGGGTGAGAGAATTCACCAGAGCCAGAGCGGGGAGCAGAGCAGGCAGAAGGACCAAAGTACACTGCTGAGGGGAGCAGCGGGTGGCAGGAGAGGTCTGCGCGCCATGTGGGACCCTCCTCCGGTGGCCAGGGGCAGCCGGGGATTGAACCAGCGCTGCAGAGGCTGCAGGCAGCTTCGCAACCCAGCGCTCAACCACTGCGCCACCAGGGGAGGCCCCATATTGAATTTTTTTTTGTACTGTTTTGCTTTGCCCTGTTCTAGCTCTTCTGGGAGATAAGCTCATTTGATTTTTGTCTGCAATTTAGATCATGAACAACCATCTCTCTTAGATTAGACATGTCTCATCAGAGGTCACCCCATCCTACATTTTCCTCCAATGAAAATAAGTGATCTGAAAGTGACCTAGACAGAGTGGGGACCAGGAGCACAGGGACTCCTCTGACTGTGATATATGATGATATTTCTAAAGAAAGTCAAAGCCATTTGGAGACCAGGTTTTGATGAATTGCAGGAAATGGAGGGTTTGCATCCATTTCAGAATTCCCAGGGACTGATTGTCATCGGACGACGATAAGAATTTTAACTAGCAAGTTATGGAACCAAGACCAAGTCCAGGACTGGGACAGAAGCATTACATAGCTTTTGCCCCTGGGACAAAATGCTTAAAACGGTCTTGAACTTACCTGAGGTAAGTTCATTTCTACTTGTCTGCTGAGGTGAAGAATCAGCAGAATTTATTTTTTTAAAGCCTACTGCAACATACTCTGCTATAAAGAGGGAGAACTTTGCTTTCAGGGCATACTTTCTCCTAGGAAACAGACCCACATTGTTAATTATTAATTTGGACCCAAGGTTGCCAGGGAAAGGATCAACATTTCACCTGTATCAGTGGGCTTCTGTGCTTCGCTGGCCACTGCTGCAAGGTCAAGTTCCAGCAGGGACATAACAGAGAATTCTGACCACCTGTAAGCTCTTGGTGGGAAACCAATAAATATCATGATGACATTTGCACAAGAACAAGAATACAGCTGAGCTGACTGAAAGCATGATCCCACTATAACTTGTGATAACTTGGTTATAACAACCGTCAAAGGCAAAACTAAAAAGTAATGGAGCAGCGGTGAACAAAATCTTGGAGACAAGGCAGGCATGGAACTGATACTTTCTCCTTCTTTTCACCTTTTGAATCACCCAGTTCCTGAAACCCTCATTATATCACTTTGAGGGTGTTAGTCATGTCTGCTATCTCCTTTATAAGTTCTTCTCCCACTGCCTTTTGGTCAAGCATGAGTCTTGGGCACATTGTACACATTTTATATGCATATTTTAAATCAATTTCTTTCTTTTGGGTGGTAAGCACAAAGAGAGGATTTTGTAGGACAAAACCAGGTCTTCCCCTTTCAACACGGTTATTAAATTATTCAAAACCTGAGATATTTTTATAGAAGCCCATAGTGTTTAATAAGTCCAGCTATTTAGGAAGTGGTGAAAATGTGCAATCTGCAAAAAGGGGAAGCCTCAGAGATGCTGTGGTAATAATGCAGTTACTTCAAGAACATTTAAACTACAAATATCTCTGTGGTTTTTTATTTGGTTCCAGGCTACAATCACTCTTAGAAATTTCTCAAACCTTGGCTAATCACTTTAAAATGTAAGGTTTAGCAAATGATTACACTTCCCCAAATACTCTGGGTATTTCAGTCCCTCTCCACCTCCCCCTTTTATATTTGAAAAGGAAAGTAATTTAATGCCCAAAAGAGCTGCTTCAGAAAATCAAGAGAATTTTAGAAGTTAGATAGGGTTGGGGAGATAACTAATTCTGAAATTGCAGTAAAACATCAACCATCATTACGGAAAACAATTAAATACAACAAAACTATGGAGTTTGCTTCTTTCAAAGGCCGAAGACTGCATCCATCTCAATGAGGGTGTGCTTGGCTTGCATGATGGCAGAGAAATCACTGGCTTACAGGGGTGAGAGCCCTGGTGTGCAAGTGTGCACTGAGTCATGCTAAGGAAAACAGTGAAAGTGTGTATATGTGCACTTATGCATGTACTTTGTTTTTAGAATGATAGTCACCTTTCTCAATACCTCAGAGTACAATGGTTTGGCAAGAGCATATGGATTCTGCTGACTCTCAGGGAGCTAGAGGTCGGTCGGGGGAAAGGAGTGGTATTACCACATATTCACTCTGTGCTTACCAACTTGTCAGTGTTAAGTGCCACTGGCCATCCAGCTCAGGGTTCTGGATTCTAATAGAGAGTCTGGTTTTGATGGCCTGATTAACTGGTCATTGACCACAAGAACTGCATTGACTACAAGAGCTGCATTACTGCCCTCCCCAAACCTGCACTTGACCTGTAGATGAGGACTGGCACCAGGTCTCACTGACCTTGACCCAGGTCAGTAGGAGGCTGTTGTTCAGCTCTTTCATGACGGTTACTCTTGTTTAACGAACAAGATTGTGAGTTTCTAGAAGGTAATGTCTTATATTTTAAGAATTTATGACATTTCTTAATTTTTCTTTCTCTATACTTGGCATAGCATATAAAAAGTCCTTAATATACACTTCATAATTTAGTCAAAGACAGCTTTAAATGGGAGGCTCTGTAGTTGCTGGCTTCGCAAAGGGTCCAGGCTTAAGTGCACTTGCTATGTCCCCAAGCCCTCTTTCCAAAATATTGAAGAGAAATCACTGGCTTAGAGGGTGCTCCAGGGTAAATCTCTCCCATCCAATTCACAAGAGATTTGCACTCCCGTGGCTAGCATTGTGGGTCAAAGACCAGTCGATCAGGCCATTAAAACCAGACTCTCTATTAGAATCCAGAACCCTAAGTTGAATGGCCTGTGGCACTTAACACTGACATGTTGGTAAGCACATAGTGAATACATTTCTATATAACTCTCTTTGATAATAAACAGAGTTGACATATTGTAACTCCTGCTATGTGCAATAGTACAAACCTGGACACATAGTACTGTTTCTTATTATCAAACCTTTTAGAGTAGATATCAGTGTTCCATTTTATAAGTCAAGGAATTGGGTCTCAAAAGAGTCTACATCTATCTATAATTAAAGAATTCATAGCTAAGATGTAGCTGAATTGAGATTGAACTCAAGCTTCTTTGACTTCAAAGTTGGTGTCCCTGCCACAAAGCACACTGTTATGCTAAATCTAACAACTAAAAAATAATTCAGCTCATCATAATATACAAGTGTGCTATTGTTTAAAGAGGTCAAATTTTAAAGAATAATTTTGGAGACTTTCATACCCAACCATTGTAATTCCTTTTATCAACTTAAGGCTTTCAATTTTATGAACAACCCTCTCTTTTGTCATCTCATTTTCTCTACATCATGGCCCTGTATAGTTTGTAAGATTTAAGTAACTTGGATTCCAGACACAGCAGTTAAAATGAGGTCAAGGAAAGGTAAGTAACTTGCCCAGGGTCACCCTGATGGAATGTGGCGAACCTAGTCATCTCTTCTGGATCTTCTTGCATCGCACTAGTTTATAAACAACTCTCTGTATAAGATACCTGACCTGGGTCCCTAAAGACTGATATGAGCCCACTGTGAGCTATCAGTCGCTATCATATAAAAAAGCCAATTGAGACGCCATTGATGCACCCCTGGGCCCCTAGAACCCCAGCTTACACTCTGTTTACGAGGTTAATGTGACTCTCAGGGTATTCTGTCCTCTGTGGAACAATTCATAGCATCGTTTCACAAGGATTGGGAATTTGCAGTTCAAATAGCCTAGCATTTTTCCATGCTGTCTTCAGATTCCTTTTTTTGGAAAGACATCTTTGAGGCAGCAGGAGGCTCCTAAGCAACTTGGAATGGAAACAGACTTCATGACTGTTTTCACAATTGTGTCTAAGCTGATAATTTGCACACCTAGACACCAGGGCTAATGAGCAGTGCCTTCCTCTCCCACCTTTTCATTACAGTTTTAAATGGAAATTGGAGAGGCTGCATGGACTATTGACTTCTACTTAACAGTGGGTGGCAGGAACTCAGAAGTTTAATCCCAGACCTGCTACTAATTTCCTGGATGACTTTTAGTCCATCCATTAATCTCTCTCTATCACTGTTTCCTTCTCTGGAGGAGATAGCAAGAATAATGGGATGTTTTATGCATTAACACATTTATGATCTTAATGTGCTCTGCAAAAGCCTGGTTTTCTGGGAATGCTCACTGGTAGCAGGTAAATCAAAAGAAATCCAGTTTCCTTTACACTATGACAGATTGACGGGGCTCTATCTTTTTTGTGATTGTCATATTTTGAAACTAGAACTGAGACGGATTAAATAACTGAGTGGTTTATGTATAAAATCCACTGTATTTTCAAATGTTCAGTCTTGCGTTATCATAATCACAATGGTGCCTTAAAATGAGGATGAGTACAGAAGGGGGTTTTTCTAGTATCAGGACTAATAAAATTAAAATCTCATACTTTCTCAAGAGAAGCATTTTCATTATTCATGGGGAATGTGAAGCTGAGCCTAGTCTCAAAAGGACTTTGGCTGGAAGTACTTAATTTTTTTATACAACAGAACACTTTGGTTATGAATTGTACAAATATTTTACTGCATCAGCATGACTTATATGAGACCAGGGAGGAAAAAAATCCCTCCAAGATGTCATGCTGGATGAACTGCATTGCCTATTCTCTAAGAAATGTCCTTGCCTATTTTGCCTCTATAAATTCTTCAGCCTCATAGGAAGAGATGGGAAAACTCTAAGGAGAACTCAAGTCAAGTGTACAATGACCTTGTGCAAGACAGAATGAAAATGTGGTTCAGTTATAAAATCGTCATCCAGTCCAGTCTTAATTCTACAATTTAAATGCATTGACTTGGTTTTATTCTGGCATTTTTTTTTTTATTCAGGGACTATTGTTTTTGACATTAGAACTGGGAAAATAACCTTAAACTAATCACAATTAGCTATTTTTTTAAGGAAACAAGACGACTTGGTAGGTTTTTCCTTGTAAGCTAAAATTATACTGCTTTTTTAAATGTTTTTTTAATTTTTTTAATTTAAATTTTATTTTTATATTCCCCATACAATTACAACCCCCTTATTTTGACCCCAAGCCCTCCTTTCCCTGCTCCCCACCCCCCCATAGAGTGCCTCTGGTTCACAGTTGTTTGTTGATTTTGATATTTTCTTTCTTATAGTTCTTTTCCCTGGTCCCTTATTTAAGTTTTCTAGATTTCTGCTATGAGTGAGACCATCCGGGATTTTTCTTTTTCTTTCTGGCTTTTTTCGCTGAGCATGATCCCTTCCAGCGTCATCTATGTTGCTGCAAATTGCATGTGTTTATCTTTTTTGAATGCTGAGTAATATTCCATAGTGTATATGTACCACATCTTCTTGATCCAGTCATCTATTTTTGGGCATTTGGGTTGTTTCCAAAGCTTAGCTATTGTAAACAGTGCTGCTATAAACATAGGGGTGCAGGTGCTCTTTGGAATTGATGTTTCTGTGTCCTTTGGATAAATACCTAGGAGTGGAATGGCTGGATCATATGGAAGCTCTATGTTTAGTAGGTCAAGAAATCTCCACACAGCTCTCCATAGTGGTTGGACCAGTTTGCACTCCCACCAACAGTGCAGGAGAGTTCCCTTTTCTCCACATCCTCGCCAACATTTGTTGTTGCTAGTTTTTTTAATATGTGCCATTCTCACTGGTGTAAGATGGAATCTCATGGTAGTTTTGATTTGCATTTCCCTGATTACAAGTGATGTTGAACATTTTTTCATATGCCTGTTGGCCATTTGCATTTCCTCTTTTGAGAAGTTTCTTTTTAGCTCTTCTGCCCATTTTTGACTGGATTATTTTCTTTGTTTTTGTTGAGTCTCATCAGTTCTTTGTAGATTTTTGTGATCAGTCCTTTATCATTAGTGTTGTGTGCAAAAATGTTCTCCCAGTCGGTGGGGTTTCTCTTTGTTTTTGTTCTTGTCTCTTTTGCTGTGCAGAAGCTCTTTAATTTGATGTAGTCCCAGCTGTTTATCTTTGCCTTCACTATCACTGCTTTGGGTGATGTGTCTGTAAAGATGTCTTTGATGTGCATATCATGTAGTGTTTCACCTATATTTCCTTCTATGCATTTTATGGTTTCAGGTCTTATGTCTAGTTCTTTAATCCATTTTGAGTTGGTTTTTCTGCATGGTGTGAGGTAGTAGTCAAGCTTCATTCTTTTGCATGTAGCAACCCAGTTTTCCCAGCACCATTTATTGAACGAACTTTCTTTGCTCCAATGCATATTCTTTGCTCCTTTGTCAAAGATTAGTTGACCATAAATCTGTGGGTTTATTTTTGGATTTTCTATTTGATTCCATTGGTCTGTGTGTCTGTTCTTGTTCTAATACCATGCATATACTGCTTTTTCAATCAGTTAGTAGCCAACTGACTTTAAGTGAACTATGTGGTGAAAAAAAAATGAAATAATCTAAGATATGGACAAAGCATTGACCACATAAGTTGCCCTGAAACAGGACATTCTACAAAGTGTTCACACTGAGCTTTTAAAGTCTCTCCCACTGAAAAATAATAGAGGTCTTTGTCACTAGATCTAATTTTTCAGTATAGTTAAATTTCTCAAGTATGATACTAATGAGGACTTATATAGAGTATACCACAATGCTCTCTGATGACCCTAAAAATATTGTGTCAGTTTAGCTTCATTTAAATAATAGATTTCCCATATAATTTCAAAATTGAAAATGTTCTCCTATAAACCATCTTTGGTCACTGCGGCCTAGGTTTTTCAGATCAAGTTTCTGGTTAAAAACAATACAAAATATTGGATAAAAATTTCTTTTAAAATTAACCTAAAATCTTTGAGGTGTTAAAAGAATAGTGAGGAAATTCGAGGTCAATTTGTGGGTGAAAGTCAGTATCCAGAATTGTCAGTATGCTGTTGGAATACCTAGGCTACTTATGACCTTAGTGTATTTGCCTGTGCAAAAATTTGATTTTGGGTCAATGGCTCAGTGGAATAAGAAGGACAAAAGTAAAGGGTCAAGGTATGCTGAAGATTACAAGTTTTATGAGCTATTATTACTAATTCAGTAGGGACTCAGACAGTGATACATTTAGGACTTAACCAGAACTAAACCCATTTTCTTCCCCTAATACTAGGGAGTATAGGAAAGACCACCTCAGTGATGAACATAGCAAGAGAAGAGATGGAAAAAGAAAAACTTCTTCCTGAGATGTCTGTAGACAGCTATAGATTTGTACCCCAGTCGTAAATATCCTGGGTAAACACTTGAACCTTAAACTTTGGTTTGAGGCTTTTACTATCTAGAAGTGTCCCAGACAAAAGTTAGAAACAAATACAAAGCCTCTGTGGTAGAGGGAATTATCCATCCTAGATCATAGTTGCTGTTTTAAGGACAATGATTAGCATGCACTCAAAGATAATGAGGCACCCAGGGAAATAAGACAATGAGTTAGAACTAGCAGGAACAGCAGGCAGCAGCAGACATCAGCCAACACAGATGTCAGATTGTGGAACTATCAGACCTAGATTTTAAAACAACTATACTTACCAAGTTTAAAATACTAAACAGAGATCTTGACAATATCTACAGTAAATACAGAACATAAAAAGTGACAGAGATGAGATTTAGGGTTTCAGTATCTTGTAATTGAAACCTGCAAAAATAAGAAATTATGCAACTTCTTATCCCTGGACCTTATTCCCTGGTTTTGAGATTCTCAGTAGCAATTAACATAGCAAGTTCATTGGTCAAATTAACATGGTTTGTGTCTTTGTAAACCTCAAATGATTGAATAATAGAGTGCTGTTTCTTATCCTACCTATAAAATTGCTATCACAGCAAGTCAATGAAAATAATCATCCATCTCCTTCACATTATACAAACTACAAACAGACAAGAGCAAACTGAACTCAGTTTAGTGGTTTCTGGTACATGTTAATGATAACTACTACTTTTTTCACCCTGAAGGATGTTATTTTAGAGAAAAGAGAGAAAACTTTTTGAGAGAAAAATTTCTTGCATGGGTGAGACAGTCTTATAGTCTGTGGCCAAATCTGACTGGAAATCAGAAAGGCTAAGGCTAGTTTCTGCATTCCTGTAATTGTACATCTTCTTTTGAGTGTTAACCCCCTCTAGACAAGTTTTGAACATCTCTATCAGAGTATATTTCTGACTATGTACATGCATGTGTATATACACATATATATGTGTACTTATGTGCATGTGGTTTACATAGTGCATACCTGTGTATGCATAAAGGAGTTGTACATGACCGTGTGTATGAGCATGTACAGGAGTGTTGTGGTGTGCATGTGTGTGTGTGCATGTGATGTGGGGGTAGTGTGAAACAGTGTGGTAGGGATATGCCTGCCCTTTTCACATTTCTGAAATGATACTCAGCACTTGGGTCATAAATTGAGACTTCCTTCTTTTCTCAGTTTTGGACTTAGTGCTGACAGCCATGTGTAACCAAGTTCCCCCAAACACCCACACACAATGGAAAAATGGAGGTCTGGACATTTAAGCTTAGTTCCTTCAAGTTTATGAGAAATGTGCTCCAGTTTATTGAAAAACTTTCTCAAAGTGGACATGAGCCAAATATTGGGCTATGAAAAGTGATGTTTACTTGTTCCCTTGATATTGTTGCCTCCTAATCCCAGAAATGACTGGGATGGGAATAATTGGGCAGCTCAAGAACTTGCACTGATGCGTCTAGGAGCAGCTTAAAGAATCATACCGTGTGTGTGGTGTGTATGTGGTGATATGTGAGCATGTACATGTACACATGTGTCTCTCATGTGCATGTACCACCACATCAGGTGTGGCATGTGTATATGCATGTAAGGTATATGTATGTACACATGCATGGTTCCTGTGTTTGTGCACATGTGTTTTCTTGTGTTGTGTGTGGCATGTGTGCGCATGTTTGCATGCATGTGATATGTTGTGCTAGATAAATACAATAGTATGTGCTGTGGTATGTGTGCACACATGTGTTTCTTATGTATATGCATTATGGTATTGTGTACATGTCTTGTGGGTGTGGTGTATAAGTGTGTGATGTGGTGTGATGTGTAAGTATGTGATACAGTGTTGGTATGTGGTATGTGTGTATATGACATGTGCAGGTATGTGATATGGAGTATGTATGGGATGTGTATATGTGGATGTGCATGTGATGTGGGGTAGTATGTAAGTGTGTGATGAGTGTGGTGTATGTGTGGTAAGATATATATATATATATATCTACATATACATGCAATATTTAGGCTATACTAGGCAGCAATGTCTTCAGGGCTCTTGATGTGCCTGAATCTGTCATACCTTGTCATTTCCTTCACTCTTAAATTGACTTTTGTCAACATAATAAAATAAATCTGAAGTTGGTTTCCTTGTATTTAAAATCATTATTAAAGGAAAAAAAACTATAAGTACACCAGAAAGCACTGGGAAAATAGTGAGATTTATAATAACTATTTTTTTTAATTTATTTTTTCAGTTCATACTACTTGACAGGAATTTAACTGCACACAATTGTGTGATGGACAAAGTAAAGGAAGTCCAAAGGTGGCTTAATTTTTCAGCCATAGTTAGTCATCTAAAGTTTATGATATCCCTTCTGTACATAATGCAGCTATCACTTTTTGAATAGCTAGAATTTTTAAGTGATGTATTTGAAGGTTGGTTTGGATTTCCTGGGACAAAAGGTATAGGGTTGCCTCATTGAGGGAGTTTGTATCTCAACAATGTTCTAAAACTGTTGGTTAGCAAGTTTCTGGAACATGGTGGCTTATTTCCTCAATAAATAAACAAAGATTTCACAGCATGGACTTAATCTGGGGCAAGTTACTAATACTCCTGTGCCTCAGATTTCTTGTATTTACAAGGGGAATAAGATTTACCTCCTGTAGTCTTGAGGATTAAGCATTAAAACGGTTAAAAACTTTATGACAGTGCCTAGCACATAGGATATGACTGCAAGTGTAACTATTATTATGCACTATACTTCTTCCAGTCTTTATAGAAGGAGAGAAAAGTATCAAGATATTTTTTTTTTAATTTTCAGATCAAGTACCCAATGGTGTCTTCAAAAAATGATTAGGTTGATATCAAATCATGATGTAGGGCCTCCCCAGTGGTGCAGCGGTTGAGCCCTGGGCTGCGAAGCTGCCTGCAGCCTCTGCAGCGCCAGTTCGTTCCCCAGCTGCTCCCCGGCCACCGGAGGAGGGTCCCACATGGCGCACAGACCTCTCCTGCCCCCCGCTGCTCCCCTCAGTGTACTTCGTTAGTCTGCCTCTTCTGCTCCCTGCTCTGGCTCTGGTGAATTCTCTCACCCTCCTACACTTCTGACTGTACCCAGTGCTTATATAAATAAACAAACAAACAAACAAATAAATAAATCTTTAAAAAAATCATTATGTATATCTGCAACTAATATGATAGTGATAGCTCAATAAGAACAACTAAAAATAAAGAAAATGCTTGCAATAGAAACTGCATGTAGTAGGTGCCCTGTAAGTACAGCCTCCATGATTATTTCTGGCTGAATGGCCATGACAGTCATTCATGTTAGAGAAGAAGACAGGGAGGCTAGAGGCATGTGAAGACTTTCTCAAATTACAACCTAACTTGCTTAGTCCCAGCACACAATTTTTGACCCTCACCTTTACACTACCCCCCTCAAAAAAAAGTAATAATAAAAGAAAGAGAAAAAGAAATGACCAGATGACCAGATGACCAGATGACCAGATGACCAGACTGCATGCTCTCCTTAGTCCATCTCATCTGGGAGAGAATTTCTCCAGATAGACAAGTGTGGAAGTTGTATCCAAGGCTTCAATACTTTCCTGGAGTCAACTCCCATAAGCCAGGGTTTTCTGGGAAGTCCTATGTGATTGTCTTCCCAATTTCCCTTAATTCCAGGGAATAACTGTGCTGAGCTCCCTTATAGTCTGGGAAGAAAATGGTTTTCCTCTGCCTGGAAGGCGTCCGGGTGACCTGAACAAATCAATCTTGTGGTTGTCACATTCCCTGACATAGGAATGATCATTCATCTGCTCCTCGCTGAGTTTCCAGTTGCTGAGAAGAGCAGGCACCGAGCAAATGGAGTCCCGGGGAAGGGAGACCTAGGGCTTGAGGGGAGGAAGTCAGTCCCGAGTGGAGGAACACCGCCCTGCCCTGCGTCGCTTTGGCCTCTGGTGGCCCGCCAGCAGCTGACAGACGACTCAATCATTTCCTCAGGGCCAGCTGGCTTCAACATTAGCGCTCAGGCCTGACTGACAGTGGCCTTGTCCTGGCCGGAGCCCTGGAGGCGGGAAAGTCTATTCAAACTCCTCCTCCAGTCTGTTGATTTACTGTCCCTGTTGGCCCGTGGTTGATCCATTTTTCCTCTCTGTTTGCTCACAGGGCACCCCAGAAACCATCTTCTAGTAATATATCTGGTTTATGATTTCCTCAGGAGCTAAGGAAAAAAAACAATCTGGCCAGGACACCTGTTGGATTGCGATGTGTTCAGGGACGGGGGGGGGGGTGGGGGGGTGGGGGGGTGGGAGGGTGGGGTGGGGGGGTGGGGGGGCACGCTCACGTTTCTGCATCCAAGACCCACAGAAACAGAATTAAGGCCACATATTGTGATTCCCAAGGGCACATCTCTGGGAGCCAGGGGGGCCTAGCTGTCCCCTCTGCACTGTGAGGGCCTGCTCCCCTTTCCTCTGTACTGACTTCCTTATAGACACAAGGGTGGTCCTGTCCCTCTGCTTGGTGCTTGCGGGACACTCAGCTGGTTTTGAAGGAACAGAGTCTCAGAGAAATTACATTTCCTTTGCCTCTCTTGTTAACCTCTTTTGTAGTAAACATTCCTACAGGATCCTGGGGCTGCTCATGAGTTGTCTCTCTATCTGTATCTTGTTGTTTTTTAGTCTGGCCTGGCACCTTAAGGGAGCAAACACTATTCACCCAGACCTCCCTGCTTTCTAAAGTCAATGCTTCTCTCTCGCTATCTCCAATTTTAAAGAGACAATTGAAAGGAAGTAGGGGCACAGAAAAAAGGAAGCTGTAGTAAATGTCTACTGTTTCTTATCATTTTGTATCATTTTCAGATGTAGGTGGACCTGGGAAGCAGGTCAATGTGTGTACCAGGGTAGCAAACTTTCAGTGGATAAAAAGGGAGTCCATGATGTTTGGCTTTAGACTTACATCACTGGTTTTCAAGTGTGGTCCCCGATGAACCTGGAAATCAGAATTACTGGAAAATGTGTTATTCAAATTCCTGCTCCCTACCATAGACTAACTGAACTAGAAACCCTGGAGGTGAGGCCCAGGGGCTTGTTTGAGGGAGCCCGCCAGGTGATTCTGATGCACAGTTAAATCTAAGGGTGCAGCTGTACGCCAACACGGCCTTCTTAATCCTGGATCTGATTTTCACTATGGAGGAGAAAATGGAGAGCCTTGGGGAAAAGAAAGTGTCATCCTGAGGCTAGAGGGGGACTTTCGGCATGGGAATAACAAAGATACCAAGTATTTTCCAAAGGATTAAAATAACAAAATCATAAGTATTGCAAACATACAAATTTATGCATGCTGTGTAAAATTATAAAATTTATGCATAAATTATGCAAAATATACAACTCACACATAAACTATGAATATTATGTGAGCTGTTTTGATCCTGGCAGCTGAAGGGGGTTAATTTTTCCATTTATGAGAAACATTAACAACACACCTATCTTCTCCATAACTTCAGCGAACTGGAAAAGGCTCTCTCCTGACATCTGTCCATCCCGTAGGTGATGGTCCTCAAATGGAGCAATGAAGCACAGTGCAAGTCTGCTAGTAAGGCTGCTGGCCCTGTTCATTACATACATGTGAAACCAAACTGGGAGAGGCTGTTCTAACACAAAGGACCTATGTTAGCATGACCTGCTGAGTTCTGTATGCTGGTGCGGTTTTCACACTCTTATAGAAAGCTGTAGTCGCTTCTCAGAACAAAATGAAACCACGTTCATCTCCTTCCAGGTCTTTTAATAATGGGTACGGCTATGGAGGTGGACATTAAGAAATTCTAACCAATTTATCTGTGAAAGATCTTGTTATGATTCTGCCTTCAACTGGCTTTCTGCCCTTGGACTATTTAAGTCACTGGGTCTTTCCTCTTCTGTAAAATAGGAAGGTTGGACAATAGGGATCATTTTGATGCCCAGTCCACTTGAGCTTCAGTCAGCACCTTTGGCTCCTATCTGCTTCAGCCAACTGTAAGAACAATCCCAATGGAAAAATCATTGGAGCTAAGCCCCCATCAAACCACAGAAACCCAAGAGATAAACTGTTCTTTCCAGCCATGATGTTTGGGTGTGGTCTGTTTCATAGCAATCAATAGAACTGTTGGCCAAGTGCTTAAGGAAGGAGGGGTCTCTCATTTCCTCAACTCAATCCTGAACATTTTGTGCCTCTGTTTTACAAAGCACCTAGTACTCCCTATGTTTTAAAAGACAAAGGAGAAGACTATCATTTGCATTGCCACCACTTCCTCATTTTTCAGAATGATTTTAAAGCATAAGTAGAATGAATGATGGTCTCAGTTAAGATGTGTACTATAGAGTGCACTATATGTCACTATGTATGGAAGATCAATAATATTTTATGTGGGACTTTGCCGATTACTTCTCGTGGATGATAATAGAATACTGAGCCTATATCTCCAAGAGCTTTGGATTCAGGACTGGAAGCCCAGTAAAGGAAGTGCCTCCGCATATTTAAAATCCAAAATGCAGAGTTCCTTTTTCTTTCTTTTTATTTTTAGGATCTTGTCATATAGAAATGATAGATAATTCAAGTACTTTTACTTTAAAAATGAAGTTAGCTTTTTTTTTTTTTTTTAAAAGAACTCGAGTATAGGCCAGAGGTGTTGGGGTGTAAGAGGATTCACCAGAGAGAGTAGGGAGTAGAACAGGCAGATTGACTGAAATACACTGCTGAGGAGAGCATCAGGTGAGACAGGAGAGTTCTGCTGTGCCATGTGGGTAGCTCCCTGGCCAGGGATGGAACTCATGCTGCAGTGGCTTCAGATAGCTTCACAGTGCTGTGTCTTAACCTCTTGCGCCACCAGGGAGGTCCCTAGCTATTGTTAAAAAGAGGTGAATTAAAAATATACAAATATATGGTATTTTTGTATATCCTCAAGAGTAAAACCAGGAAAAAAAGAGAGAATGAAGGAAAAGTGGTGAGCAAAGGGCCCCCGGGTGTAATACCTTTGCATTTTATTGAAGCTGAGATTCCAGGATAGAATTAGCTGTACTGGACACTCTAAAATGCCATTTTGGTATGTCTCTTAAGGAAGCAAAGATTCATGACTTACATTTACAGAGGAAATCCTGATACAGGATTTCTAAATTCCTGAGCTGCATGGTGGGAGGAATTATTAGGTAATTTATACTTTAGATAGAGCACATTAATCTCAGTTTAACAGCAGGCTTAGTGAAATAGTGATTTTTTTTAAATAAAGAGGGATTAAATTGATAATTTTTGTAGCCAGAGCATTAAAGAAATGATATGCAATCATCAAGTTATGTGTCTAGAAAGGATTATTAATATAATGAATGTGGTTGACTCTTGTCCAGGTGATTATAATGTAGTCTATGTAGCTTGGGTTTGTTTTTTTTTAAACAAATCATATCATGTCTTCATAGTCTTGTGTAGAGAAGAGAAAACAAGAGGTGGAGAGTAGAGAAAGAGAAAGGAAAGAAAAGAGAGAGAGAAGGCAGGCAGAGGATAGCTGTCATAACTGTCAGCAATTTTATAAACAGCAAATCCTAGAAGTAGGACTTATGAATCTGAAATTAGTCTGTGACTGTAAGTGACCCTTGCACTCAAACTGGGAATGATGGTGAAATATCTGAAGCCATTTTTTAACTGAAGCCATTTTTTTTGACTCCTCTAATGTTCCATGAACTTGAACTAAGCAACCAATCACCCAGCAAAGATCATTCATTCATTCATTCAGTCAGTCACTTAGCATATTTTTATTGAACTTGGACTAGGCTCAGGGTACTGGCTAGGCTTGGACAATGGTGAGAACAAAACCCCATCTTCACATATTTGAAGAGAGGACAGAGCTCTCTGAGATCTCTTTTATAAGGGCACTAATCCCACTTCTGAGGTCTCAGTCAAATGGCCACTTCCCAAAGGATCCATCTCCAAACACTATCACATTGAGGGGTTAGAAGTTAGGGGTTAGGAAACACATTAAATATATAATAAGCTCTTAGATTACCTTTGCATCCCATAAACTGAAGAGCTTTGGAATGAATATTCTTCTGTGTATTAACTAGAGAATAATCAGAGCAAAACCACCAGGGATGGCCTAAAATACAGGATATAGTAACAGTAGTAACAGTATTTGAGTTTATTTAATTGTGGTAGTTGGTTAATCAGTTCATCTGTGGCTATTGCTTCTGCATCTGGGACTGGAACTGAAGTCACCAGGGTGGGCTCTTGGAAAGAAAAAATGGATCTGAATTAGAACAATAGCCAAGCTATGGACAACTTAAGTGCCTGAAGATTGAGCAATGGATTAGCAAGATGTGGTATCTATACACAATGAAATACTACTCGCTATGAAAAAGATAAATTCTTGCCAGTTGTGACAACATGGATGGAACTAGATCGAACATCAGCTATGTGTGTGATAATTCAGAAGAAGAAAGACAAATATCGGGTGGTATCAAATTATATGTGGAATATGTAGAAATAAAGTGAAGAGTCAGATAAAGCCAGACCAATATTAAACCCTAGAAATCTCACTGTATAATTGAGGCTACTGGAAGTGGAGGAGGAAGGGGAGAGCAAAGTAGGAAGGAAGGCTCAATGGTATATAGCAGAAGACAATGGGTGTCTTGATGGTGGCTGCGGTTAGGTAACAGCATCTGAAGGGGGTGATCCTGTACCACTAAATCATATAAAATGTTGTAAACTTCTGTTACCTCAATTAAAAAAATTAAAAACAAAAAAAAAACAAGGATTCTGAACCAGCATCAATTTCTTGCCACCTCCAGGTCTTCAGCTTTGATGGTGCAGGAGAAGATGCAGCCCTTTTCAGGGAACTAAATATGCAGCCGGCCCAGGACTTAGAGAAGTAGAAGGAGACTCAACTGGAGTTGAAGGGGCTGTAGGCTCAGATGTTTCCAGGAGATGTTCCTTGCTGGCCCAGAGTGGAGAAGCTGAAATAGGAAATCAGGTAGGAACTGTAGGAGATGCTGGCTGGCCAGGTGAGTGAGCTGATCAGTAGCTCAATGCACATGAGCTACTTTAGTGCTGGGTGATGTGCTGGTTTTCCAGGTGGGAAAGATTATGTTGACAGCTCCCCTCTGCTTTCTCAACCTTGCATGAAATGTCCCCAAGATCCACAATAAATCAGAAATATACAGAGAAGAGAATTTCTGGAAAGTAATCCTAGCTTGAAAATGTCACAGTGCAAACTAGTGCACATAATTGTGTGTTTTGGCCCCATCTGAGCATCTCTGTGTGGTGGTCCCTGAACTGCTTCCGCACAGACTCTATGTGACCCACACAGCGTGCCAGGAAGGCTCTCCCAGGCTCTGCTCAGCCGCAGGGGATGAATTTCTGTCCCGTAGCATTAAACAACTTCTCTAGATTTGTCACTTTGAAACCATTTGTCACTTTGAAACCATGATGATTACCTAAG
Source organism: Talpa europaea (assembly GCF_964194135.1). NCBI lineage: Eukaryota > Metazoa > Chordata > Mammalia > Eulipotyphla > Talpidae > Talpa > Talpa europaea. Next base: position 88,022,239 of record NC_140077.1, on the reverse strand, counting down.
TGTTTTAATATCACTGCATATACTTGATCATTATTAGAATGTCACCTTTTGTAAATTGTTCAGGCCATTTGTGCATTTTCCATTGAAATTTCTATCTTTTGCCTATTGGTTTTTCGATGTCTTTTTGTATTCTGAGTTTTAATTGTATATTACTTTAGGTGTTGAAAATGTAATTTTCTAATGGTCATTTCCTTGGGTAAGCAGAAATTCTTAATTTGTTATAATCAAATACATCAGTTTGCTACATGATAATTGCTGCTTTTAGGTTATTTACATTTCCTTTGACTATCCATATCTTTGTTAGTCTGTCAGCTTGAAAGGATTTAAGGGAAGGTCCCCAGGAGAGATTAGATGAATATGAAAGAATTATTGAAGGAAGATTAAATAACTTAGATTCTAACCTTGAGCTTTCTCCAGAAGTGATTACTTTCTATATAGAGGATTTGTGATAAACAGTTGTTTTTTTCCTTTATAATCAATTTGCTTTTTGTTTACTTTTTTGCATCTTATTGTCCTGGCTTGCACTTTCAAGTTAATATTTAATTAAACAGGTGAGGGAGATAGACTTGACTTAGTTCTGATTTTTGGGAGGAGAATATTTAGTCTTTTATTGTTAATTGTGATTGATCAGTAGGATTTTGTAGATATTATTTACTAGCTGAGTACCTATCCCTAGTTTGAGTTTTTGTCTTGAATTGATAATGAATGTGCCCAGTGCTTTAATCTAGTAATTATCATTTTTTCCTTAATCTATTGATGTGATAAATCTTATTTATTCATTCTCATATATTGGGCCAACCTTGCACCTCTGTCTTTTCTGAAGCAAGCACCATGTCTCTTACTTAAAACATGTATACACATAGTTGGGTTTTCATTGCTAATTTAGAATGGAAACCTATCATTATGTAACCAGGGTGTTTCCTGAAATGGTGTGTGTGTATTTGTTTTTGGGTAAGAGAGGTTAATGAATACAGATGAGGACAAGGCAGTACAGAAGATGGGAGTTTGGAGAGTCGAGAAGGGGAAAGGGTTACAGATGGGCATTTCAGAACACTTGATGACTAATGGTGACTTTTTGTTACTGGTGTCTTTCCAGGTATGAAACCTGATTAGAACTTGGGGTTTTAGTGATGACTTCTTGAGTGTCTCTTGAATGTTATAATTTTGATTATTAAGACGTATTTTGAATTTTGGCAAGAGTTATGCAAATGCATAAAATTTCCCGGCATATAAAAGGCAACAAGCAAAATACATAATACAAAAATGAATACAAGTAATACAGCTATGTTCTTCATGATGATATTTCGGTTCAAGGAAGGACTGCATAGAAGATTGCTTAATGATGTTGTAGCGTCATAAGTCACAGCATTTTATACCCCAGCATCCTCATACATTTTGTGTTTACTGTGTTTCTTGGTAGCATTGTTTTTCTTTGATCTTCATTTAACCCCATGTTGTTATGTTCATCATGGCCCCTACGCATATAAAATCCATTGCTAATGTCAGTAGTTTTGTTTGATCTGGAAACAAAATTAAACATATTAAGTAAGGACTACAAAAGTGGAATATCAGTGGTGGTTGTTGCTTGCCAGTCAGGCATGTCCGAACACAGCTACTATCATGAATAATAAGGACAGAGAGTTTACAGTGCATGCTTCATTGAGCGAAACTAGAGAAATTCAAGAGGGACCTATATCAGATATGAAGGAAGTTCTAATGACCCAGGTTGGAGACCCTGCATGGAGGGTATCTCTCTGAACACCATGATGATTGTGAACAAGGCAAAATCTAGTTTGTAATACTGAAAGAAAAGGCTGGATGTTGAATTTATTGCTAGTTCTGAGTGGTTTAAATTATTGAAGAATTGTTATTCATTACATAATTTGAAAGTGAGGTCGTGAGTCAGTGAGTGCTGATGTAAAGCAGGTGAATTTTTTTTTTTGGAATTTCTGGATAAGGTGATTATGGAAATAAATTACATGCCAGAACAAATCCTGAATATGAATGAAAACTCCCAATTATGGAACTTGATGCTTGAGAAGATTTTCATCCATAATGAGGCAAACTCAGTGCCAGGTTTCAAGGTTCTTGAGGACAGGATGACAGTCTTGCTTGGGGACAAAGTTGCAGGCTGCAAATTAAAACTGTAAGTGGTCTGGAACAGCGAGAGCCCCCAAACCTTCAGGCCTATGAAATAGCATACACTGCCAGTGTAAGTATCCTCTGTGATGATTGCACAATGATGAAATCACCTAAACTTGCTTTTCTCAGAATGTATTTCTGTCATTCAATGACCTATACGCTATAAGGAAAATGCTGATATCCATTATATGATGGGTGATTTTAACTCAGTTTTCTCACAAAATGTCAGAGTCAGAAAACTATCTATATAAAACTATAGCTATATATAATTATAAGAAAGTACAAAATATACATATATATAAAGAGAATGTATTTCAATAGCACAGTGCCTTTTGGATGTATGCACACACATAGATTATGCAATTTTAAACAAATAAATACATAAATACATGTATCTTGTATATTTAAAGTAATACATGTGTGTTGATGTACATGTGTATAGGTTGATATGCCTATGCATATATATATATATGTATATATATAGTTCTGCATCCAAGAGACAATATTCAATATTCTTTTTTTTTTTTTTTAAGATTTATTTATTTATTTATTTATTTATACAAGCGCTGGGTACAGTCAGAAGCGCAGGAGGGTGAGAGAATTCACCAGAGCCAGAGCGGGGAGCAGAGCAGGCAGAAGGACCAAAGTACACTGCTGAAGGGATCAGTGGGCGGCAGGAGAGGTCTGCGCGCCATATGGGACCCTCCTCCAGTGGCCAGGGAGCAGCCGAGGATCAAACAGGCGCCGCAGAGGCCACAGGCAGCTTCGCAACCCAGCGCTCAACCGCTGCACCACCGAGGAGGTCCGAGACAATATTCTTTTCAATGTATATGGGTCATTTACAAAAGTAGAATGTATCACAAAAGAAATGTGATACAAAATTGATCACAAAAGAAATCTTAAATTAAAGAAAAAATAATTCAATCCATTCAGAGGACAACACAGGAAGATCTCCAATCCTATTTTTCCCACAGTATCAATAAAATTTATCTGTAAATTTAAGAAATTATAATAAATTCATGAGCAAAGAGGAAATTAAAATATAAATTGTGAAATACTTAAAACTAAAATAAAACAAACTATATTTTTAATACTTATGAGAATGAAGCCAAATGATTCTTGAGGGATATTTTTTATTCTGAAATGCATTTGTAAGGAGAAAAATAGTAGATCAAACTAAGATTTTAACTTATAAAGTTATAAAAAATAACAAACAACAACATAAACACAGAGTAATTAAGAAAGAAATGGTAGAGATGATAGCAGAATTAAAGAAAAATTCAAAATAAAGTTAATCAATATCTCAGAAGACTAATCTCTGTAAACAAATTAAAGTCAGTGATCATCTTATAAATAAAAAATCATAACTAAATCAAGATGTAAAGAAATATATAACTTTATATCCAAAGGAAATAATAATAATATAAAAACCTAAAGAGTTTACTAGAAATAAAACAACCTACATCAATATATTTAATACCTGCATGTATTAGCAAATCTTTGGGAAAATACCCATTATCAAAATTGTTCCAAGGAGAAATAAAAAACGTGTGACCATAATAAACTAAAAGGAATTGAAACAGTAAAACTCTATCTCCTACCAGTTTTCAAATACCACTGGGCCAAGATAATTGTATGTTTTACTAAAAATCTAAGGTCAACTATTCTCCTCATACAAATTATTCTGGAGCATAGAAAAGATGGAAAGCTACCCAGCTATTTAAATAAAACCAGAATGACTATTATCCAAAGGTAACAGAAAGGTAAAACAACTACAGAACAATCTAAGCTCTAAGTATAGGTATCAACCTCAAATGAGGTTATCAGGAAAAAAGAAGAGAGCAGTTTCTAGTAGAATAACATATGATGAGCACATAAGGCTTATCCTAAAAATTCAAGGACTGATATTTTTAAAAAGAATCAATATAACTTACTATAATAACAGATAAAAGGAGAAAACCATACATTCTTCTAATATGTCAGCTCACACTCAAAGACCAGATTAGGTGAGGCTGTAAAGGCCTGGTCCTGTTGCCTCAGCTCTGTAGGGCCATCCCATCTCTGGAACTCTTTGGGGAAACCCTGTGACCTTGGTTGTGACAAATTCCCAGCTCAACTTCCCCCTCTGCCTCATCCCACTACATTACTTTCCCCAATAGAGCTTCATCTGGAAATATCTCCCATCTTTCTGCATAAAAATATGCAAATCAAAATTTACTTCCTAGGAACTTGACCTAAATCTGTTCTGAGGATTTCATGATCTAATATAACCCCTCCCAAAAAAAATCAAAGCAAAATATTAAGACTGACAAAAAGTCCTTCAAAATGTCCAGAATACAAATATAAGGACAGTGTACAAAACTCAGTAGCTTTCTTTTAACCAGCAAAAAAGCAATGGGACGATATGACTCTTCAGAATCTCTTTTACAATAGAAATAAAGCTCTAAAGCAATCACAATAAATTAACAAAATACACAGGATATTTTTGAAAAAAAAATGATAGAAATATCATTGAAGGAGACCTGGGTAAGTGGAGAGATACTGTAGAAAGTCTCATTCTTCCACGATTGGGACTGATAATTGGCCTGTTGATGATAAAACATTTCTTCAGCATGGAATAATTGAAAAAGAAAAGATAAATATAAACTTAAAATATTTTATTGCAATTTCGACATAGGGCATTTATTCATCAATCTTTTTCTGTAGAATTGACCTTTAAGTCTTTAAGCAAGGTCAGTGGTTGGAGTTCTTCATTAAACTTTTTGCATGAATCATATCCACAAAGGAGCATCTTAAATGTTCAGATTTTTTTTTCCTTTGAAGTGAAACTAGTAGTTAAAAGTATTGATGAAGCGATCTGAAAAAAAGAATCATTCTAAAATTTCACAATTTGCTTGCCCTAATATTTGACCAATTTCTCACATCTAATTTTAGCTACTTCCTTTCATGTACTCTCCCCAAAACATTCAATTCAGCTTTGGCAGTAAAGACTCCTTTTTGCATGCTATTGCTTTGTGTAATATTTAATTAACTGCATAATAATATTAACTAGTGCAGATGTCACGACTGTTGAGAACTGAAATTTGGGGGGTGCTGGGAGTGTCTTGCTAGCTGGGTACATTCAGATTGTAATGGGTATCAACTAGTATAATTCAAGTGATTTGGTTACAGGGAGGTTGACTCAATATTTCACAATTAGCTTATAAATTTAAAGTGGTTTCTAGAGTTTTCATAAAACTATAAACTGATTCTCAAATTCATGTACAAGAATTTTGATAAAGATAAAATTGACGGAGGACAAAGAAAGAGAACTGGTCCTTTCTCTTGGGTGGCATTGTGATCTACTTGGGTATAGTGGGGGTGACACATATACACATATATGTATGCACGTATATGTATGCATGTATATATGTACCTAACAATCCCTTGAGAATGGCAATGGGTGGTGTGTTATTTAGCTGGGGTTGTCATGATGAGATGCCACAAATTTGTATCTTACAAACAGTAGACATTTATTTTCTCACAATTCTCGAGGTTGAAAATGCAAGATCAAGCTGCCAGAAAGGTTAGTTTCTGGTGAGACCCTTCTCCTTGCCTTGTAGATAGACAGATTCTTGCTGTTCCTCTAGAGCAGTGACTGAAAATCTGTTGTTTAAACCATCCAGGCTGTGGTAAGTCATTGTGGCTGATAACACAGGTAGCATAAGGAAATGTTTAGGAGACATAACTCCCTTCCCAAACCCGTCTTATACCATCACTACTTCAAAAAAAAAAAAAAAAAGAATTCAAGATTTTTCCTTGTATTTCAAAAGCACCTTGTGAACAAACCTGACCTTGGCAAAGTTGAAGATAGCTTGGGATGTGTATTTTCTTTCAGAAAAGGAGGACAATAAGGTTTGACTCCTGAGGCCCACAAAGGACTACCTTACCTAGGTAGGCCAGGTGAACGGCCTTTCGCACTCAGAGTGACTGATTTAGGTTTCGGCAACACTGGACTGGTTGCTGAGATCTGTTCACCCTTATAAATCTGTTCTCTTCATGTACAATTTTGCTCAACACCATCACCTGTCAATCAGGGAATAACTTGTGTACCTCTTATGGGGAACACATGCCATGTCTTCTAATTATCTGTACTTAACCTGGACTAGAAACTTTTTGAGAACAGAACTTTTGCCTCAAGTCAGCATTTCCCAAAATCAACATGCCTCCAAATTACATGTGGGATCTTACTGAATTCAGATTCTCACTCAGTAGGTCTTTAAGTTGGGCCTGATACTCAGCTTTTCCCTCATTCTCCCAGGTGAAGCCATTGGCCCTAGTTCTTGGCCCACAATGAATAGTGAGGCTTTTTGCATGTTCCTTTGTGCTTTCAGGATCCAGAACAAGGCTGACTGTGCTTATGCCAAAGGGAGCTATTAGCTATGATTCCAGTAGATTCCAATGCTGGCTTCACATTAGAACCACATGCAGAGGAGGCTTAAGCAATTCTATTGCCTAGATCCCACCCTAAGGGAATTAATTAGTCTGGAGTGGAGTCTGGGCATTGGTAGGATTTAAAGCTTGAATGTGACCCTTGGACGAGGAGCCCTTGTTGTTTCTGAAGTCGGGGATTCTCTTGGTTTTCCTGGACTATCTCAGCGCTGGTATACTGAAGCCACTGACTGTGAGTTGGTTGAGTAAGTTAACTCCTTCATCTTGGCCAGCTTCAGTGTTTCTCAGATCCAGCCACATCACCAGTGTGGGCAGAACACTTTGTTAAAAAGGAAGGTGGTGCTAGAAGTGACACATTTATGGCGGGTAGGAGTCAAGGTTGAGCATGTCAGGGGGCCCTGCCTTGGGAAGTACGATGACTCCAGTGACATCTTAGAACACAGAGTGGGTGGTAGAGGGGTCTCATGCTTCTAAAGTCACTGCCAGATAGAAGCTTTGCTGGGATCATATTCTAAGTACCCTTTAATTGAGAGCTGCCCCCTTCCAGCAATGAGCAAATATGAGTGAAGGGTTGATTGTTTAGTCCATTTATGTATTTTTAAAACATTGGACACAGATGTAAGTCAGGAACCAACTAGACCATAGTCCAGGCATCCCAGCAAGAGGATTGATGAGAAACCTCTACTGAACACAGAAGAATTGTATTTTCAATCATAAGATGGCAAATACTGAAAGGGTCAGGGCAGTCTCTGAGAGAGGCTTTCATAAAGTAGAAAGAAAGAAACAATGGCCCAGAAAGGCTCTTGGTACCAGAAGAAGGGGCAAACAAGGTTCTTGAGAAGTGGGCTGTGAACAGGCTGCCTTGCGCCAAGTGGCTTCTGAGAAGATCCAAGGGGGCAGGTCCAGCCCAGGGTCCAGTGCCTGGAGGCACATATGCGCTCTGCCAGAGCAGACCAATTCGTGAGAGCCTATTGCTAAATGTTGAGGAGTTCTGTGAGCCTGTTGTTAAACACAGCCATTGAAATTTAAATGACAAAAACTTATGCTGGAATAAATTATATGTAAAACAAACTAACAAATACTGGAAACTCTTCCTAATTATGTTACCACATTTCACTATTATGTAAGCTTTGGAGATTATTTTGCTGATTGTAACTATATGGTGAAAGACTATATAATGGTGGACTTGTTTCCTTCCTCTGCACTCAGTGATATCATGGTGGGGACTTGAGTATGGACACTAGGGAAATTGATGAATGATGCAAATGAGGCTCTGAGTCATTGTTTTGTTGATTGTCTTCCTGGGACAGCAATGAAGAAAGTGTTGATAATTTGTATTCAATAAATTCACATTAAAGAGTATATGGTATGTTTAGTTACTACATTATGAATAGCACAAAAAATTAATGTAGCACAATTCTAGGATTTGAAAACTATATTCCAATTCAGCAAAGAATTCACTCAAGTAATGGATAAGTGAGCCAAGTTCTGACATGACTTCATTGTTCACTTTCCTTATTCATTAATAACTTATTAATAATGTCAAGGAAAATAATAACTAACATTCACATGAAAAGTAAGGTCAATTGAGGTCCATGGATAAAAAGTTTAGCAAAATCAATGAAAACCTTCTGTAGACTCAATCATCTAGATGCAAATTATAATAAAGAATACTATGTATTTTATTATTTGTAAATTAACTGCTATGCTAATTTACATCAGTGAAATTTATATTGAATTTATGTGCATGTACATATATGCCCATTTTTAATTTTCAGACAGATGAATATTAAATATTTGCTGGTCCATCATTGACTGGGGTAACCTATACTCTTTACTAAGTAAACAAAGAAGCAACTAGACCAAGAGACAGCTTAGCAAAGAGCTTAGGCATGTGAGAACCCCTGGGTTCAAATCTAATTCTGGTTAACTTTGAGCATGTTATTTACTCTCATTGTGCCTCAGTTTCCTCAGTCTGTAACCTACTTTATATGATTGTTAAGCTGTTTCAATGAAGAATTTTATACAAATAACATTTAAATAGTGCCTCTTGGTACACAATAGATTATTATTATTCTGAGAATCAAGACACCAAGGATCTTCTTTCACACACACAAAAAAAAATCTGAACTTTGATTTCTTCTACTGATAAAGTAAGAAAAAATGATGCTCACAAGATTATTGTGGGTTTGGTTATTACAGGAAGGAAGGTTGGTGGAGGTACTCTGATTTAGAATAGGTTTGCCTGTGCTGATTTAGTTGCAAGGAATGAATGATATTAATGGTGGCTAGCAGGGTCAGGGCCTATTTATCAGCCAGGGTGGACCCTCTTGATTGTTGACCGGAGCTAGCTAGATTACTTTCTAGGGTTGGTGAAGCTCTTATTAGTGTTCACTCTAAGGATTGGGTAGTATGGAGGGTGGGTTCCAAGATGGCCTCCACCCATGCTATTATCAGCAAGGTTATGAGAGTTGCCAAGCTGGCACCTGCTGGTAACCCAGACCCCAGATTGTGCCCTAAATTTTCTTGCCTCCCAGTCAATGCCCTAAGGATAGTATGGGTGCTATTCAGACTGGTGTTTTTGCTTAGGTTCAAGGGCATATGAGTCTGTTTATGCTCCTTTTAAGGGTTCTCAGTCTCTACATTTTCCTTGGCTTTCCTGTTCTCACTTCCCTCTGGTCCTCAATGTTGGGGCCCTGGGGCTTGTCTCTGCTTTGCTGGATGGTAGAACTGGACCACCAGGTGTCAGGTGCAGCCTTCCTTTTTCACCTTAGAAATCTCTTCCTCATTGTGCCTTGTGGCCTCCTGAGATGGGGTTTCTTCCTTGTTGAGAACATCTCTCTGGCTCTGCTCTCCATCTTGGTGCTGCCACATTACCCTTTGTTGTGGAAGCTCTGATCAGCCTTGTTTCAACTCAGTCTCTGTGTAGACTCATCTATATGAGGTATAGATTTGTTGTGATCGTGGGAGGAGTTAAACACAAGTTCTCCCTATTCCACCATCTTGGACCTCCCTACTCCCTCTATCAGACTTACCCTGATTGCATGCTAAGTGCAGCCACAGAGTTGACTAGTTGGTTCAGAAAGTTCACAAATAGTGATGCAGAGAATTCTAAGCTAGAATATAACAGAATTAAAGCATTCCCTTATATATGTTTATTTGCTGTCTTGCCCTGTGAGTTCTTCCAGATTTACCTACAACCAAAGGAAATTGACTGGGTCTTTCTCTCGAGTCTTGATACATCAACTCATTAATAATGTGACTTCCAAGGATATTTGAGGTGACCACATTAGTTCCCAGTTTGTTATCAAACTGGGATATACCAACCTCCTAATGACTGATTATCTGGGCATCTATAGTGTTCCCCTTTTCATTCTAGAATGTGATCTAGCTCAATGCTTGACTTTGGGGTCATTCTAGTGCTTTGTCTGGAACAGTACATCTTAGAATTTAAAAGAAGGAACAGGAGTAGATTCCAAGTTTAAAAAGATAGAACTCATATGCAGTAGGTAATTTTTAACTTTATAAGAAACAATATTTTAAAATCTTAATTTCAAGCCTCTCTGCTCATCTCCCTTTAACAGATTAGCTATGGTTCCTAGGATTTGGGATAGGTTTTAGAACAATCAAGAATTTTTTATACACTAAACATTATTAAAAAATAATACATTTGTCTCATTTAAACATGGAAAAATCTTGTGAAGCTTGGTAATGTAGGTTCCGAAAAGTATGAAGCTATGTGGAATTAATAGAAGATTGAAAAAATAGAAATAGCACCAATAAAACAGATATGCTTAGGAAAACTTAAGTGCATAAAATAATGTAATGTTTTTACAATTATTAGGAAAAATATATATCTAATATTTCCCTTTGGTTATATCTTCTATCATACAAATAATTTACTTCTAGAGTATTTACTGTATATCTTCTGACTTTTATATATCAGGTTTTATTAAATAAAGTTTTAAGAAGGTTTCTACTTAAAATAATTTATAGTTCATAAAAGTCATTTATTTTGAGCTAGAAGCTGGTTATTTAGAATAGTAAGTTCATACACAGACAGCAGCAAAAACGTCAACTAAGACACACTGATAAATCTGGCTCTTAATTTTAAGTGCTAAACTGTTCAGAATTAAAGTTGAGTGAAGAAAATAATATTGAATTACTTTACATTTTTGAAAGCTGAAAAGAAAGTCTAGGAAATAAAGAAATGCTCTTTTTTATTTAATATTTTAAAAGGAATTTGAGTGCCTGTAAAAAAAGAAGCTGCTTTCTGACCGTTGGTAATCTTTTCGGCAGACATGGGAAAGGGAAGCCTTTATCCCTTTGTATTTTTAGTTCCTAACAAAGGACGACTGTGCAGGGATGGGGAGAACATTAACCCCCACTTACCCTCAAATATAATCTGTGGTCACATTGTGCCAGCTCTACCAGTGAACACCAACAATTAATTATCTAAGGTTTCTCAAACATCTGGAATTTTGGCACCCAGGGCCAAAACAGCTGGGCCTTTGTTTGAATTTTCCACTTGTTTTCCAATTTGACATTGTGTGAGAATAATAATAGCTACGGAGTACTTCCTATGTGCCAGAGCCAGGCTAAATATTGAACATGCAAGAGCTTGTTTAACCTTCACCATTGAACAAATTCTGAACCATGAATCCGTGCCTTTTACAGAGGAGGGTGCTGAGGCCCAGAGGGAGATGTAGGAGAGGAGTACCCCCTCTGGTTATAAACTCTGGGCTGCTAACCATATTCCATTTTTTAAAATATTTAAAAAATATTTAATGAGAAACTTTTAGCAGAGATAATTTTTTTAATTTATTTGCTTTTTAAATTTATATATATTTTACATCATTGTCCATTTTTAAACAATGTTTGCTTTCCCCAACCCCCAGGTGTAGTCCCCATAGAATTTCCTTCACCAATGCACCCATGCACCATCACCTCAGTCCCCTGTGCTGCTCCCTCCCTCCCTCTGATGTCTCTCCCTCCTCCTCCCCTGCAGGGTATCTCTGGTTTATAATTGTCTGTTTGTTTTTGTTTTGTTTTGTATTGGTTATTTCCCCCCTTGATGTCTTATTTGGTTCCCCTATATTCCTCCTATAAGTGAAACCATCTGATATCTTTTCTTTTTCCTTCTGACTTATTCCACTGAGCATAATTCCTTCTAGCTCCATCCATGTTGCTCCATATTCCATTTTGCCAAAACAGAGGGTCAGAGCAACAAGTGGTATCTATCCAATCTGTGGCAACACGATTTATAAAAAGGAAGACAGGACAATATCTAAGTGAAAAATGTTACTTGGAGACATCATCATTGTTAACCAATTTGGCAATTTGTGGGAAAATTGTCCTTCTCTTGAATTATCCTAATTGGCAGCACAGGGGTGTTCAAAGTCAGCCGATAATAGGGATTTCCACCTGTTACACTTTGGGTATTAACAGAAGAGCTAAAAATACTTGCAACAGCTTTGTCAGGTGAAGTGGTTAAGAAAATGAAAAAAAAAAGTATGTAAAACAAATGGAAGAAGAAAAGAATCAATGCCTGGGTTAAGCTTACTATCCTGGTTCTCCTTCCTAGTTAGTGGCTCTGCTTTTGACTCTGTAGTCCTGTTACTTAACCTCTTGAGCCTCAGTTTCCTCATTTTAAAAATAAAAATAATAAAATCTACTCTGTCCAACTTTGGTCAAAGAGGGGATAAAATAATGCACTTAAAGTTCCTAATGTAGTGTCTGGCTCAGAATATGGTTTCAAAACAAATTAGCTACTATTACTATCATAAATATTTGTCATAACTTATGTGACAGAATGGAATTCAGAAGTACACCTGACCCTTTCTCCAGGCAGTGAGAGGTCACCGGAGAGCAGAGAAATCTGCAGCTTTCTCCCTCTGTTTTTATATCCTCGGTCAAAATCAGCCAGCTTCACTTCCTCTGTTACTACTGCCCCCTGCTGGCTGGGGATAGAAAGGCCACGGTGGAGGTGGAATTCAATTTGCCTTACTTACCTCCTCTGCTTTTCTTGCTTCTTTCTGCCAGGTCTTCAGATTTCTTTAAATAATAAAGCTGAATAACCTTAGCCTCCTATAAAAGGATGTGAGAGCATGAATATAATCATTGCCTCTTTAGTATTGTAAAATTTTATGGTTATGTAGAAACTCAATGTTAAAAAAAAAAACACGACAACACAACGCTGTGATGAAATTTCTCTGGATAAATAATTAGTCATCCCGGAGACGCTCCGTGGGGGTAGTGTGCTTTCTGACTTTTCAGCGCAGACAGATGGTTTACGCATCTTCAGCATGCAGAGTTTTCCGAGGAGCATTATATAATCTCAGTGCAGCTACCAAATGAAATAAGAAATTCCTCGTTTGGCACACGGAGCTTGCATATCGAGTTCATAAACTTTAATACTTTTCCCAAGTCCAAAATCAGAGACAACCTGCTCCAAGTCAGTTTCCCATTTGCACTTAATTAGGGAGTGTGTTTTGGAGGTCAGTGAAAACCAGTGGAGTACGTTTTCATAATAACTTTCCTCACAATAAAATTATTTAGGAGGCAGCTGTCCAACTTTCTCTGGAATGAGGGCAAGAAAAACGGGGACACGGAGTGAAGTTATTGGATACCTTATCTGGAACTGCCCAAAAAGTTGTTCAAGATCCAAAGAACACAAAGTACCTTCTGGATCAGGGGAAAGGAGCCAAACTCTTTTATATCCCCAACAATTTTCATCAGTGCAACTTGGTACAAATTTGCAGATTCCAAAGTTTAGAAAACAAAAGCCTTGTCAGGTCATGATCATGTCAGACTTACAGAAGGAAAGACAGCAAATATCTCTGGAAAGGAAAAGCTGAGTGTGTGGATTAGGGGACCTGGTTAGCAGTTAGGACGGTGGCCAGACTGTCACTTAATGAGTGGAGGATCTTGTGTACGTGGGTTTCTCAGAGATAAGACAATGAGCTCAAATCTATGATACTTCCCTTTGTACATGTGCCACATCATTACGGCAATAGGACAGTGTCTCATACTGTGTTGGCTTTGTTCTAAAACACTCTAGACAATAAGAAGATGAATTCTGCGTCACAAACTCTAAGTTGGAAATCGAATCCAAGAGTGTACATTTCCTTAATAGACCAAGAGATCAAGTTTTGATTGGTCAGTTTTTTGTAGTTGTTTTTCTTTCCTTTTTAAAAATAAGTTTTGCTACGTCTAAATTCCATTTGTTTTTAATAATTCCCATTAACACAGAAAGGCATGGCCACGATCTACAATTTCTGAATTATGGTTGATAAGCTTTTATCACGATAGGGAGCCTTTGGCTGCAATCTGCTGAAAAGATTTCCAAATGCCTATACAGATAATGGTTAACATTTTTGTCTTTTCATACATACACATTCACCCATAGGACCTGAGGTAGGATTAGTTACATTGAGACTATGTAGTTTTGGTGATAAATTGTTCTGAGATGAAGTCTTGAGGCTTCTAAACCAAATTTCCTTCAAAGGCAGTTCATATGTCAAGTTGCTACATTCACCAAATGACTGAAGTGTAACCATAACCAGTGGAGCATGACCAATGCATCAGGTCGAATGCACTATTTTCTTTAGTCTCTTAATTTGATAGTGATGATAACAGGGAATTTGTCATACTTTGTTTCCAATATTTGGCAGATCATTCCGATTATGGCCTTTACAAGTTACCTATATATAAATCACCCTAAATTCAGTTCAGCTGGTATTTTTCCATGTTCATAGAGTTCCTCCAGTTTACATATTATTCCTACGATGCTTCGGTATTTGAGGTTGCCGTGGTAGGCCATGTAGTGGTCTATGATGCCCCTCACTGCTCTCTACCTGCCTCCTGCTGGTGATTCGTGGGGTCATTCTCTCCCTTTTAGTGTGGGTTGAGCTTACTGATTCATGAATATGGCAGAAGCAATGGAGTGACCCTAACAACATGAGGTCACTAAAAGACCACAGCTTCTGTCTCAGGTGGCCTCTTTTTTTTTAAAAAAAAGATTTATTTAATTAAACATACAAGAACTGGGGTACAGACCAGAGGTGCAGGGATGGGTGAGCGGATTCACCAGAGACAGAGTGGGAAACAGAACAGACAGACTGACTGAAATATACTACTGAGGGGAGCATTGGATGAAACAGGAGAGGTCTGCTGCGCCATGTGGTTTGCACCCTGGCCGGGGATCAAACTCATGCTGCAGAGGCTGCAGATAGCTTCACAGGTGCTGTGCTTAACCCCTTGAACCACTAGGGAGGCCCAGGTAGCCCTTTTTTGTGCTTTCTTTCTTGGCACCCTCATACCGGGGGAGGTCTGCTTCCATATTTTGTACAACTCTGTGGAGATACCCGCATACATAGCAAAGGACTGAAGAATCTGGTCAATGGTCAGGGAGCACCTGACCAGCCCCATGAATGAGATGAGAAGCTTCCATCCACAGTGAAACTTGATAGGACTGCAGCCCCCGACTGACCCTTCCTTGCAGCTGCCTAAGACCCTGTGCCAGCACACAACTCACACACACCCACATTCCTGACCACAGAAATTGTGAGAGCTCAAAGGTTTGCTATTCGAAACTGCTAAGTTTGGGGTACCTTGTTACCCAGCCATTGATATGGTGACCAAGCAACTGTTCCTAAGCATAGCCTGTGACCAAATACATGGATCCTTATGCTTTGACAGGCATCACAAACCATGCTTCCATCTCCTAGAGGAGTTAGTTCCACAGTCATCCAACATACCACGATACCTTATATACCATAGACAATGCCCATCCTCAAATCACATAAAGGAAAGGTGATTGAACAGTAAGTAGAAGGAAAGCTGTAGGTGAAGTGTTTTTTATTGATTTCTGATGACTTTTCCAGGGTTACATTTTTTTGAGCCTTTGCATTTCTATTTCTCTAAAGTCTAGTCAGATTGTCTTTCTTTGATCACTTCCATTGTCTATAGACCCTGTGAGAAGGGGAAGGAGAGTTGTGATTTTGGTTATTCATTCCCTAAATGTCACAAATGTGTCCTAAATAGTTGTTGTGGAATATTATCACCCAGGGAGTTCTCTCCAAAGCAGATTTTTTTTTCTTTAGAAAATGTAACAATACATGTCTCAGGGTCAGAAGGATGCGGCTGATCAGAGCTGAGCGCCCGTCACATTACACCAGCATTGTTTGTCCTCTCCTCACTTCCTCAGAGGTGCACAATGCTCTTTCCTCCCCGCCCTGTAGCTCTTTCTAATATTGTTTTGGACCTTTGGGGACCTTCTATATTAAGATTGAAGGAAACTGGAAACATTATTTGTTCTTTTCTCTGAGCACTTTTCCTGGATGTGATAAACCGAGTGAATGTGGGGAGACAGCAGTGTCCCAGGAGGCTCTGCACTGGCCTCTCCCAGATGCCCTTCTCTCCCGGGGAGCAAATTGCTGCCATCTTTCTTCTGTCCTCTCCTCTGTATCCTCACACACTCTCTCATGTCCCTTAACACTTGCTGACTGCCACCCTCTTCCACAGTTTGCTGGAGAACACACTGGGGTGAAGAGAGGAAGGGAAACAAAAGCATCAGGAGATCACTGAGGAGATTCTTACCTGCTTGAAAGTTGAGGCAGCTCCATCAGCAAGCTCAGGTGGGGAATTCTCCTAGGTAATTAGTTTCCTGGAAATATGCCAGGGTACAGGACCTTCTTCCCTTGAATCCTAGGAATGTCTGAAATACCAAGCACTCTTCCCACAAAGTTATATTAAGAGGTTTAATTAACAGAAAATACTGTGTCACACATGTCAAAATTTAAATGAGAAGCAAATCAGACCAGTAAGATTTCTGAGACTGCTCTAGGCGGCCAGAACCTATTTTTGTGTCCATAAGAGAAAATAAAATGTATGTTTCCTACTTCAGTTTCCTCTGGAATTCTGCTGGTCCTGTCATTTTCTTTAGTGGTTACATTTTATGAATCTATAAGGCAAGCTATCATTACAGCTTGTTTATTTGGCTTTTCTTCAATCCACAGCACTGTTCATATTCCTTTATTGATTTTTCTAAGGGTTGAGGAGAACCTGGTTTACTTGGTGGAAGCTGCTATTTTTCTTTTACATGTTTCATGCTTTCTCCCAAGCAGGAGTCACTTCTTCTGCCCACCAGGCTCCCGAGGCCTTTCTGCACTTCAGTGGGGACTTCTCCTGATCGTCTGTAGTACAGTCGTGAATTCTAGTTTTATTGTAAGTAGAAATTAAAGCTGCCCCAAGGGTACCTAGCATTTCATCTCTCCTATTGCCAAGCCCTATTACCTCTCCAGTGTCAACAGAGAAACTTTCTTTTCAAGGTTTTGCAAATGTAGTAGGGGAGAGTCTGCACAGGGACGAGGAAATGAGTGGATGGGGACATTCATGATTCTTACTCCCCTGCTCCCTCCCTCCCCTTGCTGGACTTTGTGCTGTTCTTTAATGTCTCCCTGCAGACATGTAAATCAAAACCACAATGAGATACAACCTCACACCCGTGAGAATGGCCCCCATCAAAAAGACCAGAAATAACAAGTGTTGGTGAGGGTCTGGAGAAAAATGAAGCCACTTACACTGTTAGTGGGATGGTAAACTGGTCCAGCCCAGTGGAAAGCTGTATGGAGGACTCTCAAAATGCTAAAATTGGATCTACCATGTTTGACCTAGCAATTCCACTCTTTGAATAAAAAAAAATACTAAATCAAAGGGATGTATGTACTCCTATTCTTATTGTAACACTATCACAATGGCTAAGTTATGGAGACCACCTAAGTGCCCAAAGACCAAGGAGTATATTAGAAAAATAGTAATATACAATAGGATACTACTCAGCAATAAAAGTTATGAGCTTCCTTCCATTTTTCATAATATGGATGGAACTGGAGAGAATAATGCTAAATGAAATAAGTAAGAAGGAGAAAGGCAAATATTGCATGGTCTCACTTCTATGTAGAGTATAAAGAAACATAACAAAGGGTCAGTCAAAACAAAACCAATAATAAACTCTCAGCATCTGGCTGAAAAATTGAGGCAACCAGAGGAGGAGGGTGGTGGGGTGAGAGTGGGGAAGGGAAAGGGCCAGTGGGAATATGGTGGAGGGTTGTTGGGGCAATGGTGATGGAATACATACTTGTAGAGTTTTTGAACCTATTACCCCCAGAGGAGGTAAATAGATGTCACTACTTTTATTAAACATAATTTGGGAGAAAAGAACCATCTCCCTGGGGAAAAAGCAACAGCTCGAAGGCATTTTCATGCAATAGTCATCATTTTACAACACTCTGTCCCTTTTGTAGAGCAAAGAACATGCCACCTCCTAGCTCATATTATGGTGGTAGGTGAGTTGTGTGCTCCTGAAACAAAGTATTATTAAGAGATGACTTAGAGGGCCTCCCCGGTGGCGCAGCGGTTGAGCGCTGGGTTGCGAAGCTGCCCGCGGCCTCTGCAGCGCCGGTTCGATCCCCGGCTGCTCCCCGGCCACCGGAGGAGGGTCCCACATGGCGCTCAGACCTCCCCTGCCACCCGCTGCTCCCCTCAGCAGTGTACTTCGGTCCTTCTGCCTGCTTTGCTCCCCGCTCTGGCTCTGGTGAATTCTCTCACCCTCCCGCGCTTCTGACTGTACCCAGTGCATGTATAAACAAAAAACAAATAAATAAATAAATAAAACATGCCTCTAAAAAAAAAAAAAGAGATGACTTAGAGGGCCTCCCTGGTGGTGCAGGCAGTTGAGGGCAGCTCTGTGAAGCTGTCCACAGCCTCTGCAGTACAGGTTCGATCCCGGCTGGTCACGGAGATACCCACATAGCATGTGGGTATCTCCTGTCTCGCCCGCTGTTACCTTCAGCAGTATATTTCGTCAGTCTGCCTGTTCTGTTCCCCTGCTCTGTCTCTGGTGAGTCCTCTCACCCTCCTGCACATCTGGTCTGGGGCCCGGTTCTTGTATGCATGAATAAATAAATTGTTATAAAAAAAAAAGAGAGCTGACTTAGAAAAATCATCCCTGCAGTTCTATGATGAAAAATAACTGTTATTTGAAAACAGAGTCAGAAGATGAAATTTTATTGAGCAGGTGGGTTAAACACCAATAGAGGGAGTGTATAGTCAATCAACATATATGCATTTCTGTTGAGACAGACTCAACACAATCAATGCTAGTCACCAAACATTAAATGACTTTTGTGCTCCTTTATTCTAGCACGTACAAGGCCTTGGTGACTTTGACCAAGTCCCTTATACCGTCTAGTCATCATTTTCTACTTCTGTAAAATGTGATGAACTGAACAAGAATCTACTCTCTCTCTGTCTAGAGCACCATTAATGGTTTCTGTGACTTTAACTTTGATTTGGACATGGGTGCTATGGGCAATCAAAATCTACAGTGACCCCCAAACCTCATGCTGGTTAATAAATTTGACCTCTTCTTAAGACACTTTAAGTAGAATGACTCAATAGCAACCAAATATGATTTCATTATTTATTTTCTCTAGCTGGCCTCTTAGAACTTTTATATGTAATTAAATGACGAGGAGAGAGAAAAAGAGGCGGAGCATCAAAGGCCTTAGTCTATTCACAAATGAGATCAGTAAACAGCTCATCACTCCCCAGGAGCTTGTGGCCAGTTTCCTCCCAAAGAGTCCCACTAGAATTCTGGATCTCATCTGTAGACTGATGATTAAGCTCTAGGGATTTGGGAAGTTCAGAGGCTGGTGGTGATAAGCTCTCATCTGTGAAAATGAAGTAGTTAAGAATCATCTGCAGGAGCCACCCTTACTGCCATGCTCTTGATGGTGGTGATGGAGCTCTGCTTTTTCTGGCCCCAAATTCTGGTGAGAATGTGTATGGGCATTTGTGTAAAGATTGGATGGTTGAGTCCCAGGAGGATATGTCCCATCAGTGGCCATTGTGCAGTTTACATTTATTTGTTGTTTGTTCTTGTATAAAGTCAGCTGGCCCTTGTGTCCACTGAACAGCTTCTTAGTACTTTCATTTGATGAAATTAAGTAATCATGTACTTGTTTATCTAACTGAAGGACCTATTGACCATGAAATGTCATTGACATTATGTAAAGATGCATGAAGGTTTACTCATGTTAATATCCAACCTTCAGGGTGAACCATCCTGACTCAAGTTCTTCTTGAGTGAGAAAAATCATAATATTCCCTTAGAATTCTATTTTTCTTATTGCAGAATCCTCAAGAGAAGTAGAAGTCACAGTCCATGGTTGTTGCCATATTAGGGAATATAATAGATGTTTTTCTGGCTCATCTTACTCAAAAGAATAATTTCTCATGCCCAAGGAATCAACAAATTATTCTAATATCAGCATCTTCAAACAGAAAATGTTTCAAGAGGGCTTTTTATCATCTTTTTACTTTCTCATTCTGCTTCATGTGACTTGTTGGCTGAAGAATAGACTTGTATCTCTACAGTTGGCTGAGATAGTCTTAAGAACACACAGTTAAAGTGTTTAGTTACCTGGGGAGGTGAGGAGGACTTGCAGAACTTGGCAACATCTGAGATTCACTCTCCGAAGTCTTCTATGTTTGCCATTTAACCCACAAATGTCTCTGAGCCATGACAAAGTCTCTTTACAGCCCCAACTTATTTCTGGGTTCCCTTGGGTTTTCAGACCATCACTTACTAGCTACATAGCCTTCAAAAAGTCTCTGTGCCTCTATGACACCAGCTCCTAGTTTAGAAAATGGAATCATATTATTCTTTGCCCTATATACTGCACAGGCCCATTATAAGGGTCAGAAAAGATGATGTATGTGATGGGTTTTTGAAAAGAAAAAATTGTGATACAAACACAAAGTAGTTGATTGTGGTGATATGAATATTTTGATATGAAACCCTCTTGGCTCAGTAACTTAGAGAGAATAAAATTTATCTTTTTACACTCAGGAGCTTTAGAAATACTTTATCTCAAGCTACAAAAACTCATAAACATTGGTTCCCTTATCAATGCTCTAAACTTTCAATAAACTGACATCATCCGGGGGTTAAAATAAGGCAAACAGGCGGTGACCTAGATACGTGTGTGTGAGTCTGTCTGTCTGTGTGCATTGAAGAAAATGCACGTGTACCTTTGACCCAGCTACTACATATGTTCATACAATTAAAAAAGGAATAATGACTCATTAACCAAACAAGTCCTAGAAAAAAAATACTCATTTAATACAATCACAGTGCTTCCTCACTGTTTCCACTTCATTGCTGCTTATGTGAGTAAAAACAACATGCTAAATGGAGAATTTCAGGATCCCATGGGACCAATTAATGCCACGTGACTTCCTCCCTGCCTTCCATGAAAATAACTGTATTATAATGGTCTGTGATATTAATATCAGCTTTGGAAAAGTCAGGCAGCGGCTCCGTAGGGAAGGAAGTGGCCTGAGCAAAGAACTGTGGAATGTGCAGATTTAACAGACTAGAGGCCTCATCTTTTTATAAGCTACATCACATAGTGAAATGAGGTAGGGGCACCCAATGGGCCAGTGGGTTAATTAGGGTTAAAAGGCCACCAGGGTAGTCAATCTCTGATGTTGAACTCCAAGAAAATGTGGTTATTGGGGCAAGTTTTGGGAATGAGAATTCTCAGAAATAAAACCATTTCTAAAGTACTTCTTCCCTCCCCCGCCCCAATTTCTCCAGACTTCTGCCCACCACAGAGGCAGGATGTATTTTGACAGCCTCTGTTTGTGTTGGAGAGTAGACCTTGGATGAAGACTGCTGGGTGCACCTCCAAGTATGTTGAGTAGTTTGGTGGGGCTTTCCAGTGTCACTAGAATCCAGGGCAGAACAAAGGGGAGGTGAGCCCCAACATTGGTAACCTTGCTCTGAGGTTTCCTTAATTTGTAGGAATCCCAGTTCCATGCCCCAGGCAAGTCCCATCCCAAGTCCCTGCGGGGTTGAAGACATTCAGGTTTGCCCTGAGAGTAGTCAAATTCTTCTTTTGAGTGTATGGCAATGGGCCTATTTTCTTGGTTGTAAATGACTGTAGTGCATTAACTACACTCAAGGGTGGTCCCAAAGCACAGTGGAAAATAAAAACTCCCCTGGGAGCAGATGTTTAGTGGTACATCTAATTACCCAGGGGAGAGCGCTGAGGGCAATGATTTAGATCCAATTCCTGGACAGTGGCTAATGGTTTGGCCAGACAATCAGAGGCTTCAAAGAAAAAATATTGAAGAATTGGTGATGGGGAAGTTTAGGGAAGAAGCTGACTAAACTCCTTAGAATAAATCCAGAGTGTGAAAACATTGATGCCCAATCTGCATGCCCACCCAAACGTCTGCCAATGGTGAAGCGATTTTAAATAATCAGGACAAAATGACTTTCACTAAAGGTGTCAGTCAGTCTTTCCCTATGGTTGATCCATAGAATTATTCACAAAAGAACTGCGGTGGCAAGAACGAATCTGATGCCATGCACTGGATGACAAGGATTTCCCCCCTTCACAGGACCCAGCTGGTCCCTCAGTTGAGTCCTCAGCTGGCTAAAAGTACAACCAGATCATCAGAGTGGCACTATACCCAGGAGGGCCAACCCTGGAAATCTTGCTTGTAAGATTTCCACTGAGAAGTCTGCAGTCAGTCTAATAGGGGGTTCCTTTATAGATTTCTCTTCTCTCTCTCTCTATTCCTTGTTTAGTGTTCTTTCCTTTCAGCACTTTAATTATAATCTGTCTTGGAGTGTGTCAGATTGGTATTATTTTGTTTGGAACTCTTTGGGTCTCTTGGATCAGATGTCTGGTTTGTTTCCCAGATTGAAGTGATTCTCAGTAATTATTTCTTTAAGTAAATTTTCTTAGTCCTTCTCATGTCCTGAAATGTTTTTGATTCTTTGTTTTGTCTTGTTGTACTGTTTTGTGTTTGCTACCCCTGAGTATGTTCTCTTCATTACATGCATTTGTCTAATATTGAGGCCTTCTATGGTATTTTTTAGTTCAGTTACAGTATTTTTAGAGCCATTAATTCTATTATTCTTTCTTTGTATTGAACTCTTGGTAGTTTCATGGCAATGCATTTTGGTGTAGATTTCATTACATTCAGATTAACAGTGTCTTTTATTTATTTATTTATTTAAAGATTTATTTATTTATACAAGAACCAGGATACAGGCCAGATACGCAGGAGGGTGAGAGGATTCACCAGAGACAGAGCGGGGAACAGAACAGGCAGGCTGACAAAATACACTGCTGAGGGGAGCAGTGGGCACAACAGGAGAGGTCTGCAGTGCCATATGGGACCCTTGCCAGCTGGGGCCGGGATCGAACTGGTGCTGCAGAGGCTGCGGACAGCTTCACAGCGCAGCCCTCAACTGCCTGTGCCAACAGGGGAGGCCCAACAAAGTGTCTTTTAGTTTCAATAATTTATATGTTTAATAAACTTCCCCAGGTTTGGAAATTTTTCCTCTATTATTTCTTTGAATAAGTTTTCTGTTCCCTTCTATTTCCCTTTACCTTCTAGGATCCCACTCCTTTCCTAATGGAGTCAGATAGATCTCGATGCATTTCCACACTGAACTCTTTAGCAGTAACAAGCAAGAAAAGACAACCACTGGGCATTCTGAGTTCACTGTGGCTACTTGAAGCTTCTTTTTATGCAGGCTGTGTGCAGGACAGAGATTACATAAGGGAACAAGCTCAAGGAACCATTTTGGCTTCTAGTCTATGCTTCTGCTGACTCTCCAAGGCAGACAGAAAAAAACATGCTGGGCAGGCTGAGTTCACTGTGACTACTTGCAGCTTCTCTTGCGTAAGACTCAGCATGGGACAGAGATGGAGAGCGGTGGGGAGGGGTGGCTGTTTTTCCTAGCTCCTCACAGTGGGCACAGATAATCCTAGGAACCCAGAAATTGCATAATGGACAGACAAGTTGTTCTCCCCACTGCTGAAACTAGTTTCTGGGCACCTGTGTGCCCTTGCTGAATAGCTCAATAGTATAGCTCTGGCTAAGAAGTATGCAGTCTTCTTCCTGGGCTGGGGCCATGCGAGAGTCTGGGGGACTTGGTTGGGGGAAGGATGGATTTCACTCCTGGCAAAGTAGGACCATTCCTTACTGTTTCTCAGTCTTTCCTATCTTTTTCATAGTTTCTGTCTCTCCTCCTTGCTGAGACACCAGTCTGTTCTGTTCCAGATGTGGCTGCTCCCTTCAGATGCTTATCACCGATATCCCTGAAGGAAGCAATGACTTAAGGATCCTGTCCATCCACCATCTTTTCTCCTGGATCTCAGTAACACTGTTTGCACAGTTATTACTAGCCATTACCCTAATCACTGGAGGCATATCGATGAACAAAGGAAAATATACTTACTTAGGGGGGATACAGATGGTAAACAGATAAACATGTTCAATGATAGTAAATAACAATGAGAGAAACAGAACCAAGGTAAAGGCTTTGGGATATGATAGGAGCACGCTTACATGTTCAAAAAACTCTACCTGTAGACCTGCAGAATGAGCAATGGGGAGAATATTAGATGCATTAGGTAATCACAAAAGGTAGGGCCTAAGACCACTGTAAGGATTCAGGCTTTGTCTTTCAGATATTGAGGGCCTGAAAATTAGGTAACATTTTTTTTTTTCCCACAAGGACAAGTACAATTGTTTTTAATTGAGGTAAAATGTACATATAGTGAAGTCACAGAGTCTATGGGTCTTTCAGGTGAACCAATCAAGTACATATATACCAAATGTATATATACCATATAACTGACAGCTCTATTAAAATAAAACACACTTCACCATCCTAGAAATTGTTCTAATTTCCTTTCCTAGTCAATTCCGGCTTCTGGGAAACCACTATTCTGATTTTTATCACAATAAAATTAGTTATATTTGTTCTCAAATTTCACTTAAACAGAATCATATGTTATCTACTTTCATGTGGCTGATTTCTTCCACTCAGCAATTTTTTGAGAGTCACTCATTTATTGTATAAATCAGTAGTTCATTCTTATATTTGCTGAAAAGTATACATTGTATGACTAAGCCACAAGTTATCTATCCATTGTACTGTTGATAGTTATTTGGATTATTTTGTGTGCTCTGCTTCTTTATTTTTGCCATCATTAATAAGCAATGAACATTTTGCCATTTTTTCCCCTTTGGATATAGGCTTTTGGACCATTGTCCAATGGTCTGGTAAAAGTTTGCTCATATATTTTTCTAGTTTTATGGTTCTTTGTGAATTAAGGGCTAGATCAGTGCCAGTTACTTTGTCAAGACCAGAGCAAAGATTATGCTGTCCCCTCCATGGTCTTTACACAATTGGTCTGTGGGCCACCTGGGCAACAGAGTCCCCCTTCTATAGAAAACTTTATTTTTTCCTATAGCTCTTCTTTATTATCAGACCCTCACTGGGATTATCCTCATCTCCCCACATCAGCCCCTAAGCTGCACAACATGTGTTCATATCTTATCTCTTTCCTCCCAGAGGGTCCTGGGTTTCAAATGCAAATTGGCCTAATTTCTCTACTCCTCCCCTCTTTACTACTGTGCATAACAAACAAGCAGTACAAAACAGCAAAACGTTCTCTATGGAATTCTAATTCCAGGACTATGGGTTTACCTACCTATTATGACACAGCCAAGAGAACTATTCAAGTGACCCTTCTTTAACTTAAGCTCAGCAAAGCAAAACAATGCAAATGTATTCCAGTGTGTTTTCTTTTTCTTTTTCTTTTTTTTTAAGAGTTATTTATTTATTTATACAAGAACTGGGTATAGTCAGGAGCACGGGAGGGTGAGAGAATTTACCAGAGCCAGAGCGGGGAACAGAACAGGCAGACTTACAAAATACACTGCTGAGGGGAGCAGTGGGCAAGACAGGAGAGGTCTGTCACGCCATGCAGAACCCCTCGCCCTGGCGGCCAGCGATCTAACAGGCGCTGCAGAGGCTGCAGGCAGCTTCACAGCCCAGCGCTCAACCGCTGTTTCACCAGGGGAGACCCCAGTGTGTTTTCTTAATAATAAATAAGTTATTTAAATTAATAGAAATTTGACAAAAATAATTTAGATACCTGTGATCTATGGAGTACAAGTTCACCCCTCCATATATGCACATGCTTCACTCACTCGCCACCAAAGCTCCAGTGGCCATGCCCAATCACCTTCCTCCCCTCTCTCGTCCCTGTCTCCCACCCCCTCTGGTAACAGTATGATTTTCAGTCTAAGAATCATTTTTGCTAGGCTTTGCCAGTTTGTTTTCTTTGGTTATTTATATTCTGCAAATAAGTGAAATCATCAGGTAACTATCTTTTACTTTCTGACTTATTTCACTTAGCATTTCCAAAAGGCACTGTGTTATCATTTTAGCAGAATAGTATTCCATGGAGCCTATATCCCACAACCTCCCTATCCAGTCATCTTCCCAGGGGCATTTAGGTGGGTTCCGGGACTTGACTGTTGTAAATAGTGCTACTATGTCATCAGTGTCCAAAGTTGCTGCAGGATATACCCTGGCTCACAGAGCTAGTTGGAAGACTTGCTATAATTCTGGGATTTCTCTTCCCACACAAACACTTAGCCATTAGTAACTTCCAGATTGACTAGTCACTCAACAGAGTTCAGTAGGGTTGAGGAACAGCCCTACTTTGGCTGTGGTGGTGATGGCGATTTATGGAGTGTGTGTGTAGTGTGTAAATGTGGTGCAGGCAGGACAGTCATGCTGATGTATGAGAGAAGATCCAGAATTAGGGTGCTGCTCTGATTGCACAGGACACAGGAAGGCAGCTGTAAGCATGAGGGGATGGCAGAAGGGCCCTCCCCAGCAACTCTGGTAACTAGAGTACGTGATTTATTTCTTACTAGTTGTGCCTCGGACAATTTACCTGATTTCTCTGCACCCTCCATTTCTTCTCTACAAAAATAACAATAATAATAGTGACTTGCCTTAGAGTGTGAACCCTTTTTTTCTTGTCTCATCCTCTTAATCTCAGAAACCTTTTTCCATTTATTACTGAGTACTAGTTTGTATTTTTCTTCATTGAATGATCTGCTGTGTAAATGTTCAATATTTGTCTCACCCTGATGACTTTCTTTTTACATGTAACTCCCTGGAAATGCTTCCATTTTTGCTGTAAGCAGCAACCTGTCATTGTTTCTTATGACTGAACAGTGCTGCTCAGTGTGCATAGACCACAGCTCTGAGACCTGCCCTCAGCAGATGCTCATTTCGGCTGTACCCACCCCAGGCTGCTGTGCCTAGCGCTGCAGGGAGGGCTACGGAGCACAGCTGATGGGAGGGGTCCCTATGGCCAGTACCTGGTCCCTGCACCTCTCTCCTCTCAGCACTTCTGCTGAGACCTAGCTCCCTGGCCCTCTGTGGAGAAGAACATTTATTTCCAGACTTGAGTCTCTGGATGTGCTGGCAGAAAATTGAAACTCAGACAGAAAATCAGACATGCCTGGACAGTGGAGACTCGGGAGGGCTGCATCTCCTCCCCCTTCACCAGGTTTAGTTGGGGAGTTGATGGGGGTTGGGGATTGGCTTCTTCTCTTTGCTTCCTCCCTACCCCAAAGATACTCAGCGTCCACCCCTGCATGATACCACTTCCCCTGAGACGCGACCGGGCCCCAGCATCTCTAAGGGGAGGGGAGCTGCCGGAGTCCAGGATCGCCCCAGCCTCCAAGTAGCCTGGCTGTGTTGTAGCCACATTCAGAGAAACCTGTGGGGAGCGCCTCGGCAGGGCGGCTTTGATGATTTCTTCAGACCCAGCGAGCAGACTGACAAATTGACTTTCAAGCGAAAGGTCAGTGCAGAGAACTGAGGGGTAGAGCATCTGGATTCACAATTAACACGCCCGCAGGGCCCAGATTGCAGGTCCTGCGTCTTGTGGTGGAGGAGGCCGGTCAGAGGGACTGCTTGGAAGCTGTGCTGACTCTGGACTAGGGGTGGAGAAAACACATTCCTTGGGGTTTGTGTTGTGCAGTGGCCCCGCCATGGTGTGGGGGCGCTTTGGCCGAAGCGAGCTTCGCTCTCGCTCACTCAGTTCTGGCCCGGAGTCGACCTCCTGCGTGGTCGGTGCAGGGCCCGCAGTTGCTCAGGAAAGCTGGCCAGCCCCACACTGTGGTCGGGATCAAGCTGATAGTGGACACACACTGAGATGGAGCTGGAAAACCCAGTTGAATCTCAGACTAATCTCTAGGGCACATTGTATTCTTCAGTGTCCAGACAGTGCATCCAGACACCTGTGGAGTGAACATGCCTTTGCTCATCCAGTTTAACAAGCTGGACCCCATGATGCTTCTCCTTGGTGTGACTTGGCCATAATAACATTTGATCTGTTTCCATCTTAGAAAGTGATTCCCCACCAAAGATAGGGTGAAAGCCAGCAGAGGATTCCAGCAAGTGCTCGAGAAGCAGGACCCCAGCCAGGCTGCGGGGCTTGGAGTAAACCTGCTGCTTGGCTTTCTGGGGATGCTTTATGTGCCCAGCACTTGCTTCTGAGTTCGTACTGACATAATTAAGCAGGTAGATGATAAAACCCTGGAAGGGCACCATTCATTATGGTCTGTTTGCTTTCCTCTCCTTTGCAGCAGGCGGCCCCGCGGGAGGTGTTCAAAACCTTCAGTTGAATGATGAGGGTAAACTCCTCTCCCCAGCGGAGGTTCTGCTTCTCCCTCTACCGCACACAGGCCCTGCAGGTGGTTCCACTTTGGGGGGGCACTTAGGAAGGGATATTTATAGCTCACTCTTCCCCTTCCTCCTCCCAGGAAGCAGTGAAGATAATGCAATTAAGTTCACTGCAGAGAACATTGGAGAAGGTTGTTGCTAGAAAGAGAGGGGCAGAAGCTGAAATGGGTTTCAGAGGTTCTGGGTTTGAAAGGACCATTTTTTTCTGACAACAGACATGGGCTTGAGCCCCCTGGCTGCCTTCTTAGGAGACAAGGCACAGGAGTTACACTGCCGGGCCTAGATCCTATTTCTGTGACTTAGTGTGTGACCTTGGGTATGTTATTTAACTTCTCTGTGTCTGTTTTTCTGCAAATTGAAGCCAACAATAAAATCCATGGCACAGAGTTGCTGCAAAGATGAAATTAGTTAACACATATGAGCTGCTGGAAACAGTGCAGAGTGCCTAGTAAGCACTGCCGACTCTTAGCAAATACCATTAACTTTCTGTGGGTTAATTCATCGCCCTTTTGTTCCCTGCCTCCTCCAGCTCATGCTGTCATCTAAACACCTTCTATTTGAGCTTTGCAATAATCTGTGTAACGGTATCTGGGACAAGTGTGGTCATGAGCATCTGTTGACAGATGAGAAACTGAGGGAAATTTCTTGGGTCTATAAGGTCTTATTCTTGTCTACATTTTCTCTTGTATTTGTCCTTTTCACTTCTACCACTTTCTATGAAAAAAAAAAAAAAGAGTTATTTAATTTACTTAATGGATACCTACTATACACCAGAAGTGCTCTGGTGCTAGGAACATAAGGATGATTAAGATACATTCATTTCTACCCTCATGGATTTATAGCTTCACCTTATATTAGCTCTTGTAATAGACTTCAAGCTTCTGGTAGACAGGATATGTGTCTGATTTATATTTGTCACCACCAAAGTATTTATCATAAACTTTTGCTCATAGTAAGTATTCAAATATTCTTTATAACAGCTATAGCAAATATTAGAGTATTTACTAATGTCAGGTACTGTTTTACACTGTCATCTTGCTAACCCTAAAGTAACAATCCTATGAGACTGGTACTTTCATGATTCCCATTTTATGGATAGAAAACCCAATATTGGAGATTTGCCTACATTCAGTCAGATAGTAAGTTGGCACAAGGACTCAGAAAGCTTTATGTATTTTGATCTTGGAAATGAAGTTGAGATGGATGGGCTTTATTTTTTTTAACTTTTTTTTAAGATTTATTTTTATTTATATTTACATAGTAGCTTGCTTAATCACTAAGTTAGAAGCCTACATTCTGTGATCATCATCACAGATTGGATTCTCAAGTATTTATTACTATTTGTTTGATTTATTTTGGTCTTAGGTCACAGGGAATCAAGTATTAAAAAACTTGTCTAAGTGTCTTCAGTTTACCAGAGAGTTGAATAATCTTTATTTCTAGCTCTAAGCTTTATGGTGATCCTCGAAAACCAGTCAATCTTCAGAATATAATTTAAGGATTATTTTTTAAAATGAAAAACTGGAAATATGATTGCCACCTCTTTATTTGCTGTGGGAATGCTGTTGTAATGACAAAGTATGATTTACTGAGTGGTTGTCAAGTCTTTGTTGTATAAGAAAAGACCATTAAAAATCACTAATATTAATTTTCATACATGGTTTGTAGAATTTGTCTCACTAATTTAGAGTTGCTCACTTACATATCTAAAAATAAAAATCATCATAAAAAGCACTCTTGCCATAGAGAAATGAAGGGGGGCCATCACAGACAGGAAGTTTATCAGTAAAAGTATTTTAACAAATTCTGTCAGTAAGTATTTATTAAGCACCTATTCTGCCCATACTTGGATTAGCACATAGGCATCATTTCTCGCAATAAGAAGGTCACTCATTAATTCACAACTGTGACTACTCTCATCAAAATTCATACAAGGCAGGGTGCTTGGTAACATTTTTAATTGATCACATCAACAAAAAGGCGGGAACTTCAATTTCGGGACATATTTTGGAAAAAGTTACATAAAACTCCGCTTATAGAAACACACAGATAGAGACTAAAATACAATAAGCATAAATGTATAGTCACGTTTGCAAAAAGTAAATTTTCAATGGAAACAACTAATAATAAGAGATGAAAAGCATGTAAGCCATTACTCTGGTTACCTGGGCTAGGGAGTAGAGGAAGGTTGATTTTCTAAGGGCCTCAATTTAAAAGTCTATGAATAAATAAAACATACACACACACACACACACCCCCTAAACAACAACAAACCAATAAATGTCTCCCTTAAATAGACACTGGAGCTATAGATCATTATTTTTTTGCTGCCTGCCTGCATGACCCAGGAAAACCTAGACTATGGCACCAACATCAAACAATCCCTAGAATGATAGATACTTAGATTGATGGTCAAAAGGCAAAATGCCTCTTGGAAGGGACATGCTCTTCATGTAGGCTATATAATATTTCCATCATAATCTCTGCTGAACATTAACTCATGGCCCAAAATTACAAGCCACAAATTCACCACCAGCAAGAATCAGATAAAAAGAAAATAGAAGGATTAGTTACCAAGGTACTCAAATAACAACACTATCTTTTAGAGATAATAAAATAAGTATGTCTTTGATGATAAAGGATTAAAATATATGAAACTTTTATCAAAACAGATTCTAAAAAGAACCAAATGAAACTTCTAGAAATTAAAAAATGTCATTTGAAACACTTAGTAGCTGGGTTAAAGGGAGATTAGGTATAACTGATGGGAGAATGAGTAAACTGATAGATATAAAGAAATCATCCACTGGTAGCCCAGTGAGATTTAAAAAAAAAGAAACTGGAAAAGTGAAAGAAAAATATATAAACAAATGAAGGTTTAGAGGATGAGATGAGAAATTTCAACATCATGGAGAAGAGGCAACATTTTAAAAGATAAGGTAAGAATGTTTCATAGTTCGTAAAAGACATAAATATTCCAAGCAAGATATATAAAAGTAAAATCACTAAAATATGTCATGGTTAAACTTCAGAGAAGATCTGAAAGTCAGCTACAACCAAACAGAGAGATTATCTTCAAAAGTAGGACAATTTGACCAATAAATAACTCACTTTTCACAAACCTTAATAGAAGCTAAAAAGAGGTGGATTGCATCTTTAAAAAATGGGGAGAAATCCCCTTAATTTAGAATTGTTATAGGGTCTCTCTTGTGATGTAGGAGTTAATCTCAGCACTATCAAGTCACTACAGGATGAGTTCCAACACTGGCCAGGGAGCTGACCCACATGGCAAAACAGACCTCTCCTGTCTCACCTGCTGTTCCCCTCAGCAGTGTATTTCAGTAGATCTGCCTTTTCTGCTCCTCATTCTGTCTCTGATGAATCGTCTCACCCCCACCCCTGCTGCAACCCCAGAGTGGTTCTTGTATGCATAAATAAATAAAAATAAATCTTAAAAAAATAGAACTATTAGGGCCTCTCCTGGTGGTGCAGGCAGTTGAGCGCAGCGCTGTGAAGCTGTCTACAGCCTCTGCAATGCGGATTCAATTCCAGCCGGCAGGAGAGATACCCACTTGGCGCTGCAGACCTCTCCTGTCTTGCCCACTGCTCACTTCAGCAGTGTATTTCAGTTGATCTGCCTGTTCTGTTCCCCACTCTGTCTCTGGAGAATCCTCTCACCTTCATGCACATCTGGCCTGTACCCTGGTTCTTGTACGCATGAATAAATAAATCTTTAAAAAAAATAGAATTGTTATATCCTGCTAAATTATCATTCAATCATAGTGAAGGTAAAATGAAGATATTTTAGATAAAGGTGCTGGTAGTTTATGAAGGGTGTGTATGTGTGTAAGGGGATTATTTCGGTACTGTTAAAATAATAGTGAGATTAAAGCCTTTATTGGTGGATTTCTACAACACCCACCCCCCCACACCATACTATGAAAATATTAGACGTTTTGTCTAGGTAAACTGTACTCTGAACATTGGCAAATCAGTAACTCAGTGATTTATCATGAGTTGGAAACTCCAAAACAAACTTCTATTCCAAAAATTAGACCATCTGCAGGACACTTCCTATTGTATGCTAACTAGTCCAAAAATAATTCCAAACTGATGCAGTCTAACCTGCTCAAATAATTTTACCTCCTGTTTATGCCCATGCCTGAATCACCTTTTTTGTGTATGTGGGTGTGTATATTTGCACAAAGGCAGCCATAATAAACACAATCAAGTCCAGAAAGGCACTTGTGAGGGAGCACACCTGCGCTGTGGCTTGGCTCACTTTGGTTACTTCTCAAGGTGGAGGAGAGTGAGAACCTTACCAGGATATTCTGCCAATGTCGAGGCAAACATGCAGTGAGAGATGAGGGTCTGTGCCTCTTTTCATTGGCTTGTAAGACAAATAAATAAATAAAGCTCATTTGAGAAGTCGCCCTAGATTTTCATGTAAACTGCATCATAGATTTAATTGACAGGGCTTAGCACCATGTCTAGCATGGAGAAAGTACTCAGGGCATATTTGTTGATTGATGATAAAACAAATGGAAAAAATTGAGGGCTAGATGATTATTTGGGGAAAAGGGAGAGACTTCTTACCGCATCTTAGGGGGAGGCCTTGTAAAGAATGTCCATATTTCCTATTCTGGGGCAGGAATCTTCCTGGTGTGATTTTTGCTTAGTTTTATTTTTCCACAGCTGGACTCTGGGTAAGACATCTTAAGATGTGTACCGTTGCTCAGGGAGAGGCTGAGTAAATAGACAGGGAGGTTGCTATGCAGTGGGGGAGTACTCGGGGACCACAGGAGCTGCAGAGGCAAATAGATTAATTAAAGGCTTTAGGCCTCATCATGAAGGCCTTGAACTTTGGATGAGTGTTGTAGCCAAAGTAGTTTCCAAAGGGTGGGGCTCGGTGACTCTTTCACCTCAATATTAAGGAGTATCAACTCCTACAGTTTACAGCTGCTACAGCGACTGGATGCATTTCAAGGAAAAATGACTCATTTTAGAATCCCTACAGGCAAAGAGACTCATGTTAATGAAAGCAATAGCTTGATGGAATTTATCTAATTTTTAAATATCATCAAGTCCTTTGGTAGGCATGAAAATATAAGTATTAGAAAGAATCATGATGATAATCTAGCTTAATTTCAATTACCCACACTAATTTTGTAAATTTCCCCAAAGTAATTTACATTTGGCTTTGGCAGACATTGTATGATGTTGTCTTTGTTTTGCAGCCATGGATTTATCTACCCAGCCATGTTTGGCTTACTCTATTATTGAAATTACTTTTTGTATTGCCTGAATACTCAGAGAAAAGGAGGCCCAGAAGAATATAACTTGCAATTGGAAATATACCTAAAATGTTTTTTGGTGCATAGCTTTAAAATTTCAAAACACTTGAAATTTTCTCACTTTATTTTCAAAGTAATACTGAGCAGACACAAATGTCAAACCATAGTAGCTGGAGATTTTATATAATCCCCATTAGCCTCCCACCAATTCTTAAATAAATAACTTTTCTAAGCAAAGACAACATGTTTGCTGTGCAAACATAGATTCAATACAACATCCTCAATCCTTTCCACTGGGTCAACACTCTGTCCTTGTGATTGATTATATTATTGACCTCAATTCCCCACCCTTCTCTTAGCCACATCTTTTGTAAAGTGACTTGCTTTGTAATTCCTCTCATCAAGAAGTGGGACTCTCTCCCCATTCCTTGATTTTGAGTTTGACCATGTCTTGCTTCAGTAGTTTGATATAAGCAAAGAACTGAAAGATGCCTCCAACTTTCTGCTAATGTTCCTGCTCTTTTAATGTCATGAGAAAAGGTCTAGATACACCTTCTGTAATAAGGAGCTAAGTCTAGTCACCTCACCCTAAGAAGGAAAACAAGATGTCAAGAATGTAGAATAAAGGAGCAAGAAAGGATGGAAGAGGGAAGGGCAGATGGAGCCGGGAAGGAAGGAAGGAAGGAAGGAAGGAAGGAAGGAAGGAAGGAAGGAAGGAAGGAAGGAAGGAAGGAAGGAGGGAAGGAAGGAAGGAAGGATGAATATCAAGAGACCAGCAAAGATGTCAGGAAGAAAGGAAAGCAGAGTGAACAGATTCTGCAACTGAGAGCTAAGCACTACTAATATTTTGGAAAAGCCTTTCCCAATAACTTCTACCCCAACCATGTCATAGGTATGCTTGCATGTATGATGTAAATCAGAAGTTCTATAATATGCTTTTTAAGTATGCCATAAGCATCTTTCCTAACCAATAAATATGTATTGACATCACTATTTTTAACAGCTGCAAAATAATCTAATATAATATTGACATAATTTATTCAACCTGTTCCTTATTTTGGTAAATTGCAAAATGGCCAAAATTTTCCACTTTCTTCCTATATCCATGTTCCTTTGCAATGAGATTTTGCTGCTCTTATCATGAAGAAGTGGAGTCTATGCATCCATCTTTGGAATCTGGGCAGTCCTAATCAATTCCTTGACCAAAAGAATGAAATAGAAAAGATTTTATTGAAGGTCGTGCCTGAGACTTCAGGGAACCTTGAGTAATTCTATTTGGAGTCTGCCAAATGGCCATGTGAACAGCAAGCTCCAGACACATAAGTGAGACAAGTCAAACCTAGAAGAACCACCTTGCTGAGCCCTGCCTAACCTGCCAACCCATAATGACTCATTAGCTGGATACATGGTATTGTGGGTTGTTTGTATAGCAAGTTAACAATAGACACCCAAAATTGATGAACTTTTAGACTGTTGCTAAATTTTCTTTATTATAGCCAATGTTTTGATGAAAAACATTTGCATAGATCTTCATCTACTTATCAAAGTATTTTCCTCAGTATAATAGCCCAGGAGTGGGATTGCTGGTTAAAAGGAAACACTCATTTTAAATTAGAACACACACAGCTAAACCCTGGAAAGCAGGATTCATTTATGTTTTGATTATGTCTAAGAGTATCCAACATGCTTGGATTGGAGGCAAGGACACTTTTAAACAGGGTGATCAGGGAAGTCTTTCCTCGAGAAGTGATGAGCAGACACCTGAGGAGTGAGGCAATGAACCAGGCAAGGTAAAAGCAAATGGAAAGAGATTAAGGCTGGAGGATGCACGAGGTGGTGGCTAGCAAGGCTCTTTCTGGGGAAAGCGGGCCCAGAAGTTAGACTGCAAATAGGGGGTCCAGATCTCCTGGAGTCTGTAGGCTATGATGAGTGTTTTGTATTTTATTTTGAGTGTGATGGGATGTCATTGGCAGATTCTGTGCAGTAAGGTGATGCCACCATCATCACCGTGGACAGCAACAGCAGCATCTTCCTCTTCTTAACTACTTAACGTGCCAGATATTGTCTCAGCATGTTCCATGCATTAACTCATTTAATCCTGTCAATGGAAGACTTCCTTCTCCTATCAGCCTGAATTTTCAAATAACATAACCGAAGTGTAGGAAGATCAGATAAATTGCTCAAATTCACACAGTGAGTTAGAGGCAGAATCAGCTTTCAAACTTGAGCAGTTAAGACTCCAACTCCTGGAATTACATGACTGATGTGCTATTATTTTTTGTTTATTGTTGGGTTTAGTTTTTCCCTTTGGCCATCCAGTCAATTGTCCTGAGAATGGAAGTTTGATTCTTTTTTTTGTGGCTCCAACAGGAGGTGTTTTTTTTCTCAAATTTTTATTTATTGAAGTAGTTTGCATTGTAACATTATATAAATTTATATTTGTCATTAAGATCAACATGTGTATTATATACACATGATTTGTCTTTTAAAATGATGCTTCTTGCAAGAATTGTCTGTCGAAGGGCAACAGAGAAGCTATTATAAGAGACTAGAAGAGATTTTTCGTAATGTGAAGGTGGTGAGAGTGGTTTGGCTTCTCAATATTCTTGTAATTATTTTAAAAATCAAAGCTAATATGATTGGTAAAAAATGCTGTCTTTTTGGCATTTTATTTTATTTATTTATTGCTTTTTAAAATTATATTTGATTATTTGACTTTCTTTTTTAATTGCTTGCTTATACATAGTCTCCATGTAGTTTTCTATTAGGGGTGTCCTTTGGTTGATTTCTGAGAGCGCTTTGTATATTAGGTATATTAATTTAAACAATAATTTGTTTATATAAATATAATTTTTAATATAAATATAAAATTGCAATACTCTTATGTATTTCCAGCGTGTTGTCTTTGGTGCTGGGCCTTTGCTGATCTTTTAGCACACCATCTCATCTTATTTTATGCAAAAAAATTGCATTATATTTTATGGTTTCTGAATTTTCTGTTATGTTTGGAACAGTTCTCTCCATCACAAAATTATAAAAGTTTTCATGCATATTTTCCTAGTGCTTTTATGCTTGCATTTTTTGACTTAGATACTTGACTCATTTAAAATTTATATTGGAATCAGAAGTGAGTGAGATGCAGCTTGATTTATTTTATAAATTACTAACAGATTTTTTGACATTATTTTAAGCATATGCCATATTTTTTGCACTGATGTGAAATGCCACCTGTGATATACAATAAACTTGCATATATTCTTGGTACTATTTTTACACTCAGTTCCATTCCTGTCCTAAAATCAGCCTGTTTTAGTGATAGTTATTTTAAACCTAAATTTAACATCTGTTAAAGTTAAGTACCCTCTCAATAATCTTCTTTTAATTTTTTTTGCTGTTTCTGCTTTTTCATTTTTATATCTAAATTTTAAAATTATGTGGGTTCCCATTTTTTGAGTGAAAAGCATTTTGCTGAGATGTTTATTGAGATTGTAAAATTCTCTCTATTTTTTGTACAACAATTTGGGGAGTCCCGAAATCTTTAAAAGTACTAAAGCATTCTTTTGTAAAAATCTTGAAGCTGTAACTGAAAAGTGTGAATATTGTGCTAATAACATAGAGGTGTTATTAGTGAAGCCACTGATATGTTGCAAAGGGGGGAGTTTCCTTTCATTTTATCTTCTCTTTACTATCCCCAACTCCTAATGCTCCCCGAAATTGCAGAGCATGTTAAAATAGGGGATTTTCACTGCTTTCTCTTGAACTAGAGCACTCTCCTTTTATTTGTTCTGCTTTACCTACTCCCAGAGCTGGGGAATTGCTGTTCATCCACTCTGAATCTTAGTTCCCAGAAGGGGAAGGGGAAGGAAACCTAGAGTGACCTTCAACATCTGTAACTTTCCCATCTACTCTAGGACCAGCCACTGGGCATTTTCTCCAATCTGAGACTTAGTTCCTGTTAACACACTTTTGCTTTACAACACTATTTCCAAGTTTATGGCTTTCTTGCTTGGGCCGCTTGCTCCAATTGCATCTAATATTTCATCAAATGTGGTAAAGAAACTATGAGGAAGAATTGATGCGCCTTATGACTCGTCTTAAGCAGACACCGCCAGATTGCTATAAAACGGTTTTCCTTTTCAGCCCTTCTGAATTGTAATACGTTTCTGCGGCCAAATTCTTCAGGGAAACATCATGACTATTTAAGGTCTCCAAACTTTATGCTTCAGTACAAAAGGCCTAAGGGTGAGGATTTTAAATGGATGAAGTGGAGAAATTTGCACTTCCTTAAGCAAACATATAGCATTTCCTTCCATGTGTCAGAAATGAAAACAAAAAATACAAACTAATTTGTCATGAAATTTTCCCTTTTATAATTCCCTCTTTGGTGCTTTTTCAACCTAACAAGTCATATTTTCTCTTCTTTCGTGTCAGGTTTATAGCTTAGCTGGCCGCAGTTTCAATAACCGTGATGGACGATCTTCTGTTCCATATATCATGTACAAGTATTCGGCTTAAAAGTATCTTTGTGTTCACAGCTTGCTTTCTGTCACCTCCCCACCCCGCCTCCCCCCGCACATGCACACGGCGTTACACTATCCGCACGGAGAGCTTTGGGGAAAGCTCATATTTAGGGACATTAAGTAAGCAGAGGATGGCTGCTTATTGGGGCTGAGCCTGACCTCACTATGAAATGAGGCAAATTGTCATATTTATGACTCAGGGTAAGTCAATAATATATGGGCGTTCACATGTGGAAACACATTTACTCCCAACATGTGGCCTCCGCTTTGTTTTCCCCTCAAGTAGTAGTTTTCACCGAAGTATGAGTTTTTCTGCTTGTTTGCTTTTCTCTCCTCTCCCCACCCCCTCTCCGCAGCATCCCTCCCCAAACCTTCCTTTTACCTCGCCTCTTTTCCTCTCTCCTTTCCTCTTTTCATGCTTCTCCCTTTTTTTTCTCCTGTCTGAACCCTGAGCATACTTTGTGGGGTTATATCATCTATGTATCGTATAAAAGAAACCTCTCTTCAGAAAACTAAAAACACAAACACACACACTGAACAAAAATGACATGGCTGGATAAATGCTCTTCACAACTATTGCATGGAAATCTGATCCTATTGGGTCCTTTGGAATCCAAGTGGACTTCATTTGCTTTTCTTGCTCTGTTCCCTTTTTGTAAATTACAGCAGGAGAAAGAAAGCGTCCAGTGGTTTCTGATTTACTGCAGCAAACATTGAGAAGGAAAAAAGTGAGAGTAGCCACTGATAATCAAATAATCAAATAACAGCAAAGCCTCGTGGTGAACGTCTTTACTATTTCTTAATTTGGTCAACTGTACCTTCCTGTTCCACCAACTACAAGGCCCTGTTTTCCCAAAGTCTATTTTTATAACCACTCCATTTTGCAAGTGGGTTTAGATTATGCCTCCTCCCTCCTCTTCCTAAGGTGTTCTGGAAATTTGGTTTCTGTCTCCAGTTTTCCTAGTTTGTGCAGATTTGTGGGCCATCCTTTTTGCCTGGCCTTCCCCTCCTGCTGGTATCTGAAGTTCAGTTTGGATTGCACAGGCTGTTTTGCAGCTGCCCACCTTGTACCCCATATGTGACATGTGGAGGTCAAGGGGCAAACTCCTGCTCCCGAAGGCCTAGCGACCCGGGCGTGCTCCTTGATGGTTGCTGCGATTTGTGATTTTGCTCACCAAACAGAGTAATCGAGAGGTGTGGGGACAGCCACCAGAAGGCTCAGTAGATTTGTGGTTGGTGCAAAATGTTGTCAACATAATCCCCACCCACTGAAGTCAACAGTTACCCACTTGCTTTGCTCTATGTGATTCTCACTCGCTGGTTGGGATGACTTTTCTGCTTTTTGCTGCTTAGACTATAAAGCACAGAAGACTGGTTAAAAATGTCATCTGTGTTGCTGCCCTCCTGGTCTTTTCCTTACCCTCAGCCTCAGTTTCCCAATCTGTGGTTGGAACAGCTCAGTTTTCTCTGAGGTTACTTCCTGTGATAACTCTAGATTCCTGCTTGTTCTTGTAGCTGTTCTTGTTTTACTTTAGAAGGGAGTTGGGTGAGATTTTCTTACCAGCACAGTTTCAATTTCTCCTACGGCTGGGGCAAAAACTAGGATTGTTTTCCCTCCATCTACGTGGACAGAATAATATGCATGAGCCATCTATTTTCCACAAATGCTGAAAAGACGAGGGACTAAGGAACTAAGTCTGTCTCCACAGAGCATCAAACAAAGCAAGAACTGGCAGCTCTCCAGTTCATTTGATTTAGTTAAACAGAGGCAAATTTTCATGTTTTCTTTTTGGCTTGATGCTAGTGGGAGACTTTAGGACAGTTGATAGTGCAATTATTGATCATTTTAAAGACAACTTATGTACATCACCTGGCTTAAGAAGCAGGTATTATTCTCAAGAATTCCAGTTATCTCATTTCTACATTAAAAAGTGTTACATGTGGGTAAAGTTCGCCAACCACGAAGTATGTATTTATTTGTGGTTTAGTTCATTTGCCCAAAATGAATAATCGGGCTGCAGAAGTTAGGCTCAAGCTTAGTTCAGAGACTTGACTTTATCTGCTGTCTCTCATTAAAAATCCACATTTCCTGACTGTAGAATCTGGATCTACTTACAAACAGGACTAGACCAGGGATCCACGATGGATGGCAGGAATCATATGTTAGTCTTTGCTACAAGTAACACAGTATCTGAAGGCAGTAGGTGCTTAAAATGATTTATTTTTTAAAAAGTCTAATTAAATAGTTGATTATTCCACCATCTTTTTTATTGTAATAAAATGTACATAACATAAAATTAAGCATATGAACCATTTCTCTGTGACAGTAAGTACATTCACATTGCTGTGCAAACATCAGCAGCAGACATCCCCAGAACTTTTTCCTCCTGCAAAACTGAAACTCTGTGTCCACTCCACACTAACTCTCTCTCCTCCCTTCTCCCAGCTCCTGACACCCACCAATCTACTTTCTGTCTCCATAAGTTTGAACTTTCTGTCTCTATGAATATGTACTTCGAGTTGAATCATGCAATATTCGTCATTTTGTATTTGACTTATTTTACTTAATAGGCCTTGAAGGGTCACCCATGGTATAATATGTCACCGAATTGCCTTCTTTTTAAAGGCTGAATAATATTCTATTGCACGTATAGATCACAGTTGGTTTATCCATTTGTTTATCAGTGAACATTTATATTGTTTCCATCTTCTGAATATTGTGAATAATGGTACCAGGAACATGAAATACAGTGCAAAATATATTTCTTTATAAGAAATAGAACATTCTTATTTTCTTTTTGTTCATATTATAGGGATCCTTTAAATTCATTTATATAGCTGAAATTCTTCAACTATTTTCTGGTCTGTTTGTTTTGCACTGGGAAATTCACACCAGACTGTGAAACTCTATCAGGGTAATGCATCCCTGTCTTGCTAACCTTTACATGCTCAGCATCTGGCAGTGGGCCTGGTCCAGACATGGCTGAGAGAAGTATCATTAAATGGATTGACCAGATTTCATTATCTGATTTGCGCTTGTAGCCCCTGAGATCAAAAAGAAATTAAAGCTAGAATGCTGAGAGTATTTATTGTCAACAAATGATTTTGATTTCTTTCCCTCTCATTAAAGTGAATGTTTTCTGAACACAAGCATCAGTTTAAAATCAGTGTACTTCAGGGCCTCCCCGGTGGCGCAGCGGTTGAGCGCTGGGTTGCAAAGCTGCCCGCAGCCTCTGCAGCACCGGTTCTATCCCTGGCTGCTCCCCAGCCACCGGAGGAGGGTCCCACATGGCGCGCATACCTCTCCTGCCACCCGCTGCTCCCCTCAGCAGTGTGCTTTGGTCCTTCTGCCTACTCTGCTCCCTGCTCTGGCTCTGGTGAGTTCTCTCACCCTCCCATGCTTCTGACTATACCCAGTGCTTGTATAAATAAATAAATGAATCTTTAAAAAAAAAATGGAGACTTTACAGGTCCACTCTAAATCTACTTATATATAAAAAAAAATTAGTGTACTTCGAAGTATTTTACTTACTTTTTTATAAAAGGAATGTTGAAAAATAATTCATTTTTATAGTGACACCTAACATTTTGCCTAAAAAGTGAAGCAATGCTAACGAAATTTCTTGTATATTGCCAATATTGACAGATAAAAATTAAACTGTGACATCACTCTTAAATAGAATTATATATACTATAGCAGTTTGATTCCACCATCACCTACTTAAAAATACAAAAATAAGCCTTATAAAATTTGGAAATTTCACATTGTTTCTTTTTATCCTTCTGAATCGTATGTTTTCATTCCACTTCCCTCACAGAATTTAATATTTTTTTGATTATTGAAAGTCATTTATTGAGGACCATCTCATTCTTTTTTTTTATTTTGAAGATTTATTTCATACAAGAATTCATACAAGAATTGGGGTACAGGCCACATGTGCGGGAGGGTGAAAGTATTCACCAGAGACAGAGCGGGGAGCAGAACAGGCAGACGGACCAAGACACTGCTAAAGGGAGCAGTGGGCGAAGCAGGAGAGGTAATATGGGTCACACCCTGGCAGGCCGGGAATCGAACCTGCACTGCAGAGGCTGAGGACAGCTCCACAGCACTGCGCTCAACCTGCTGTGCAACTGGGGAGGCCCGAGGACCATCTCATTTTTCTTAGAAATAGCATATATTTAATTTTTTTTCATCTAAATTACTAATTTAAATTTCCTGTAACAAAAAGATTCAGTATTGGAAATGACTTCTGTTGGGTTGAATCATTATCACTGGCCATCACAACCATTATTAGTCCATAGTCAATATGCATTATTACATCATAATTTTGTAGTTATTTATATATTACAATTTCTTACTTGGTGTTCATACAATAATGCTACATTTTATGGGAAGTGCATTTTCTAAAGATAGATTTTTTAATTTTCAATTTGTTTACTTTATTGCTAGAATGAAATGAAGTTCAGAATCTATTCTACTTGTGTGTTTTCTTTTAATAGATGTAGCACTAAGATCTCTTAGTCACATAATACAGTAAATGAGAAAGAATTCCTTTTGAATTATTATAAATCTTAAAAATTATGTAAGAGAACGATCATCAAAAATTATTTTTAGGGCCTCCCCTGGTGATGCAGGCGGTTGAGCGCCGCACTGTGGAGCTGTCCGCAGCCTCTGAAGTGCCGGTTTGATCCCAGCCAGCTGGCGAGGGTCCCACATGGCGTGGCAGACCTCTCCTGTCTTGCCCGCTTCTCCCCTCAGCAGTGTATTTTGTCAGTCTGCCTGTTCTGTTCCCCGCTCTGTCTCTGGTGAATCCTCTCACCCTCCCACGCATCTGGCCTGTACCCCGGTTCTTGTATAAAAACAAATAAATAAATCTTTAAAAACATTATTTTAAATAAGTCATCAATGATGTAAATTAGTCCTCTTTCCTTTTTCTAGTTTTTTTAAAAACATACATCTCATCTCATAAAAAGTTTTAAATTTACTAAGTTGAAAATTACTATTAATTATACCAGTCACTCTTCTACTTAAACTTACTAAGTTTAGGGGGTATTGGAGAAATAAAAAGACTGTGCATTTAAATGTATCATTTCCCCATATGATAGTTTAAAATACGTGTATTTTATCTTATTACAAATTTAAATGTATTTTTACCAAGACCTTGAGGTACATAGGTTGTTTTATTTAATCTGCATAAACTACCTTTCATATAATCATTTGGAAATGTCCATTCTCATTGACAAATTCACCAAATCAGATTCATTGTGGAAAAGAAAGCCTGACTTTATATTCCAATTTAAATAAACCTGTTCATTTGCTTCTCATTGATAACCATTCCACTTTGAGTTCTAATTTTAATGTGAATATAATGCAGGCAATCTTGTCATAACTTTGTATCTGGATCTAAAAAGGCTCAATAACCTTCAATAACATTTTTTCCAGCATTCTGTTTGCTTTGCTCAACCAGAACTCTCCTTGGGGAGCAGTGAATTTTCTGAAAATAATTGGAGGTTGGAAAAGACAAGGTCATTAAATAAAAATCTTCACGCCACTTGCTATTTGACTCTAAAATATATCTTTATTCACAACATTTGGGATGTTCGAAGACCAAATAAGACCTTGTGTCTCATGCCACACTTTGTTTTTATAAACACATGCATTAGGAAGGGAAACGGAAGAAGCTGCCAGTGGTTCATGGTGCCTTGGATGAGGTAAGAAACCTTCCCAACTCTAATATTTAAAGAGGGTGGGGGAAGCAAGGGCTGACGGAGTTTACACCTCCGGGCAAGGCACCATCACAAAGCTCAGGGTAAGCATGTCGCTTGTCAGTCTGCAGAAGGGGAGGAAATCTCACCTCCAGATATTTTCTCAGAAACATTTTGTAAAGAATAAATGTGGAGAGCCTCCCTGGTGGCGCAGTGGGTTGCATGCAGCACTGTGAGGCTGTCCGCAGTCTCTGCAGCACATTTTCTATCCCGGCAGGCCAGGGAGATTCCCACATGGTGCAGCAGACCTCTCCTGTCTCGCCTGCTGCTCCTCTCAGCGGTATATTCCAGTCGGCCTGCCTTTTCTGTTCCCTGATTTGTCTCTGGTGAATCTTCCCACCCTCCCGCACCTCTGACCTGTACCCCAGCTCTTA
The DNA here is from genome assembly GCF_964194135.1 of Talpa europaea. Taxonomy (NCBI): domain Eukaryota; kingdom Metazoa; phylum Chordata; class Mammalia; order Eulipotyphla; family Talpidae; genus Talpa; species Talpa europaea. Next base: position 87,978,060 of record NC_140077.1, on the reverse strand, counting down.
TATAAATAGGTAAAAATCTTTAAAAAAAAAAAAAAAGAAGAAATGTGGAAGTTGAGGATCATCAAAATTATGACTTTTTAAAATGACCCATGCCTCTTGACCCATGCCTCTTGACCCATGGAAATCATGGCTCTCTAGGAGGGCACACCCTCCAGCTTAAAGACCGCTGCCTTCTCCCTCTCCTGGTCCCCACTACTTAGCTTAATACACATTGATAATTTTGGTGACTTCTCAGGGTGGATTCCTTACTTACATGACTATTTCTCATGAATTGGGATTCTGGGATTGCAGATTGTGTAGCTCATTCATCATTTCAATTCATTTCATTTGTTGATTCAGTAAATACAGGATAAATACCTACCACTTGCAAATGCTCGACTCCTCAGGAGATAAATACCTCACTAAGTAAGGAGCCCATGCTTTGTGGAAGTGGGAAAGCATGTCCAATGCACTAGGGTAAAAGTTTAGTGCAAATCAGAAAGTGATGAGTTCTTTAGGTGGGGAATTTCAAGGGCAGAACTGGTTGTGACTTGACGCATCAGGTCCCCAGAAGAACAGTGTGTTTAAGTGTGGACAGACCCAAAGCCATCCCTACTTCCAGAAAAACAACTCAAAAGAGCCTGTGGGCAAAATCTCCCTATTTGAAAGATTGCACTTTACTTAAAATTGCAATCACAGACTTATACTTACATTTATGAGTGTGCGTGTGTACAAAACCTTTAACATGAATTAACCTATTTCCTACCTACGAAGTGGATTGAATCATGCTTTATTTATTTATTTTTCTGTTGAAAATGGGCATATAGCATCAGAGTCTGTCAGTTTCATATTTATTGGGGGAATGTTTTCAGATCAATCTTTCCTCGCTGACTCGAGAACACATTTACTTTTATTTCATGAACTCTACTTCAACCAAAAAAGTCTCTGATGCTGACTCAGCACACAAAGCTACATTTTATACCTGTCAGGCCGCATATAGATTTTTATAAGGTGAACAATGGTTGCATTTAAGTACTGATGTAGTAATCGTGAAGTCTTCTGGCAGTATCCTTTGGAAACTGAATCCATAAATTTTATTAGTATTAAATGTTTCTAATGGGATTTGACAAATAGTTGAAGGGGATAGTTTTTTTCTTTGTACTTGGCGAAGAGCAAGGGAAGGAAAAGTCCCCATTACACAATGAGAAATGCATTAATGCTTGAGACTATTCATCTCAATTTTGCACAAATATAATTTAAGACCTTTTACAACTGTTGGTGAAATTACAGAGTGCTGTAGGGAAGTTGCAAAATTTTTATGGGCCTAATAAAATTGTCATTGTAATACCATTATAGGGTGCTGGGACAATATAGATATTTGTAAGACTCGCATGCCAAACCGAGACAGGAGATAGTAAGTTTGATTGGAGACAAATGCTGAACATGGCTGTAACCCAGTTCATTTGATAAAGAGAATCTCCCTATCAGTGTTTGGAATCAAATGAAATTGGACGGGTGATCAGACATTTTAACTGGTTGGCTTTATAATAAAGAAGATAAACACTATCAGGCACAGTTTATAATAAAGTTAAGTTGCTATTGATATTATCATGTGTTATCTTCAGATAAATTTCAAAATAATTTCCAGTGCTGTATTTCCTGCTTTTGCACTCAAGTTTGGCTTCAGAAGTATGCTCAATGGCCTTTCTCTGTTGTCATGTTTAGCACACAGTCAAGAATCTCTTGATGTCCTTTCAATGGACAAACTTTGGAGAAATATCTGATAAAAAATTGAACCACTTTGAAGCACAAGTTCAAAACAAACAGTCTTCCTTGTTACCCACACCGCTGGTGATGCCGGTTAAAAGATCAAGATGAAACAGCTCAACACTGAAACCTTGAGGACTAAAAACAGGATTTGCAGGACATGCCCTCAAAGGAGCTATGGATTTTTCTCTATAACCCTATTTCCTGCTGCATTCAAGTCGGAGATCCACTCCCAGGATCAGATGGATCCATTACCAGGATCAGATGGATCACACATGCAGTTTCTCCAGGGTAGGCAGTAAGATCCAGCCATGCACCCAGCTGTGAAAGGCTTATCTCACTACTCTCTCTCATGGGGCCTCAGTCCCCACTGATGAAAGCAGCACAAACACATATCTGTATTACATGCACTTCAGCACCCCAAATCCTCTTCCTGCCCCTAAAAGAATTACTTTGGCCTAAACCTGTTCCTCCCACTCCCCTAGTCCTGCTCTGTAATGGGAGCCTTCTGGGGATGCTGCCTTCTTCCAGAGGAGACACAGCAATGGCTTCTCTTTCTTCCTCGTGTCCAGGTGTGGCTCATAGAAGTGCTGCCCCTGGCTCATTACCAGGAGGTGAGGCAACACAGAAAGGAGACCACGTTCTACAGGACACTGAAGCTGAAGAACTGAGACAGAGGGTGGTGCTTTCCACCAGGAGCCTGCCTCCCTCTGATGGATGAGAGTCTGACCCAGGGAGCCAACTTGTCCAGCACAAGCACGCAGAGCCACGCCATTTGCCAGTCGTGCAGCTTTGGGAAAATTCTTGATGTCTCGGAAACTTGGTCTCCCCACCTGTGACAGAGGGATAAAAAATAGTACCTAGTTTGTAAGGCTGCAGTGAGCCTTCAGTGTTTTAATGTAAGAGCTCAGAGGAGGTGTAGGCACATGGTGGACACTGAATAAATGCTGGCTATCTTCATGATTTTTTTTATGTGGAAAGCAGTCTTATTTACAGTTTACACTCTTGAATCAAGCTTTTATGTCATTTAAAATAGAAATATTTAGCAATATTAGGTAGCACGATGGATGCAGTAGTTTTGCACAAATGCCATAGTGTCGAGGAAACATTCATTGACCAAGGGATTGAAAGCTGTCCCCACACTAGCACTTCCTGTCTCCCCCCCCCTTAACTGTTTGCCACCAGAAGACTCACCACCACAGACAGACAGCATGTTTTCCTTGTGTGTTGTTTATGCTTCGTGTCCCCCATGAGAATGTAAGTTTCATAAGGGCCAGGATGCCCCTAGAAGAGTACCTGCACAGAGGAGGCCCTCAATACATATCTGTTGACTGAATAAATGGTGTTTCATGTGCAACAAGTAGGGCAGGCAATTCTCTGTAGCCTAGGTTGCAGGGGCAGCAGCAGCAAAGATAACGCTACTTCCTCCAGAGGGAAAAGTGAAACCCCCGAGGTTGCTGAAGTTATTGGTTAAGACCACCTGTTCCCTTGCCTATAATGCCTCTGCTCTGACAGAGCAGTCAACAGTACCTCTAGAGATCGCTAGATATTGTATCAGGTTGTGGCATCTGGCAAGGCTGAGACTACATCAAACAGGCTGGAGACTGGAGTAGGAGATAATGCTGGAGTCTTCAAGTAGAATTTCTTCTTCTCCAAGAAATCTCAGTTTTTGCTTTTAAAGCTGTTAAAATGATTGAATGAGGCACACTCACATTGATGAAGGTAATCTTCTTTTCTTGAAGTCAACAGAGTATAGCTATCAACCACATCTATGTAATACTTACACAGAAGCACAGAGATTACAGTTTGATTAAATAATTCAAACCATTCTCTAGCCAAGTAAACACAGAAAACTATCCATCATAAATTTGATAGTAAATAAGCACAATACATGAATATCCCATAGTAGATTTAACAAAAGGCTCTTCAAATACTTTTTATTGGTATTAAAGATTCAGTGGTACAAATAGCCCTAAATTCATGCAATTGTTTAATATAGAGCATAAATCACTTCATATGATTCATGAGCCAGGCTCATCCTCATTCTCCTAATGTAATCATGACTCTGCTCATGACTTTAAAATTCAGTACAAAATTTGAGCATTAAAAGTTATTCATTTTCATAAGAACTGTTTTTCTTAGAGCTGATGAGTAAATGTGTGAATGAGTATTTATGTAGAATGGTCTTTTTACCTTAATGCATGCTTTGTTTTGAGATGCCTCCTTTAGCATGCAATTATAAATGCAAACACTCACAGAAATTACAATAATTACCACAGTAGCTAAAATATACTGAGGTCTTACTATGTTCTAGATAACACAAGCCCTACACAATTACCTCGTGTTATCCTCTCTGCAATCCTATGACTTAGCTGTCATTGTTCTCATGTCATAGTTCAGTCCCTTGGTTCCCCATGTCTTTAAAGTCTTTAAAATCATAAAGTGTCTCCATCTAATACTTCCAGTGTCACGCCTCACATACACTACTAATTCAGAGCTTTATTCACAGTGGATTCTAAAGCAGAATTGTTGGGTTGGCTGAGTTCCTTAAAAGCTCTACTTTTTTTTTTTTAAGATTTATTTATTTATTTATATAAGCACTGGGTACAGTCAGAAGTGCGGGAGGGTGAGAGAATTCACCAGAGCCAGAGCGGGGAACAGAACAGGCAGACTGATGAAATACACTGCTGAGGGGAACAGCGGGCGGCAGGAGAGGTCTGCGAGCCATGTGGGACCCTCCTCCGGTGGCCGGGGAGCTGCCAGGGATTGAACCGGTGGTGCAGAGGCTGTGGGCAGCTTTGCAGTCCAGCCCTCAACTGCTGCACCACTGGGGAGGCCCAAAACTCTACTTTTTGTAAAGACCTGAGAGGGCTTACCAGCTATCTGAGGAGTAACAAGCCTGTGTCTTTTCAACTGAACCATTTCTTGGGATATTGCCAAAGCCAAGGCACCTTGGGTTGGAAATCTGAATGGGGATACACTTTGATCAAAAGTGATCTGTCTTGTGCCTCCCAAGTTTTAAATTTAGGGTTCAATTCAATGTTCCTTTCACTCTGGAAAAGCATCATTTCATTTTAAGGAAAAAGAAAACAATCTCTTTAATAAAATCTTTGTGAATAAGGTGCAGAGGGCTTCTTGGACAACACATGACTCTTATAAAACAATATTGTGGTGAGTTAAGTGTAAATGGCTCAGAAACATGCAGATTAAATTTCCCTAGAAACACTCAAGGGCTTCCAAAATGAATGGGGGAAAAACACTTTGACAATGAATATTTCAGACTTTTTTTTTTTCTTATTCACTGCTGATTTTATTTTCTCCTACACAACACTTGCTAGGGTGATTTCATCTCTTGCGGTCAGGATGCTGTCAGGACAAATCGTCATTAATCCTGGTGCATTCTGGGTGGCCCAACCTGAGTATCACTGTGTCTCCTCTCTTGCAGAGTTACTTTTTCCCCTCTCTTCTATTAGTATTTCAACATAAGAAAGGTATAAAAATGAAAACACAATTCGAAGCCTGTGCCAACATTTGGACCTTGTGAAAGTCTACCATCTTGACACTCAAGAGATAAATGTGTGAGGTTCTTGTAAGCTGAAAACGGATAAATCTTCAGTGCCTTAACTTAGAAATACCACCGTGATATGGATGTGGTAAAAGGATCCATAAATCAGCATTTCAGAAGTCTTATGAGGGACTTTTGAAAGGCCCTCTAACCCATTCCCAAGCTTTAGACATATCTCAATATAAAACATGACAGAAACATAATTATAGTCCCAATTCTTAAATGTTGCTTTAGATAAATTTTCTTTTATATGTTTTAGAAAAATATTCCCATGTTTACTCCTCTACAGAAGTTCCCATAAGACTAACTAAATTTCATTTTATGGAATTTCAGCTTATTTTCTTTTCCCCTATCCTTGAAGGAGGAAAATTCTAGAACAATGGATTGGTATCAATGTCTTTTATTGCCTGGATCTTGCCTTTCCTATCGCAGTCAATGAAGTTTGTCAGACATTTCCCTATATCTGAAGGTAACAATGCTGATAATTCAATTCTTTCTGCTTTGATTCCAGACAATATAGTCTCCCATATTACTGAAGTGTTTTAAATCCTTTCTGTCTCAGAACATTACATGATGGGGAAAAGCAATTTATAGATTTTAATGAGTACAAAAACAGTAGAAAATATGATAGCTGTTTCTTAGCACTGGCAGTATAGTTGAGAGTATACAGGACACAAAGGTGTATGAAAGGATAAGTTAATCCTTTTTCCCAAGATAACTGTTCTGGAGCTTAAAGAAAAGAATGCAACAATTAAACAATACTTCATGCTTGAAATACGGCTGAACTTCAAATAAGAATAGTGGCAATCTATGGTGTTATTATCTGGGGATATTCCCACCCAACCCAGTCCCCAGCTCAGTCTGGCAGGGTTTGGTTGGCAAAGAAAACATGAAGCTTTCTTGCCACAGTTAAAGGGTATCACTTGATTTGGAGTGGTAGGCAATGCCTATGCCAAGCATGGTGGAGGTGATGATATTGGCAGTGGGGAGGATCAATGTCTTACCAGTCTGAAGCTGCTGTCATGGTTATATGAATCAATAAGTAGAACATAGTATGGTGAGGTTTTGCACAAGACTGTGTATGATAAATATAGTGCAAATAAGGAGCAAAGGAATATGTCTCTATCCAAGTTTCTGTGCTTTTCTAGAATTATGAATATTGTTCTATGAAGTACATTGTGATGAAGATTTATATGACAATCTTAAAGCAGTCACTAATAAAATGGTAGTAAAATAATAAAAAACATCAACAGAGGAATTAAAATGGCATGCTAAAATTTTAACACTAAATAAAACATTTAAAGAGGAACAGAGGAACAAAAATATAGGAAACATAACAAATAGCAAAATGACAAAATGATTGTACTATATATGAAAGGTCTAAATGCCCTGCTTGAAAAGAAGAAATTATCAGAAGGATCAAAAAGCAAAACCCAACAAGGAATGTTTTAGATTCAAAGACAGAAATAAGTTGAAGATAAAAGATGGAAAATGAATCAGGCAAATAGTAACCACAAAAGAGCTTGAATAAGTCAGACAAAATTAATCAGACAAAATTGAATCTAACACACATCACCAGAGAAAGTAGGGGGGGCAGGATTTCATAATGATAAGCATGTCCACATATCAAGAATATAAAATAATTATAAATATATTTGTACCTAGCAACAGAACCTCAAAAGTATATCAAACAAAACCAGCTAGATTTGAAAGACTTAATTAAACAATAAAGGGAGGTTTCAATACTCCTAGATATTGAAAGGATAATTAGACAATAAATCATCAAATAAAAAATATTTGTTCCACATACTTTCAACCAACTCAACTTCTGTTTAAAAGAACATTCTGCCCATATTATTCTATCCACACATTGCAGAATACATATCTTTTCAAGCAGATGACACGATACTGAATGTAGAAAATCCCAGGGAATCCACAAAAATACTAAAATTAATTATTATAGATACACACAAATATAAAGGTATTGCTACATTAACATAAATAGTATGAATAACAAAACAGTTTGATTTCTAACAGCATAAAAAGGCAATTCACTTCAAACTAGTATATAAAAGTAGTACAAATCACCATGGGGAGGTTTGGAGCAGAGAAGTGAAATGATTTGACATGTCCTAAATGTTCATTCTGGTGGCTGGTGGGGAACTGACTGAAGACTGTGTGGTGGGGAGTGGACAGGGCAGTGCGGAGGAAGCTGCCATCTTTATTCTGTGGCCTCCAAGCACCTTCTCCACCAGGTGGCAGCACTGAGGTTCAGAGGCCTTCAGCACTGGGCTTCTTTAATGAATAAAATGGAAAGCTTTAGTCCCCTCTTTCAGACAAGTCAGACTTTTAGTCTCCCTCCTATCTCCCCTCCACACCGAGGGCAGCTCCTTCCAATAATAAGCCTGCTAGACTATAATAGAAGCTTTTAACGTTATAATCTCTTGTCACATTACTCACCAGTCTCATCCAGGCCCAGGAAACCATTTCCTGGAGGCCTCTTTTTTATTTGTGTTCATTAGCTCCACTAATACATTCTCTTGGAAACCACAGTTTAATAAATTTCATAGCGCATGACCAGCGGACTTAATGAATATTAGTCACTCAAAGCAATTTTTGTTTATTCAGCTTCTCTTTCCTCTCCTCCCTTCCCTTACCCCAGACCTCATTCTGTGGAATGATAATAATACACAGAGAACTGGCTGGCCACAGACTGAAAACAAGGAGTAAAAGGATCTTTCTGAGCTCACACCTGTTTTAAGATTTGTTATCCTTAAAACGAAAAGCTGTAGGGATTCACTGCACTCCTTCCTTGTAGCTCCCAATGGAGCCTGCTATTAAACCGCAGGGAGAAGCCCAGCCTTCAGAGCACTTAAAAGTACTTATGTCAAATCCATTCCATTCTTCCGGCCTCCGTTCCTCAAGCCAGCCACCATTCCCAGGGGCTGGACTACATTACAAGGCATTCACTTCATATGAATGGGCACACACAGACTTCTTCACCATTCGGCTCTGTCCACATTTGCAGGCACATCCTGTAGGCTGCCTGAAACAGCCTTAATTTCAATTTACTGTCTCCCCAAGGACCTTGCCATTCTCCTGAAAGTGGAAAACTCAATGGTTGTTTCTCCTCCCCGACCTCTCACCCCATCCTCTCTCTGCCCTCCTTCTCTTTCAAGGAAAAAAAATTGCTTGCTCCAGATGAATAGAATGAAGTTTTGATGCTTCTACCAGTGCATCGGATGTTTCATTTTTTAAAAAAATAATGAGCAAGTTGCACCACATTAGCACATTTGGAAAGTGTTCAGTGTACAAAGCAGGGTCCGTGTGCTGTGTTCCCCGGACTGTAGCTGCTACAAGAGTGTGTGGAAATGTAGTCTTGGGTTTTCACATGGTCGTTTTGTTCTGCTGGGGTGAACTGTGTTTAATGTTTATTATGCAAATGTTCGCATGTATTCAAATGTCTACAAAAGTACAGCGCATAGCATAATGAATCTCCCTGTTCTTTCTCTTTAACATTTGCAATAATCAGCATTTGACCCAGCTTATATTATCTGAGCCTCCTCCTGAACATACACGTTTTTCTTACTTGGAGATTTGAAAACAAATCACAGATATTATCCCCTCTCCCCCATAAACAGTGTGGTATGTGCTGTTACTGATAAGGGTTTTCTGTTTCTGGCATAATCACATCAATATCAAGCCTACGAAAAAATTCCTTACACTCATCTAATACCCAGCCCATATTTTTTTTCCCCAATTCCCTCATTGTGTCTTTTTATAGTTCAAAATCCAAGCAGTATCCACTCAGAATATTAGTTGCTTTGTCCTTGAGTTTCTTTTGTTTGACAACACTTTCTCTTTTGCTTCTTCTTTTTAAATGTTATGCCATAGACTTGGTGGTGGTGCCCAGATTTTTGTTCTGTAGAAATGTCCACACCATAGATCTGATTGATTACTTCCTTGGGGTATGGCTTAACCTCTTTTTGTACTGTTAGGGCTGTTTCTGGCAGAGAAAATTTTAATTCAGTTCTTCACCCTGGAGGTGAACAAGAGACATACTTAGGTTGCTAAGTGGATTAGACTATCAGAGGCAGTCATCCTTTTTCTTTGCCATCTGGAGTTGACTTTACTGCTAATTCATCCCATGTACATTAATTATCTCTTCCAATATACCAGGCACCGTGCTGGGGCTGTGGGAAGGCAGAATGGCTAAGGGGAAGAATTGCAGGATGACTGAGAAAAATGTGGACTTTACTCCCCTGAACCTTATGGTCAGGGGTTTTCAAGCACCACCTAAAATGACATGTGTTGGCTTCTCCTAACAGCCTTGTCAAGTGATAAAGCCTCTCGAATTCACTGAAGAACACTGAGGAGGAAGTGACAGGAACTATAGGCAGGAACTAGAGCCTAATCACTAATGGGGAAGTCAATTACCTTTGAATTCCACTCTTTTGATAAATCAATTTTGGATCTCAAACACCATCACAAATGGATCAGCACTGCTGAAAAGTCTTGGCCTATGTAACAAAAGAAGCTGCTTAAGAGCCTCTTGATTTGACAATTCCAAGAAAACCACCAGTGAGTTGAAATAAGAAATATATTGCAGGGACTCCCTGGTGGCTCAAGAGATTAAGTCTCAGCACAATGCAGCTATAGCCACTGCAGCATGAGTTCGTTCGGTCCCTGACTAGGGAACTACTCACATGGTGCAGCAGATCTCTCCTGTCTCTCCTGCTGCTCCCCTCAGCAGTGTATTTCAGTAGATCTGCCTATTCTGCTCCCCACTTTGTCTCTGGTGAATCCTCTTAGCCCCCACACCTCTGGCCTACTCCTCAGCCCTTGTATGCATAAATAAATAAATCTTAAAAAAAAGATTCAGTTAAAAAAAATAAATATATTGCAATGGAGTGCAGTGCACATGGGTAAACAACTGAAATCGGGCTGGATGAAACAAAGCCTGTCTTCTCTTTCCTACCAACACAGAATAGACTCTGATATTTTGAAATTGATTTAGTTTTCTATTCTATTTTATGAAATGCTGGTTTCAGCATAGTAAGTGAATTCATGACTCACCAAACCTGTGTCCAAACCTGCTGGATGAACTGCAGACTTTGGGAAAATCTTGGCTTTTGGGTAAGATGGAGTCAGGGACCATCCGCTTATCTATGCGTTTGAGGCATGTTTTCTTGAAAGCCTAGCTTTTCTGAAAACTTTGAATTTACATTTGGGGAAGGAGTTAGGTAGGGTTTTTAAGTTGTAAATTGCAGTAAAGACTGCTTCTATTTATTTACTTCCGGGTAAAAGAGATAGAAAGCAGGATGCAAGGAGATATGTCAGGAATTTCAAATGTCTTCTGTATTAGGAAGAAGCCTGAAATTTGTTAAGTGTTCTCTACATGCTGGATGTTTTTCTGTTTTATGCAATCTTAATAACAATATGATCAAAGTAGCCTCTATCATCTTCAAGTAAGGAATAAGAAAATGTGGGCTCCCAGATATGAGGTAACTTGTTGAGTGGACAGATGCACAGATTAACTCACTGAGACCATGTCTGTGGTAGTTAGGGACCCACAGTCACTGGATCCAGTCTTCACTGTGAATCCTTATTGTGTCACTTATTGATGCTGTTTATGAATAAATGACAGACGAATAAGACAACGTGTTCACAAACTAGTGTCTAGTGTGCATAGATCGTATGCACACAGGTAAGACAATATACATATATAAGATGCATCTACATATATAAGATAGATATTATAGGTTTCTGTTTTTCAAATGAACCCTTGGGACAGGACTACATAGAAGGCACTGTCATTGTCAACATTTCTAAACTTTCAATCTATTAGCAGCAATTACTGTCATGCATATTTCCTAAATCACTGTCATGTTTCCTAAGAACCTGGTCAGAGTCTTGTCTGTACTGGGCACTGTAGCAAAACTTGACAAGCAAACAGACAAACGTGCAAGCTCAATAGTCAGTGTCAATCACCTGCTGAGAAATTTAATAGAATAACCACAATTTTGAGTGGTTGCCTGTGTTTTATCAGGACTAGGTTGCTTTCTGTCTGCCTTCTGGTTAAACATTTATAAAGACTTCTCAAAGGAGCAATGAACCTGCCAAATTGTAAGACAACTTCAATATCTCCTTTTGGAAATTCTGATTGGAGAACTTTCTCCTGTTCTCTCTTCCTTTACCATAATGTCACAATAATTTGTAACAATCTGAAGAGGAAGAACTTTGACAGAGGGTGAGGCATAATGTCAAAATTATTTCTAATTGAAGATTAGAAAATTGAAATCCATGTTTATTCTGATGTTAGTGAAACTACCCAAGGGAAATGAAATGCCCAGATACCTACATCCTTTTTTAATTGACCACTTGTCTTCCACTGAAGAGTCATATCGTATACAATAGCAAGCAGTCATTTATCTTGAACTGGTTTCCCTATTTTAACATATAGCAAGTCATTGAACTTACCAAAATGTTGAGAATCTCAATAATGCATCATATGTCTCATTAGCAACATAAAAATCTGTTCCTGGGCAGAAGTATTAACTGTTGCCAAAATGAACAATTGTGTCATGCAGGAATGCACTGTAGGAGTCAGCTACGTCATGTCTTATTGTGGAAGATTTCCTTCAGTATGCGGTACAACAGACATGTGAATTTATTTTCCCACATGATCACTCAACAGGAATTGGATGCAGACAGCCTTAGAAGTAGATTATGTTTAGAGGATGATTTTATAAGCCAAGTGATTGTAACTGAAACAGTGATAGGGCTAGAAGGCAAGGTTAGTTTCCTACGATCACCTTTGAAAGTTGAAGTTTTATCATTCAAAGCCACTAATCTAGTGAGAAAAACTTCTGCCCCCAAACTTAGTCCTTGAGGACAAAGGATTACCTCCTCCCATCTCTCTTATATCTGGGAACTCTGATGAACCAGAGGGACACCAGGTTTTCTACAAGCTTATTGAGTAAATTTTCATTGAACAAATATTTTTTGATTATCTTCTATATGTCAGCCCCCCAGCAGGGCCCGCCATGCAGTGCCAAACAGTAGTGATTGGCTGGTGAAATTGAGAAAAGCAAGATTTATTCAAGACACCCTCATTTCTCCCTGTCATTTCTCCTGCATCATTCATATACCTCGATCGAGGACATTCATGATCTGACTCTACATCCTACCTAGTTCTGTCAAAGTTAAAAGCTCTAGGTCTGAGCATTCACCAATTTCCCCCCCTACTTCAGTCAAGTCTGGTGCCATGTCTCCTCTTAACCCAGTGCTCAGGTCATTCCACATCCCTGCCTGAAAGTCCCTTGTCTTTGCTGATCCAAATCCCAATCACCATTCAGGTGAACCACCTCCATGTCATCTGCTGATGATTAGCATCCTCGTTGGTTTCTTTGGGATATAGTTAAAGTCAGTAGGTAAGAATCAGAGTTCTAAATGTAAGAGAGGGGTTAACTCTAAGGGAGGGATGCAATTAGAGAGGCTGTCCAAAGGGTTCACCTATTGGTAACATGCTACGTCTTAAACTGGTGGTGTTATAAAAGCATAGTTGTTTACGTTATTTCATTACAGAAAAGGAATAAGTCATTCATTAAATGTAGTGTGTACAAGTTATTTCATTTCTTCATGCACTTTTAAAACAGAAATAATAATAGCACTTACTTCATAGACTGTTGTCAGAGTTGATAATGTAAGTTAATGCCTGCCAGGTATTTGCAGAGCACTTAATACAGAGGAAATACTTAATAAATGTTTGTGATTATCTTCATGTCTCCCTTCCTTCCAAACTCCCTAGGGTCTATTTGCTGTATATAATTCAACATTTAGTTGGACTCTGGCTCTGCCACTCTTTTTTATTATGCTCCTTTTTTCCTCTTGAGCTTTGTTGTAAACATGGGGTGCGCAGGCACTGTGGATTAGTCTTCATAGCTTTCATAGCACCCAGATGTCTTTAAATAGATTAGAAGATATTAATCTATTAGTAGAGATTAGAAATGCTAGTCTATTTTCTGCAACTTCTTTGATTGGAATGGTCTTTTCAAGGAGTAACCATACATGACCCCCATGGTTTTTTAGTCATCTGGGTCTGAATCTCTAAACATGAAACCTATGTATGTCTGCTACTCTACTCCTGTAATATGACCTATGAGACGACCACCTTTGGGTTCAAAGTTGAAATATATGAACCTGCAGAAGACACGCTCCTTTGCAGGCTTTCCAATGTCCCCCACCACTTCCTTTTCCCATTTAGGACTAGAATATCACTCAATAATTCAAAAAGCATGCACAGCACCCCCTGCTCACAACAGTTTCTGAAGGTTATAATCTATTTCACACTTTAAGGAATATCTGAGCTAATAAGCTACTCCACAGCCAAGGTTTAAGGGTGCTAAATACCTCATTCTCAGAGATACTATTTTAGGGTCTGCTGAACCCTAAAATAGTGGGTTCCAGAGTCTAGAGCAGAGATAAAATCTCATCAGGAGCTGGCTGCAATGCCTTTATTTACTCAGCAATAATCCTTTTCCCAAGCTTTTGCTGCCTCTGGGGTGGAGCCCAGCCAGCCACATGAAGGGAGCCCAGCAGACTGGCCTGAACACTCAATGTGCACTTGTTAACTCTCGAGACAACCTCTTCATTTAACTCTGGGCTCCAAAGATTATAGGAGGCCAGGTATTTCCACAGGTGTTCTTGCATTGCACATAAGAAAACTTACAAGGTGGTGGTTTCTATCTCAAAACCTTTTAGTTAGAGTTTGGAGCTGCCTAGTCCTGGATTAAGCACCTCTAATTCTGAGGCATCTGTTTAGTCACATTGCCTCTGTTGGGGTGGGTGAACTTCCTTTGCAGAGGGGAGAGTGGAAAATGGATCAGAATAATGTAAATGCAAGCAGCAACCCCACTCAGTGTGATAATGAAGTCTCTGAATTGTGTCTCCAGAAGGATTAGATCTAAGGAGACTCAGATGAGACATTACGCCTAATTGTACACAGTCTATAGAACACAAAGGAGTAGAAGAAGCACTTATGATGGAAACACTTATAGGCAACTTAAATCATAAATGCCTCACATATTCTAACTGCCCCCACCTCTATAATGGATCCCCAATAACACTGAAAATACTCCCTCTCTGTCACCACAAAGACCTCTCTGTCCTGGGAATTCCACACAGTAAGGCCTGACTTCTGTCAATTACCCCAGATGCTAAACTAATTGGCTGGATGCTCAGATGAAAGAATCTACATTGAGAAAGGCAGGAAAAGCCCCCTCCTGTGACCAAAGCCATTGAACCTCAATTAGGACATAGACAAGGAAGGTGCAGATGAGTCTGGGGTAATTACCAGGCTGTGTCTGACAGCTCAGTTCCTGCAGCCCAGACCCGAGCAGGTGATTTGGAAACCCAATCCCCAGACAGCTGCAAATGGTGCAGGCTGATTGCACCCTGCTGGCGGGACCTCCCCTACACTGGCAGATTTCTAGCGTGTGGCCCTTCAAAACTTATCGTTGTGGGGGGGAGAGCTGGTCCCACTTGTTTCAGAGATAGCAGGGACACAGAGAGCCAAACAGCAGCAAACATCTGGAGGGTCCAGGCCAGGAGACATGTTATCATGCTTTAGAACCATCTCTAGACATCCCATTCCATCTGTGTTACAGATGAGCTAGAAACCAATGGCTCTACTATCCTATCCTAGGCACATGGGAAAACTTGATGTCTAGCTGGTTCAGACCATTTTTTAGGGCTTGAGGCTGGAGTGATTCCTGCCTCCAGCATTGATGATGACAGAAAAGACAGGGAGGGCAAGGGGATGGGGTCATTCTTGGTGTTATGGGCTGAACTGTGTCCCTCCACAGTTGTACCCCCCTACACCTTGGAATGCAACCATAATTGGAGATAATGTTTGAAGAGCTGATTACATTAAAATGAGGCCATTATGAATGGATCCTAACCCAATATGAAGGGTGTTCTCATAAGAAGAGGGACCTAGAACATGGGCTAGAAGATACTAGGGGTTAAACATGTACAGAGTCATGGAGGCGGCCATCTGCAAGCCCAGGGGTAGGCTCTCAAAGGAAAGCAACCCTGCTGGCACCTTGATCATGGACTTCTAGCCTCCAGAACTGTGAGAAAATAAATATCTGCCATTTAAACCACCCTGTCTTTCCATATGGCCTCCTAGGAAACTAATATACTCAACAGGTATTTGCTGAGCACCTACTATGTGCCAGATTGTTGAGATGCAAGGGATATAAAGCTGAAAAAGGAATATGATGCCCTGCCTACAATAAAAAGGACATATTTATAAATAAAATAATTTTAATCATAAATATATAAATACATTTGAAGAGAAAATGAAGTAGTTGCTGGCAGGTAAAATCATTGCAAATATGATGATGACAGTTGTAGCCTAATGGCATCTTATGATCAGTTTGACTCACTTTACTCATTAGTCCAGTTCTCCTCTGGCAACCACCATCCTTTTAGAGACTAAGAGTTATTTTGGGGGCCTCCCCTCGTGGCGCAGCAATTGAGCCCTGGACTGCGAAGCTGCCCGCAGCCTCTGGAGCACCGGCTCGATCCCCGGCTGCCAGACCTCTCCTGCCGCCCGCTGCTCCCTTCAGCAGTGTATTTCATCAGACTGCCTGTTCTGTTCCCTGCTCTGGCTTTGGTGAATTCTCTCACCCTCCTGTGCTTCTGACTGTATCCAGTGCTTGTTTAAATAAATAAATAAATCTTTTTTAAAAAGTTATTTTTGTTGTATATTTCCAATTTGTTTGCTTTGGTGATTTAAATTCCATATATAAGTGGAGGCCACCTGGCAACTGTCTTTTCTTGTTCTGAATGATTTCACTTAAGCATCATCAGCTCACATTCCATCCAGGTTGTCACAAAAGGCAAGATCTCATCTGTCATGACTGACTAGTGATCTACTGAACACACACACCGCATCATCTTTTTTTCAGTCGTCCATCACTGGACATTAGGTTGAATCCATGTCTTGGCTACTGTGAATAATGCTAGGAGCATGAGGGTGCATGAGTCTGTTTGTTTCAGTGTTTTCATAGACTTTAGGTAAATACCCAGGAGTGGTATTGCAAGGTCATATGGTATTTCCATTTTGAATTTTTTAAGGAATTTCCATACTACCAAATCTTTTTAAAAGTCATTAATAGTTTAGAATTTTTTCTTTTAGTTTTACAACTTGTTATGGCAGTGTCATTAAATTTTAAGATAATAGTCAAAATTGGGGAAATTTCTATCAGGCTTCTTTCATTGATGTGTTTTAGAATTTCCTGGCATTTTGAGTTTTCTTGTGGGATGACAAATCCTCCATGCTCTTTAAATTATCAACACTCATTAACCACTTTCCATATGCTTTTAGTTTTGGGGACAGTAGGGTCCCCCAAAAAGGACTCAGCAGTAAACCTACATCACTGTTTCATGATGATGAAGAGTGGGAGTTTTCTACAAGTCAGTCTTAACCTGGAATTAACTACATAACTGAAACTTAACTATACATGGAAGTATCTGTGAGTCGCATAAATATTTTCTACTAAACCCAACCTTTAATGTCTGGTAAGCTGGATCACCACAGTGTCTATGACCTGGCACAAGGGGAAATGTGACAGTCTTGAAGTGACTGTGTTAAAAGAGGGTGGCCTTCACCGATTAAATATTTTACTTTTGTAAAATTAAAGAAACTATATGACTATGTAAACTCTCTTTTGGGCTTCTCAGGCATGCATATCACATGCCCTGGACCTTAAATTTCACTAGCCACACTCTTAATGCGCCTCTATGCCTACTCAACTTCCCTGTATGTCTGTCCCTAAGCTCAGCAAAATCCAACTCTGAATACAAACTTCTGTTTTCTGCATGGATGTCTTGCTGAGCATTGTGGAGAAAAACCACACTGCCAAGCATGACATTCCCTCTACAGATCTGGCATTTTGAGCCTCAGTTAGGTTGTGAATGATGTCAGGCATTCTCAAGTCTTGAATTAATGCCCTCCCCAGCTGCTCTGAATGTTCCTCACTGTTCTTAAACACTTATCCTGGGTTCCTTTCTCAATTACTCATTTTAATGTATGTATATGCTTATATCTGTCTATATAACTATATATGTATCCATTCATCCTGGCATTAAATCATTCTCTCCACCTGTGACCTGCATTGTACCCATTTTATTGCCCTTGGGACCAGGATCTTTCAATTACTTTTCTTTATTCCCTAATTTTCAACTATGCTCAGTCAGTTTGTTATTGCCCTGCATCTAAAATTAAGCTCATCTCTGTAAATTATATATATATATATATATATATATATATATATATTCTTCTTTGAGTCTTCATCTACTTCTAGTCTCTATTTTGTTTCCTTTAAGTAAAATTTCTTAAAAGATTGATTGCTGCTCTCAATGTCCACTTTTTTACCAATGCTCAACTCCTCACATAGTCAGATCTCTATCCTCACCCCTTCATTGGAACTCCTACGAAGGTTTCTAGTAGCCAAACAATCTGCTAGTTTCCATGTTCGAGGTTATTGTACTCTGTTCTTAACTGACCTACCTGTGCACTTAATCCTATTGGTCAGTCTCTTACCTGGAGAATATTGGTTTACTTCTGTATTATCTGTATTGCTTCAGAGACGATTCATATGCCCTATTGAAAAACAAATAATTTAAAAGGATTAAAATGTAAAATTGCTTTAGTGGTTCTCTAAAGGTTTGCTATATTAATATATACTTAACAAGCAAGATATGTTGCTTGTTCTTCAGATAATACAAGGACCTTGGAACACTCCAGTCCCAATCAGTCCCTTCTAATTTACATGTACATTTTGATCCTAAATATTTCGTTGATATTTTCTAAAAGTGTAAAAATATATCAGGGCTGTTTTAAAGAATCAATGTTTTATGTTTGTCAATATAAGCATCAACTTTAACACTGTTTCTTTTTGCACATAATGCCTTCCACCTGGGACCACTTCCTTCTCCTTTGTGAAGTACATGCTTTAGAAATGTCTTACGTAGAGTCCTGTTGGTAGAAGATTCTCATTTTGTTTATGGGAAGTTTTGTATTTTGGCCTCATTCTTGAAAGAGGAGGCACAATCCTAGGTTGAAAGCTCCATCTTCTGAGCACATCAAGTCTATTAGTTTGTTGATTTTTGTTGAGAGGCAGATGTTGTGTTGCTTGCTCTTTATCTCTCTGTCCTTTTTTCTCTGTCCACTTTTAATAAGTTCACTTCCTCTTTGCTACATTTCATAACACTACTGTGTTGAAACATTCCTTGCTCAGAATTTGTTAGTTTCCCTGAAGGATCAGTTTCTTTCATTAATTCTATAAAATTTTAGCTATATTCAAATATTACCACTCTTAAATATTAACACCTCAGCCTCTTACCTGCTTCCTTCTATATGTTGATTAGTAATGTTATGAACTTTTTTACTCTATTTTAACACCATCTTTTATTTCTTTCATGTATTAAACATATTTCCCTCTCTTGATAATCTAGAATTTGTCATCTTTGCTGATATAACTCAAATCTCTGTTAATTATTTCTGTTAATTATTGTTTCTGTGCCACATTTACTTAAAATTCTTTATTTTTTAACTGTGATTTTATATTCCAGCCATATACGGACTAGTTTGTGGTTCTAAATTTTTAAGAGAGACTTTTTCCTAAGGGGAGAATTTTTCCCCCTTCTAACCACAGAGAAGTAGGTCAAAATTGATAATATTATTGTTTCTGCGCTTTTGCTGTGCTGGTTTATTTACTTTGTACTTTTATATGAGGATCCTCACATTCTAGAACATCTCTTGTTAGAGTCTTCATCTTGTTTTCTTCTGTTTCGTGTTGCCTGCCTGGCCATCAAAATAGACCTTCTCTGGGGTTCAACAGATATTTCTCTCAGAAAGTAAGCCAGCTTGGCCCTCTGAATTCACACCTTCATTGTGATTATCACTTCTGATGATTCCCTTATTACCAGTTGAGCAATTCATTTGAATATATATTGTAACATTTTATCCAGTATTTTTTTTCAAAAGGAGGATTATTCAGAATATCTAGTCTGTCAAATTGCTGGAAATAGAAGACTCTCCTGATTTCTTGATATTTTTTCCCCCTTGGCTTGAGACCTCACAATTTTTTCCTCCCAATCTATCCACCATTCTCTGTCTTCTTCATTAAATCATTTTTTCCCCTGCTCATTTCCAAAAGGTCAATGCCTTGCAGTGTTCTGTCCTTTACCCTTTTCTAATCTGCTTGGAAAGCATGTCCCGCTCTTGCCTTCCGCTATCAACTCTGCACCAATGCCTCCCAAATGATGCAGTGTCTAGCCAAATCAATCTTTGGAGCTCTGGATCATGTATCTAAAAGCCTGCTTTATTTGGCTTTACCAAGGGCATAGTTAAGTGCAGTATTCCAAAGTTGACTTAATCACCCTCCTCTCGCCTCCTTTTATTTTTTGTTTGGGAAAATGACACCAACATCCATCCTGGTAATCAACACAGAAACAAGGGAACCATTACAGACTCCTCCCTCTTCTACAACCTCCCCATGCAATACATCACCAAGTCTGTTGATTCTATCACCTTAAAACCTCTCAAGTGCACCCCTCCTCTCTGCAACTCCCACTACCTAATTAATTAAAAGCTTCATCATTTCTCTCCTGGATTGATGTAATAGCCTCCTAAATGTCTGCCATCAATCCAGTCTTCACTGGAGTCAAAATAATCTTCCTAAAACACATATGTGATCATCTCATAACCTGCCCCTTCCCCTACCAAAAATTCATCAGTGACTCTCTATAGGGCTCAAGATAAAATTCACATTCCAACTTCATCCCTTCTATTCCCTCTTAATCCAGTCTGGAGACAAATTGAAATATTTGTAATTCCCCAAGCACATGAGTGTTTTCTATAGCTTTGTGACTTTGCTCATATTGTTTTCCTTTGCTTAGAATTTTCTTCTTCTTTGCCTGGAGTACAAATTTTTAGATAAAATGTATATTTTATCTCCCTAGAATCCTCCTAGTCTTCCACCTAGCCTACTTCTGCTGACTGTTATTCCTCCGTAATCTTCATTCATTCTTTCAAGAAGCATTGAATCTGTGTTATCTATCTATCTGCCTGTCTGTCTGTCCATCCATCCATCCATCCATTTGCCCACCCGCCCACCCACTCATCCATCCACCCACTTACCCACCTAACTATCTAGCTATTTATCTGGTACTATGACACTAGTACCAGATTGGCATTAGGAAAGTAATAAAAATAAGCAACTATCCTTAAAACACTGCAGTGCAATAAACACAAAGATATCAGAGAGCACAGTGAAGGAGAAATGAACCAGTCTTGAATGAACAGAGAGGACTTTCTGAGGATGTTGTGCATAAGTTGATGTAATTGCTCCCTCTTCTGGTTCCCTACCCCTGGGTTTTCTCTGCACCTTGCAGTCAATAATTTGTTTAAAAATGAATAGCATATGGTTGGCTATGAACTATCTTATTTTTTAAATTTTCTACAGTTAACATGAGTTTAACCTCTGCTTGTTATCAACATACTAGCTCTCAGGAAACTCTGAGTAGTTGAATTCATATGTTCCGGAGAGCTTACAGACCCTGTGAAAACAATGACATCTAACCCAATAAGACTAACAGAAGAGATGAACACATATTAATCTCTATCTTCAGATTTTAAAAATATTTTTATTTTTATTCTTGTTTTATTCCCAAAAGTCACCACTATAGAAGGTTATACAACTGTAAAATATATTACCAAGGGAATAAGATAAAATATGTTATCAAAGGAATCAGAGTTAAGGGGAAATAAGAAAAAAGAACAGCATAGATCTAAAATAACATTAGTACATGGAAGTACTAGAGAGAGACAACAAATTTGGCACTAAGCTCCTGAGCAGCCAAAACAAAGAAAGATCTTGATTAGTCACACTTCTCCATAAGAAAAATAAAATAAACCACTTGTTCAGAAGAAGCACGGTTTTAATCGAAAACTGATTCCCAAGGAATTTCTCCCATGAGTGCAGAAGCTGCTGGGTGATGTGGCAGCAACAGCCCTCACACGATTCCTTCTATGACTCCAATCACAGACATAATGAGTGTGTCTCATAATCTCCTCTCTTGGGCAGTTGAAATAATGCCAAAGAATGAGTCAGTGAAACTGTTCTACCAGGAGTACATTTCAGTGAAACTCACAGAAAATTTAGAATCAAAGAGCTGAGGACTGAGTCCTGGTTCAGTTGAACACAAAATGTGAACTTGGTCTTGTTATTTCCTCTGCCACGGTTTGGTCATCTGTAATGATTGTGATAATTCTACACTTTGATTAAAATCCAGAGAATTTAAAACAATAATCAATATCCATTAAAATCCATTAAAGCCAGGCACCATTTTAAACACTTTGTAGGGATTATCTGATTTAATCCTCAAAGTAACTTCATGATGTGGGTGTCGTTATTCCCATTTACCAACTAGGAAACTGAGACCAGAGAGATCAGGTAATTTGTCCAGACCACAGAACTTATAAGAGATACCGGCTCAGGAGAGAGAGTGTGGAGTTCCTTCTCTAAAAGCAGGATATTCTACAAATATTACACAATTTTTAGGGAACTCTTGATTAAAATAATTTCTTCTTGATAGAAGTTTCATAGAAGTTGGGTCCAGTTCCTCTCATGAAAACCAAGGGGTCAGATCACATGGATAGAATAAATGTCAGGTTTCCCTGCAGAGCTCTAAGACCAGAAAAGTTAATCCTTGTGTTCTGTTTACTGTCTGTGGCAAAGACAGCCCCACTGTCCACACACCTCGTTTGTTCAGCTGACAGACAGCTGCAGGCTAATTGGCCTGCTGTGCTGCCTCTGTGGCTGGTTTGTGTGGCAAAGCCAGTCTGGCAGGAGGCCTTAGACAAAGCTCGCCCAGCATGACTTCAGCCTTGCCAGATTCTAAAAATAGAAAGCTCAAGTTCTGCAGAGTTGAGTTGAACATCCAACCAGTTGATGGCTAGAAGACAGGTCTGCCCTCTCAAGGGTAGCTTGTATTTCCTATTAAACTGGTTGAAATGACAAGGGGCCATCCTTGGAGCACGGGGGTCTCTGGGGTCTGGAGAGAATGGCACACGACCGCGATGTGCAAAGCTGGATCCTAGCTATAAATCATAGCAACAGCAGCCTGAACCTGAGCTAGCGCAGGCAGTTAAATCTCCGAAGTGTGGCCTGGGCAAACCATTATGAGAAGTCTGCTTTCTCAGATATAAGAATTCCATGCCTCAGTGCATAAAGCACACCTTCTCATAATCCATTCCTTTGTCTCATCCAGACTTCTTTTTTTCTGGAATTTTCCTCCACGCTCCATGACCCAAACAAAGGTTAAAGAGGATTCCATATCCCACACTACATTAGAGAAAAGTGGCCGTATGGCTGAGAAAGGAGTATGCACCATGCTGAAGTTACCCTATCTGCATCCAACTGCTGGCCGCATCTTTTACTAGGTATGTAACCTTGGACAAGGAATTTCATCTTCACGGGGTTTCATTATCACACTCAGCCTTGGTCTTATTATCTGTAAACATGGGTAATAAAGGTACCAACTTCCCAGAGTGACTTTGAGCCTAAAATGTGATAATACGAATAAAACACTTACATAAATTCTAGAGAAAATATTCAATAAAATTTATTTTCATCATGATAATTAATGTCATGGATTCTCTGGGGGAAATCCCAGTATATCTAGAGAGACTGAGGAAAAAAACTTGAATGAATTTTAGAAATCGAAAATGATGCAACGGGCGATGAAAGGAAACCAATTATATTTAGGAGTGAAATACTCTAAAATACCATACTTCCCAAGGAATAGCTCTTCCATTTTAGTAATTGGATATTTCCCGCTGCTCATTCATGCACCTAAATGGACCTATTAGCTTACCTAACCATTTACACAGGGCTAACGTCTTTTTTCTCTCATACAGGTAGGTAAATAGACAAGGCAGAGAAAACCCATAGCAGCTATCACTACTAATCACATTAGTCATAAATCTTAATGAATGATGAAAAATTGCTCAAGATAAATCTGTAGCATATAAAAGGACACAATGAGAAAAAAGAGCCAAAATTGGAGGAAAAAGAAATAATGCACAAAAAAGGAGAAAACTAGAAAAATATTCTACCAAGTTACTGTAGGAAAAATTTAAAGGCTGTTATACCCAAACCAAGAACAGACTACTATGACAGACGATAAGTCAGAGAAGAAGAAAGAAATAGGAAATGAAAACATTAATGGCCCTCTAATTCCCAAAAATTAAATGAAATTAGTGAAACTAATAGAACAGATATGGAGGTAGTAGATGTAAGAGAAAGAAACTTTCTAGAATAAAAGGCAGAAATTGTTGATCAACAATGTAAAGAAGGATACCAAACAATAAAACTAACAGCAATATGGCAACATGGAATAAAAATTCTGGATTGTGTCCACTGATCTTTAACCACAGGAGCAGGAGTAGAAGCATGCAAGCTGCCTTAAATTTTCAGGAGGGATATGTTGTAGATACTCAATAATTATTCATTTTGTTTGAAAATGTGGTTTATCAACATTTACACAGTATCATTATAGGTAAAAAATAGAAGGTGAATATTCAAAGCAAGAGAGAGAGACAGAGACAGAGACTCAGATAAAAGAAGCAAGGCAGCATAGCTGGAAGGGAGACCAGGGTTTCTAGAAACAGATGGTTAAAACTTAAGTCCTGGCTTTGCAATTTAGCAGGAAAGGGACCACAGCCAATTTACTGAGCCAGGCCTCAGTTTCTTCACTTGAAGCATGAATCATAGGGTTATTTTGATCATTAATGATATAAAATTAAAAAGTACTAGAACATGGAAAATGATCAGTACATTGTAAAATATCCATACATGTCAACTATTAATCATAACAACATGTGGCAAGAAAAATTGTAGTAGGCAACTTCAAATGACAGCAATAAGTCCAAACATATCAGTAACCACAATAAATGTGAGTGCATTAAATTTTCATGTTATAACTGGCATATTAAAGTGGGGGTGTCAGGTGTATGCTGTTTATTAGAGATGTAACTGTAAAGTTACTAAAAATGTGAAACTTGATACAAAAGATATACCAGGCAAATGTTTAAAGTTATTGCCAGTAGAAAAATAAAACTTAAATAAATAAAAATAACTAAATAGGTTAAACAGAAATATTTTGGGGAGGGGGAACTCTGCATTCATTCACTTGTTGATGAATTAATAATTGCATTTATTTATTGAAAATCTACATTTGCTGCTTTCAGGAGCTTATATTCTAGTGAAAGAAGATAAAATTAAATTTGTGGATGTATAAATATAATTGGCAGTGGGCACAGCTGTGAGTATAAATCAGTAGGTCAAGGAGGCTGGGGGTGACGGGGCTTCTATTTTAGTAGGGTGGTCAGGAATGCCTTTGAGAGGCAGCCTGACCTGAACAGAGTGCGCAAATCATTGATTGACTGTTAGAGATGGGGGAGGGCAGGGAAGTGTTCCCAAAACTAAGTACACAGCACAGGATATGCTGTGAATATGGTGCATGCAAAGGCAAAGGCCCCACATCAAGAACAATCTGATAAAATACTATAAAAATTTATAAGGCAAAAACAGTTGAGAATACAAGGAGAGATCCAGTGATGGTAAGTTGCTTCGCCACTGTCTCTTTCAGAAACTGATAAATAATTTTAACTAAGAAAGACATAAATTTAAAAATTGATTTAACAATGCTCATTTAAATATATATGTAGGGCTGCCCTGGTGGCACAAGGGATTAAGTCTAAGCCCTATGAAGTTATCAGCAGCCACTTCAACACAAATTTGATCCCCAGCCAGGAAGCTAACCCACATGGTGAAGCAGACCTTTCCTGTTTTGCCCACTGCTCCCCTCAGCAGCGTATTTCAGTAGATTGGCCTGTTCTGCTCCCCCCCTCTTTCTCTGGTGAATCCTCTCATCCCCTGCACCCCTGGCCTACACCCCAGCTCTTGTATGCATAAATAAATAAAATAAATCTTTAAATATATATATATATAGACAACTTATTAATCAAGAAGCAAGAAAAAACATTTTTCTCAAATAGACAAATATATATTTTTGAAGAATTGGCCCTATATTAGTCATGAAAAAGACTAATAACAATTTTCATCAATACAAATCAATAGGTGAATATTCTCTGACTATGATAAAACTGTATACTGGAAAAAAAAAGAAGGCCAATTATTGTATCCAGTTATAAATTAGTAAAATACTTTTTGCAATAAAACAATTTTTGAAATAAAACTAGGGTTAAAGAAGAAATTATATTCAAATTATACATAATTTAGAAATATATGGAAATCAAATCATTACATGTAAAATATGACAATGCTTAACACTGAATCAGTACTTAAATGACTTTATCTTAAGTGCATGTTTTAGAAAACAGAATGAAAATTTAAAATTGCATTCAATTAAAATTATGAAATGATAATCCAATAGAAAGTAAGTTGACAGGGATAATATAAAAGAGTTTAATGGAATGTAAGTCAGATTAATAAAAGGTAACATAACCTTCAACTAAATAAGAAGTATTTTTCTTCAAAAAGGTCAATAAAATAGATATTTAGTTATATAAACTTAAAAACCAAATAACACAAATCAACAAAGAAAACAAGATATAAAAACATTTCAAAATTAGCAAATATGCTTATAAAATTTACATTACTGAATTTGGAATGTTGGTGAAATTGATGAGCTTCTAAAAAATTATATATAATAAGAAAATGTATAGTGAAACTTCAGAAGATCCTGTGATGTATAATATCTGAAAAGCGCAAATATCATAAAAGGAGTTGAAATAATTAAAGTCCTGCCTTTTTTTTTTTTTTTTTTTTTTTGCGGGACCCTTGCTGGTGGCCAGGGATCGAACTGGCGCTGCAGAGGCTGCGGGCAGCCTCGCAACCCAGCGCTCAACCGCTGCGCCACCAGGGGAGGCCCAGTCCTGCTTATCTTTATAGAAAAATTTGAAGTGATTTTATCAAACTTCAAGAAATTTGTAGTTTCTCTTTTATTTATGCTTTTTCAAAGTGTAGAAAAATATGGAAAGTATTCCAGTTGATGTTCTAAGATAAGCATAATCTTGACACTCAAACTGAACAAGGAGAGTATAAAAAATATCTAAATAAGTCTCACTCATGGCCACAGATGTAGAAAGCATAAATAAATAAATCCAAGTAAAATTCACATTTATTGAATGGTTCAATAAAGGAAATTTCTTAATGCGTGTTATATCTTCCAGACTAAAAGAGACAAAAGTAGATGACAATCTTTGTAGGATCCCAGTATCTATCCAGTACAAATTCTTAATGAGAATAGAAAGAAAACATCTTTAGTTTAATAAAGGATATCTAGCAGGAAACTACTGCAAACATCAAACTTCATAGTGACTTCAGAAGCTTTAACATGGGCGATAAGAACAGGACAATACACAGAGACCACCAAAATTGCATTTGTAAAGAAACAATTTGCTGAAAAAACATTGAATCGCGCAATATTTCCACACAGCATTCCTATTCCATGCATAACTTCCAAATGAGACTTGTGCATAGCAAAGTAATTACCTGGGTTTTTTTTTTGAACATTGTTACAATGCTCCCTTCTAAGGAAGGAAACCTATTCTTAGGCAATGCTTAATTTTCTTTTGCATAATTGCAATTTTCTAGACACATTCCTGTGAGGCATAGCTCACAGGACAGGAGGGATACTGAGTGAATAAATTAATCCTTGGCTTTAAGTGCATGTGTTGTTGCAGAAAAGCACTTCAAATGTGTTATCAGATGTTTCTGTGGATCTTATGCTCTATGGAACCATGTAAATAACGACCTTTGAGCTTGGAGCCTAGTGTAATCACACAGAGAATCAACAGTCAAAGAAAATTTAAAAGAAATTTTAGGAACCAACACAAGCTTCTAGAAATCTAAGAATTTTTGACCTATATTTGAAGCAGTATTAAATGAATTCGACTTAACTGGTTCGTGGGATGTACTAACACCATAGTCTCTCTATAAAACCTAACTTCTGGGGGCCTCCCAGGTGGCGCAGCGGTAGAGCGCTGGGTTGCGAAGCTGCCCGCGGCCTCTGTGGCGCCGGTTCGATCCCCAGCTGCTCCTCGGCCACCGGAGGAGGGTCCCACATGGCCTGCCGCGCCGCCCACTGCTCCCCTCAGCAGTGTACTTCAGTCCTTCTGCCTGCTCTGCTCCCTACTCTGGCTCTGGTGAATTCTTTCACCCTCCCGCGCTTCTGACTGTACCCAGTGAATGTATAAACAAAACAAACAAACAAATAAATAAATAAAAACATGCCTCTATTTAAAAAAAAATCTTAAAAAAAAAATAAATAAAACCTAACTTCTGAAGTCAGAGAGATACTAAACTTCTAGGTCCTGGGTCCCCTCAGGATGTCCTTCCACAGCTCTTCTCACCAACTGAGTTCAATGCTTCCCAAGAGGTGATTGCATTTATTACCAAAGATGTTTATGTTAGTTGAAATTGCTATTGAAATTAGGTAATTTAATTAAACAATATGTGAAGTGAACCAGTTACAAACAATAATTAAAATAGAATTATGATCGTCAGTTTGGGATCTTACAAATAGCTTCTCCCCATCTGTTATGATATCTGATCACTTAATTTGGAGGGAGGGAGGGTTGCAGAAACCAACTTTTGCTTTATAACATGGAGTTTTGAAAAGAAGACTGTACCTATTCTTAGGTCACAAAAATATAATCCTACCCTGGAGTGGCTATATAAATTTCCAATCCATTGTGAAATGAAACTATAGGGCTCTATTCAAAAATAAGAATTTCAAGAAAACAGCAGTAGATCATTCAACCAAGTACTGGGCTCTTCTGGGTGGTAGCCTCTGTACCTGTCCAACATTCACCAACAAATTGTTGTGACACAAAACAGAAATAAACCCACGAGTATGTGGCCAAACAACTTTTGACAAGGGAGTCAAGAATATGCAGTAGCAAATGGCAGAGTCTTTAATACATGGTGTTAGAAAACTGGACAGCCAATGCAAAATAATGCAACTGGATCATTATCTTACACCACACACACAAAATCAACTCAAAAGGCATTAAAGACTTGAATGTAAGGCCTGAAACAAAAACACTTAGATTCTGACACAGGGTGGTTACTGGATGGGAGCTGTGTAAAAGTGTCAACTGTGTGCTGATAGATGGAAACTAGACTTTTGGCAGTGATCGTGATGCAGCGTACACAGATGATAAAAGATCATAAAATTTGCATAGATTCCCCAGCCCTCCTTGTTCTTGGGATGTAGTCTTGGCACCCAAAGTTTCTTCTGGCCAAGCTAAAATACAATCAGGTAGGGGGCCTCTCACCAGGACACAGGCCTTGGTATGAGGATATCTGCTGAAAAGAGCAGGCAGATATTATGGCCAGATTAGCGTAACCAGCTACAGCACCTTGACAGGAAGTGTAAAACAAGGACTCTAGGGGCCTCTCCGGTGGTGCAGTCATTGAGCGCTGGGTTGTGAAGCTGCCCGCAGGGCCTCTGCAGCGCCAGTTTGATCCCTGGCAGTCGGGTGAGGGTCCCACATGGCGTGCAGACCTCTCCTGCCGCCCGCTGCTCCCCTCAGCAGTGTACTTCATCAGTCTGCCTGCTCTGCTCCCCGCTCTGACTCTAGTGAATTCTCTCACCCTCCCGCGCTTCTGACTGTACCCAGTGCTTGTACAAATAAATAAATCTTAAAAAAAAAAAAAACACAAAAAAAGAAACAAGGACTCTAGATAGGAGTCAGCAGCAACAGTGCTCCCCTCCCCCAAGCAGTAGCCCCTATTCACTCTTCCCTAGCTTGTGCCAGACAATTATGCATCCCCAAGCCACATCCCAACAGTCCCAACACTGCTGCCCTGTGAGGACACAAGCTGTGCAATTGAAATTTATGCAATGTGATAAACCAAGTTACCTTGGTTTCAATCAATACAAAAAAAAAAAAAAATGAGCAAAGAATCTAGACATTTTTCCAAAGAAGATATTCAAATGGCCAACAGATATGTTAAATTAAGCTCAACACTAATCATCAAAGAAATGCAAATCTAAAACACACTGAGATATCACCTCACACCTGCAAGACTGGCTACTATTTAAAAGACAACAAAAGATAACAAAGAGGATGCAGAGAGAAAGGAACACTAGTACTGGTAGAAATGTAACATGGTTTACCACTCTCAAGGTATTAACAATAACAATTACATGATTCAGCAATTCTACTTCTGGATAGATAACCCAAGGAAAGGAAATCCTTTTCTTGAAGAGTTAACTGTGCTCCTGTGTTTATAGCAGCATTATTCACAATAGTCAAGACATGGAAGCAACCTACATGTCCATCAATGGGTAGATGGATAAAGAAATACGATCACACACGATGGATTTTTTTTTTTACCCTTAAAAAAGAAGGAAATCCTGTCTTCTGGAGAAAATTAGGATGATGAAATAGGCTGGACTAAAACAGATACATGAAATGATATATTTATCTAAAATAAAAATTGAACTCATAAATAGGAGAACAGAAAAATAGTTGGCAGGTGATGGGCACTGGGCAGGGTAAATGGGAATAGGCACAAAAAATCACATGATTTGTCTATTATACATCAGTGCAGCTGGGAAAAAAAGTTGTTCATTAGCACAAGCTTAGCCCAGAAGACTTAGCTGTGTTTGGAGACAGTTGGAGTGTCTTTGGGAGACTTTTCCATTTCATGACGCACTTCATAGAGACATTGTCTGTCTTGATCCTTGCAAGGCTGGCACGATTCCCATTTTACAGACAAGTAAGTCAAGGTTTGGTGGCTTATCTCACTGCATTGTCAACCTGGGTAGAATCTGTGCTTGAAGATAAGTCCTGCTGCTCCATATAGTTACACACTGTCTTCCAGAGAGAACATGAGGCCCTTATCAGCAAGCAAATAAACACAAAATCAGCAAAGGCTTTCTGCCTCATTTAGACAGACGAGTGCCCACAGTGGAATTACCCTATAAAAAATACCGGCCTGGATTCAGGCCAGTTGGGAACGTAGCCTTAGACCTACAGAGAGATGTAGGGAGCGCCAAGGAAGGAGGAGAGTTGAGCGTTCAACCAGGAAGGCGTGATCTCAGCAGAGCTATTTTAAGAGTTTCCTTTCCTGTGAGTTTTATTCCTCAAGATTATAAAAGCTAACCCCAGGCTGCAGATTTTTAAACAGGAAAACAGCCCCTTGGTTTGCTTTCTGACCCAGGCCTCTTCCACATAACTCAATTTGTCCAGCGTACAGAGCACCAAAGTTATATTTCTTGGAGCCAAACCATTACATATTTCTGGTCTTTCCCATGTGGTTTGTTTACTGGGTTACGGTTGGTTTAATCTTATCAGTTCTGCTGAGCAAGGAAGCTCTGGGCAATCTTCCTGAAGTTTGTCCTCAGCAGGTCATTCTCCATTCCCTGCTACCTCATTAATGTCAGAAATCCCGAGGTGAGGTGTTTGCCAAACTGTAGTTCTTAGAGGAGCGAGGGAGATGCGTGGAACGAGCTGGAGAGAGGGAGCAAGAAGAAGGTAGAGAGAGGCAGGAGAGGAGACAGGGATCTTCATTTCCTGTACGTACACAGCACTTACAGCATGTTTTTCCTCTTCTCCTTCAACTCCCTTCAATAAAAGGAGGAATGATGTCCTCCAAATAAAATGCAGCCTGGAGCATAAATCACAGTCGTCTTCTCATCCTGAAGAGAACAAAAAAAAACAGAGAAAGGAAACAAAACCCCTTGAGCATTATGACTAGAAATTACTCCAAAGGCAGTTCTGGCAGACTTGGGATTGACAACTTTTTCTAGATCTTCGGGGCTGGAGATGTGTGATGGGAAGGTGGGCCTGTGTCAGGTGGGGTGAGGGTGTACAAATGAGAGACAGCAAGGGGAGCAGACAAAAGAATTACTGGATTTCTGTCTTATTTTTGTTATTTGTCTTATTTTGTTATTTCTGTCTTATTTCTGTTATTTTGGATGTTAAACCCCACCATCGCCCCTTTGGACACCCAACACAGAGGAGGAGCCCCGACAAAGATTAAGCACCAGCACAGGTGCTCTGCTGGAGGGGATGCTGGGTAAATCAGAGAAAAGCTGAGCAAGCTTGCCTCACTATAACAGCCACAAACAACCACTGTGTAGCGTTTATGATTAACTTGTGTTGTCTTAAGGTTCTAAGCACTGCACAAATATTAACTTACTAATTCCCAGTGGTACCTTTTGAGGTAGGATGTATTCGAGCCCCATTTTACAGGTAAGAAAACTGAGGTACAGAGAAGTTTGGCAGGGATTCACATCTGGCTCTGCAGTGCACGATCTTTTGGGTTTTGTTACCTGTCTCAGTCAAATGAGGATGTCCAGGCTTGTGTTATTATAAATAATGAAAAGTTAATACTAGAGCTCAAAGTTAAATTAGAAATGGCTACATAAAATAACTTATCATCTATGTTTTAGAGGCTTGACATTTTCTGTTTTAAAATATATTTAAGAGCACAGAAAAATCTTCCTGTCATGATATACAAAGAAAAAGAAACAGAAAGAAAATAATTTTTTCCTTGTTCTTTTCTCTCTCTCTCTCTCTCTCTCTCTGTCTCTCCTCTCCCTCTCTCCCTCCCTCCTTTCTCTTTCACACACACACATTCTCTGTTACCATTTATGATCACTGATACCCCTATTTCATTTAACAATAAAAACTTTTGTAACAATATTTATATCCTCTATCTCTGAATAGATAAACATCGAAAAAATAATAGAAAGAAATACATCAAAATATTTACAATGCTTATTTCCAGACAGTGGGATGAATGGCAATTTTGAATCATCTTATACTTGCACTTATCTGCACTTAAAAACTATCCAAATATATTTATCATTAAAAAATCACTACATAGAGAAATAATCTTCTTTTCCATTTAATAAGTTTCATCCTGAACTATTGTTCTCACTGATTGTTGCTCTTCATGGGGAGCCAGAGTTCTGCTTCCAATCTCTCCAGCCTCCCTTGAAGCCCCTCCTGTTCCATGTCAGTGCTGTATAAACACTTAGCTCAGTCTACAGAAAGGAGCTTAGTGGTGGAATCTGGGATGGTACAGACGTCTTCCAACTAAGGGTGGCCACTTCCTAATTTAGGATGCTTTCAAGTTCTGGTTCTGTCTGATTTCTTTTCATAAAGCAGAAGTGTTAGTTGGGGCTGAATTACGATATGCCTGATAATTTAAGGATTTAACATAAACAGTAACAGAATATATTTATATGGGAAACTTAAAATTTTTAAATATAAAAATGAAAAATTTTTCTATGTGAATTTATATGTGACATATAAAAAAATATCAATATATTCATAGGAGGAAAATAAAAAGGAATACGAAGTCCTTAAATAATAGAAATGTCCAGACACTTGTTCATTTATAAATAGTTGAATGGATGATTGGTGAACTATATCTTTGGTCT
Organism: Talpa europaea; assembly: GCF_964194135.1. NCBI lineage: Eukaryota > Metazoa > Chordata > Mammalia > Eulipotyphla > Talpidae > Talpa > Talpa europaea. The sequence goes on along the minus strand of NC_140077.1, from coordinate 87,945,182 downwards.
TCTGCACACAGATTCTCATACAGCTGTGAATATGAGACAAAGCACAAGGTTAAGTAAGAGGACAGTCACCCCACCCCATTCCTCAACTTTGGCTTAATACCCTGCCTGATGAAAAATAGTTTTACTACCCTTGTTATTTGTGGAATTTTCTTTTTAGTAATTGTAGCCATGAATCCTTCCTCCTGTAATTTAAACACGTTTTTCTCTTTTCATATATTCAGCAAAAGGACTCCCAGGTGGCAGGTGGCTTTTGGCTTTCTGAGGTGAACCTAGACATTACTTAATGGCTCTATCCTATCTGGAAAAGAGAAACTCAAATACACAGACCTTTAGGATCAAATTGTACCCAGATAGATTCTAGAATTCCCAAGCCACCACCAGGTGCTCCTATGATAGTTGATGTGACTGTCGTCATTACCCAGACGGAAAAATGAGGTTCCAGGTGAGAAGAGGGGGACAGGGGAACTGCCGCCAGGACAGGTAGATTGTGGTGTGGCTGACCGCAGAAACCGGCATAGTACTGTCGACAGTCCGAGCTGTTTAGGGGATCCTGCCCTAAAACAACAGACACCCTAGGATAAACCAAAAAACCCACAAGAGTAGCTCCTGCAGGGACTGACTGGGTCTGCAGAATAGTTTCCCATTTACTGGCGCAGCCCAAATGGTGTCCCACACAACCCCAGGTGACTATGTCAGCCTTGACCAGATGTGGGGTCAGCCGCCTCCATGCAGCCGGCGAACCAACTTTCACAGGGCCTCTTGGGTCCAAAGGCATAAATCATAGATTTTCTTGAATTAGGGATTACAGCTCAATCGTGTGCTTTCTATTAATAGATCTTCATAAATGCTGCAGGTGCGGCGAGAGCTGTCTTTGAAGTAGGGCTTAATCGTCTCCTTTCCAAATCCTCATAATCCCACCCCCATAAAAAACCCCAGGGATTATTGATTGAGAGGGCCTTGGGGATCCCTAAAGGCTGCCTCGCAGACGCCGGCCGGCCTGCCCCCGAGGTGCGGCTGCAGGTTGGGGAATGCATGCCAGGTGTGGTGCTCCTGCTGTGCCAACCTGAAGGTCGGACAGCTCCTCCTCAGCAGCGACAGGGGCGGAGCCCCAGGGAGGAGCCGCAGGGCAGGTGGCCAGGATGCCAGCAGGCCAGGTCCTCTGCCACATCCATTTCAGCCTTAGGTTCTCCCCACCCCAACCTCTTCCTCAATATCTTGCTTAAAACTGTTTTTGTTTTTTGAGTTATAACTTGATAAATGTTTTCTTAATAAAGAATTAGTTGATCCAGGTAATCAATGACTTCAAATGAATTAAAAGTGTTCATTTGCTTAAATTATTTTAACTACTTTAGTGAATTCAGACATTCATTTGTTTAATTAATTTCTCTACTGTAATTACATTTCTGTCCCAATCCTGTGCCTGTTCTTCAGACACTGTCCCTCCTGCTTCTTAGGCCACGTGGGACTGCATTTAATAACTTTGATGTGCTCATGAAGCTCCCCTCCTGGAATGTCTCCCCCTCTCTTTTCCATTTCACGAGATCCTCTAAGTGAGTCAGGCTTTCACCTTCCTTGTGAAACCTCCCCAGTTCCTACATAAGGTTGGTTCTTCTTCCCCTTTCAGTTTCCATAATGCTTTGTTCATGCTTTTAGTACTGTCTATTTGAGTCTGTGATATTAGCTTTGAAAGATGCTAAGAATGATAGGCTGTGGTTTAAGACAAACCCAAATCTTGGAACATTATATTTAAAATGACAAGAATATGGAAATCTTCAAAAACACTTTATCCCAGTTACTTCAGTCAAGCAAGACTGATGATGGAGAAGATCTGAGCAGTGGTACACAGTTATTAGAAAATATGTCTTGAGGGCCTCCTTGGTGGCAGGGAGGGGGGTTTAGCACAGCACAGTGAAGATACCTACGGCCTCTGCAGCACGAGTTTGATCCCTGCCAGGGAGCTACCCACATGGCACAATAGACCTCTCCTGACTCCCCGCTGTTCCCCTCAGCAGTCTATTTCAGTTAGTCTGCCTATTCTGCTCCCCACTCTGTCTCTGGTGAATCCTCTCACCCCCATACCTCTGGCCTGTGCCCCAGTTCTTGAATGCATAAATTGATAAATCTTTGGGGGGAAAAAGAAAATATGTCTTGGAATTAAAATGTATACAGCAAAGAAAAGGAAAAAATTAAAACATTTCATATCAATACTGACCCACCTCATCCAGTGATCATGGCATCATCAGAGAATGTGGCAGATAAATTCACTTGAGAGAAGGTGATTTTTTAAACCTTCCAGAATTATGATGAGTAGGGGAGTCCAAGAGAAACCACTTGCTGAAACTATTTGATCTTAGCAAATATGCTGATGAAAAAGGGACTAAATACATTTGCCCCACAGAGGGCCAAGCAGTACAAAAATGATCCAGAAATTCCAGCAATGATGACTTTAGTAGGTTGCTATTAGAATAATGACATCACTGAATTCCAAAAGATTCTGAAAACAAATCACCACAATATCATGGATGGATCTATCTTGAGGGAATATGTTGAAGAGTTTTGCAAAACATCAGAACACAAGTGCTCATCAAATGAAGCCTTACGCAAGAATACCTATTCCTTTCATTTCCATGAAATTAGACATCGAGGTAGTCAATGTGCTGGGCTCACTCATGGTGTATACAGGACAGCATTATTCCATATTAATATTAATATAGTATTAATTAATATTAACAGTAGCTTATGCTACTATCCCATATTAACATAACAATGTGGCAAAGCTACCAAGTCAACCAACTCCTTTAACTGGCTCACTGAAGAACATTGGTATCCTCTATAACGCACTAAGTGCATGGATCAACCAAGTAAATTCTGTGAACCATATATGCAGTCAACTGGTTTACCCGAGAGCAAGTCTTCACAAATGTACTTAAAGAAAGAGTGTAATAGGGAGTGGGAATGGCAAATATATACTGTCAGTTGTGGGTC